>NC_083321.1:85766438-86966438 GCF_963455315.2 Globicephala melas
CAACACACAACTCTTCTACCTTTGGGGCAAACCAGTCAGCTATTGGTGAGGACTTCCCTTAGTCCTTTGCTTTCACTGATAATTCCCTTTGTTGGTGACTATCAGTTTTTTGCAGTGCCAGCTGGTCATGACTGGTTGTAGCACATTGGATTTTGTTTTAAAGTCCCATGGTTGCATTTCAAAGCTAAAAATAAAATTATGTTGTATCATCTGATATTTTCAGATGATCAACTACACCACTCCCCTCCTTTCTGAAAATAACAGAGGTAAGTGGATTTTAAAATTCTGTTCTTTGAACAGCCCAATTCAGAGAACAGTTACATTGTACCATAAGCACATCTAATTTCAGAGAATTCAACTGAGCAGATTCAGCCTCAATCCCAAAATGAGAGACAGAAAAAGAGAAGTAGAGACAGTGACAGAGACCAAGAAAGATGGAAACACACAGAGAAAGACAGCTTCCTTATCTCCTCTTGCCTCATTGTGGAGAATCCTTAGACTCTGGCTAACTGACTCCCTTTATCTTCAAGAGATTCTCATCAGAAGTTATTTTCCCTCATTTCATGAGGTGCTAAAAAATATAGAACTAAATGTGTGTGTCCCACCCCTATCGAGTATGCATCCCAGTGAGCCTGAATTGTATGTGTTACTCAACAAACCTGCTTGTGTGTGCTACAAAAGTAGGGTGCATTTTAAGTGTGACCTCACACTCGGTCTCATTTTACTTTTCTCTGTCCATATTCCTTTACCCTGAATTCTACACCTGTTTTTAAATTTTATTTTACATAATTAAATGTTTTTGTAACCTAGTCTACAAAGATCAGGATATTAATCAATTTGTTTGCTCTCAGAAGCTTCGACCAACCTTTTTTTCACCCATCTTTAAATTGTTTACCCAAATTATATCTACAAGTCAAAATGAAATGGAGGGAAAACAAATAAGGAAAAAATCCTGCTCTTGAGGATGAAAAGCATCTTTCATACAATAATAACTAGTAAGTTTTGCAGACTGTGAACACGGATAACGACAGCAAATAGATGTTTCAGTAGGGCTTTCACTCTACCCATAGGGTTCTAATCTCAATTTAATGTTGTAAATAAACTTGAGTGAAACAAGAGTGAGATTTAACCGTTTTTAAGATCAGGGAGCACACTTTCTTTTAATATGTAATTCGACTCTCTTTTTAGGTAGACTTACCCAAGGTATGTGCTACATACTCTGCAAAAACAAGGAAGAAACTTAAGAACCTAAATAATAACACTCACTTGAAATAAAAATAGTTACTTGAAAACCTATAGCAATGCAAGGTAAAATTTAAGATTTGAGTTGGGAAAGCCCTTTTGCTCTTGGCAAATTGTAAATAAAATAAATAGGGACTTCCCCGGTGGTGCAGTGGTTAAGAATCCTCCTGACAATGCAGGGGACACAGGTTCGATCCCTGATCCGGGAAGATCCCACATGCCACAGAGCAACTAAGTCTGTGCGCCACAACTGAGCCCGAGGGCTGCAACTACCGAAGCCCGCACGTCTAGAGCCTGTGCTCCGCAACAAGAGAAGCAACTGCAATGAGAAGCCCGCGCACCGCAATGAAGAGTAGCCCCCTCTCGCCGCAACTAGATAAAGCCCGCATGCAGCAACGAAGACTCAACACAGCCAAAAAAATCTTTTTAATTAAAAATTAATAATAAAATAAAATAAATAGGTCCCCTTCCTTTGTGCCATACACACAGTGTAGGGGCTCACAAGTACAGTGTTTGTACTAAGATAAATAAGATCATCAAGAATATGTCAGAGTACCCAACAATTTCTCTCTTTTGTGATTCTTCGCTTTAAAATTACAAGTTCCAATTCAATGTAGACTAAAACTGATATTCACTTTATCTCTGTTTTTAAAACCCCTATTTTTTTTAGCTTTTTCTAATCAAGGAAGTGAATAGGTATCTTGGCAAGAGAGGTCTTGAGGAAGATTGCAAGCATTATACTATGCTTTGTTGAGTGGGCTCAGAAGAGCTTATAATACATTATCATAAAAGCAGATTGTCATCAATAGCATAATTGCTGCATGAATAATCTTAGAACAAGTGAGACCTTTCAAGACTTTTTTATTGTAAGCAATCATTATGCTCACCACATTAAAAAAATGCCTTCTGGGAATTTTTTTTTTACAAGACACAGCTTTCTGTAGTTTATATTTCTTGGTTTCAACATGAGATATTTAAAAGATGAAATAAGCTTTCTGCTCTGGCTATAGGGATAATACTGTATATAGCCATTGATGACTTATGCAGTAAATTAATGGAAAAAAAAGTTGCAAATGTAATGAAATATTGGTGAGCTAGTCCTCATTACCATCATAATATTTGGTGATGAAATTTAATAACTTTCTGCACATAGATGCCAAACAGCATTTTAATATTAATTAAAACCCCACAATGATATTGGATTAAAGGGATACTGTTAATGCAATTTTACATATAAGAAACAGAGTTATAGAGACCAGGACAGATTTTTTAAAATTATTCATAATGCCACAATATGTCACTGGTAAAAATGGAAATAGGCGTCGACTCCCACAAACCACTGCTGCGCTCAGCTTTGCCCTATAATGGAATAGAAGCCTGGTAATTAGGGCCTCTTATTTCTACAGATGTCCTCACTCACTCTTCTGCCCTGCATGCCTTCAGAACTAATGAATTCAGGATTAATTTGAAATACAGTACATGATTAAAGAAATAAAACACTTTCTTCAACCCCTTTAGGACAGAAACCAGTTCGTTGATTTTCTCTGAATTTCTTCATATTTTTTAGGATCAGCTTCATGAAATATGCAAGTAAAAGAAGAGTTCCTAGTCTGGGCAAAGTTAAAAGCCTCTTTCAAGAATTCTCTGAGACTTTACTATGCTGATGAACATTGCAAAATCCAAGAAGGAAATATTATTTGCAGATTTATGTGACCACCAAATCTCTATTTCATGGGTATGGAAGGCAAACTAATGATCACCCAAAGATGTCCATGTTCTAATTCCTGGAATCTTACATGGCAAAGGGGAATTAAGGTTGTTAATCAGCTGACTTTAAAGTAGGGAGGTTATTCTGGATTGTCTGGGTGGGCCCAACGTAATCACCAAGGTCCTTAAAAGTGGAATTGGGAGGCGAAAGAGAGTCAGTAAGGCAGCATAAGAAGCACTCAACTGGCCATTGCTGGCTTTGGAGATGGAAGGGGGCAAAGCAATGCAGGTAGCCCATAGGAGCTGGAAAAAGGCAAGGGAATGATTCCCCCCTAGAGCCTCCAGAAGGAAAACAGCCCTGCTCACAACTTGATTTTAGCCCAGTGAGACCTTTATCAGACTTTTTACCACCAGAACTGTAAGATAATAAATTTGTGTTGTATTAAGTCACCAAGTTTGCAAGTCATCTATTACAGCTGTAGTAACATACAGGGGGACACCTATTAACCTCCAACTAACACCTCCCAGAATTATAGTTCTTTGTTACAATTTGGCGGGGAAATGCTGTCCTACCTGGAACAGGGGCCCACATCAAACTTGTAATCAATAAGACTATAGATTGTATAATTAATTTTTATTGTGTGAAAATTCTTGGTACTTGTTCATTGGGCCAGTCAATCTGTTCACCTATCTATCCCACTATCTGCCTGTTTTTAATTTAAAAATAATTATAACTATCAACCATTTTGAATTATGAAGTAAAAATGTGTTTAATTTAAATGTTATAATAACCAGTTTACATCTCAAACTTTAATGTGCATGCAAACCACCTGAAGAAGTATGTATTTCTAACAAGTGCCCAGGTGATGCCAATGTTGGGGGTCTGTGCACCACACTTTCAATAGTAAAACAAAAAAGAGGGTGACCCATGCCAGACCCTTCATGGTTCTCTGCTCTGGAAGCCTGTCTGTTCTCACAGGTTGAAACAGCAGCACATCCTCCTTGCCCATGCTTTTAGGACCATTACTGATCTTAAGCAGAAGATATTCAAGCAATTTTAGTTTAATACTTAGAAGACTCAGCTTCTAGATAATATTGTACATTTTAAATTTTAAAATAAATATATTCTCATGAAAGACAATTGGTAAAATCGAGGAAGAAAGAATAATTTTAATTGTCCACAGTCCTAGCGCCCAAAAATATACCCTATTAATATTTTAATGTATTTCCTTCAAGACTTCTTTCTCTGCATAGATTAGGTTTTATATATTTGCAATCACATTGCCTATCTCAGTTTTGGCAAATTGAATTATTAGTCCCAATTCTTCAATTCCTCTAATAGAATTAGACATCCACATGCTTACCAGTGTAAACAGTGTCCGATTCTTCACTCCTTTCTAACAGAAGCATGCATTCATTCTCGCCAAAGCTAGTGAGCAGAGATTACTTCCTCACACCTTGACTTTGGGCTTGGCCAAGTGACTTAAATTGGTCAAAGGGATATTAGTGGGCAGGTGTTTTAAAATGTAGACTTTATTATTCAGGTATAGCAAAGTCAACAGATCAGGCATGTCATACCACAGGGTCAGTCAGGAAGCAGAGGCAACAATGCGAAAATGTGGGCAAGAGCTTTACTGAGGTATCTGTGAGAAGGAACAGTCAAAGCAGTATAAGCAAGATTGGCTATTTTTAATAGTTTCAATGGGCTCTGTGGAGTTCCTAGTTGCCTGGTACCTGGCCCTGGGGTGATTAGGGAAGGGGAATATTGGCCAGGAATATAAAAGCTCCATAAAGGAGATGGTTGTGGGTATGGACTCTGTATTGGTTTGCATATGAAAGGCATACTGGAAAACTTAGTTATTCACTATCTCTGGGAATTAGCTAACCCTGGGAGGGGCAATCTCTCCAGGGTCAGCAAGGCCCTAATAATGTCAGAGCATCAAAAATACAGAATAAAAGGACAATACAACATGATGCAAGCACAGGCTTGGAATATGCTGGTGTGGCTGGGCTTGTTCTCTTGCAACGTGGTTGTCCATAATGAGAAGAGCTCATGCAGCCATGGCTACAGAACAACCACAAGTAGAGCAGACTTGAATCCAAGGCAAGGCCAAGACCTAAGCCTATTTGCCACTGAACTGGAAGCTGAGTCAGACCCCAGCCAACCCACATAAGTGAGAAATTAATGTTTATTGCTGCATGCCTCTAAGATTTTGTGGTTATTTGTTACCTAGCATTATTGTGGCAATAGCTAAATAAAACTAAAATAAGTACTAGAAATAGGGTGCTGCCATAATAAATCCCAAAATATGTGCCATCAGCTTTGGGACTAGGGAGCAGGCAACAATGATATTGTCATGCGAGGCTGGAAAAATGTTGATCCCTGTTATTTAGTTCCCTGTTATTTAGTAGTGAAACATTTGTTAGAGCTGTTACTTGCAATACACTGAAAGTCAGAAAATGGACTTGATAAAGTTGGCATGATGGGCAAGCACAATGCACAATGTTGACAGGGTAAGTGGGTTGTTGCTAATTGCATTTGAAAAGGCACTGTAAGAGATGGGGGTGGAGAAAAACATGGCTGGTTTTCAAACAGAATTGAGAGTGAACAGAGCTCAGAAATCCTAGGATTTGCAGGGATGAAAAATTAAATTGTATTGAGAAAAATTTGTCAGCTTCAACTAAAAGTGATTATGACTCTTTGAGATATGAAAATACCTCTAGACTCCTATTCTCCCAACTTTCTTCAGGTAGGGAGCAAGCTGAGAAGGCTGCTCCACTAGCTAATTGGGCATATTCTCCATTGCTGTCTTCAGACGTGGCCAAGGGGGAATTTTGGCAAAGAAGGACCTCCCAAAGACTAGTACCAAGAGCTTGAGGGAAAACCAGACTGGGGTCTTGGAAGTTATTCCCAGAATGCAGTAATGGAATCTAATCCAAGAACATTCCCTTCAGCCGGGTAGGGGAGCCTGGCAATATTCGCCTACCAGGATTTCACAATTATTATAAACCCATGACTACTATATGCTTCTCACTCTTCCCCTATTAGAATGGGGATGTTTATTGTAGTCATCTTGTTCCTGTTCCACTTTTGTATGTTGGATGTGGGAGGGGGAGATAACTTGTCTAAAAATTTCAAAGGGCAACAACCCACTTACCCTGTCAACATTGTGCATTGTGCTTGCCTATCATGCCAACTTTATCAAGTCCATTTCCTGACTTTCAAGAAGAATCACATCCGGAGTTGACATAGATCCAGAGATGCTATCTTTCTAGCCTGGTGTCATCATGGAATGACATTTGGGGGAATGTTCAGATGGGGGTGAGTGTATGTGGCAGGGATGTGAATAACAGTGTTGGAAACCAGACTGTGGTAGATTGAATTATTGGTGCCAATTCTTTATTCTCCTGTAATAGAATTATGCATACACATTCCTGACACTTTCTCAGGGCAGGAAGAGGATACTTTTCCACTCCTCAACTTTAGGCTTGGCCATATGACTTTCTTTAGTCAATGGGAAGTTAGCAGACATGAAGCAAGCAGATGCTTAAAATGTGCTGTGCAGTTACTCTTGTCCTTGTGCCCTCATGCCTTCTTGCACTCCAGGGGTAGCAGGTGTCCTTCAACTCAGGCTCTAAAGTGAATTCAGTGCATCATACCTGAGCCTGCAACCAAAGCCAGCTTATCCGAAGCCAAAAGCAGAGCCACATTCCAGCTAATCTGCAAACACATGCATGGGAAATAAATGCTTATTGATGTATGCCACCCAGATTTAGTGCTTCTGTTATGGAGCTTTATTGAGACAATATCAGACTAAGACCTGTATTTTCCATGTCATTACATATCTTTAAGAACACTTTAGTAAAAACATCAATTCCACTGAGTAGTTTCACTTAAGTAACCATTCCTTGATTTTGAATTGTTTAAGTTTTTTCTCAGTTTTTTTTTCTAGTGGTCAGGGGGAGCTTCTTTTTTTTTTTGCTCCTTTTAGCAATGTTACAATAACACAGTGATATATAAATTTTTCCATACTTTGGTTTATTTTCATGGAGTTAAAACTGCATAATAATAGCTACTTCATAGGGCTGGTATGAGAATTAAAAGACTTAAAACATATGCTAAGCATATTATCTGTTATATAAGAAGCATTCAATAAATGATCACTTTTATTGTTTTCTGTTGTAGAGTCTTAGAAGTTAATAAAAAAATTAAAAACCCTTGCCATGAAATGTAAAGCTGTTTTCCAAAACAGTTATACTAATTTACACTGCTAATAGCAGCATAGGTCCCTCAAACAACTGCAATTATTTTAAACTTTGGCTATTTTGACAGGTGGGAAACAGTATCTCACTGATATTTTAATTTTTATAGCTTTCACCACAAATGAGATGGAAATTTTTTAATGAATTTTCTAACTTGTTTTTTCTCTTCTGTGAATTAACAGTTAACATAAGACTTCCCATCAGTCCTCATTAGGCTAGGCTTCCTCCGGACTGACAGACTTCCCTGGTGCCCAAGCCTGACTGATTTCTGCACTGTCATAGTCACGTGTGGCTACTGAGCACTGGAAGTAGCTAGTGCCTCCTGCTGACAGGATGTACTGGGTACCATAACATATATTATTAAAATTTAGTTCACCTGTTTCTATTTACTTTTTAAAAGGTAGCTACTAGAAAATGTTAATTACCTGTTCCTGTTGGGCAGTGCTGGTAAGACCCTTAAATATTGTTTGCTCTGAAATTCTCTGTGGTTAAAACACTCATTGCCCTCACCCTCACGTTGGGTCTCCTGATGCTGCCTGTTGCACAGCCATCATCTGTGGTCTGTTGTCAGACCTTGTAGATAGTGCTGTACTCAGTCCAAATCCCTCACCTGCAGTCTCTCTTCCATTTTATTCCCCAAGTCCCACCTCCTCCTGATTCAGTTCCCTCCTTCTGTGGTTGACCCTCCCATGTCTGGCAGCACATTTCAGTTTTTCCCGGGTGAAATGGCTTACTTGATAAGGATTTTCAACCTTATAATGTGTTTTAAACAGACTGTATTCTCTTTTATCTGTATGTTCATATCCTATTTATACTACCATTGAGAATATGATTTTGCAAAGTTCTTTTCATATTTTGTTATTGAGATGTCACAAATGTACAAAGCTAATAAAAAATTTCATATGTTTTCCAAATTCCCTGCCTCTGCCCACAGTTTCCAACATAACCCTGCATCCTCTCAAACCACATTAGTGAAGACAACCAAAGGTTATGCCTGTAGCCGCTAACAGTCAAAAGGTTCCCCAACACCAACTCCAATTAACCGAAATGTCACAGACATATACTCATCATTCCTGGGGGTTTTTAGTCTAGAGAGCAGGGTGGGTATGTGTTAACCTACCTGGCTATAATAGGAAAAATCTTAAAAAGCCAGTTATGAAGAATTCAAGGAAAAAAGTCATTGCTAATGCAAGGTAGAATTCTTAATGTGTTGAGGGATTATCATATGTCACTTGGAAATTCAGCCTCATTTTTTAGATTCACAGCTCCTGCCTGGTTGTCTGGATTTTCATGATTGTAGGGCTTCTTCACCTGAGGGAAATGTCTGTAGCACAGTTTTAATGCCAGATCAGCTTCCTCTGCAGCCCCTGTCCCTACCCAGCATGCTTCTCTTCCACCTCCCCCGACAACCCACCCCCACCCCCCATGGTGCCCAGGGAATCAAAACCAATTTACATATGTAATCATGTGGAATGAAAAACTCAAGTGTACTCTCTAGGGTACCACTCTGCCACTCAGCTCCCTGCAACTAGTTTCTTAAGTACCCCAAGAGATGCTGAGAACACCATGTTGGCCGTTTTCTACTCCCACTGGCTAGAAGCCCAGCTCCGAGAAGGCACAGGAAGTGGGGCAAAGGAAGAGTTTCCTTCCTTCTAAGACTCACTGGGCCACACTCTCCATAGTCAGAGCGAGAGAGCCAGGCAGGCTTTGAATCAATGTAGTTTTAAAGCATTCATTATTCTGACAATGTAGTTCCATGCAACTAGCTTTTATTCCTTTTACACAAGTCACATAGAGATTTCCCAAAACATAATACCAGAAAGTCAATAACTATAGCCTTGTTTTATGAATATGAGAAATTTCTGTGAAGATGCCTAAATATTTTGATTAATCTGAAAGTAGATGAGCTGATGTGTGGATATTTACAACATCAAAGGACTGTTCTGATCGAATCAGTTTCAAAAATGCAACATAAAAGGTAGGACATTCATCTTAAATAGCAATTTTTTAAATGGGTGCTTTGGTAGTCTGAGGCTTTCAGAATCTGATTAAACACCAGAGTGATCAGTTTGGAGGGAAGGGCCTCACTGGATTTAGTAGTTAGATCAGAATGTAAAAGTGCCTGCTGTACCTCTTGAATATAAAATAAAATGAACAATCCCAGTAAATATTTGAATGGCCACCTGTGCTCTTTCAGCTATCTCGTCTTTTTCATCTTCGAAGCAGAGCCAGAGATAGATATTATTAATCTTAATTGCTGGTGTTGCTGAGGTTGAGACTTCCTTCTCAGTTGCTTATAAGGTCTAAGAATCATTCATCCTTCCTGAACTCAGGCATACCCACTCAGGGCAGAATTTCTGCAGATCGAGCTTAAGTTATTTATTTTTAGGTGGGCCTCCAAAAAAGCAGCTGCAACGCAAGTGGCACAAGTGCACGCCTTTTTGACTCAGCAGCTGAGAGTTCTGTTTCATGCTCCTCTCCTTCTCCAAACTCCTAGAGTAATGGCACAGAGGGCATTTAGGATGGGCTGTGCTGGATTATGCACATACCCCATCTCTCTAACGTGATTGGAAGCCCCTTGAGGTTTACAATATGTGAAACCTTATCACAGGGCTCTGAACACCCCACATTGATAAATGTTCATTGATAATGAAGTTCTGTAAAATTTCAGAGGCCACCATGTCCTGACCCCAAGGCAGAAGAGTGAGGGTCCCCAGAGACTGAGACATCTTGTCAAGGCACAGTGAGGGGATTGGAACTGAGGAAATGGCA
This sequence comes from Globicephala melas, assembly GCF_963455315.2. Classification (NCBI taxonomy): domain Eukaryota; kingdom Metazoa; phylum Chordata; class Mammalia; order Artiodactyla; family Delphinidae; genus Globicephala; species Globicephala melas. Next base: position 85,776,423 of record NC_083321.1, read on the forward strand.
GGGCCTACCCTGGCAGAGAAGTGAAAAACTCCATTTAACGGCTAGAGGTTTTGAGAGAGGAGGCAAAGTCAACCATCAGGCATCAGAGAAGAGTTTTCAGTTTTGTTCACTATTATTTCTTAAGAATCTTGAACTTTCAAACCTAGTGAGCCAGAGCACTTTCTCGGCGTCTGACCCACTGCTGCCATCTGCCTCAAAGATGCCTGTGGCTTTTCCTGTCCTTTCTGGCAGCACAAGCCAACTGGCCTCACCTTGCTTTAGTAGAACTACAGAATTTTAGATTTGGGAGGACCCTTTCTTGCAACAGTCTAAGACCCTACCAATTAGTTATCTAATGTTGTTGCTTCAAGAAAAATGTTGTTGCGGGTGTGGTGGTATAGTTATTTTGGCATATTTTTCTCCTGGTATTTCCCCTTTTCCAAGTATATGGGCAAGCCTGAGCTCATTGCCGTGGGGAAAGGATGCAGCTAGCCAAAAAGTAGAAATAGGCAATGGGCACTTTTTGTCTCTGTGTTTTAAAGGGGGGGATCTTAGAGTTTGGGGGATGATGTATAGACAAAACACATGAGAGAAGTAGGGGTCAGAGAGCCATAATTCCTCCACTCCCTGCCTAGAATAGGGTTTTCCATGGGCTGAGGGAGGGAAAGTAAAGAGGAGGCAGTTAGAACAGACAGAATGATGGGTCTGGGAGCCAAGTTCCCTTCTTTCTAGGCACTGCCCCTGGCGAGTCAGTCAGACCCCAAAGAGGAAATGGCTTCTTACAGAATGTCCTCAGAACAAATGGTCCATTGCCTCTTAAAGTTTCCCTGTCCTTAAGTGATTTAGAAACCCTAACGGGTTGTGAGCCTCCAACCCTAAAGGGCTGTGCTGCAGGCCAAATGCCATCTCAGGGTAACTCAACTTCAACAGATGACTCCCCACTTCCCCAATTTACTGGACAAGGTACTGTGTAAATCCTTCCAAGGACTTTGTCTCAACCTTAGGGATGAAGGGAGAAACAAAAATTACCTGAGATTATTACTCTTAGCCTGGCAGTAGGAGGGTTAACGTAGAATTGAGTTAGAGGGAATATTTAAGTTATTTTCCTGGATTAACTGAGTCTGTGGACTGAGATTTGTATATCTACAATATGTATAAAACATCCATAACTACCTAATACATAATAAATGCTCAAAATATTATCTATGCTATTAATAATATTTTTATTAGTGAATTCAAAGTCAACTATAAAATCTGAAAGGTATTTTTCATTTGTACAACTGTCAGCTGAATTCTACATGGTTTTTGTGTCTGCATGGAAAAATCTTGATTCAGTCCATTGCTCTCTTAAAATCCATTCTTAAAAAAAGAAAAATGTTAATTAAAGATTTATTGTCACTTTACGGGAAAGAAAAAAGGAGGGAGTGTGCAGTGTATGCCTTCATTCCACAGGAATTTGTCCTGGTCTCTGTTTCATTCAGCACTTTGCCAATTCCTTGGACAAGTGGAGGAACAGACATGTCCTATGAGATTTTTTTCACTCTGCTAGATTTGACCATTTGTTCCAACATGCTATTTTGAGTCTCACTTATGATAACCAGTATTTTGGCTGCCCGCTCAATATCACATGATTTTAATTAATCACCGTATGAATCTACTTCTTCAACAGCTTCTTTCCCTTGCTCCTTGTTCTTTCATTTTACCATTTCTGCAGACCTGTCATTCTTAGACCATTCTGTCCATCTCCCTCTTCCTCTCCTATATCCTGAGGTGAGGGTGTAGTTCTACAGCTGAGGACTGTTGCACAAAAGTCACACATCAATGCCAGTTTGTGTCACAACAAAGCATGTCTCTCAAACCACCTGAGCCCTCAACACTGCGTAGCAGTATCCTCCTCCCTCTGCCAAGGTAACACCACTCTCTTCTGGTTCTCCTTCCATCTCCCTGACCTTCTTTTCTTAAATATTAGTGTTCCCTGCATTCTAGCCTTTTCCCTGAATTCTTGCTCTCTTCTTACTCAACACACCTGAGAAATCTCAGTCACTGTGAAAATTTGACAGCCATACAAGTTAATTAATCCCAGATCTGTGTCTCTAGTCCAGAGCCTTCTGAGCTCCATATCTGTATGTTAATAGACGTCTCAACATCACTGACTTATTTTAAGTCTAAAATGTAACTTGTTTTCTATTACCCCATTCAGCACCTACTGATTTCCAATTTTGGTAAAGACTGCCACCATTCTTTTTTGTGTACCTGGTCAGATCTCTGTCTCATCCCTTCCTAGAATACTTGCTTCTATCCATGTTCATTAATACATGAACATATTGCCTATTTCTCCAATAAAAATGTGACAGACAATATTCCTGCACCTAGTGTTTCAATAACTATTCGCTGGGTGAGTGAATAATTTCCATGATTTACTAGCTTAATAATCTTACCAGAAAGGAAAATGACAAAATTCACACTTAAGAACCAACGTCAACTGTTGATGATCATCCTTTTCCTTTCCTAAATGCTTACAAACAATCCATATAATATTTCACTTGGGGTAAACATAAGGCTTATTGGTTTATAATACATGAAGTTATGAGAATGAGTAGACTCTTCCTCTTCTCTCTTTTGGAAATCAGGATAAACTCTGTCTCTGTGTCATTGTCTGGACACATGCTCATGCTCTGTGATTCCTCATGGATTGCCATTTGTTGTTCCACAGTCTTGCCTGCCCTTTTCCCAGTAGCCTATGAAGTGGTTAATATGAACTCATTTGGATAGCTCTCTTTCTGTCTCTAAGAACTTAGACTCCTCTTACCAATTTTTATTCTTCCCTTTCTGACAGAAAATTCTTCTCTCTGACCAAGAAGAAAAAAATTAAAACACTAGTTCATTAGTTCTGCTTTTTTTCTGTTGTCGGTTAACATTACACAATTAAAGTAGTAGGTTCTCCTTCCTTATTTTTCCTTCCCTAAAAATGACTGAGGCTCTGCTTTTGTTGTCCTGTGTCCTTTTTTGCAAACCTCTACTCAATCTGGGTTTTAACCTTTCTGATCCAGCCTTTCCAGGTTCCTGATGCTTTCTATTTCTGCTTAGTTTCTTTCCTCTCCTTCCAGCTTATGGTTATATCATTTTAAAATTTGTATTAAAATCTCAACAATAACATTGACAGATAGCAGTCATTGAGCACTTATTGTGTACCAGGCACCTCACATTCAATCTTTTAATTTCACAATAACCCAATGGATCAGGTGTCAAAAGTTTATAAATAACAGAAGTAAATCCAATGAATCACCAAAGTAGTAAGTAGTAAAAGTTTACTGCACACACACCAAAAAGACACTGTGCAAACTGAGAATGCTCAAACCGAAATATGGAACGAAGCTCCAGGGTATATTTTTGTAAAGCAGTTTATATGATGAGAAAGCAGTGAAGTGACTATTTATTCTTCACAGTGATTGGTTATAGTATTAGAATTTTCTTAAGTGATAGGGAATTGGTCAGTGGTTACCTCAACAATCTTAGGAAACAGTTTAAGTTTTCCTTATGATTTCCAGAGGCATAAGCAAGAAATGACCCAGGTCAAGCTTAGTCTTGCAAAATAAGCTAAATTAAGCTTTGCTGGTTTTGACTGCTTAGGGAATTTTCAAGGCTGGTTTCCATTTGGTTTTTATTTTAACATACATATCAATAAAAATCCCTATGTTCTAGATGAGGAAATGAGTCTTAATAAGATTCAGAAGCTTTCCAAGGTCACAAAGCTGGTAAATGGCAGAGACAGGAGTTCAAACCCAGTTGTTGAATGACTGAAAGCCTAAGTCCTACTGCCCAGGTTTACTGGCAAAATCTTCTTGTGTGTGAAAGTTGCCATGGAACTGAGCTCACAAATCAAATCTGAGTGAAAAGGCCTAAGTGTTTGCATTTTAAACATGTTGGAATATTCTTTACTTCCACAAAGACATATGTTTCTCCTGTTTTTGTTTTTGTTTTAATTTTCCCACTTTCTGGAGGGATACATAGGGAAAAATATTTCTCTAAGGTAGTGATGTGAGCTTGGTGAAAAATGGCAGGGATACCCAGGATAAGGGAACCAATAAGAAGTGAAAGGACCATGCTTTGGTAGAAAGCACGTTTCCTACCTCAGTGGTTCTCAAAGTGTGGACCCCGGACCTGCAGCATCAGCATCACCTGGGAGATTGTTAGAAATGCACATTTTTTGGATCCTGCCTGGCTGAAATGAAAACTCCCTGGTGGGGCCTGCAATTTGTGGCTTAACAAGGCCTTGCAGTGATTCTAATTCTTTGCATGCTCACCTAAAATGTTTGAGAACCACTGCTCTCCCTAAAAGGAACATCTGCCACTCTGCTCCAGCTGCTTGTTACCAGGAGGGGAATATAACTCCCAGGTCATCACACTCTCCCAGGTTTAAGAAAGCTGAAAGTCTCAATTATTTTCATTCTCCCAATTTTAAAATACTGCCTGAAATGTTTTTAATACTGTATAGGCTAAACAAAACATGTTTATAGGCTGGTTCTGACACACAGACCACCAGTTAATGACCTCTGAATAGAATCTGAACTACAGTAAATATTGGAGTTATTTTATCAATAACTATGTATTGAAATGTCAATTAATTGGCAAAATGAATTGCGGTCTCCTTTTCATTACAACCACTTGTTGCTGGGGAAAGTGATTGCCTACCTTACAACAGCACTGAATGGAGTTTAAATGTTTTGATCATTAAACATTTGGGGCCATATTGTAAGGACAATGGAAAATTACTGACAGATTCAAATACAGCCATGATTCTCTAAAAGTTGAGCCTTTAAAAGATCAGTTTGATTGTATTATGGAAACTTGATGGGAAAGTGTAGATGTGGAGCAGATTGGTTAGAAGGTTATTCCAGGAGTCTTAGTGGCAGGTGGTGTTGGGGTGGTGGTAATAAAAATAAGGAGAATTATACAGATTTAATAAGCACTTAGGAAGTTGAATTGAAATGGTTTTGTGGTTACTGGTCAGATTTCAATAAGTCAGAAGACCCCGTTGCCAAGGGCCATCGCTGGAACTAGCCTGCAGTATGCATGATCCAGACTCCTCTGACGACTACTCACCCCAGTGCTCCAGAGAAGCCCAATATTGTTCCAGCTCCCTGCACCAGCTGCCTCCCTCACCCCACGCCGATGCCATGCTCTGAACTCCTAGGCCTCGTACTCCACATTTGCAAATGCATATACTGCCTTGAGAAAACAACCACCATTTACTAATCTTATGTGAAATTGTGTTGAGTTACAAAACAATCAACTTCTGGAAAATAGCCTATTTTAAAGTTAGATATTCCTTACTCTTTGTTCACTATGGGATTCCCATATTTAGAGCCCCCAAACTACATTCTCAGTTGTTAATCCTAATACAGTTCTGAACCCCTAAAACTATTTTTCTATGTCTCATTTTCCTTTATTAGAGCAAGATACATTGACACAATTTCATCATGCTGACCTGACAAAGGTATTCCTGCACTTCAATCAAAATCTAAGACATAAGAGACCTTCAAGATGGCGGAGGAGTAAGACGTGGAGATCACCTTTCTCCCAACAAATACATAAGAATTACATATACATGTGGAACAGCTCCTATAGAACACCTACTGAACACTGGCAGAAGAACTCAGACCTCCCAAAAGGCAAGAAACTCCCCACATACCTGGGTAGGGCAAAAGAAAAAAGAAAAAACAGAGACAAAATAATAGAGACAGGACCTGCACCTCTGGGAGGAAGTTGTGAAGGAGGAAAGGTGGAAGGCCCTTCGTGGGCAGAGACTGTGGGTGGCAGACAGGGGAAGCTTCGGAGCCATGGAGGAGATCACAGCAACAGGGGTGTGGAGGGCAAAGCAGAGAGATTCCCGCACGGAGGATCGGTGCCAAGCAGCACTCACCAGCCCGAGAGGCTTGTCTGCTCACCCGCTGGGACGGCGGGGGCTTGGGAGCTGAGGCTCGGGCTTCAGAGGTCGGATCCCAGGGAGAGGACTGGGGTTGGCTGCGTGAACACAGCCTGAAGGAGTCTAGTGAGCCACAGCTAGCTGGGAGTGTGTCCGGGAAAAGGCCTGGAACTGACGAAAGGGCAGGAGACATTTTCTTGCCTCTTTGTTTCCTTGTGTGGGAGGAAAGAGGATTAAGAGCACTGCTTAAAGGGGCTCCAGAGACGGGCGCGAGCCGCGGCTATCAGCGCGGACCCCAGAGACGGGCATGAGACGCTAAGGCTGCTGCTGCCGCCACCAAGAAGCCTGTGTGCGAGCACAGGTCACTGTCTACACCTCCCCTCCCGGGAGCCTGTGCAGCCCGCCACTGCCAGGGTCCCACGATTCAGGGACAACTTCCCTGGGAGAACGCACAGCGCGCCTCAGGCTGATGCAAAGTCAGGCCAGCCTCTGCCACCGCAGGTTCACCCCGCATCCATACCCCTCCCTCCCCCCGGCCTGAGTGAGCCAGGGCCCCCGAATCAGCTGCTCCTTTAACCCCGTCCTGTCTGAGCGAAGAACACATGCCCTCAGGCGACCTACACGCAAAGGTGCAGCCAAATCCAAAACTGAACCCCAGGAGCTTTGCGAACAAAGAAGAAAAAGGGAAATCTCTCCCAGTAGCCTCAGGAGCAGTGGACTAAATCTCCACAATCAACTTGATGTACCCTGCATCTGTGGAACACCTGAATAGACAATGAATCATTCCAAAATTGAGGCGGTGGACTTTGGGAGCAACTGTAGACTTGGGGTTTGCCTTCTGCATCTAATTTGTTTCTGGTTTTATGTTTATCTTAATTTGGTATTTAGACTTTATTATCACTGGTAGATTTGTTTATTGATTTGGTTGTTTTCTTCCTTTTTTTTATATATATACACATTTTTTTTCCTTCTCTTTTTGTTAGTGTGTATGTGTATGCTTCTTTGTGTAATTTTGTCTGTATAGCTTTGCTTTTATCATTTGTCCTAGGATTCTCTCTGTCCATTTTTATTTTTTTTTTTTAGTATACTTTTAGTTTTGTTATCATTGGTGGATTTATTTTTTGGTCTGGTTACTCTCTTCTTTCTTTATTCCTTTTTGTTCTCTTTTTTATGACTTTCTAATATTTTAAGTTTTAATTCATTTTTAGTTTTTTATTTTAATTATTTTTTTAAATAATTTTTTTTCTTTCTTTTTTCTCCCTTTTCTTCTGAGCAATGTGTCTGACAGGGACTTGGTGTTCTGGCTGGGTGTCAGGCCTGTGCCTCTGAGGTGGGAGAGCCAAATTCAAGATATTGGTCCAACAGAGACCTCCTGGCTCCATGTAATATCAAATGGTGAAAGGTCTCCCAGAGATCTCCATCTCAACGCAAAGTAAGACCCAGCTCCATTCAACAACCAGCAAGCTACATTCCTGGACACCTTATGCCAAACAACTAGCAAGACAGGAACACAATTCCACCCATTAGCAGAGAGGCTGCCTAAAACCACAATAAGGTCACAGACACCCCAAAACACACCACCGGATGTGGTCCTGCCCACCAGAAAGACAGGATCCAGCCTCATCCACCAGAACACAGGCACAAGTCCCCTACACCAAAAAGCCTACACAACCCACTGAAACAACCTTAGCAACTGGGGGCAGACACCAAAAACAATGGGAACTATGAACTTGCAGCCTGAGAAAAGAAGACCCCAAGCACAGCAAGTTAAGCAAAATGAGAAGACAGAGACACACACAGCAGATGAAGGAGCAAGGTAAAAACCAACTAGACCAAACAAATGAAGAGGAAATAAACAGTCTACTTGAAAAAGAATTCAGAATAATGAGAGTAAAGATGATCCAAAATCTTGGAAATAGAATGGAGAAAACAAAAGAAACATTTAACAAGGACCTAGAAGAACTAAAGAGCAAATAAACAAAGATGAACAACATAATAAATGAAATTAAAAATTCTCTAGAAGGAATTAATAGCAAAATAACTAGGCAGAAGACTGATTAAGTGACCTGGAAGATAAAATAGTGGAAATAACTACCACAGAGCAGAATAAAGAAAAAGGAATGAAAAGAATTGAGGACAGTCTCAGAGACCTCTGAGACAACATTAAACACAACAACATTCTAATTATAAGGGTCCCAGAAGAAGAAGAGACAAGGAAAGGGACAGAGAAAATATTTGAAGAGATGATAGTTGAAAACTTCCCTAATATGGGAAAGGAAATAGTCAACCAAGTCCAAAAAGTGCAGAGAGTACCATACAGGATAAATCCAAAGAGAAACACGTCAAGACACATATTAATAAAACTACCAAAAATTACATACAAAGAAAAATTTTAAAAGAAGCAAGGCAAAAACAACAAATAACACACAATGGAATTCTCTTAACAGCTGATCTTTCAGCAGAAACTCTGCAGGTCAGAAGGGAGTGACAGGACATATTTAAAATGATGAAAGGGAAATACCGACAACCAAAATTACTCTACCCAGCAAGGATCTCATTCAGATTCAACAGAGAAATTAAAACCTTTACAGACAAAGCAAAAGCTAAGAGAATTCAGCACCACTAAACCAGCTTTACAACAAATGCTAAAGGAACTTCTCTAGTCAGGAAACACAAAAGAAGGAAAAGACCTACAGTAACAAACACAAAACAATTAAGAAAATGGTAATAGGAACAAACAAATCAATAACTACCTTAAATGTAAATGGATTAAATGCTCCAACCAAAAGACACAGACTGGCTGAATGGATAAAAAAACAAGACCCATATATAGGCTGTCTACAAGAGACCCACATCAGACCTAGGGACACATACAGACTGAAAGTGAGGAGATGGAAAAAGATATTCCAGGAAAATTGAAATCAAAAGAAAGCTGGAGTAGTAATTCTCATATCAGACAAAATAGACTTTAAAATAAAGACTATTACAAGAGACCAAGAAGGACACTACATAATGATCAAGGGATCAATCCAAGAAGAAGATATAACAATTGTTAATATTTATGCACCTAACATAGGAGCACCTCAATATCTAAGGCAAACGCTAACAGCCATAAAAGGGGAAGTCAACAGTAACACAATCATAGTAGGGGACTTTAACACCCCACTTTCACCAATGGACAAATCACCCAAAATGAAAATAACTAAGGAAACACAAGCTTTAAATGATACATTAAACAAGATGGACTTAATTGATATTTATAGGACATTCCATCCAAAAACAACAGAATACTCATTTTTCTCAAGTGCTCATGGAACATTCTCCAGGACGGATAATATCTTGGGTCACAAATCAAGCCTTGGTAAATTTAAGAAATTTGAAATCATATCAAGTATCTTTCTAACCACAATGCTATCAGACTACATTTCAATTACAGAAAAAATCTGTAAAAATTTCAAACACATGGAGACTAAATGATACACTACTAAAAAACCGAGAGATCACAGAAGAAATCAAAGAGGAAATTTAAAAATACATAGAAACAAATGACAATGAAACTATTAAGACCCAAAATCTATGGGATGCAGCAAAAGCAGTTCTAAGAGGGAATTTTATAGCAACACAATCCTACCTCAAGAAACAGGAAACATCTCAAATAAACAACCTAACCTTACAGCTAAAACAATTAGAGAAAGAAGAACAAAAATACCCCAAAGTTAGCAGAAGAAATAATAAAGATCAAATCAGAAATAAATGAAAAATAAATGAAGGAAAGAATAACAAAGGTTAATAAAACTAAAAGATGGTTCTTTGAGAAGATAAACAAAATTGATAAACAATTAACCAGATTCATCAAGAAAAAAAGGGAGAAGACTCGCATCAATAGAATTTGAAATGAAAAAGGAGAAGTAACTACGGACACTGCAGAAATACAAAGTATCATGAGAGATTACTACAAGCAACTCTATGCCAATAAAATGGACACCCTGGAAGAAATGGACACATTCTTAGAAAATCACAACACTCCAAGACTGAACCAGGAAGAAATAGAAAATATAAACAGACCAATCACAAGTACTGAAATTGAAACTGTGATTAAAAATCTTCCAACAAACAAAAGTCCAAGACCAGGTTGCTTCACAGGCGAATTCTATCAAACATATAGAGAAGGGCTAACATTTACCTTCTCAAACTCCTCCAAAATATAGCAGAGGGAGTAACACCCCCAAACTCATTCTACGCCATCACCATCACCCTGATACCAAAACCAGACAAAGATGTCACAAAGAAAGACAACTACAGGCCAATATCACCGATGAACATAGATGCAAATATCCTCAACAAAATACTAGCAAACATAATCCAGCAGCGCATTAAAAGGATCATACACTATTATCAAGTTAGGTTTATCCCAGGAATGCAAGGATTCTTCAATATACACATCAATCAAGGAGATAAACCATAATAACAAATTGTAGAATAAAAACCATATGATCATCTCAATAGATGCAGAAAAATCTTTTAACAAAATTCAACACCCATTTATGATAAAAACCCTCCAGAAAGTCAGCATAGAGGGAACTTACCTAAACATAATTAAGGCCATCTATGACAAACCCACAGCCAACATCGTTCTCAATGGTGAAAAAGGTAAACCATTTCCTCTAAGATCAGGAACAATGCAAGGTTGTCCACTCTCACCACTATTATTCAACATTGTTTTGGAAGTTTTAGCCACAGCAATCAGAGAAGAAAAAGAAATAAAAGGAATCCAAATCGGAAAAGAAGTAAAGCTGTCATTGTTTGCAAATGACATGATACTATACATAGAGAATCCTAAGGATGCTACCAGAAAACTACTAGAGCTAATCAATGAATTTGGAAAGTAGCAGGATACAAAATTAATGCACAAAATCTCTTGCATTCCTATACACTAATGATGAAAATCTAAAGGAGAAATCAAGGAAACACTCCCATTTACCATGGCAAAAAAGGAATAAAATACCTAGGAATAAAAAAACCTAAGGAGACAAAAGACCTGTTTGCAGAAAACTATGACACTGATGAAAGAAATTAAAGATAATACAAACAGATGGAGAGATATACCATGTTCTTGGATGGAAGAATGAACATTGTGAAAATGAGTCTACTACCCAAAGCAATCTACAGATTCAATGCAATCCCTATCAAACTACCAATGGCATTTTTCACAGAACAAAAACAAAAAATTTCACAATTTGTATGGAAACACAAAAGACCCCTAATAGCCAAAGCAATCTTGAGAAAGTAATATGGAGCTGGAGGAATCAGGCTCCCAGACCTCACACTATCCTACAAAGCTATAGTAATCAAGACAGTATAGTACTGGCACAAAACCAGAAATATAGATCAATGGAACAGGATAGAAAGCCCAGAGATAAACCCATGCACACATTGTCACCTTATCTTTGATAAAGGAGGCAAGAATATACAATGGAGAAAAGACAGCCTCTTCAATAAGTGGTGCTGCGATAACTGGACAGCTAGATGCAAAAGAATGAAATTAGAACAATCCCTAACACCATACATAAAAATAAACTCCAAATGGGTTAAAGACTTAAATGTAAGCCCAGACACTATAACACTCTTAGAGGAAAACATAGGCAGAACACTCCATGACATAAATCACAACAAGACCCGTTTTGACCCACCTCCTAGAGAAATGGAAATAAAAACAAAAATAAAAAAATGGGACCTAATGAAACTTCAAAGGTTTTGCACAACAAAGGAAACCATAAACAAGACCATAAGATAACCCTCAAAATGGGAGAAAGTATTTGCAAATGAAGCAACTGACAAAGGATTAATCTCCAAAATTTACAAGTAGCTCATGCAGCTCAATAACAAAAAAACAAACAATGCAATCCAAAAATGGACAGAAAACCTAAATAGACATTTCTCCAAAGAAGATATACAGATTGCAAAAAAACACATGAAAGAATGCTCAACATCATTAATCATTAGAGAAATGCAAATCAAAACTACAATGAGATATCATCTCACTCCAGTCAGAATGGCCATCATCAAAAAATCTAGAAACAATCAATGCTAGAGAGGGTGTGGAGAAAAGGGAACACTCTGGCACTTCTGGTGGGAATGTAAATTGGTACAGCCACTATGGAGAACAGTATGGAGGATCCTTAAAAAACTACAAATAGAACTACCATATGACCCAGCAATCCCACTACTGGGCATATACCCTGAGAAAACCATAATTCAAAAAGAGTCATTGCAGCTCTATTTACAAGAGCCAGGAGATGGAAGCAACCTAAGTGTTCATCAACAGATGAATGGATAAAGAAGATGTGGCACATATATACAATGGAATATTACTCAGCCATAAAAAGAAACGAAATTGAGTTATTTGTAGTGAGGTGGATGGACATAGAATCTGTCATACAGATTCATACAAATACAGATTCATACAAATCTGTCATACAGATAGCATACAAATAACGTATGCTAACACATATATATGGACTCTAAGAAAAAAAAGAAAAAGGTCATGAAGAACCTAGGGGTAAGATGGGAATAAAGACGCAGAGCTACTAGAGAATGGACTTGAGGATATGGGAAGGATAAGCTGTGACAAAGTGAGAGAGTAGCATGGACATATATACACTGCCAAACGTAAAATAGATAGCTAGTGGGAAGCAGCCGCATAGCACAGGGAGATCAGCTCGGTGGTTTGGACCACCTAGAGGCATGGGGTAGGGAGGGTGGAAGGGAGCAAGATGCAAGAGGGAAGAGTTGTGGGAACATATGTATATGTATAACTGATTCACTTTGTTATAAAGCAGAAACTAACACACCATTGTAAAGCAATTATACTCTAATAAAGATGTTTAAAAAAAAAAGTGTTGGATCACAATGTTCAATGCAGCTCTACAATAGCCAGGACATGGAAGCAAACTAAGTGTCCATTGACAGATGAACGGATAAAGAAGATGTGGCACATATGTACAATGGAATATTATTCAGCCGTAAAAAGAAACGAAATTGAGTTATTTGTAGTGAGGTGGATGGACCTAGAGTCTGTCATACAGAGTGAAATAAGTCAGAAAGAAAAAAAACAAATCCTGTATGCTAACACATTTAAGGAATCTAAAAAAAAAAAAAATGGTTCTGACAAACCTAGGGGCAGGACAGGAATAAAGACACAGACGTAGAGAATGGATTTGAGGACACGAGGAGGGGGAAGGGTAAGGTGGGACGAAGTGAGAGAGTGGCATGGACATATAAACCCTATCAAATGTAAAATAGATAGCTAGTGGGAAGCAGCCACATAGCCCAGGGAGATCAGCTTGGTGCTTTGTGACCACCTAGAGGGGTGGGATAGGGAGGGTGGGAAGGAGACGCAAGAGGGAGGAGATGGGGATATATATATATATATATATATATATATATATATCTGATTCACTTTGTTATAAAGCAGAGACTAAGACACCATTTTAAAGCAATTATACTCCAATAGAGATGTTTTTAAAAAAATCTAAGACATAGTTTTGATGTTATATCTACACTGAAGCACTGAATCTCTCAGTTTAAGGTATATTTATAATTTAGGGCATTGTGTATTTCCAGGGCAAAATAAATTGAATCAGCACCAGCTATCTTTGTACTCCATTACCATCCTAATGACAACATGGTAGAGAAACTTTCATAATCTGCTCATTTCTTTTAGGAATTTAGAATTTAGAATTGTTAATACTTATCACAGAAAGATTACGGGCCATACAAATAAAGAGAAATATTAGGTCAGAAATATAGGCAGCACATATTAACACAAAGCCTAGAAGAGCATCTTTTGAAATACAACATTCATTTGGAAATTCTTAATCAGCTTAGCACTATCATTTCAACCTAAGAGTGATTATAAAGCCGTTGGATCAATGCAGTATATACTCATCCCATAAAGATAACAGTTGAAAATGTGAACCAAAATTAAGAATAATATATTTGTACGTCGCTTTCCACCCATTCTCAGACCCCCTCCCCTAAATCTAACTTTCTTTGGTAGGTAAAGCTCAGATACACACTGTGGGTGAAATGGATATGTCATAAGGCCAATAGGAAATACAAGATTTAGGACAGATAAAGTAGCCCATCAACACTTCTTAGGTACTGGGAAGAGCTCCCTTTCCCCTTTCATGATACTAGGAACATAGGGAGACAGAAAGTGTAGGCACCCAAGAAATATGGACAGAAGTAAGACAGACAGACTTGTGCCCTTGCTCTTGCTGTTCTTCAACAATACTGCAAAAGCAGTATTTAGTGAGATAAAGTCCTATCCAAGGCATCCTTATGATGGCTGGGTATTTAGTGAGAAGAACCGTTAGGACAAGATCCAGATCAAGAAATGGACTTCCCATTTGCATAGGAAAACTGAGGGTTTCATACCTTCTTTGCTGTGGGCTGCCTTTTGCTATAAACCTAAATGGAGTTACTCCTAGCTTATTGGGGTTAGGAGTGAGGTGGGTAATGACTACAGCCTCCAATTATTCCCAGGGGAAAAAAAAGTGAGTCAAGAGTTCCACTACCACTGTGTCTTCCAGGATTATGAATACAAAGAGACTTGGGACTTCAAATTGACACTGGGAAAGTATTATCTTTACAGTAGATATAGAAGCTACATAGTAGTGAAAGAATCTGTAGGCAAACTTTACCACCTCTCTGGATGCCATTCTTAAATAGAGTTTTCTCGGTTAATACTTAGTACATTATACCAGTAACCATAGCAGCGTACGGATTTGAATATTGCTGTTAAATTCCATATAATTGGGAAATGTAAAGATGAATTAACATTATTTCCTTTTCTGCTCCACAGAGGTAAGTTGGTATGAAGTTGGGTCACCCTGCAAAACAGAGCCAGAAATTTTTCTCTTTCAAGACCATGAAGAAGGAAACTGAAGAAATTGAACTTAAATCTGAAAGAGATGGGCTTAATATTTATCAAGCATCTCTACCTAGGCTAAAATATTTAATCCTTTCAGAGCCATCTGAGGCATAGGTGTTATTATTACTACTTTATAGATGAAGAAACCAAGGCTTAGGAAGTTAAGTAGCTAACTGAAGGTCACACAGCCAGAGAGTGGCAGGAGCAGGATGCAAACGTAGGTGTATTTTTCCTGATTCCAAATACTGTGCTCCTTCCTAAGGCATCTTAGTTACCATTGGAGCCATTTTACAGATAAGAGAACCAATAATTAATTTCTTCTATCCTTTGACAGGTAAGAAAACTGCAGCTCAGAGTAATTAAGCATCTTCCCAAAGTCACATAATTACTTAATGCCACAGAATTCAAACCTACTTTTTCACAACAGATTTACCACCAGATCACAAGTATCACAACTAAATCTAAGCCAAAATGGGAAAGAAAACGATTCATATCAATATTGTTGTCACCAGACACATAGATTAGAGCAAGTCTACCACCACTGGCCATCTGGTCTACAAATGTGGTGGGATCAACAAAAGAGCCAAAGAAAAAATTTGAGAATGAGGCTGCTGATATGAGAAAGGACTCCTTCAAGTATGCCTGGGTATTGGGCAAACTGAAAGCTGAACATGGGCTTGGTATCACCACTGATATTCCCCTGTAGAAATTCAAGACCAGCAAGTAGTATCATTGATGTCTCAGGACACAGAGACTACCCAAAACATGCCTATAGGCACACCCTAGGCTGACTGTGCTGCGCTGACTGCTGCTGCTGCTGGCATTGGTGAAGTTGAAGCAGGGATCTCCAAGAATGGGCAGACCTGTGAGCATGCACTTCTGGCTTACAGACTGTGGGCGAGACAACTAATTCTTGGTGTTAAAATGGGTTCCACTGAGCCACCCGGCAGCCAGAAGAGATAAAAGGAAATCATTAAGAAAGTCAGCACCTACATTAAGAAAATTGGCTACAACTCCAACACAGTGGCACTTGTGCCAGTTTCTGGTTGGAATGGTGACAACATGCTGCAGCCAAGTACAAACATGCTTTGACTCAAAGGATGGAAAGTCACTCATAAAGATGGCAATCAATGCCAGTGAAACCACGATGCTTGAAGCTCTGGATTGCATCCTGCCACCAATTCTTCCAACTGACAAACCCTTGCATCTGCTCCTCCAGGGTGCCTACAAAATTGGCGGTATTGGCACTGTCCCTGTGGAGACTGGTGTTCTCAAACCCAGCATAATGGTCACCTTTGCTCTAGTCACCATTACAACTGAAGTCAAGTCTGTTGAAATGCATCCTAAAGCTTTGAGTGAAGCTCTATCTTGGGACAAGGTGGGCCTCAATGTCAAGAACATGTCTGTCAGAGATGTTTGTTGTGGCACTGTGGCTGATGACAGCAAAAATGACCCACCAGGGACTTCCCTGGTTGCACAGTGGTTAAGAATCTGCCTGCCAATGCAGGGGACATGGGTTCAATCCCTGGTCCTGGAAGATCCCACATGCCGTGGAGCAACTAAGCCCATGTGCCACAACTACTGAGCCCACATGCCACAACTGCTGAAGCCCATGTGCCTAGAGCCCGTACTCCGCAACAAGAGAAGCCACCACAATGAGAAGCCCACGCCCACAACGAAGAGTAGCCTCCACTCTCCGCAACTAGAGAAAGCCTGCATGCAATGACCAAGACCCAGCGCAGCCAAAAATAAATAAATAAATGACCTACCAATGGAAACAGATGGCTTCACAGCTCAGGTGATTATCCTGTACCATCCAGGCCAAATTGGTGCTGGCTATGCACTTGCGCAGGATTGTCAAATAGCTCATGTTGCTTGCAAGTTTGCTGGGCTGAAAAGGAAGGTTGACTGCTATTCTGTGAAGAAGCTGGAAGATGGTTCCCAATTCTTTAAAGCTGGTGATGCTGGCATGGTTCATTTGGTTGCTGGAAAGCCCATGTATTTGAGAGATTTTCTGACAATCCTCCTCAGGGTCATTTTGCTGTTTGTGACATGAGACAGACGTGTCTTGGGTGTCGTCAAAACAGTGGATGACCCAGAAAGTTCAGAAGGCTAAGTGAATAATATTCCTAATACCTGACACCCCAGTTTTAATCAGTTGTTGAAGAACATTATCAGGATTGTTTGTTTCTGTTGGCCATTTAAGTTTAACAGTAAAAGACTGGTTAATGATAATGCATTGTAAAACTTTCAGGAAAAAAAGGGAAATATGTTGTGGACCATTTGTTTTTGTGTGCATATGGCAGTTTTAAGTTATAAGTTTTTAAAATCAGTAATTTTTAATAGAAACAATTTGACTAAAAATCTGTCACAGAATTTTGAGACCCATTAAAATAAAGTTTAATGAGAAACCTGTGTCCTCTTTTGGTCAAGACTGTAAATTCCTATAGTACTACTTAAGTAAAAGATTTAAGTAAGCATTTCCTATCATCTATTTTTAGCGTTTTATAAGGAACCTAAATGCCCATTGACAGATGAATGGATAAAGAAGATGTGGTATATATATATATATATATATATATATATATATATATATATATACAATGGAATATTACTCAGCCATTAAAAAGAATGAAATATTAACATTTGCAGCAACATGGCTGGACCTAGAAGTTATCATACTAAGTGAAGTCAGTCTGACAAAGACCAATATCATATGATATCACTTATATGTGGAATCTTAAAAAATGATACAAATGAACTTATTTACAAAACAAGAATAGACTCACACACATAGAAAACAAAGTTATGGTTACCAAAGTGGAAGGGGGAGGGGGAGGGATAAATTAGGGGTTTGGAATTAACAGATACATACTACAATAGATAAAATAGATAAACAACAAGGATTTACTGTATAAGACCAGAAACTATTCGATATCTTACAATAACCTATAACGGAAAAGAATCTGAAAAAGAATAGATATATGTATGCATACATATAACTGAATCATTTTGCTGTATACCTGAAACAATTGCAACATTGTAAATCAACTATACTTCAATTTTAAAAAAGGCCAAATTCTGCAACATTAATGTCCATGTGCTGCACACAAAATTTTGTGTAGTCACATAAACAGTGAGTAAATTTTTTGGTATAATCTCAAATCTTAGTTTCGCGGTTATTGGAATGTGCATTCTCAGATTTACAAATTTTGAAGTAGTTTAAAGAATCTAAAGTGTAAGGCTTAAATAGTAATAACTGCCCTGCTAGAGTTCATTATATCTAGATTCTAGGAAAAATAAAGGTGCTGGGAGTTGAAGAAAAAAAAAAATTCAGGACTTCTAATTTCTTCTCCAGGACTCTTTGCATTTTACAGGTAATTGTAACATTCTACTAAGTCCAGTGTTTATCATTTTGTAATGTCATTTGTAACCTTTGTAGAGCATTTATTACTTAATTTAGATGACATCCAGGGTCAAATTGACTCTTAAAATCTAGACAAGACTGGTCTCCAGCATACCTCATGTTGAAAGTCCAAATCCCTGTCCAAGATTTCTGTGCATTCCTGGGGGGCTTATGTTCTCATAACTGTCTCCTGCTTCAGCTGACTTCTTGTTCTCCACTTGGTATCTTGCAACTTGCTCATTACTGCATGGGTTTTTTAGCTACCTTTCTTAGTTTTACATACACACACACACACAAATAAAATTATGCACACAAAGCCTTTGTGTAGCAGATGTTACAAAACGTTTAGAGAAATTAAGAAATAGATGGGGTTTGCACTGCCGACCCATCACAACTGGAATTAATAGTCATTCTGTTCTAGAGAGTCTTTTGGCTGATTTTCTATGTTGCTCAGCCATTCTCTCTCCTTTCTGTCCCCTCCTACCACCATCATTTTTTCTTTTTAATGCAAAGTAAGTCTACCCTCCATTTGTTCTGCCCCACACTCTGAATCCTACGGTGGGCCTATTTTTTCATACCCAAATGCTCCAAGGTATTGTCTTCTTTTAAGACCACTTATTCCCAAAAGAAATTGTACTATTAACTATTAAGAAAACAATAGGATTTTTTAAACCACCCATGAACTATACCACATGATCTAAGGGGAACATAGGGAAGAAAATCTGCTCTTAAAGAGTAGCTAGGGGCTTCCCTGGTGGCGCAGTGGTTGAGAGTCCTCCTGCCAATGCAGGGGACACGGGTTCGTGCCCCGGTCCAGGAGGATCCCACATGCCACGGAGCGGCTGGGCCTGTGAGCCATGGCCGCTGGGCCTGCGCGTACGGAGCCTGTGCTCCGCAACGGGAGAGACCGCAACAGTGAGAGGCCCGCGTACCGCAAAAAAAAAAAAAAAAAAAGAGTAGCTAAGCTAATATGGAAATAGATACACATAACTCAGAGTTCCCTTGGGCCTCACCAGCCTGTGAAAACAACGAGGTCCATGATATTTAACAGTTCAGTCTCCACAACATGCCCACATCCCCCCCAACACCCCCAGCCCCATGTCCTGACAGATATGAGGAAGGCCAATATAACATAAATTCAGCTAATACAACTATGGAGACTAAATAACGTAAAATTAGAGTGGGGAAAGACATCTGAAGACTGAAGAGAGTTACTAAGATGACCATGGGTGAAATGGTCCACCTGAGGTTTAAGTCAGCTATTTCATTTTCTGAGCTTGAGTCACCAGGGTTCAACGGTAACAGCCTCTAAAGGTCTGTTTGTTTAATCTATTTTAGTTTTATTCTCCCCCAACAAAAAAATCTGGGGTTTCCATTGCTGACCAAATGGAAAGTATTAACACTCAAAGCAACTGACAATGGAAATCTGTTTAACTTCATGTTACAATGTTTCTGTTATAAGCAATGAGAAAAACCAGTAAAGTCAGTGAAAAGGCAATCTTGCAAAACAAGTTTTAAATAATGTAGCTACCACAGGTCCTCCATTCCTAAAGTTTTTTATTCATAAAATTCTAGCAATATCATTTGGTGGCAAAACTTGAACTGAATAGACATGAGACTGTTTGTAGTCATTATTCATCTCAATTCATAGGAGTAGTCCTGTGTTTCCTGAAGAAACATGCAAGTGCTTGATTACAGGGTGCTCCTCCAGCCACACTAAGGGAAGTATGTAAGATGTGGAATGCATAATCTACCTTTCCAAAGTCTAAGACATGCTGAATTCCAGTACCCACGTGACCCCAAGTGTTGCAGATAAAGGGTTGTACACCTATGTGTTGACATCTGCTAGAGGAAACTGAGAGCAAAGTGAAGGGAAGTAATGGCAAATGGGGGAAGCTGGTATGGCTCCAGGGGCCCAATTTTCAGAAGGCCTGGTTAAACATGTGGTCTGTCAAATGCAGAGAATACTAGATAGAGGACCGTTGTAGACATCTGGAGTCGTACAGAGGCTGTGGTGAGTGAGAATATTTGGGAAACCCGAACAAGTCCTCCAGCCAAAGTCAGACTTGCCTATGGGGACCTGTGGCCCAGCTACTCATCACCACCTACAAAGCAGGGTGTTGAGGGCAGGACAGTAAGATCACAAACATTCTAGAGGAAGTTTCTAATCTCCTCCTTTTTATTTTAAGAAATCTGATCATTTAAGTTTGGGGTTTATTTCAACGCTCATTTAATTTTCAGAAAAGGGATTATTTTAAAAAGAAAAAAGAGAGAATAGAAAAATAAAGACTTACTTACTAAAATAGGTCTTAAACTTGGCAGCACATCAGAATCACTTGGGAAGATTTTTAAACTACTGATCCCTGAACCCATCCCAGACACACTGATAAGGATATCCTGAAGTGCTTCCAACGCACATGAAATTTTCAAAGTGACCCAAGGTAATCTTGATGTGTAGACAAGGTTGAGAACTACTGCCTTAGGAATTTTTTTTTTTAATTTTTAAAAAGAGAAAGACTTTTCCCCTATTTCTGTGCAAGGAATGAAAGTGCCAAAGGTCCAGAAAAGCCCAAACAGGGTGGCGAGTACACTTTGCAGTTCTTGTTTAATCACATGTACTAACCACACAAAGGAAGTTTCATTTCTGCAAAACCTATCCGTTTCTCTTTCATACTTATTGTTTGCAATCCTAGATGTATAAAACAATTTTCAGCCAATGACTTCATCTTCCCCAACCTTGAGGCCATGGATGTGTCCAACATTTATGTACCATCAAGGATTAAGGGAAGATCTGCTATATGTCAGAAGGAAAAACAGCTTCCCAGAAATTCCCTTTTGTGTTGGATGGAATGTAGCAGAATCAGTGTCTTGACAGGTACCTAACTTCTTTTCTTTCTTCTGATGGCGTATGTGCATAATACACTCTACATTCTTCATACGTATTCTTAAGCAATCTGGCTTTCTCTCCTTTTTCTCTGAATTACCTCATAATGAAGAAAATGTTGCAAGTTAGTCTCTCTCTTATCTGCTTTAAAATATGGCTCCAGAATGCTTTCTCTTTGACTGTATCCTGTGTATCCCCATGACTGTTTGGTTTATTTGTGATAGCTGACAATTCCTCCTCTTCATCTGCTGCTTTGTGGAAATGATCAAGCCAAACAGGATTCATATTCTTCATGTGTTAGCCAACCAAACATATTTTCCAAGCTATTATTTATTTTTCTCTTTCCATTTGGACTTTTTCTCCCTTCTCCTCCTTCAAGTCTCTTCCTCAGAGGTTCTGCCTTTATCCTCAATTCAAATTGGGTAACCTGTTACTGTTTCTCAGAACATCATATGCTTCACTTTTCATAGCACTCATCACAATTTAATTAAATGTTTATCTCTATACTTATTTATTTAATGTCTATTTTCTTACTAGATGATAGAATATTTGAGGTCAGGAACCAAGTTTGTTTTGTAGTTTAGTCTGTTGTTTAGTTGTTTAGTTTGTCATTTGGTTTGATTTGATTTTTGTTTTTATCCTTTGTTTCCCGTGTGTGTCTGGGTGTGTGTTTGGGGATTTTCCTGGGTGGGTTTTTGTTCGTTTGTTTGGTTGGTTTTTGGAGGGGAGGGTCCTTTCTTTTTTTTTTTTTTACATCAGTGCCTAACACTGTGTCACATCAGTGCCTAACACTAACACAGAGTGGATGATAAATAAATACTAATTGAATCAATGGATTAAAAGCCCCAAAGATCCAAGTAACCTGGGGTATTGGATATGTTCATCAGAAGGTCACTGGAGACTTTATGAAAAGGTGTCAGTTAAAGCAGAGATAACTGGAAACCAGAAAGCAGTAGACTAAAGATGGGCTGGGAGCCCAGAGAAAGGAGGTATAGTACACCCACCTTTGCATAGCAAGACTTGCAATTGTCATGTAAAAACAAGTGTCCAAAATGTAAGACTTTAACCAGTGAGTCACACCTAACCTAATAAATGAACATTTATTTCAGAGTTGCACATTCCATTTTTATATAATTGTGATTCAGAACAAATACCTTGATGATGCTTTATTTGCTATGGCAAGTGCTTAACTGCAGCTTGTTTTGTTGGCATCTATTTAAATGTCAGTAAAACTCTCTCCCACAGATATTAAATTTTATAATTAATCATTCATGAAGCCTTCTTTAATCAACTTTTCCTTAAGTATTTCAAATTCTTGTCAGGCCCATTCATTTCCCCTATGATGATCTAAGAATTGGTTTTAGGCGATAAATTGACTATGTTCTCCCAAAGCACATTTTTCTTAAGAGTTTGAAAACATTCATCTTTATTCACCTAAGTTATCATGCAGTGGGGCCTGAGCTACAGTAAACACAACATAATGAGTAGCATCTGTTAACCCAATGGCAAGTGATATCAAGCATTTTCAAGTTTCTTGCATTTTTATGATAAGTAATATAATTTGACCCATATATTCAGTGAATTAGTCAACTAACATGTGCAAGTGCCAACCATAAGTCATATCCGGGAAAAGAATTATATACACACTATGATATGTAATATGAAAAGATATATAACACTATGCTTGTCCTCATGGAGTTTATAGTCCAAGTGGAAAGACAGACATGCAAGCAAGTAGGAGCAGTAAAGAGTTAAGCAGCTATTATGGAGGCAAGTATAACTGATAGAGGAAAAAATTGGAGTCTGGGATAATAGGAGTGTCAGAATGGCTTCCTGACCTGAGCTGTATCTTGAAAACTGAGTAAATAAGGGGATTGGAGTGAGAGGATAATGGGGAGAAAGGACAGTCCAGACTTGAAAAAGTGGATCAAAGACCCAGGAACGTGAAACAGCATGACATCTTGGACATGCTGGTCATTAGGCGTCTTGCAGGTCACTGGGCACAGAGTGGGGTTCAGTAAGAAATGAGATGGGAGAGGCAAGGAGAGACCAGGTTTTGTGGTGTTTTGTGTGCTGTGCTGAGCAGTTTGGATTATATTCTCTTGGCAATGTGGCATCTCTGGAATGTTTCAAGTAGGGAATGACTTGGTGAGACAGGTGTTTGAGGAGCTCACTTTGGCAGCTGTTTAGAGATTGAATTAGAAAGTTTGAGGTCTGGAGGCATTTTATTAATTCATTCAAACATTTTAAAAGTACTTTTTAAGTACCAGATACTGTCTACCTCTAGGAATATGGGAATGAACCAAAGAGACAAGATCTCTGGTCTCACAGAGCATCCTAGCAGAGGCAGATAGATAATTACTAAACAAGTAAAGAGACAAACAAGAAAAACAGAAGATAACGTTAAGCACTGTGCAAAAATGAAAATAGGGTGACATAAGAGAGACTGGCCAATGGCTACTTGAAATTGCATGGAAAGAAAGACCTCTCTGAGCAGAATCTGAATGACAAGAAAAATCCGTCATTCTATGATTGGGCAGTAAGTATTCCAGGCTAAGGGACAACTGGTGCTAAGAAGATAAAAGTTTAGCCAGCTCAAGAAATGGAAACAAGGCCAGTGAACAGTGTTAAAATGGTGAGGGGTAAGCAGTTAAGTTTAATAGGTAGACCCAGACTAGAATTCAAAGGCCATGTGACCTGAGGCAACATATTTGGGTTTTATTTTAAGTGCCATAGGAAGTCACTGCATGGTTTTAGGCAGGCAAGTGACATGGTCTGGTGTATATTTTTAGATGATCATGGGCTTCTTTGTGGAAGGTGGACAGGAGCAGAAGTAGAAAGAAGTTGGCAAGCTATTGCAGTCGTCCTCATGAAAGGGATCAGGTGGAATAGGGTGATGGCAGTAGAGATGGAGAGAAGCAGAGGGAACTGGGACATGTGTGTAGAGTTAAAAAGGACTTTTTAGTGGTAGATTAAACGTGGGGAACAAGAGGAAAAGTGGAATCAAAGAACACTGCTGAATGTTTGGCATGTGCAATGTGTGGTTGTTGGAAATATTTGTTGAGAAAGGAGCAGATTGGAGAGAGGAAAATGGGAATTTCTATGGGACCATGTTAAATGTGAGATAACTATTGAATCCAAGAGGAGATGTCAAGTTGGCAAATGGGTGTACATGTCTGGAGCTCCAAGGAGAGGTCAGAGCTGTAGATAAAGATTTGAAAGTCACCCCTGTGTAGTGTTTCGAAAGCCCTGGGACTGGGTGGGACACCAAGGAGATGGTGTAATGGGAGGAGAGGAGGATACCCAAAAACCAGCTCTGGATGCTGAGAAGAAGACGTAAATATGGTTTTAAAAAGATACTGTGGCAGCACAGAAGCCAAGAAAATAATGAATGGCTTTAGAATATGATTATAAGTTTAAAAAAAAAGTATGATATCATTATAATAGGCAGAGCTTCTTTTGCAGCTACTTAGCTTGTCCATGTCTCTCTTATTCAGCTCTGAATATGTAGTGCTGTAGGAGTGTCTGACACAGAGTAGTAATAAAATAAATCTTGCAAGGGACCTGGGTTGGAGTTTATATAGATGTGGGAAACTTCAAAATTGAGGTCATGAGAGTGGGTGAGTGAGACTACCCAAGATGGGTGTAGAATGGGATAAAAGCCAAGGGCAGAAAGAACCCAACAAATAATAACATTTAGAGAATGTTTAGCAGTGGAACATTTAGCAACACTTAACAGTGGAAACAAAGAAGGAGCATTCAGTAAGACAGGAGTGGAGCCAGGAGAGTGTTATTACTGTGGTTGGGGGGTGGGGATTGGCGGGGGAGGAGTGGGAATGTGAAAAGCTACCAAAAAATAGAGTCTGCTAGCAGACTTTGGAGAAAAGTAAACAAAGAGGACCTTGGTTTTAGTGGGTGAGGAAGAGGTAAGAAAGCCAGGAAAGTAAGTTTGAACTATTACTTCAGGATATGGGAGTTATTGCTTAATGAGTATAGAATTTCAGTTTTGCCAGATGAAAAGACTTCTGTGAATATACTTAACACTACTGAGCTGTACATTCAAAAGTTGTTTAGATGGTAAGTTTTATGTTATGTGTGTTTTACCACAATGTAAAAAAAGAATTTTTTTTCAAACCTAGATGAACAGTAAAAGTAGAACAATCACGAGATTGATGAAAAGAGACCATCTTCCTCTGAAGCTGGAGAAAAGGAGGTGAACCTGATGCTGATGAGGAGTTAGGAGACATCAGCGCAGAAAACAAAGAGAAGAGTGTACATTAACCTGACTTTTCTAGAATATAAGGTGTGGTTGTCAGTGAGAATGGGAGGGCAGGCAGGAGTGACTCCCACCTCAGTGATCCTTGACGTCTGAGGAAGATAGCTTAGTGAGATCATTTCACAGAGGAACCAAACCTTGTTTTTGCTGTTCCTCTCCTGCTAGACAGTTTTTCCCCAAAGTGTATTACTTATTATTATAGTCAGTCAATGAGATTAATACACAGATAAATACAAAATCTTGTATTTGAGTGTATTCGGATTTATATCAAACTTAGCATCCACATTATTTCTTTTGTTCTGGTTGTACAGAAGCAATAAGATCATGACTTCCACAGACCAGTAGTTTTGAAAATGTATTTATTTGTTGACAGCTCACCTTGCAATCTTAGGAAAGTCTAAAATTAAACAAATCTAGAGGCTTAAAAGAGGAATAGTGGTAATTTTTATTTTAAATATGAATTACAATATCTAAGAGTTGCTTGCATTTATTTCATAATGTCAGAAAAGAAGCACTCATGATATACAAAAAACACCAAAAATACCTACAGTGAAATATCACAGCACAATTTTACTCTTTCCCACCTGATTATTAATGCCAGCGAGAGTAGAAACAGAGCAGATGTGCCTGAACCTTGCCTGGCATTTAATTTATCCCAGTGCACATGTGCAGGAATATTTTATTTGCTTGCAAAATTTTATTTGTATCTATATAGACAGGCTTGAATTTTTAAAAGAGCAGTGTATAGGTACAACTTTTTATTGTGGAAATGTTTATAAGCAAATTTTTGTTTTATTCATAAATATTTCAGTATGTATTTCTAAAAGCTAGGAACTTATTTTTTTAAACATAACAATACCATGATCACATCTTAAAAAGTTAATAACTCCTTAATATCATCAAATGTCTACTCATCATTTCAACTTCCCAATATATTTCCCAGTCATTCAAATAAGAACCCCAATAAGCTCCATATATTGCAGTTAGTTGATGCATCCTCTAAGTCTCTTTCAATCTATAGCTTCCCTTTTCATCTTTCATTTTTTCCCCAGCCTCTTCCTTTTATATTGAAATTGAATAATAAATGGGACAGGAACTATGCTAGACACTTAATGGATATCATCATATTTATTCATCACCAGAACCCTTTACAAGTAGATATTATAATTACCTAGATACAAGATCAGGAAATGAAGGCTTAGAAAAATGAATACACTAGCAGTGACAGAGTTTACATCTGCAGACCTCCTTGACTCCAAAGCCCATGTTCTTTCTATCGATGGCCTCCCAAGTCACCATGTACTTGGGTCTCCAAAGCTCAAGACGACCTCTGTTTTCTTTTGAAATGCTATCCAAGCAAATTTGAGCCCAGGCATCCCAGAAATCTGGGTTTCTGTAATGAATGAAGGAATGAGTATCAAACCTTCTAACCACTTAGATATTTCCAATTAATTCCCACAAAAACAACAGAAATTACTGAAATATCAGCTGAGCAATCATCCCCCCATCCCCAACTCCTGGTATCAGCTTTTAGCCTTTCAGAGGTCAGAAGGAGATGAAGAAGTTGTTGAGAGTGACCAGAGAGTGCCATAAGGAGAGAGAGATTCAAAATGGCATCTGTCATACTTGCCTCCTTGACCTCAAGCTTTGCAGAGTTGGTAACTACCGAATGATGACTCTAAACATAATGAAAGTCAGGCAGACTCCGTTTTTCTTAAAAAAAAAAAAAACAGTGCCTTAAAACCTTGTAATAAAACAAGTTTAAAGCAGTTTCAGTCTCTCAGAGAGGTAATATTTTGATCAGGGATTGCATTCTTGACCAAAAAACCATCTCAAAAAAAAAAAAAAAAAATAAGACATATCCAACAATATGTTAAAAAAAAAACCTTACAATTTTTGCAATTATTTAAAATAATAAAATAATATTCCAAGTGCTATAAATGAACATAAATTTACCTTGTATATTGATGTTTAAAGCAGTCCCAATTTACTATAATTGCACATAGAGCTTACAAATGATATGATCCTACTGAATCTCCATATTTACTATTGTTACACTTGTATTCAGTCTCCCAGACTTGGGTCTATCATTTTCATGTTACTTTTTTGGATATATGG
Source organism: Globicephala melas (assembly GCF_963455315.2). Taxonomy (NCBI): domain Eukaryota; kingdom Metazoa; phylum Chordata; class Mammalia; order Artiodactyla; family Delphinidae; genus Globicephala; species Globicephala melas. The sequence goes on from NC_083321.1 coordinate 85,803,947, forward strand.
TGAATGCCAACTTTATGCCTAAGTAAAAGTTTATTTTATTCCTGTAGTCATTCAATACACATTTAATGAGCCAATCTTAGGTGACAGGTCCAGTGTTAGATGCTAGATACTAGAGAGCTAATGACTAATAAGACAAGGTTACTGTCAGTAAGTAGCTCAGTCCCATAGAGAACCGACATGTAAAGGAACAAAGATGATATAATGCAATGAGAACTGGGTGTATAAAGTGCTACAAGGATGCATGAAAGGGAATAGCTAATGCTGCCCAGAGTCTAGGAGGTTTTCACAGAGGAGAGCATCTATGAACTGACTGTTGAAGGATGACAATGATGATGGTGAAAATGGTGGTTCTGGTGGTGGTAGTTCTGGTGGTGCAGGTTGTGGTGATAGCAGCTATCGTTACTGAGCACTAACTAAAGGCTTATAACTGTGCCATGTTTATATAATATCTCACTAAACCTTCACACTAGTCCATCGAGATCAGCTTTACCCACATTTTACAAAGGAAATAGCTGAGATCTAGGAAGTTAAGAATTGTACCTAATCACACAAGAGATAGGTGAAATCAAAACCACCTACCAAAACTTTTGGTTAAACCAACCCCTCCGGTTGCAACAATAGCTTCTTATGCTAATACTCTCGGCCTCTCTGCCCAGGAGTTTGTCAGGTGGGCGAGTAGAGGAAGGACATCCCAGGCAGAGGGGTGGGTGTCTACAAAAGCTTTGAAGTGAGGGGCAGCAGTCCACACTCACAGAAAGCAGGTCCTGGTAGAGAGTAGAAAATGATTACAGTCTCTGCTAGAAGTTTTTCACTAAACATTCAAAAAAAGATCATTTGAGTAAAAGTGTTGAGAGTGGAATTGGAGTGGATGAGCAATAGAGTTTATTTACAGTGAAACTGAAAACTTAATATATTACCTTTCCATCTTCTCAACTGCAAGCTACTTTCAGGCAGAAATTGACAACCAGGTTATATAGTTTATTAATTACATGATGTATTTATTCATTTGACAAATATTTCTTGGATGCCTCTATATCTAGGCAGACACTGTGCTGGGCACTGCAGAGAAGGAGGTAAAGAAGACACAAAGCCTCCTCAACAAGGGCATCACCTGGAGGAGGAGGCTGGCATCTCGGCAAGCAGACAGCAAGCACGAGGGACCCGTGTGACCATGTCCTCACTTCCCTCAAATGATTCTCGGTTGGGCACAGTGGTGTTGCTGCCCACAGTGACTTCAGCTGGATGCACAAAATGCACCATGGTTTGAATTTAGAAGCTCCTAAATTAAGAATTAGATTCACAGAGAGATTGAATAATCAGAATAACAGCAGACAAGAGCCAGTGGGAGATGATTTTTCAGAATCTAATAGTCTTTGTCTTTCATGAAGCCTCAGACAATTGTACTATCATGCCACAGTTGGAATACTTCAACTTTATGTCCACCAGGAATCTACTTCTGCATGATATTACAGATAATACTGAAAAAGAAATGTTTGTTTTGGAAAAGGAAAAAGAGAATTAAACCTTGTAATTATTTGTGTTTAAAGGTTTCCAATGTTTAATTTTCTTAAGGCAAAAGCTACCTGACAGGGTCTTGATTTCTAAGTGGAATAACTAGAGGATTAAACAATTGTTAACAATGTAATATTTAGTTAAAGTAGATTAATAGATAATGTGATAGAAAAAATAGAAAATGAATGAACATCAAGGATACTAAAAGGCAGATAACCACAGTGAAGATCAGGGGACAGCTGGCCTAACGCTCTATAGTGGTGCTTTAAATGGAAGATAGAAACTGTGGTCTCTCCCAGTGAAACACCATGCGCATATTCAGAGGCAAGATTAATATATATGAAGGTGGAGGACGTGAGCAACGTGCTATGAGAAATGGAACCAAATATTCCCTAGGTCTTAAAATTCAGTGATTGCCCCCTCCTAGCCACCTCCTTCTGTCTGAAGTCATGGTAAATGGCATTCTCAGAGTGCATGCTGTGAAGTTCCGAGTATCAAGTGGGTCTGCATTGATGTAAACATAAGTCTAAGAATGGAGGTTCCTCTCCATAGTGGTTCATAAGAACACATGACTCTTACAAAGATTTGACAATGTGGACTTAGCAGGGGAAAAAAAGAAGAGTGGGGAATTAGAGTACATCTCTGTGGTTTAGAGCTTATGCTTTGATTCACATTTGTAATTAAACAGCCTTTGACCCATTCAAATGCATCACTCCAGGAAAGTCCCCTTCTCTGTCCTGTATCATCATTTTCTCCTTGTCTATTTGTTGGATCATTTCCAACACATGTAAACATGTTTTTTCTTTTTCATCTTATAAAAATGTCCTCTCTGGACTGTACTTCCCCCTTCAGCTGCTGCCCATTTCTCTGTTCTCCTTTTCAGCAAAACTTCTTGAAAGATTTGACTATTCACTACTCACTATTTATTCCTCCAATTTTGTTACCACACTCTAATTAGGCTTTTCCACCACTACTCCCCAAAAGCTCATTAATGAACTCCATGTTGCTGAATCCAACGGTCAATGCTCAGTCATCTCTCTTGGCATTATCAGCAACATCTGATACAATTGACAGCATTCAATTTCTTGGAAATACTTCCTTCACTTGGAATCCATGGACACACATTGGCTGCCTCCCTTACTGGTTTATCCTCTTCTCCAAGCCCAGTGCTTGGTTCTTGAACCTCTCTCTTTTCTCCACACTCTCACTTGAGACCTCGTGGCGTTAAATACCATCTCTATGTTAATGACTGCCAGATTTATACTTCCATGCTGGACCTCTCCTCTGAAACCTTTTCTTATCCATCCAACCATCTACTCAGCAACTCTATTTGGATGTCTAAAAAATATCTCAAAATTAATATGTCCCAAACCAAACTCATGATCTCCTTGCCACCATCAAATTTGGATCACCCATAATCTTTCCCATCTCAGTAAATAGCATCCATCCTTCCACTTGTTCAAGCCCAAAATCTCAGAATTTGTGTCTAATTTCCTTAAAGTAAGAGTTTTTTTTTCTTTTCCCAAGAGAGGTCCTACTAAAATGTCACAGATCCCTTTGAAGAAGGACCCAGTGCCACAAGTACCACAAATCTTCCTTTCAGTCTTCCCCAAAGGGAATGTGGTAATTTACCAGGGTGACTGTGCACCATGGAAATGGAAATACCCAAACTTTTCTGGGATTACTGAAGACTGGCTCTGAGTTGACACTCATTCCTAAGAACCCAAAATGCTACTGTGGCCTACAAGACCAAATGGGGACCTATGGAAGTCAGGTGATAAATGTAATTTTGGCCTAAGTCTTTCATGGACCCAGTGGATGCAGAGACCCATTCTGTGATTATTTCCCTAGTGGCTTAAGGTCCAGTTGGAATTGACATTCTTAGGAACTTTCAGAATCCCCACAAGAAGGGCAGAATAATGATGGTTAAGATTATAGACTCTGGAGCTAGCCTGCCTGGGTTCAAATCCGATATATGTCACTAGCTGTGTGGCCTTGGGCAAATTGCTTTATTAACTCCTTTGTGCTTCTGTTTCCTAATCTTAAAAATGAGATAATAATATCCCTTAAGGGTGGTATGAGGATTAAATGAGTTAGTATTTGTCAAATGCCTATACATAGTAAGTGCTACATAAATGTTGCTTAAATAAATAAATTCCTTAATCCCTTTCTTTACTTCACACTGCCCTTCAAATCAGTCAGGAACTCCTTTTGGCTTTACCTGCAAGTCATATTTTAAGTCTGACTGTTTTACACTACACTCCCTCCTCCCAGCCCCCACTGCCACCACCACAGAGCCAGCCTCAGCCAACTCTTACTGGATTATTGCAGTAACCTCTTAACTGATCAGGCCCTCCATTACCTCCCTAACCCCATCTCTTAATAGTCTCCATATTCATCCTACTGCACTCTCCCCACACCAGCTGCTCCCCAAGGACTCCAGACTTGCTCTCACTTTAGTGCCTTTGCACTGGCTGTCTCCTTGGCCTCGGATGCTCTCGCTCTGGTTATCCTCATGTGTCAACACTCTGACGTTTTTCGCAAATGTCAACTTCCTAATAAAGCCCACACTGATCATTCCTATTTAAACATTATTATGCCCCCATACATATTCCCAATACATCCATACACACTCCTTATCCTGCTCTATTTTAATAGCACTCATCACTTCCTAAAATGTACAGAATTTACTGTATTTACTAGATCCCACAGAAGATCCTGAAAAGGTCTCAGGTGATTGAAGATCCACTAGATAGAAGGCACATGAATCCCCGAGTCACTTAGAGCAGAGTTGTCCAGGAGAACCTCCTGAGCAGCAACATACGCACTGAACTTTCCATGAGCAAGGCTGACTGCTTGCCAGGAGGTCCATCACCAGTTCGATGGAGCACAGATTACTGCCTCTACCTGGCCTTGCCATCATTCAAGAGCCTGCTTAACTGCCCAACTAATATCCCAGGGGTGAATGGAGCCATGCATAGGAAAAAGAAAATAACAATAGCACCTACAGCACCCAGCAACCAGAGAGAGGAAAACAAGCAGAATGCCTAAAACTGGCAGCTCCTTATATACCAGAAATGCTGGAGAAGAAAAATGATAGCTTTAATTTTTGCATGAGATTTAAAAAATGCTAATAACAATGGTGCTCAAAGAAATTCGCTTCTAATATATGAAGAGGAAAAAAAAAACAGACTCTGGAATTCAAAGAGTTTTTTCTTGTTTTGTTTTCTTTTTTAACTTTACAAATTCCACAGATGGAATAGAAGGAGCTTCTGTTTTCTGTTGGGGATTGAATTTGGACCTGTATGATCAAGCAAAACATATCTCAACACAGAAAGTAAAAACACAAAGAGATGGAAATCATAAGAGAAATGTTTAAAAAGGGCTTGGAGGACAGATGCATAGACCTAACATGTGAATAATGAAATTTCCAAGGGAGGGAAAAGGAACAGATGTAGGAATGCATTAATTAAGGAAATAACAGAAGAAATTTTCCCTTTTTTGAAGAAAGACTCAAGTCTACAAATTTAAAGTGTTCATTGAGTTCCAGGCATAATTGATGAGGAAAAAAATTTTTAAAAACCCAGTTGGGCATATCCAGGCAGAATTCCTAAATTCAAGCATAAAGAAAATGTATAGGCTGTCACACATAAAAACTGTATTACATACAAAGGAAAGGGCCAACACAAATAGGACTGAGGCACTAGACAGAAGAATTACCCCCATAGAGCACTGAGGGAGGAGGATGCCAACCCCAAATCCTATCCCCACTGAGAAAGCCAGCTGTCAGGGTGAGAGAGGGAGTGGCAAATATGCGGGAATCCAGGACTTACATCACCCACATATTCCATCTAAGGTAATGCTTCAGGAAGCACGCCAAGACAACAAGATAATCAAAACAAAGTCCCTAGTAGGGCACAAAGAGGTGAGGAAATAGCATGAACATAAGTCTCTGTCTCTCTGCATATGTGTGTGTGTGTACAGTTTTCCACTTAGATATACTTAATTTTCCACTTAAACCTAAATTGAAAATGGTAGGATGTCTGGGAATTTGTAATATAAGTGCTAAACAATGATCATATAAAGAGAAGAAACAACTTACAGAGGAAAACCTAAAAAAGTCTAAAAGTATTAAATAATCTCATAAATCCTTGGGAAGGGAGGAAGGAGCAAGTAGAGAAGGGAAGTGGAAGTTTTCTTAAGGTTTCACCTGAGAAACAAGTAGGGAAATGAAAACATTTTAAAGGTGAAAGAGGACAGAGAGAAAATAAAACACTTCCATGGAGAGATATGATCGGTACCTTATTTTCATATTGATAGCAGAGAAAGAAGTGGTTCAATAGAAATAAACAAAATGGGAGAGTAAAATACCTAGAAGAGTGGGGAAATGTGATAGAACCTCTAAATCTAATAAGGAAAAGATAGACAATTAATAGTACTTTGATCAACCCACCAAAACTAAGGGGTGGGGGAAGGAAAAACAACATAATATAAATAATATGCATGAGGTAAAATGAAAGAAATAAAATCAAAAATATCTGTTCTCAGTTAAATGTGAACGGATTGGATTCATCTTTCAAAGACAAAGACTGTCAGATTGGATTTTTTAAAAAGTAGATGTGTCTATTTTCAAAACACACTGGAAACAGAAGGTTTTTTTAATGTTGGAAAGAAAGAAGTAGGCAAACAGATATCAGGAAAATACTTTTTTTTAGAAAAGGAAAGGAGGAAAAGCAGCATACAATTATAATTAGCAAAGCAGCATTTAAGATTAAAAGCATTAATCAGGGCAAGAGGAAGGTTATAAAACATAAAGGCACCATTTATTAAAAGGATGTAACAGTCACAAATCTGTAGGTACCAAATATCTAAAAAGCTAAATATATGAGGCAAACACCACTAGAAATCTTCTTTAAAAATGATACATAAACCTTAACTTTATACTAGGTTATTTTAATAATTACTTTTATTATATCACTTTTATATTTTTGTTCCTGTGTTTAGTGTAGGTGGCCATGTTTATGCTTTGGTAGATCCCCTCAGGTGCAGTTATTCTTAGAGGAAGGGTGCCTGTAGGTATTAAGTTTACTTATAAAGATTCCAACAAGGGTCTTGTTTTGAAAGCTGGTGATCCCCTTACCACACTGTACACTCTCCCTTAGGCCAAAGTGAACCCAGCAAGAAGCATCACAGGGCCCACCAGGCAGAGAGCAGAATGGAGGGCCCCTGGGGCCCCTCTGAGGATATGTTCCATCCCTACTGGTGCAGCACGGCCTCAGGCCATCCTTCCACCCTGGTCCTCCACCAGGACCATCTGAGCCTCACACTGCATCCTCACCCCTAATGCGTTACCCCAGTGGGGTAAAAGGGGTGGGTGTCCTGAAGGGAGACCAGAGTCCTCTCTGTCCTCTGCTAGCCACTCCCTAGATTCAATCCTGGCACTTGGCAAACATTCATCCCTCTTCAATTTCAACAACAAAAGAGTTTTGAGTACACAGTATGTATAAGACCCTGTTCTGGGCTTCTTTATTTAGGGCACTTTTTCCCCCAAGATTTCCCTCAGGTCTGGTGAGTGAGCCAGAGTTCTAGGACTCATGTGGCTTCCAAATGCTCCACATTTTGGGCTTGTCTGGCAATGGTCCATAGGCAGTTCTGACCCATGACTTAATTTCCATCAGGCTGAGGAAAAATTATTGTATTAAGATTAATACAGGGACTTCCCTGGTGGCACAGCGGTTAAGAATCCTCCTGTCAATGCAGAGGACACAGGTTCGATCCCTGGTCCGGGAAGATCCCACATGCCGCGGAGCAACTAAGCCCATGCACCACAAATACTGAGCCTGTGCTCTAGAGCCCATGAACCACAACTACTGAAGTGCCTAGAGCCCGTGCTCCACAACAAGAGAAGCCACTGCAATGAGAATCCCCTGCCCTGCAACAAAGAGTAGCCCCCACTCGCTGCAACTAGAGAAAGCCCATGCACAGCAATGAAGACCCAATGCAGCCAAAAATAAATTAATTAATTAATCTTAAAAAAGATTAATACAATAAAGTGAGTTTTTAGTGAAGCTAAATCTATTCCATTTATACAATAAAGTGAGTTTTTAGTGAAGCTAAATCTATTCCATTTAGACAATTTTTCTTTATCCTGATACTATGTCCTTCCTCTTTATAGCTTAAAGTAGTCTTTCTCTTATGAAATGATAGCAGATGGCAGAGTTCTTTTTAATATTCTTACTTGAAAAATAAAACGTTGACGACCCTATGAACCCCCCCCCCACAAATAATTTAATGTATGATGAATGTAAGATGTATAACTCTGTGAATTCAAATGTGTGGGGACCTCTGTTCTCTATGGCTTCCTCTCTGTACTTTGTGTGGGTGTGGGTGTGTGGCCACACTGCAGGGCATGCGGGATCTTAGTTCCCCAAACAGGGATCGACCCCGTGCCCTTTGCAGTGGAAGCACAGAGTCTTAACCACAGGACCTCCAGGGAAGCCTCCCCACCCCCATACTACTAAGAACTATCCATGCTGAAAGTATACATTTCTGCCATCACCTCTCACTCTGCAAATACATCTTGACCAGCAATGGAAATGGTCCAGTCATTCAAGGAACCAGATTTCACCCGGAGGGAATGGGGGCTACATAATACAGAATCAAGTCCTGGGAGGCTGGAAGAACACACTGCGTTGCCAAGCATTGCTGAGCCTGATGGATCTGTCCCCACATTGCCAACGGATGTCATAAGTTTGGTCCCCCACATATTCTACTGGGTAAACTCATCATAATCCAATGTCATTCTAAAAGAAAAATTCTCAGATACACTCATAGCAATCATCACAAATATGACAAAGTTGCCCTGAATCTGTCTTTAAAATTCAAAAGAATAAACAGTGAAAATTGAAGGTCATAATTTTACCGATCAAACCAAAGACAGAGAAGTGTTGTCTTCATTTATATCATGCTCTTACCTTCCAAACTTTCAAAATGATTCCTGATGTTCTCTCCATCATTCAGTGATTAAAATTTTAGGAAGTTTACTTTCAACCCAGGTTGAATTTGGCAGTTTGGCTCATTTGACATGGTGCTTCACTTCTTTCCTGCACAGGAGACAGCATAGTATAGGAAACTTTGGTCTGTCTGACAGCAAGTATCTGATTTTTAATCTTGACTGAAAATTTTTATTAGCTATATTACTTTCAGCAAGCTTTTAACATCTCTAAGCCTCAGTTTCATCATTTGTAAAATGGGTATTATAAGACAAACAGCATAGTTGTAATACAGTTGGTATAAAGTATTCAAGAAATGCTAGTAGTATTTTTTAATATAATTAGACCCAAATTTTACTTTCAAATAAACTTACACAAGATACCTTTTTTTCTGTTTGTATCATTTTTCAAAAAGCAACTGGGAGGAAGAGTTTAAATTTACTTCTCAAGTTCGTAAACAATTACACAGATGAACCTGGAGTGAAAAGGGTCTTGGGCCAAATGTTTTGCCTGCTCGTAATGCCACATATCCACAAATAAGAACTACAAGTGGTCTCAGCTTTAATTTCACACCACTGTCTCTTTAACCAAGCAGCGTCCTCAGAACTGTGCTTCAGTGCTGAATCATTACTGACTCAGAGGTTTATAAATACTGCTACATGAATCACTTGGAGTTTTCTTTAGTGGTCCCCTACTTCCCTCTCAAAGATTCAATTAAACCTGACCCCGCAAAGGGAGTGATATCTGACTTCCCACATTAGTGGGGCTGGTAAGTCTCTATGACGTACATGATACATTTATAAGAAGGAACATTCTAAAATTAAGCTTAATGTATTCTCATTCAATTCACTAAATAACTGATGTAACTTGAAGACAGTAAGCTACCCTCATCAGTTTTCTGTAACAGCTTACTAAATGTCAGAAAGAAATAGAAATATTCTAAACTAGGACCCCACTCCTAATTCCTTACAAAATAAGTTAGAATGCATACATTTTATAGAAAAAAGCTTTAAAATGATGTAAATATAATAACATTCAAAATCTAAATTTCATTTGGTAGGAATGGTTAAGAGATAACACTCAGAAAGACAGCTAAGGTGCCGTGTTGAAAGCAGCTGAAATGTTACTGCCGGTACATGAAATCATTTCAGTAAGGAATTTACTTCAGAAATAGGGGCGAAGAATTATAGAATAATGCACAAGTCAACACTGTTAGAGCTAACACATCATCTACGCTAACAATGATGTACAGCAGCAAAGATAATCCAAAAATCTTTTATATTTGCTTTTGTATTATATCAGTAGATATATCTTCCCAATTGTATTTCAGATTTGTTTCCCTTTTTGGATATTAATTACCTGATGGATGGGGGAACATACCCAATAGCAATGTCAAGGGCACAGGGAAGCCAGGGAGATAAAATTTTGCCAGAGATCATCTACAAAACAAATTGTGTCTGTAAATGAGTAGGAGGTGTGGCCTGGAACCCTGAGAGTATGGAGGGGAGTGAGGCCAAGCACTTTATTGATGGTTCTGCCATCCATCAGCCCCAACAAGTGGCCCAGGGAGAAGCGTGGTTGCAAACATGCCTACTCACTGCAATCTCTCTCCTTTCCCTCAGGCACACAACTAACCTCTTCAGAGCTATCATGGTTAGAGCATTGTGGAGGACCAGCCTCCTGAGAAAGGACCACCTGAGTCCTGGATGAGAGCCTCCTGGGTCTCTTTGGGGCCAGAGAAATCCTGAAAATACACATCACCCATATATGTTTTGAGACATGCTTTAGATGTTTATTTTTAGAAGCCCTGCAACTACTAGAAAAATTGAATGTATTGCAGAATAGAGTTATGGCCAATGGTGGCAGAGTCTACATGAAGTCTCTGCTTCATGGTCTTCTGGGAAAAACCCTTCAACTGTTGGCTATACTGTTCAGTATAACTGTGTAGCTCATTGTGTTTTTGAACATGTTGGTGGTGCTGTCATGTATTCTGGACTATCAATGGAGCCTACAATTCAAAATTCAGATGTTAAAATATTTGCAAATTTGCAGAGAATCTTAATTGACATTTTTATGACATCCAAAAAGGTGACACTGTGATTGCAAAAAGCCCAAGTGATCCAAAATCAAATTTTTGTAAAAGAGTAATTGGTTTGAAAGGAGACAAAATCCCCAGCAATAGTCCATCAGGTTTCTTTAAAAGCTATAATTATGTGCCAATAGATCATGTTTGGTTAGAAGGTGGTAATCTACACAATTCTACAGATTGCAAGTACTTTGAACCTATTCCATGTAGACTAATAAGAGGATGTGTCTTCTTTAAGATTTGGCCTCTGAGTGATTTGGATTTCTACCTGAAGGCCGTAATGGACACAAATTTTACAATGATTAGCAAGCATTTATTCTTTGACTTGCTTATTGTCTCCTGTTCAAGTGAATTTATTATTGTCACTGAAATCATATACTTACCAATAAAATACTATTCAAAAAAATAAAAACCAAGTACTCCCAAATTGGGGGGGGGGGGCAAGTCTAAAGAAAGCTAATATAAATCAATTGAAAATGAATGCGCTAAGCCACATGCTGAGAAGAATTTGAAAAGAAATCTTTCTTATTCTTAAGAAGGAGATGAACTGCAATTTATGTAAAAATTCTTCTTAATCTTTTAAATTCTAGGGAAGGTAACAGTGGAACAACTAGTTTCAAATCTCTTCCCAGACACAGACAAAATCATAAAAGTAAAATATAGGAAACAATTCCTCAGTACTGAAAGTAAGGCATGTTGTCAACAAACAAGGAAGATTATCTGACCTATAAGGTAAAAGGATAAACAGGATCAGAAGATCTCACTAAAAAACAATTCAGTTTTCCCTGGAAGTACAGGGTTACAGGAAGAGAGTAAAGCAAATCTTGACAAGTTTCACCAGCAATCCCTAATAATGAGGGATGAGGGCAAGAGGTGAGTGCAGCAATGGATGGATCTGTGGATTCAGAGGCTGGGGCAGGTGGGAAAAGCAAGCCCTGGGTACAGCAGAAAACTGTGTAGCAACTCAGCTTGCTGCGCCTGGGTTCTCGATAGCAGAGTGGACGTATTTTGACCTGGAGAAACATTTCCTGAAATGGGGAAGGAGGCAGGACCCTCAATCTCACTCTGACAGAGCAGGAAGGATGGTGGAGAAAGATGAAGGTCACTCCTTGTGAAGGCACATTTGTACGGGCTCTAACTGCAGCGTATATGGAGCAGGGAGGCCCATGAAGCTCGCTCCAAGCTTTCTCTCGTCCAAAATTTTACCTTCTTGGCCATTTCCTCCCGATACATTAAAATGCATTCCCAAATTACAATAGAAATAATTGGGAACATTGTAGAGGGACAGCCCTCCAAAATGACAAGTCACTCTCCCAGTCTGGAGGGTAAAATCTCTGGGGAAGATCCTAGAGAAAGCTATACCCACCTTGTGTACTTGGAGTTAGTGGTCGGGCTAAACAAAATGCCAAATGTAAAATATCTGGCCTCAGGTACAATAATTTCAGCAAAGAGTGGAAACACAACTTCTGAGACAAACGTATAAATTTCCCCCCTTCCTGACCCACATGTGACCCCGTTCCCTCCCTACCCTATTCAGGCTACTGAATGATTGAATTGATAACATTATCCAACAACATCCAGTCCTCCAGGTTATCTATGAGGAAAAATTATTTTAAAAAACAGACTGGAGTCAGACAGCTTCTTTGCAATATTGAATGCCAAAAAAAAGGGAATCATTAATTTTTAAGGGAAATAGCTATAACACTGAGTCAGTAATGAACATAACACAGTATAGAACATAATACTGAGTTCTGTAACTCAGTAAAGTGTCCTTTCATATAGAGGTAACAGGAAAATCAAATATGCAAATCTTCAGAAGGTGTACAACCCATATACTCTACTCAGAAAAGTGACTTGAGATTAGGTACCAGTGGCCAAGAGGAGATGCAAATAAAGAAGTAACAGATGGAGATTCACTGGTATGAAAGGCCCAGAGACATGAACTAAAACACAACCAGGAGGAGGAGCTTCAAGACGGCGGAAGAGTAAGACGCGGAGATCACCTTCCTCCCCACAAATACATCAGAAATACATCTACACGTGGAACAACTCCTACAGAACACCTACTGAACGTTGGCAGAAGACCTCAGACCTCCCAAAAGGCAAGAAAGTCCCCACGTACCTGGGTAGGGCAAAAGAAAAAAGGAAAAACAGAGACAAAGAATAGGAACGGGACCTGCACCAGTGGGAGGGAGCTGTGAAGGAAGAAAAGTTTCCACCCATTAGGAAGACCCTTCACGGGTGGAGACTGCGGCTGGCGGAGCGGGGAAGCTTCGGAGCCGCAGAGGAGAGCACAGCAACAGGGCTGCGGAGGGCAAAGCGGAGAGATTCCCGCAGAGGATTGGTACCGACCAGCACTCACCAGCCCGAGAGGCTTGTCTGCTCACCCACCGGGGCGGGCGGCGGCTGGGAGCTGAGGCTCAGGCTTCGGAGGTCGGATCCCTGGGAGAGGACTGGGGTTGGCTGTGTGAACACAGCCTGAATGGGGCTAGTGCTCCACGGCTAGCCGGGAGAGAGTCCGGGAAAACGTCTGGAGTTGCCGAAGAGGCAAGAGACTTTTTCTTGCCTCTTTGTTTCCTGGTGCGGGAGGAAAGAGGATTAAGAGCGCTGCTTAAAGGAGCTCCAGAGAAGGGCGCGAGCCGCGGCTATCAGCATGGACCCCAGAGACGGGCATGAGACACTAAGGCTGCTACTGCCGCCACCAAGACTGTGTGCGAGCACAGGTCACTATTCACACCTTCCCTCCCGGGAGTCTGTGCAGCCCGCCACTGCCAGAGTCCCGTGATCCAGGGACAGCTTCCCCGGGAGAACACACGGCACGCCTCAGGCTGCTGCAACGTCCCACCGGTCTCTGCAGCGACAGGCTCGCCCCGCATTCCGTACCCCTCCCTCCCCCTGGCCTGACTGAGCCAGAGCCCACGAATCAGCTGCTCCTTTAACCCCGTCCTGTCTGAGCGAATAACACATGGCCTCAGGCGACCTACTTGCACAGGCAGGATCAAATCCAAAGCTGAATCCCAGGAGCTGTGTCAACAAACAAGAGAAAGGAAAATATCTCCCAGAAGCCTTAGGAGCAGCAGATTAAATCCCCACAGTCAACCTGATGTACCCTGCATCTTGGAATACCTGAATAGACAACAAATCATCCCAAATTGAGGAGATGGACTTTGGGGGCAAGGATATTTTTTTTTTTCATTTTTCCCTTTTTGTGAGTGTGTATGTGTATGCTTCTGTGTGTGATTTTGTCTGTGTAGCTTTACTTTTACCATTTGTCCTAGGGTTCTATCTGTCCGTTTTGTTTTTGTTTTTGTTTTTAGTATACTCTTTAGTGCTTGTTATCATTGGTGGGTTTCTTTTTTGGTTTGGTTGGCCTCTTATTTCTTATTTTTAATTACTTAAAAATTTTTTTAAATAGTTTTTGTTCTTTATTTTAATAATGTTTTTATTTTAGTTTAGTTTAGTTTATCTTCTTTCTTTCTTTCTTTCCCTTTCTTTCCCTTTCTTTCTTTCTTTCTTTCTTTCTTTTTCTTTCTTTCTTTCTTTTCTTTTCTTTCTCCCTTTTATGCTGAGCCGTGTAGATGACAGGCTGTTGGTGCTCCAACCAGGCATCAGGGCCGTGCCTCTGAGGTGGGAGAGCCAAGTTCAGGACATTGGTCCACCAAAGACCTCCCAGCTCCACGTAATATCCAATGGCAAAAAATCCCAGAGATCTCCGTCTCAATGTCAAGACCCAGCTCCACTCAATGACAAGCAAGCTACAGTGCTGGACACCCTATGACAAAGAACTAGCAAGACAGGAACACAACCCCACCCATTAGCAGAGAGGCTGTCTAAACTCATAATAAGGTCACAAACACCCCAAAACACACCAGCAGACGTGGACCTGCCCACCAGAAAGACAGGATACAGCCTTATCCACCAGAACACAGGCACTAGTCCCCTCCACCAGGAAGCCTACACAACCCCCTGAACCAAACTTAGCCACTGGGGGCAGACAACAAAAAACAACGGAAACTACGAACCTGCAGCCTGTGAGAAGGAGACCCCAAACACAGTAAGTTAAGCAAAATGAGAAGACAAAGAAACACACAGCTGATGAAGGAGCAAGGTAAAAACCCACCAAACCTAACAAATGAAGAGGAAATAGGAAGTCTACCTGAAAAAGAATTCAGAATAATGATAGTAAAGATGATCCAAAATCTTGGAAATAGAATGGAGAAAATAAAAGAAATGTTTAACAAGGACCTAGAAGTAAAGAGCAAACAAACAATTAAGAACACCACAATACATGAAATTAAAAATTCTCTAGAAGAGATCAATAGCAGAATAACTGAGGCAGAAGAACGGATAAGTGACCTGGAAGATAAAGTGGTGGACATAACTACTGCAGAGCATAATAAAGAAAAAAGAATGAAATGAATTGAGGACAGTCTCACAGACCTCTGGGACAATACTAAACACACCAACATTAGAATTATAGGGGTCCCAGAAGAAGAAAACAAAAAGAAAGGGACTGAGAAAATATTTGAAGAGATTATAGTTGAAAACTTCCCTAATATGGGAAAGGAAATAGTTAATCAAGTCCAGGAAGCACAGAGCACCCATTTATGACAAAAACCCTCCAGAAAGTAGGCATAGAGTGAACTTACCTAAACATAATTAAGGCCATATATGACAAAAACCCCAGCCAACATCATTCTCAATGGTGAATTCTGAAACCATTTGCTCTAAGATCAGGAACAAGACAAAGTTGTCCACTCTCACCACTATTATTCAATATAGTTTTGGAAGTTTTAGCCACAGCAATCAGAGAAGAAAAAGAAATAAAAGGAATCCAAATTGGAAAAGAAGAAGTAAAACTGTCACTGTTTGCAGATGACATGATACTATACATTGAAAATCCTAAAGATGCTACCAGAAAACTACTGTGGGTAATCAATGAATTTGGTAAAGTAGCAGGATACAAAATTAATGCACAGCAATCTCTTGCCTTCCTATACATTAATGATGAAAAATCTGAAAGAGAAATAAAGGAAACACTCCCATTTACCACTGCAACAAAAAGAATAAAATGCCAAGGAGTAAACCTACCTAAGGAGGCAAAACACCTGTATGCAGAAAAGTATGAGACACTGATGAAATAAATTAAAGATGATACAGATGGAGAGATATGCCATGTTCTTGGATTGGAAGAATCAACATTGTGAAAATGACTCTACTACCTAAAGCAATCTACAGATTCAATGCAATCCCTATCAAATTACCAATGGCATTTTTCACAGAACTAGAACAAAATATTTCACAATTTATATGAAAACACACAAGACCCCGAATAGTCAAAGCAATCTTGAGAAAGAAATATGGAGCTGGAGGAATCAGGCTCCCTGACTTCAGACTGTACTACAAAGTTACAGTAATCAAGACAGTACGGTATTGGCACAAAACCAGAAATATAGATCAACGGGACAGGATAGAGAGCCCAGAGATAAACGCATGCACGTATGGTCACATTATCTTTGATAAAGGGTACATTGTATACAATGGAGAAGACAGTCTCTTCAATAAGTGGTGTTGGGAAAACTGGACAGCTACATGTAAAAGAATGAAATTAGAACACTCCCTAACACCATACACAAAAATAAACTCAAAATGGATTAAAGACCTAAATGTTAAGGCCAGACACTATCAAACTCTTAGAGGAAAACATAGGCAGAACACTCTATGACATAAACCTCAGCAAGATCCTTTTTGACGCACCTCCTAGAGAAATGGAAATGAAAACAAAAATAAACAAATGGGACCTAATGAAACTTCAAAGCCTTTGCACAGCAAAGGAAACCATAACCAAGATGAAAAGACAACCCTCAGAATATGAAAATATATTTGCAAGTGAAGCAACTGACAAAGGATTAATCCCAAAAATTTACAAGCAGCTCATGCAGCTCAATATTAAAGAAACAAACAACCCAATCCAAAAACAGGCAGAAGACTTAAATAGAGATTTCTCGAAGGAATATACACAGATTGCCAAAAAAACATATGAAATAATGCTCAACATCATTAATCATTAGAGAAATGCAAATCAAAACTACAATGTGATATCATCTCACACCAGTCAGAATGGCCATCATCAAAGAATCTACAAACAATAAATGCTGGAGAGGGTGTGGAGAAAAGGGAACCTTCATACTCTCTTGGTGGGAATGTAAATTGGTACAGCCACTATGGAGAACAGTATGGAGGTTCCTTAAAAAACTACAAATAGAACTACCATACGACCCAGGAATCCCAGTACTGGGCATATAGCCTGAGAAAACCATATTTCAAAAAGAGTCATGTACCACAATGTTCATTGCAGTTCTATTACAATAGCCAGGACATAGAAGCAACCTAAGTGTCCATTGACAGATGAATGGATAAAGAAGATGTGGCACATATATACAGTGGAATATTACTCAGCCATAAAAAGAAATGAAATTGAGTTATTTGTAGTGAGGTGGATGGACCTAAAGTCTGTCATACAGAGTGAAGTAAGTCAGAAAGAGAAAAACAAATACTGTATGCTAACACATATATGTGGAATCTTAAAAAAAAAAAAAAAGGTCATGAAGAACCTAGGGGCAAGACGGGAATAAAGATGCAGTGCTACTAGAGAATGGACTTGAGGACTTAGGGAGGGGGAAGGGTAGGCTGGGACAAAGTGTGAGAGTGGTAGTCTATATATGGACAAGTATACACTACCAAATATAAAATAGATATCTAGTGGGAAGCAGTTGCATAACATAGGGAGATCAGCTCTGTGCTTTGTGACCAGCTAGAAGGGTGGCATAGGGAGGCTGGGAGGTAGGGAGATGCAAGAGGGAAGACATATGGGGATATATGTATATGTATAACTGATTCACTTTGTTATAAAGCAGAAACTAACACACCATTGTAAAGCAATTATACACCAATAGAAAATGTTAAAATAAAACATCTAAATGACTGGGCAAATAAAGTTATAAAGCAAGGTACAAATATAACTCTTGAAAGAAAAGATAATAAATTTAAAAAGAATAATATTTTAGCAATTCATTAGCTATCTAAGAAAAATTCCCAAAGTATACCAACAAAAACCTGAGAAGCGGAAAGAAATGTCACCCTGATAAATTCTTCATCTTAATAGATGACAGTCATTATGTACTATTTCATATTAATAACCTGAGAAAGTTTGTACTTAAAGATTTCAAAGAAATCATTAGTGAACTTAAATGTTATTCTTAATTCACAACATTACTGAATCATATATTTACTTACATTTAAGAAAATGAAAAAAGAAAAACCACAGACACTATATCAAGATAGAGAATAAATGAAACAGAGAAAAGGCAGAAAATATGAAATGAAATAAGAAAAGTAATAAACATATGTTATAAAAATAAATGTAAAGGAAATCTCATCTATTAAAAGGAAAGTTTCTTACTCGGGTCAAAACATAAAATCCAAATCTATACTGTCATTAAGAGATATACTCAAAACAAAATGACTCAGAAAAGGTAAGAAAAAAACAACGGACAACAACCCTTTTTTTAGATTTCATATATAAGCAATATCATATGATATTTATCTTTCTCTGTCTGACTTACTTCACTCAGTATGACAATCTCTAGTTGCATCCATGTTGCTGCAAATGGCATTATTTTGGTTTTTTTTTTTATGGATGAGTAATATTCCATTGTATATATGTACCACATCTTCTTTATCCATTCCTCTGCTGATGTACATTTTGGTTGTTTCCATGTCCTGGTTATTGTAAACAGTGCTGCAATGAACAATGGGATGCATGTATTTTTTTGAATTATGGTTTTCTCCAGTTATATGCCTAGGAGTGGGATTACTGTGTCATATGGTAGTTCTTTTTTTAGTTTTTTAAGGAACCTCCATACTGTTCTCTACAGTGGCTATACCAATTTACATTCCCACCAACAGTGTAGGAGGGTTCCCTTTTCCCCACACCCTCTCCAGCATTTCTTGTTTGTAGATTTTCTGATGATGGCCATTCTGACTGGTGTAAGGTGATACCTCATTGTGGTTTTGATTTGCATTTCTCTAATAATTAGTGATGTTAAGCATCTTTTCATGTGCTTCTTGACCATCTGTATGTCTTCTTTGGAGAAATGTCTATTTAGATACTCTATCCATTTTTTGATTGGGTTATTCATTTTCTTGATATTGAGCTGCAAGAGCTGTTAGTATATTTTGGAGATTAATCCCTTGTTGGTTGCTTGGTTTGCAAATATATTCTCCCATTCTGAGGGTTGTCTTATAGTCTTGTTTATGGTTTCCTTTGCTGTACAAAAGCTTTTAAGTTTAGTTAGGTCCCATTTGTTTATTTTTGTTTTTATTTCCATTTCTTTAGGAGGTGGGTCAAAAAGAATCTTGCTGTGATTTATGTCATAGAGTGTTTTGCCTATGTTTTCCCCTAAGAGTTTGATAGTGTCTTGCCTTACATTTAGGTTTTTAATCCATTTTGAGTTTATTTTTGTGTATGGTGTTAGGGAGTGTCCTAATTTCATTCTTTTACATGTAGCTGTCCAGTTTTCTCAGCACCACTTACTGAAAAGGCTGTCTTTTCTCCATTTTATATTCTTGCCCCCTTTTCATAGATTAGGTGACCATAGGTGTATGGGTTTATCTCTGGACTTTCTATCCTGTTCCATTGATCTATATTTCTGTTTTTGTACCAGTACCATACTGTTTTGATTACTATAGCTATGTAGTATAGTCTGCTTCTTCCAGCTCCGTTTTTCTTTCTCAAGATTGCTTTGGCTATTCTTGGTCTTTTGTGCTTCCATAAAAACTGCAAAATTTTTTGTTCTAATTCTGTGAAAAATGCCATTGATAATTTGATAGGAATTGCATTGAATCTGTAGATTGCTTTGGGTAGTATAGTCATTTTCACAATATTGATTCTGCCAATCCAAAAACATGGTATATCTCTCCATCTGTTTGTGTCATCTTTGATTTCTCTCATCAGTATCTTATAGTTTTCAGAGTACAGATCTTTTGCCTCCTTAGGTAGGTTTATTCCTAGGTATTTTATTCTTTTTGATGCAATGGTAAATGAGATTGTTTCCTTAATTTCTCTTTCTGATCTTTTGTTGTTAGTGTATAGGAATGCAAGAGATTTCTGTTCATTAATTTTGTTGCAATCCTGCAACTTTACAAAATTCATTGATGAGCTCTAGTAGTTTTCTGGTAGCATCTTTAGGATTTTCTATGTATAGTATCATGTCATCTGCAAACAGTGACAGTTTTACTTCTTTTCCAGTTTGGATTCTTTTTATTTCTTTTTCTTCTCTGATTGCCACATCTAGGACTTCCAAAACTACATTTAATAATAGTGGCAAGAGTAGACATCCTAGTCTCCTTCCTGATCTAAGAGGAAATGCTTTCAGTTTTTCACCACTGAGAATAATGTTTCCTGTGGGTTTGTCATATATGGCCTTTATTACGTTGAGGTAGGTTCCCTCTATGCCCATTTTCTGGAGAATTTTGATCATAAATGGGTGTTGAATTTTGTCAAAAGCTTTTTCTGCATCTATTGAGATGATCATATGGTTTTTATTATTTAATATGTTAATATAGTGTGTGACATTGATTGATTTGCATATGTTGAGGAATCCTTGCATCCCTGGGATAAATCCCACTTGATCATGACGTATGATCCTTTGAATGTGTTGTTGGATTCGGTTTGCTACTATTTTGTTGAGGATTTTTGCATCTATGTTCATCAGTGATATTGGCCTATAATTTTCTTTTTTTGTGATATCTTTGTCTGGTTTTAGTGTCAGCGTGATGGTGGCCTCATAGAATGAGCTTGGGAGTGCTCCTTCCTCTGCAATTATTTGGAAGAGTTTGAGGATAGGTGTTAACTCTTCTTTAAATGTTTGATAGAATTTGCCTGTGAAGCCATCTGGTCCTGGACTTTTGTTTGTTGAGAGTTTTTTCATCACAGTTTCAATTTCAGTGCTTGTGATTGGTCTTTTCATATTTCCTATTTCTTCCTGGTTCACAAAGGATCATAAGAGACTATTACAAGAAGCTATATACAAATAAAATGGACAACCTGGAAGAAATGGACAAATTCTTAGAAAGGTACAACCTTCCAAGACTGAACCAAGAAAATCTTAAGAATACATCATTTCTTTCATAGTGTTTTTACCCTCCTATGCTAACAAATAAAGTTAATCATTTCAATTATTGTATTTGCAAAATTTTCTGGAAAAAGCCTGTTTACTATAGGTCCCACAAAGACACCACATTTCTGATGTAGAAGAAGACCAATTAGATATAATTAAAATTGATGCACACTGCCTGTCTTATGGTCAGTCCTCCCACCATGCTTGTGGGCTCCATGTCTTATTTCCAGAGGACAGATAGTCCAGATCCTTTGGTTAATTAAGACTTTTAGGTTCTAGGGGTATGATTTCATGGTCTACATTCAATCCAGGGTTACTTTCTCTCTTATTAAGGATAAGATATTGTGTCTTTTGTGTTTTACTTTACTTAGGGTCTATTTCAATTTGATTTTGCCCTTGGCACAATGACAGCGCTGCATATTTCTTACCGTTCTTACTATAGGAAGAGAAAGCCTTGGCAGCAACCTAAAGATAGTGCCTAGTTTGGATGCAATCATTCTGAGAGTGGAAGATGACTCTTTTCCTAATAATAATATGAATAATAACAACAACCAGTAAAAAGGAATAATAATATTGATAGCCAGTAATGCAATATAATAAATAGTTTACTAACAACAGAAATAATTATTAGAAATAATAATGAAAGATGTATGTTGAATGAATGTACTAACAAATTTTATTACTGATATTCAGTGGATACTGGAGTATGAAGGATTATATGCTCCTTTTCTGTCTCTAAATGTCCCCTCAGTAGTCTAGGAGCGTCCTTCATCTTGGGTCCACTTCACTGTCTGACAAGATGTGCTAGTGTTGGCTTGTTGAGCACCTGAACAGTATGTGCATTTTCAACTTCTGTTAGGAACATTCCCCCCTCATCTCTAGCTGGTAAAACTTATATCATGGTAGCTCTTCCCAGACACAATAAGGGATAATGTAGCTGGATGAACTAATAGATTTTGATTTCTTATTTGTTTATCAACCTGAGATTTTTTTTTTCCCTTTCTTTTTGTAGTTATGCACTATGTAGTTGCAGAGGAATTTCCTGTTTGGGGGAAAAAGTTCCCAGAAGATTAGCTCACTCACAAAGCTGAAAGGCTATTTTCCTTTAAGCATTATTCAAAAGAAACTAATTATCTTTAGAGAGCTAGGAGAATTTGCAATGACCTCTCAGGCTGAATTTGTAGAGGCTTCATAGGAAGATTTTTGATTCTTAGCTATACTTGTCTAATTTTTAATTTTAATAATTTTCTGTAACATAATAAAATAAGATTTATTTCAAAATATCATTACAGTTGCTCCTTGGTTAGCTGCAATTGTGTATCAGACCTGGATTCTACGTTTAACATCCATTGGCTCTGTTTATTTAGTTTTGCAATCCATACATGTAGAGTTAAAAAGAAAGTGTTCTACTGTTTGGACATATTAAGACTCAAGCTCATTCTCTGTCATCACAAATGGGAGAAATATCATTGAACATCTACTGGAAGAGAGAAACTGAATTCTACAAGTTCAAAGACCATTTTAGTAAGTGTGGTAGATATATTAGAAAAATAGAGGGCACACAAGCTCTGGAACAATTAGGGGCCTTCTGATTACCTGACATTTGGGGGAATTATTTCTTCAAATACACATATGTTAGACTGCTTGATATTTACCCTCAAGTTGCTCAGGGTCTCTTCTCCCTTGAAACATTCCAGGGCTATATAGATAATTCTTCCTCTAAGTCAATAGGCAGATTTTTTTCCTGACTAGGAGAATAAGAATGATGTCTGTTTCCATAGGGGAGAATGGATAGGTTTACTGGCCATCCATTTATAATATTAGGGGTTCCTGGGCTCAGTGCTATTCAACTGTGACACAGATCCACTGTGTGCATAAGTATTCACCTGGGCACTCCTCCACATCAGCCCCACGGGTCTGGGGTGGGTAAGGAGAACCAGTGAGAACACAGTTCTCATGCTGCATACTGTGCTGTGAGTGAAAACTGTGTGAATCATCCAGGCTCATGCTGCCAGCCTGACCGAGTCTCTGGAGGGGTAGTCAGCTAGATCAGCACCTGCAATAGATGCTGTTGCTTAGGAACTGCTTGACTGCGTTACACATGAAACTCTAGAGAAGACAGATCTAACGTATAGAGACCAAAGGCAGCTCATTGTTTGCTTGGGACTGGAGTGGGGAGGACTGACTGGGAAGGAGGGAACCTTTTGAGGTGGTGACGACATTGTCAAAGTTCATCCTACTATAAACTTAAAATGTATGGCTCCTATTGTATGCAAAGTACACTTTAATAAAATGTGTTTTTAAAATACTTTGTCCTTATGTATATGTCTGAAAGAATGTGTGAGTGGTAAGTAAAAATAATTCACAAGTCAAAGGCAGTATGTCATCATGGAATATTCAACTGAAATGAGTTTGTCACCTTGAATAAGTCAAATACCTTCTCTATGTCCAAATTATTTAGAAAAGTGAAGGAAAAGTATATTTCTTAAATTTTGACTAAACTAAAAAGCTGAGATTTAACATACCTACATTGAGCTCTTTGAAACAGAGTTTCATTTAAAAATTGGAATTTATAGTTGTTGTACATATTTTTAATTGTGAGTTTGCTTTCAGATAAATGTGTTTCTGCTAGAAGTTACTTGAAAATATCTGTACTGCCTTCTAAAAATCTTAAAGGAAAATTAAACTTGAGAAAACTCAAAATTTATGCAATGTTCTAATCTGAGCAACAGAAAAACAATAATAATTTCAATAGAAAATAGTGGTCCCATTAAAAAGACATTACATTCCTAATAAAGAAATACTATTATAAATATAGGAAACTCCCCCAAAGGTAAAGTTTTCATGGTGAAAGGGGTGACAAGGGATTGAGGTTTCTGATTTATAGAGAGACAAGGGGAAATGCTGAAAAATCAAAAGAACCACACAATAAATACTTCTAACATAGAGCATGTATCCAAACTGGGGGAGAAATAGGATGAATGGGCAACATGCACAGTACTGAATTGTCTTTCACTTTGCTGTGTTCAGTTCTACAACATCAAAGAATATGACTTTCACCTTATACTGACACTCTTCTCCAATTTACCAATCAAGCATGAGCCAATTTGATTTACAGAAATAAGTAATAGTAGCAGAATAGATTGTACTTTTTTTTAATCTTCAAGCTCAAAAGTCAATTCCTCAGGAAAACCTTCCCCGACCTCTTGCCCCAGACCAGGGCAGGCCCCACCAGGTATACATTCTCAGAGCTGTTTGTGCTTTTCCTTTATAATATGAACCACTTTTATATCCCGGTGAAATTATTTTCTGACTGTCTGACTCCCCCATGGACTGCAAGATGTATTTTCACTCACCAGTGTATCCGCAGTACCTGGCATAGTGCTTAGGCATATAGTAAGTGTCCAAGAAATATTGGTTGACTGCAAGAATTATTTAACTAATTAAATATTATGCCACTGAAGTAAAATTTTAGTTGTTCTCTGCTATGGTGTTTGTAAAATTAAAAGTTACAATAACACTCCTTTTCCTTTTGATCTGGCTTTCTTTATTTTTAAAATAAGAAACAGAAAGCTTGGTTTGTAGTTGGTAACAGTCTTCTTCTACTGGAGAAGAGAAGACATGGGAAGAAAGATAGGCCTAATGAATAAAAAAAAAAAAAAATTCTCACTGTGGCTACCAGATCTCTATTATTAAAAATTATAAAGTAAACCTGCTTAGATCAATATAATATACCACATCCCCAACTTCACCTGCTAACCTATCTCCAGAACTGAATTAAGAATGTCATTGGAAATAATACTATTACAATCATTTCTTTCTATAAAATTCATTCAGTGATTTACCATCTACTTTGTTTCCCACTGTAAATAGCACTCCAGGGTAATTTTTCTTGTGTTGATTAGACAATAGCACATGCACAGCTTTACAATGGTGAGGGTTGGTAGGGAAAAAATCAATATAATAAATACTGCTTTATTTTTTTCCCCTCCAGAATGCTGTCATTAACCTTTCTTTCTGCAAAACTCTATGGATTATTGAGGCTGGAATTATCATAGCAGTCACTAGTGACTAAGGCTCAGAAAAAGTAACTATTTTCTTGCCCCAGGTTTTATACTGAATTTATGGAAAAGCTGGAGTTGGAATTCAGATTGTCTAACACCCAGTTCAGTAGTATTGAGTGAAATTTAGTTGATCATGAGTCTTCTCTCTTTGTAGGGTTCTATATCTTCCTTCTTTTTCTTCTTTTTAGAATAGGGTTTTGCTTTCTGAAATTCTGCTAAAAAATCATGACAACCTGATATGAAAATCTAATGCTGTTATTCTGCTATATTGTCATTTGCTGGATTATTCCATCTGTGTATGAAAGGTAAAACCCAGGAAACTCATACACAAATGCACACACCAAAATAATTGGAGTTAAAGCCAGAAAAAAAAAAGTTGTTTTGAACACAAAATTTAAAGTAATAATAGGGCTTCCCTGGTGGCGCCGATGCAGGGGACGCGGGTTCGTGCCCCAGTCCGGGAAGATCTCACATGCCACGGAGCGGCTGGGCCCGTGAGCCATGGCCGCTGAGCCTGTGCGTCCGGAGCCTGTGCTCCGCAACGGGAGAGGCCACAACAGTGAGAGGCCCGCATACCGCAAAAAAAAAAAAAAAAAAAAGTAATAACAAACCTAAGGCAAAGTGATGTTTCTAAATCCAAAATCTTCCATCACTCTTAGAGACATGTCAACTTTGTCAACTAGTGATCCACTTTATTGCCCTCAGATGTGGCGTAGGCCTGGGAACTTGTCCTACGTGTTTTACCAGGTGAATGGCACATTGAATCCAAGGAGCCACGAAGAGTTCAGGGAGCTCCACTGTAAAGTTCCAAATTAAAAGTCCCAAGGGTAACATAAACTCAAAACCACACAATTTAAGAGCTCCTCTTAAAAGCAAGACAGATCCTCAACCCCAGACTAAATTAGGACCTTCCTTTCAGAGATTTATGCTCCTAAGAGTCCTCACAATCAGGTGATAGAAGCAAAGAATGCATTTTAAGATGAGCCCTTACTCAGGGGACAGGACATCTGGTGGTTAAGAGCACAAACGCTGAAGACACAAATTCTACCTGGGTTCAAAGTCTAACTCTGCTTCTCATTAGACTTTCATCTTGGGCAAGTCATATAACTTGAATTGCCATAGCTATAAAACGGGTGTATTGATGGTACTTAAATTGAGAATTTACATCATAGAGTAGTGGGAAGGATTAAATTAATTGATACTTTAAAGCACTTAGAGTAACTGGGACCTCAAAGTACTGCATCTTTAGTGTTTGCTGAATAAACAAAATGATCTCTCTGAGAGCATTTAGGGGACTTCTTTTAAGGAAGTACCATCTCCATAGCTCCTGAAAGTGCCTCCAGTGGTCCTGTTTCCTCACACTGCTGTGACTGTTTGGAAAGCGTGTTCCTTGTTCCATCTCAACAGACAAGTAAGAGGAAGCTTGACATTTAAAGCTGAAATGCTGCCACATTACAATTAGCCAATGGGCCAAAGCTAATTTCTTTTTCTCTTTTTTTTTTTTTCATTTTAACATCTTTATTGGAGTATAATTGCTTTATAATGGTATGTTAGTTTCAGCTTCACAACAAAATAAATCAGTTATATATATACATATGTTCCCATATCTCTTCCCACTTGCGTCTCCCTCCCTCCCACCCTCCCTATCCCACCCCTCCAGGCGGTCACAAATCACCGAGCTGATCTCCCTGTGCTATGCGGCTGCTTCCCACTAGATATCTACCTTACGTTTGGTAGTGTATATATGTCCATGCCTCTCTGTCGCTTTGTCACAGTTTACCCTTCCCCCTCCCCATAGCCTCAAGTCCATTCTCTAGTAAGTCTGTGTCTTTATTCCTGTTTCACCCCTAGGTTTTTCATGACTTTTTTTTTTCTTAAATTCCATATATATGTGTTAGCATACAGTATTTGTCTCTCTCTTTCTGACTTACTTCACTCTGTATGACAGACTCTAGGTCTATCCACCTCTTTACAAATAGCTCAATTTCGTTTCTTTTTATGGCTGAGTAATATTCCATTGTATATATGTGCCACATCTTCTTTATCCATTCTCTGATGATGGACACTTAGGTTGTTTCCATCTCTGGGCTATTGTAAATAGAGCTGCAATGAACATTTTGGTACATGACTCTTTTTGAATTATGGTTTTCTTAGGGTATATGCCCAGTAGTGGGATTGCTGGGTCATATGGTAGTTCTATTTGTAGTTTTTTAAGGAATCTCCATACTGTTCTCCACAGTGGCTGTATCAATTTACATTCCCACCAACAGTGTTAGAGGGTTCCCTTTTCTCCACACCCTCTCCAGCATTTATTGTTTCTAGATTTTTTGATGATGGCCATTCTGACTGGTGTGAGATTATATCTCATTGTAGTTTTGATTTGCATTTCTCTAATGATTAATGATGTTGAGCATTCTTTCATGTGTTTGTTGGCAGTCTGTATATCTTCTTTGGAGAAATGTCTATTTAGGTCTTCTGCCCATTTTTGGATTGGGTTGTTTGTTTTTTTGTTATTAAGCTGCATGAGCTACTTATAAATTTTGGAGATTAATCCTTTGTCAGTTGCTTCATTTGCAAATATTTTCTCCCATTCTGAGGGTTGTCTTTTGGTCTTGTTTATGGTTTCCTTTGCTGCACAAAAGCTTTGAAGTTTCATTAGGTCCCATTTGTTTATTTTTGTTTTCATTTCCATTTCTCTAGGAGGTGGGTCAAAAAGGACCTTGCTGTGATTTATGTCATAGAGTGTCCTGCCTATGTTTTCCTCTAAGAGTTTGATAGTTTCTGGTCTTACATTTAGGTCTTTAACCCGTTTTGAACTTATTTTTGTGTATGGTGTTAGGGAGTGATCTAATCTCATACTTTTACATGTACCTGTCCAGTTTTCGCAGCACCACTTATTGAAGAGGCTGTCCTTTCTCCACTGTACATTCCTGCCTCCTTTATCAAAGATAAGGTGACCATATGTGCGTGGGTTTATCACTGGGCTTTCTATCCTGTCCATTGATCTATATTTCTGTTTTTGTGCCAGTACCATACTGTCTTGATTACTGTAGCTCTGTAGTATAGTCTGAAGTCAGGAAGCCTGATTCCTCCAGCTCCGTTTTTCGTTCTCAAGATTGCTTTGGCTATTCGGGGTCTTTTGTGTTTCCATACAAATTGTGAAATTTTTTGTTCTAGTTCTGTGAAAAATGCCAGTGGTAGTTTGATAGGGATTGCATTGAATCAGTAGGTTGCTTTGAGTAGTACAATCATTTTCACAATGTTGATACTTCCAATCCAAGAACATGGCATATCTCTCATCTATTTGTATCATCTTTAATTTCTTTCATCAGTGTCTTATAATTTTCTGCATACAGGTCTTTTGTCTCCTTAGGTAGGTTTATTCCTAGATATTTTATTCTTTTTGTTGCAATGGTAAATGGGAGTGTTTTCTTGATTTCACTTTCAGATTTTTCATCCTTAGTGTACAGGAATGCCAGAGATTTCTGTGCATTAATTTTGTATCCTGCTACTTTACCAAATTCATTGATTAGCTCTAGTAGTTTTCTGGTAGCATCTTTAGGATTCTCAATGTGTAGTATCATGTCATCTGCAAAGAGTGACAGCTTTACTTCTTCTTTTCTGATTTGGATTCCTTTTATTTCCTTTTCTTCTCTGATTGCTGTGGCTAAAACTTCCAAAACAATATTGAATAAGAGTGGTGAGAGTGGGCAACCTTGTCTTGTTCCTGATCTTAGTGGAAATGCTTTCAGTTTTTCACCATTCAGGACGATGTTGGTTGTGGGCTTGTCATATATGGCCTTTATTATGTTGAGGAAAGTTCCCTCTTTGCCTACTTTCTGCAGGGTTTTTATCATAAATGGGTGTTGAATTTTGTCAAAAGCTTTCTCTGCATCTATTGAAATGATCATGTGGTTTTTCTCCTTCAATTTGTTAATATGGTGTATCACATTGATTGATTTGCATATATTGAAGAATCCTTGCATTCCTGGAATAAACCCCACTTGATCATGGTGTATGATCCATTTAATGTGCTGTTGGATTCTGTTTGCTAGTATTTTGTTGAGGATTTTTGCATCTATGTTCATCAGTGATATTGGCCTGTAGTTTTCTTTCTTTGTGACATCCTTGTCTGGTTTTGGTATCAGGGTGATGGTGGCCTCGTAGAATGAGTTGGGGAGTGTTCCTCCTTCTGCTATATTTTGGAAGAGTTTGAGAAGGATAGGTGATAGCTCTTCTCTAAATGTTTGATAGAATTCGCCTGTGAAGCCATCTGGTCCTGGGCTTTTGCTTGTTGGAAGATTTTTAATCACAGTTTCAATTTCAGTGCTTGTGATTGGCCAGTTCATATTTTCTATTTCTTCCTGATTCAGTCTTGGCAGGTTGTGCTTTTCTAAGAATTTGTCCATTTCTTCCAGGTTGTCCTTTTTGTTGGCATAGAGTTGCTTGTAGTAATCTCTCATGATCTTTTGTATTTCTGCAGTGTCAGTTGTTACTTCTCCTTTTTCATTTCTAATTCTATTGATTTCAGTCTTCTCCCTTTTTTTCTTGATGAGTCTGGCTAATGGTTTATCAATTTTGTTTATCCTTTCAAAGAACCAGTTTTTAGTTTTATTGATCTTTGCTATCATTTCCTTCATTTCTTTTTCATTTATTTCTGATCTGATTTTTATGATTTCTTTTCTTCTGCTAACTTTGGGGTTTTTTGGTTCTTCTTTCTCTAATTGTTTTAGGTGCAAGGTTAGGTTGTTTATTCAAGATGTTTCCTGTTTCTTAAGGTAGGATTGTATTGTTATAAACTTCCCTCTTAGAACTGCTTTTGCTGCATCCCATAGATTCTGAGTCGTCGTGTCTCCATTGTCATTTGTTTCTAGGTATTTTTTGATTTTCTCTTTGATTTCTTCAGTGATCACTTCGTTATTAAGTAGTGTATTGTTTAGCCTCCATGTGTTTGTATTTTTTACTGATCTTT
The DNA here is from genome assembly GCF_963455315.2 of Globicephala melas. Taxonomy (NCBI): domain Eukaryota; kingdom Metazoa; phylum Chordata; class Mammalia; order Artiodactyla; family Delphinidae; genus Globicephala; species Globicephala melas. The sequence continues at coordinate 85,833,754 of NC_083321.1, forward strand.
TCCTGTAATTGATATCTAGTCTCATGCCATTGTGGTTGGAAAAGATACTTGATACAATTTCAATTTTCTTAAATTTACCGAGGCCTGATTTGTGACCCAAGATATGATCTGATCTATCCTGGAGAATGTTCCATGAGCCCTTGAGAAAAATGTGTATTCTGTTGTTTTTGGATGGAATGTCCTATAAATATCAGTTAAGTTCATCTTGTTTAATGTATCATTTAAAGCTTGTGTTTCCTTATTTATTTTCATTTTGGAAAATCTGTCCATTGGTGAAAGTGGGGAGTTAAAGTCCCCTACTATGAATGTGTTACTGTCGATTTCCCCTTTTATGGCTGTTAGTATTTGCCTTATGTATTGTGGTGCACCTATGTTGGGTGCATAAATATTTACAATTGTTATATCTTCTTCTTGGATCGATTCCTTGAACATTATGTAGTGTCCTTCTTTGTCTCTTCTAATAGTATTTATTTTAAAGTCTATTTTGTCTGATATGAGAATTGCTACTCCAGCTTTCTTTTGGTTTCCATTTGCATGAAATACCTTTTTCCATCCCCGTACTTTCAGTCTGTATGTGTCTCTAGGTCTGAAGTGGGTCTCTTGTAGACAGCAAATATATGCGTCTTGCTTTTGTATCCATTCAGCCAATCTGTGTCTTTTGGTGGGAGCATTTAGTCCATTTACATTTAAGGTAATTATCGATATGTATGTTCCGATTCCCATTTTCTTAATTGTTTTGGGTTCGTTATTGTAGGTCTTTTCCTTCTTTTGTGTTTCTTGCCTAGAGAAGTTCCTTTAGCAGTTGTTGTAGAGCTGGTTTGGTGGTGCTGAACTCTCTCAGCTTTTGTTTGTCTGTAAAGGTTTTAATTTCTCCATCAAATCTGAATGAGAGCCTTGCTGGGTAGAGTAATCTTGGTTGCAGGTTTTTCTCCTTCATCACTTTCAATATGTCCTGCCACTCCCTTCTGGCTTGCAGAGTTTCTGCTGAAAGATCAGCTGTTAACCTTATGGGGATTCCCTTGTGTGTTATTTGTTGGTTTTCCCTTGCTGCTTTTAATATGCTTTCTTTGTATTTAATTTTTGACAGTTTGATTAATATGTGTCTTGGCGTATTTCTCCTTGGATTTAACCTGTATGGGACTCTCTGTGCTTCCTGGACTTGATTAACTATTTCCTTTCCCATATTAGGGAAGTTTTCAACTATAATCTCTTCAAATATTTTCTCAGTCCCTTTCTTTTTCTCTTCTTCTTCTGGAACCCCTATAATTCGAATGTTGGTGTGTTTAACGTTGTCCCAGAGGTCTCTGAGACTGTCCTCAGTTCTTTTCATTCTTTTTTCTTTATTCTGCTCTGCAGTCGTTATTTCCACTATTTTATCTTCCAGGTCACTTATCCGTTCTTCTGCCTCAGTTATTCTGCTATTGATCCCATCTAGAGTATTTTTCATTTCATTTATTGTGTTGTTCATCATTGTTTGTTTCATCTTTAGTTTTTCTAGGTCCTTGTTAAATGTTTCTTGCATTTTGTCTATTTTATTTCCAAGATTTTGGATCATCTTTACTATCATTATTCTGAATTCTTTTTCAGGTACACTGCCTATTTCCTCTTCATTTGTTAGGTCTGGTGGGTTTTTATCTTGCTCCTTCATCTGCTGTGTGTTTTTCTGTCTTTTCATTTTGCTTATCTTACTGTGTTTGGGGTCTCCTTTTTGCAGGCTGAAGGTGCGTAGTTCCTGTTGTTTTTAGTGTCTGTCCCCAGTGGCTAAGGTTGGTTCAGTGTGTTGTGTAGGCTTCCTGGTGGAGGGTACTAGTGCCTGTGTTCTGGTGGATGAGGCTGGATCTTGTCTTTCTGGTGAGCAGGTCCACGTCTGGTGGTGTGTTTTGGGGTATCTGTGGACTTATTATGATTTTGGGCAGCCTCTCTGCTAATGGGTGGGGTTGTGTTCCTGTCTTGCTAGTTGTTTGGCATAGGATGTCCAGCACTGTAGCTTGCTGGTCGTTGAGTGAAGCTGGGTGCTGGCGTTGAGATGGAGATCTCTGGGAGATTTTCGCCGTTTGATATTATGTGCAGCTGGGAGGCCTCTTGTGGACCAGTATCCTGAAGTTGGCTCTCCCACCTCAGAGGCACAGCACTAACTCCTGGCTGCAGCACCAAGAGCCTTTCATCCACACGGCTCCTTAATTTGGGATGATTCGTTGTCTATTCATGTATTCCACAGATGCAGGGTACATCAAGTTGATTGTGGAGCTTAAATCCACTGCTTCTGAGGCTGCTGGGAGAGATTTCCCTTTCTCTTCTTTGTTCTCACAGCTCCCAGGGGCTTAGCTTTGGATTTGGCCCCGCCTGTGCGTGTAGGTCGCCGGAGGGCTTCTGTTCTTTGCTCAGACAGGACGGGGTTAAAGGAGCCGCTGATTCGGTGGCTCTGGCTCACTCAGGCCGAGGGTAGGGAGCATCACGGAGAGGGGGGCGGGCCTGCGGCGGCAGAGCCCTGCGTGACGTTGCCAGCCTCAGGCGTGCCGTGCGTTCTCCCGGGGGAGTTGTCCCTGGATCCCGGGACCCTGGCAGTGGCGGGCTGCACAGGCTCCCCGGAAGGGGGGTGTGGATAGTGACCTGTGTTCGCACACAGGCTTCTTGGTGGCGGTAGCAGCGGCCTTAGCGTCTCTTGTCTGTCTCTGCGGTCCGCACTTTTAGCCGCGGCTCGCGCCCGTCTTTGGAGCTCCTTTAAGCAGCATTCTTAATCCCCTCTCCTAGCACACCAGGAAATAAAGAGGGAAGAAAAAGTCTCTTGCCTTCTCGGCAGGTCCAGACTTTTCCCTGGACTCCCTCCTGACTAGCCGCGGTGCACTAACGCCCTGCAGGCTGTGTTCACGCCGCCAACCCCAGCCCTCTCCCAGCGCTCAGATTGAAGCCGGAGCCTCAGCTCCCAGCCCCGCCTGCCCCGGCGGGTGAGCAGACAAGTCTCTCGGCTGGTGAGTGCCGGTCGGCCCTGATCCTCTGTGCTGGAATCTCTCCGTTTTGCCCTCCGCACCCCTGTTGCTGTGCTCTCCTCCTCGGCTTCGAAGCTCCCCAACTCCGCCACCCGCAGTCTCTGCCCGCGAAGGGGCTTCCTAGTGTGTGGACACTTTTCCTCCTTCACAGCTCCCTCCCGCTGTTGCAGGACCCGTCCCTATCCTTTGGTCTCTGTTTATTTTTTTCTTTTGCCCTAACCAGGTACGTGGCGGGTTTCTTGCCTTTTTGGAGGTCTGAGTTCTTCTGCCAGAGTTCCGTAGGTGTTCTGTAGGAGTTGTTCCACGTGTGGATGTATTTCTGGTGTATCTGTTCAAAGCTAATTTCTTAAGGAAAAATAAAATAAAATAATCTTTTAAAAAATAATGAAAACCAGGAACAATGAAGTCTGCACAAAAGATATGAGCTAAGTCTTGATCCAAGAACTGTCACTGCTGAGTCTCCCAAGTCTTCAGATGTGCTTTCAATAAAAGGTAAATGATAGTCAACTAAGCTGATTCAGAGAAGGTCATCTGAATGCTCCAACAAGGTAGGTCAGTGGGGATTGGCACACAGCTGATATTCAGTGAATAAATAAATAATAGCAAAAATATACTGTGCAAGCATTTTACACTTAAATACTCATATGCAATATACACTGTGTCAAGAATTTGAGTATATTAGTATAATATATTAATAATATATTAGAAGATAATAATATTAATATATTGTGTAAGTGCTTTACAATAATTCTATAAGTTTATTACTGATTCTGTCTCCACTTTAAAGATGAGGCGTATGAGGCACAGAGAGGTTTAAAATTTTTCCTAAGGTCACACAGGAGCGAGTGTTGGAACTGGGATTCAATCCTAGACTATCTGGCTCCAGAGTCCATGTACTGAACAATTATGCCATGAATGAATTTAGGACACAGTTCAGAGGGACAGTGTGACAGCCATGGGAGTGCACTGCCCAGATCTCCCTTCAGTTACAAGGAGCTCAGCAGTCGCAGGCTCCGCTGTTTCAGGATCCACACTCTTCCTGGGCAGTCCTCCACAAATGACCACAAGGTGAGGACACCAGGGCCTGGCTGCTTCTGCCCAAAGTGGCCCCTGGAACAGGCAGTCTCTGCTCTGGAGCTCCCTGTCAGATCTGCACAGTGGCCCAAGGCCCTCTCTGCTCAATCTGGTTCCTCATCCCATTCCTTTCACAGGTGTTACTCCCAATAAACTTCTTGAACTACTAAATCCATCTCAGCATCTACTTCCCAGAGGAAACATCTGGTTTTCCCTGTGAAATATCCAGATGAGATCTCACCAGGAAGGACGAATGATGTTACTGATGTTTCATGAACATCAGTAACAAAAATCTGCCCTGGAGATGATGAGCACAGAAGGCTGTTTGGCTCACAGTGTGCCGAGGTGCCAAGGCAGAGGAGGAAGTGGGCCTGCCACTGTCTCACTGCAGCGCTAAAGCAGTGGCCTCACGTGGCTTGTCTGCTCTGATGACAAAGCTTTCATCCTCACTCGAGTACTGATTTTAATGTTATGCTAGTACACCTGCTTTCCTTTTGTCATTTCAAATAAGAGGATGAAACCAATAAGAGGATGAAACCTGACAATTGCAGAACACTGACATTTGGGCAGATACAAACGCTTCCTACACCCCCCAGCGTTACAACACTTGCCCCCCGTACAACTCCACAACTGAGCTGGCTTCTTCCCATTAAAAGGCAGACATTCTGCCTCTTCAAAAGGTCACTAATCTTTTATGTTCAGTCTAAATTAGATGCTTTATTAATTAACTTTCTAGTAAAAATTACAGAAAAATGTTGTGGGAAGGAGAAGATGGAAACACATTCAGATTTCTCTAGCATGGATTCAGCCTCCTGGAAATAAAGATAGACAGCACATTATGGCAAAAATTAAAAGGCAGGAGATTACTCAGAATTTTTTAAACTGTATGAATAAGTATTAAAGAAATCTTTAGGGAAAGATGTTGTATTTACACAGTAGACAGGCACATCACCATGTACAATGGTAATATTGGTTAGGGTTCTTTAATTGTAAGCAATAGATAGCAACTCTGCTAGCTTAAGCCAAAGACATGTATTAGGAGGTTTACAGAAAGAATGGAAGGCTAGAAAGCAGGAATTGCAACAATGAAACCACATACAAAAACAGTATGATCAAGGAGCTTGGCTAGAGTGGGATAGAAATCCAACTACTTTCAAAATCATTGTCCTCCTGTTCAAAATTCAATTTAAATTCAGAATTCCAGGGAGATAACAGCAGATTTGACTGTTATAACAGCTTGCATCAGTACCCAGTCCTTGAGGAGGACTAAACAGGATTCCTGATTACAATATCAACAGACAATATCCACTGGGGAAGAGATAATTCCTAAAAAGGAAGTCAGGTCAGAAAGCAAAAGAAAGAGAAAGAAGAAAGAAAGAAAGAAAGAAAGAAAGAAAGAAAGAAAGAAAGAAAGAAAGAAAGAAAGAAAGAAAGAAAGAAAGAAAGAGAGGGAGGAGGGAGGGAAAGAAAGAAAGAGAGAGAGAAAGGAAGGAAGGGAGGGAGGGAGGGAGGAAGGAAGGAAGAAAGAGGGAGGGAGAAAGGGAAAGAATGTTGAACAGCCAAATAACTTTAACTGTTTAATAGCTTATGTCACACTTCCCAATTAGTACTGGTGAACAAATTCAGTAAGATGGAGATGATTTCTAACTGTCTCTCTTAAAGCTAATCAGTCTTCAGTGGAAGGCATAAAACATGAATAAGGAGAAGTCTCTTAGTACAACTGGATCAGTTCTTTGAGAGGGATACAGTTAAACCAGAGTATATTTTAAGGGGGGAGGATCAGGGTGGCAAGAGAACCATCCTGATAAAACCATATAACAAAAATCATATGAAGAAATGTTAAAGGAACTAGGAATATTAGTCAAGAGAAAAAGGTTTCAGGAGGGATAGGTTAGCTGTCATAACATATTTGTCATGTTTGATGATCTTAGAGTCACTATCTTTACAAGGATTAGTTTTGGAACAAACAGCATTCAGAATCAAGGAAAAGTGAAAAGTGAAAGGAAGTTGGGTCTGTTTTCACTAGGAGTCAACTGCTGAAGTAATTCCCATTGTAAAGAAATGAAACAATAAGGAAGACCTTGAAGCTGGGATTAGGAAATTATGTTAAAAGAGAATTGAGCTTGATATAATGATATTAACAAAAATGGCTATTTTTTGGCATATACTATATACTAGGCACTATGTCATACACCTTAAATATCAATTGCATCTCCAACCTTTGAACTCCAGTACCTTTAATGACAGAAAAAAGAGAATGCTTACCTCCAGATCACAGGGGTCAAGGTGAAAGAATCCATGCCAATGGTAAGATTGTTAGGGGTTCTCAGCTTTTATGTTAAAAACTCATGGGACTCATCTTTTATGTTAAAAATAAGACATCAGCATTTAAAAAATGTTTTTCTGACTACCAACAACTTAATTTGAAACATTGTCCTGTATTTATATTATGGCTTGTTTGGGAGCCTCTTGGAACATCAATGCCTAACTCTATGGGTATGCATACTCCAGTTTCTGAAGCACAAATATTTTAAAAGAAGGTGTTTTTAAAAATATTTAGAACTGTCTGAGAATGTAATGGACTATCTAAGGAAACTTGAACCCAGATAGGATGGCCTCTAAGCTACCAACGGTGAGTTCAAAACCAACCTCATGAACAAAAACAGAGTCCTTTAATTCATTCCTTCAATTCATCCATCAGAGGCACTAAACTCCTATCCTTCAGAATTATCCCAACACCTGAAACTCCAAGCAAAGTGACCAGAGTAGGGGAAAAAGCAGTCAAAAGTCAGATTCACAGATGCTTTAAGGAGGCTAAATTATAGACAACCCAGCATAGACGGGGAAATCACTATTTTGCTACAGAATTAAATATGCTCTAAGTCCCATCGCTCCTATTCTTATGGGGAACAATATGTTCAATATACTTTTGTCAGTGAGCCAGCAGAAATATTTCACTTATTAAATTATTCAAAGAGTTTAGAGCTGGAAGGCATTTTAAGATTAATTTCATCTTGCCTTGCAACAATTAGAAAGCTGAATTTCTATGAATTGAAGTGGCTTGCCCAAGACCACACAGCTTTAGAGGCAGAGCTGTTTTTTATTCTCAATTGAATACTCTTTTTAGAATGAAAAAGTGTGCTCTAAAATCTTTAAAACTGTATACTCAGGCACAGCCATTTTCCTAGACTGTGGCAACCTGGCAAGCTGCTTACCTTTTCTGAGCCCAAGTTTTTTCTCTGTAAGGTGGGAATAATACCCACTTCAGAGGTTGTACCACGGATTTAAAGAGGAAATGTTCCCAAATCAATTAGCACAGTTCTCAGCATATGGAGGTTGCCTCCAAAAATACTTTTTTTCTCCAGTTTCTAGCCTTTCTTGTTTGGTTGTTTCCCAAGTCTTCCTGCTGGTACTGCTCCCATAAATTTAATAAGAAGAATGGACTTTCCTCTTCTTTTTCCAAATCACACGACTGAGAGAGACAAACAGAGCGACAGAGATGGGGCCAATGCAACGAAATATTAACAGTTAGGGAATCTAAGTGAGGCAGATCTTGGAGTTCTTTGTGCTTGACTTTCAAGTTTTCTGTTTAAGTTTGAAATCATTTCAAAATAAATTACTTTTTAGTGTAAAGACAAAACCCACACTATCACACGTTGTTTTTCTTCCATTTCAAAGCTCTGTTGCCCAGCAACTGAACTAAGGTTTTTAACTCCATGTGCATCTTAAACTACACACTAATAGGTGTACCTTCCCAATCCCTCTCTAGAGAAAGTTGTTTGTAATTCCCCTTTCATTTGTTGAACACACAACACAAAGAGGAACTGTGCCCAGGCCTGGGGCTCAGTATGGAACTCAAAACTACCTGGGTTTGAATGATAAATGTACGGTCACCCTACATTAACCACCGATTAAGACAAAGTCATGTGCTAAATTGGAAAAGTCCCAAGCGTAGGGGAAAGTGATTGAGAGTATTTTGTAACCAAAATAGCACAAAAAGATTCCAGCTGAGAAGAAACCCAAATTTGTTTTCCTTTCACAGTGATTTAATGCTGTGGGTTTTGGGTTTTTTTTTTTTTTTTTTTTAACGATTTGGGAGACATCACTACTAACTGAACAGATATACATTCTTCTTTATCTGATAAAACATCAAGATCCTGGTCAACTATATGTTAACTAAGCAGCGATGATCTGTACCTCCATTATTTTGTAACTTTATGAAAAGCCTTCCAGTATTTTGACACTTAAATAATCTGTGGACAGTTTCTACAAGGGAAAAGGGGAACGATAATGATATTATCCTAACAAGGGCATTTTCAAATCAAAATTAACATATAAGGTAGAAATGCCAGAATAAATCCAACGTAACTTCCCCTTCCTCAAACTTCAGCATATAATTCATTCATTCATTCACTTATTTAATAAGTATTTATTGTGTTCCTCTTAACTACCAGTTATCATGCTAGAGGCTAGGGGTACTATGCATGGTGAATAGTACCTGCTTTCACTGAATTTACAACCTAGTGGGAAAAACAAGCATAATCAACTGATTACAATAAATGCAATAACTTATCTGGCAGGGTGCTGTGGGAAAAAACACAGAGAGGCACTCAGCTCAGCCTAATGGGGAAGGGAGGCTTCCCCAGGGAAGTTACATCTAAGCTGAGACCTGACATTCAAACCAGAATTAACAAAGCCAATCCAGTGGGATGTTTTCCAGGCAGAAGAAACAGCATGTGTAATTATCTGGAGATTAGAAATTCCAAATACCTGGAGTGTAGAGTGCAGGAAGGTTGGGATGAGGAGGAAAAAATTAGACTGAGAGGCATACTCAAACCCTAGCTGCCATGCAAACACAAACAACATATACTCACTGTCCTCCAAGGGCTCTCGCGAAGGGGAAAAGACCTCTTGCAATATGGTTCACAGGACTGCTTTTCTTGACTTTTTCTGACGCACAATTTTTCCTCTCAAGATAAGACCGCCTGGATAAAACTGGCTTTAGGCAACCTCTTTTGTAAGCATGGCTTTTCTTTGGGGCCTTCTCTGTCCCTATTCAAGCCATTTCTTTGATTCTGATATAATAGCAGAAATAATTAACATTCATGAAATACTTCATATATGCCTAGTATTCTTGCAAATGCCTTACAGAGATTGCTTAACCAATTCTCAAATATAACCCTAACAGATATGTTATTATTATCCTTATTTTACAAATAAGGAAACTTGGACTTCCATATATTAGCTACCTAACTTTCCCAAGGTCACAGTACAAATAAATGGCAGAGTTGACATTAGAACCTAGTTCTGTCTGAGTCCAAAGCTAATCACCCTGGTAGTACTCCACCTCAGAGTGCCTGTTTTGTATTCCATTTCCTGCAGAGCCTTTCTTTCAAGTATCGCTCAGCCAGTGAATTAAAAGAGGACATTATGAGCCTAGCACATAGGAGATATTTGAAGTACTAATGGTTAGCTAAAGTATTAACTGATATAGTTAGATACATTAACTGTGATTTTTATATAGAGAACTCTTTAAGATGGCAAATGCCTTCAAGGCCCAATGAAACTGTTCTTACAGAAAGATTACTGGCATTGATATATGGAATTGTAACCATGGTAGCCCCTCAAATCACACCATGGAAACAATTAACTACCTTCCTCCTTGTTGCTTCACTACTTCCTTTCGAGTGATGCTTCTGAGGTCCTAACAGAAACCCACACCACCACCGCCACCACTTTCTTCCCCTAGTTCTCATGAATCAGGGTGTTTTACAGAGGGGCAAATTTTGTCCCTTTGCCAAATGGCAGCTATAATAGTAGCTAAAGAGGTAGGAATTTCCAAACCCAGTCAGAAGGGAAATTTAGAATACTGTCATGGCTTAAGTGTTCTGCCTACTCTGTAATCTATGGAGCTTGTCTATTTTTGTTTTTTAAACAAACATGACTAATGGTGTGATCTTGGAAAAAAATACTTCACCTGTTGGAGCCTAATTTTATTCTTCTATTAGAAAAAATAAATAGGCTCAATAAAAATTATCTCTAAAGATGGCTCAGTAATTCTAAGAAACATGCTGCATTTAAGACTTTTCTTAAAGGTCTCAACATATGTATCTAGGTATAGTTTCAGGTTGAAATGAAACTGGGGGATCTTGTAATCTAACCCTGCTGGACAGTCTCACTTGTGCTTTCCTTGTCCCTAGCATAAAAAATACTCAAATGTTTGCTGCTATTGAGCCATCCTTAATCTGACACATGAATCCTCTCTGATGTTATCTCTGGCACATGGCCTTTGCCAATACATAGGCTACATGCCTCAAAGCTAAGAAGCCCATTTATTTTTCAGGTAGCTATAACTGCTATTGGCTTGCCTTTATACTGAGCCAAAATCCACTCCCTATAATTGCATGCACCAGAGAAAACACTTTAGGCCACAAGAGAGGTAGGCAAAAGACAAGGCAACATGAGATTTAACAAGCCATAGAGTGACAAGGGCGCTTAAAAGTCTTCTTTGAGCTTTCTTTTTTATCAGATGTGTAGAAATAATCTATGAGAGGAGAGAAGACAAAACAAAAATACTGACCTTTTGAACAAAAGGAAATAGGGTGCCAGTGAAGCAGGCCTCCCTATGAACAGGGAGAGTGTTCATGCCTCTTTATAAATAAAGGATGATAGGAGCTGAGGTCCAAACTATATATGACCCAAGGGTTCTTTCAGTAATGAAAGAGAGAATGTGAAAAACTCAAATGAATCACTGCCTTGATTCAGCTATGAGGCAGACATGACAGTGAAAAATGTGTCCCAGGAGGAAGGGTCATGCCTGTTAAGACAAGTGTGGAGTCATTCCAAACACAGCGCCCCTGTGCTCCAATGAAAGGCCTTGCTGGTCATTCTCTACAGGGAGCGTCCCGTTCACTGCCCACTGCCCTGCGAGAAGGTGCAGAGGCCACGTCTGAAAAGATAGGTTGTAAGGAAAGCACAGTAGAGCGTGGCCACCTGCCAAGGGTCCAGGGGTGGACTTAGGGGCTTTATCTTATTTGCCACTTTTTGACCTGTGAGGGCATAAAATATTTCTGGTCATACATAAGGAATGCAGTTTTGTGGAAGGAAGAGAGTGCTGCTGCTTCTCCAGTTGGCTGCAAACTTGGGCAAATCTCTTAACCTCTGTAGTTTAATGTGCCTGTCTCTGACCCAAAGTGGGACAGGCCACTTTGAGGGGCTTACTTTTAGTCATATTATTTTCTCTATCATGGATGCTCTGCTCCTAAAATTCTGAGAAGGGAAGATGTAAACTTTCCTTCCCAAATTATTTCCCCTGGTAAATGGCCTTGGTAATGGGCAACATTGTTGAGGAGCACCTGGGAAACCCACATTTCTGCAGTTCCCCTCTAGGGTCTTTTATGGTCCTGAGCCAAAATCTGGTCCAGAGCTACTGAGGGAGCAATTTGGTTCCAGAGATTATGAGTCACCCAGGAGACCAATTACCATCTGTCTCCTCCAGGATCCTTGGGGCTACTTAAACAAGTCTAAAGCCATGGCCAATTTTCTCCATATTTTGGAGTAAACTTACCCAGAGTCTACACTGAACCTGACATGACCACCTAAAATGAGTTCTCAGGGTCCTTGAAATCAAGAATAGACCAGTGTAGCATGGGGTATAAAAGTGGCCGCTGAACAAGCCACTTAGGTCATTGGTGTCAGAGGATGGGAAGATACTTTGGAGCTAACCATCGTAAATCTCAGATCTAATATATTTTTTGCTCTCCTTAAATAAAGTTTTGTCTTTATTTCTAAAATATATTTGGACTTCTTGATTTTAAAAAAAAAGAGCATGAATTAAAAATTTGTAGCAATACACTGATCTTCACCTTTTGTTTTCCTTTGATTTGATTTGATTTGATTATGGTAAAAACACTTAACATAAGATGTATCTCCTTATCAAATTTTTAAGTGTACAATACAGTATTGTTGACTGCAGGTGCAATATTGTACATCAGATCTCTAGAACTTATTCATCTTACTTAACTGAAAGCTTATGTCCATTTGATTAGCAACTCCCAAGTTCCCCCTCCCCTCAGCCCCTGGCAACCACCATTCCACTCTTTGCTTTCAGGAATTTGACTATTTTAGGTACCTCATATAATTGGGATCATGCAGTATTTGTCTTTGTGTGACTAACTTATTTCACTCATTATAATGTCCACAAGTTTTATCCATTTTGTCACATACTACAGAATTTTCTTCTTTTTATGGCTGAATAGTATTCGATTATTTGTAATACACCACATTTTCTTTATCCATTCATTTGTCAATGAACATTTAGGTTGTTTTCACATTTTGCCTATTATGAATAGCACTGCAATGAACAATCAGTGTCTCTTCAAGATCCTGATTTCAAGATTTTTTTGATAAATACCTAGATGTGGGATTGCTGGATCATATGACAGTTCTATTTTTTATTTTTTGAGCAACTTCTACACCATTTTCCGTAGCAACTGCATCATTCTGAATTCTTACATATAGTATACAAGAGTCCTAGTTTCTCCTGATTCTCACCAACACTTGTCTTTTGGGGTTTTTGGGGAAGATAACCATACAGACAAGAGTAAGATGATAGCTCACTGTGGTTTTGATTTCCCTGATGATTCGTGATATTGAGCACATTTTCATGTACCTCTTCTCTATTTGTATGTCTTCTTTGGAGAAATGTCTATTCAAGTCCTTAGCCCTTTTTTAATCGAGTTATTTCAGATCTAATATTTTTTGATACCTTTCTTAATTTCACTGTGCTAGAAAGAACCAAACGTTATACTTGAATGAAACAAAACAACTAATTGGTTTGCCAGTAATCCTATGTTTTCCCACACTTCTTGATGTGAATTACTCAGGAAACATCAAACCTCCCACTAGTCCAGATGGCCACAGATGAACCATGGGTGGACGGTCCATGGGATGCTAATGCCTTCTGGATTGATTACTTTAGGCAGAATGGATACATGGGTGTTCATCTGTCACTAAAAATTGGCTGAGTTCTTAGTAATCATTTAGTAAGTAAAGATTTTAGCTTTCATAGATCCATTCTGACTGCTGTCAAATCTTCCCAACTATTTTAGGTCTTAGGATTTGCATTTAGAGCCAGAGAGAATGGACAAACAGTTCTCATAGGATAATTTCCAACTTTTCATCCTGTAATATTGTGAATGTGACAATGGTGATTGAAAATAATATTCTTCCTGCAATGCAACAGCCTAGGGAAAAAAACCCTTTTGCTTTCTGCATTTTGTTATTCACATTTAGTTTTGGAATACCACATGGTCCATAGTTTGGCCTCATTATTAGTAGAAATATCAGTAAAAACTCACCTTATTTACCCTGAGTGCACACATGTTAGTAAGTTGGTATTAATTATAGTAATTGAAGAAAAAAATTTCTCCCTTGTGACTTTCATGAATTATACAAATTATGTATTGTATAATTTTTCTGATTTTCCAAATAAATTCAACCATGTGCTATACCTACCAAAGTTAATTAATAACATATTAAGTTAATTCCACTAAAGGCATTGTTACTCATCATTCTCAGCCAAGCATTCCAAAGGCCTTAAAGTATTTCGAGTTATACCCTAAAAAGAGTTATTTTTTCCAGTTTAGTATATAATTTTCCCACTAATCTACACGTCACCTATTTTTTTCTAATTACTTTTACATTCATTCTCTCTTCTCTGATCCATGTTTCATATTGTGCTTTCTGTTCCTTTTCCAATAATCTTTTCTTTGTTTCTGTTAGTTTCGACACCCCTCCATTCATCAACATTTTCTTATTCTCCTTCGCTGACCTCTGCACTGTGGTTTCCTTTGTGTTCCCTGGCTTCAATGCACCACTTTCTTTCCATTTTCTTCCCTCCCTCACTGTCCTCACTTCTTGTGAGCTTCTTTGTCTTTTATGCTGCTGATCAGAGATTCAAGGGCTGTGAGGACCTGGCATTCTGGCCACAGCTAACAATCCAACAGCTCTTTAAGCTGCAGGCAACTTGTAATATTCAAGCAAGAAACAGAAGCACAGAGAAAATATCCTGCCACAAGCTCTTCAGTAATGTCAGTGTTCTAGAGACGTAAACGGGACTAACTATACTTACTGTTCAAATTGGCTTGACTCATTCAACAAATAGATCTTGTGGTCAGGCTCCCAGAGTGGATGCTGAAGGCCTTTTCCCTTCTAATGGAGTTTGGTTTGGGATTTATTTATGTTGTATTGTTTTGTTTCTGTTTGTTTGTTTACCAAGAAGGCAATTTTACTTCCTTGTGCTTTGTTTTGCCCACCTGCCTTGCTAGGAGACTTTCTGATGCTTATTTAATTTTCTGTAGTAGAAGCAATGGTTTATCCCTGCCAGGAGGTACCATCCTGGAGGGAGGGTGCCAGAAGACCTGGAGGTCACAAACACAACAGTGCCAGCAGGCCTGATGGGGCATTTCCCAGGCAACCGTATCGCATCAGTTAGCATGGAGTTCTCTGCCAGATTCTGAAGATGATACAGGGATTTACTAGACATGTTTACTGTCCTCCAGGAGCAGCAATGCAGGTGGGGCAACAAGACTAAAGCAGATCAAAGAGATAAAGTAACCAAGCAAGGCCACGTGCCATTAAGTGAGTGAGATAGATTGTAAGAGCAGCTGGGGTTGAGAGAAAGGCCAAACCAGGATTGACTGGGAAAAACAGAGCCTCTGGCTTTGAACTGGGCCAGGAAGAGGGTAGCACTAGATAAGGAGCCCATAGGGTCAGGAGGATTCTAGGCCACGATTGTGGACCTTATCTCACTACGTGTTCAGGTATTTTTTTCTCCTCTAACTGCATTCTTTCCCATGGCTTTAGTACCATTAATCTAATAGGCTAATGATTCTCAAATTTATGACTGAAGCCAGGATCTTCTTGTTACAGACTTGTATTTCTGTTGTTTATTTGCTATTTCCAATTGGTCATTCAGTAAATATTTCCAACATAACATGACTAAAAAAGAAGTTGTTTTTTCTTTTCCAAAATCCACTCTCCCCACAGTCTTTCCTATCTAATTACATGGCACCACCAGTCACCAGTTGCTTAAGCCAAGAATCTGGGGTCATTCTTGATTATTCTCCTCCTGATGTTGAGCTCTAAATCATATCACCCATCCTACCAGTCCCCACTGCCTTTGTTGCTATAACCTTAATCCAAACCGCCATCATCTCTCCTAGACTATATGATAACTTCCCCTTGGTCAGCCTACCTCCACTGTTGTTCCTACATGGTCCATTACCCACACAGCAGTCAGAGTGATCTTTCTAAGGTGAAAATTAGGGCATGAGCTCTCTGAAAGTTCTCCAGTGGCTTTCCATTTCAATAGAATAAAATCCAACTCCTTACCACAGCCCTGCATGATCTGACCCCTGCCTCTTTCTCTGACCTCATTTCTCACCACTCAGCTCCATTCACACCGGCCTTCTTTCAAGCCTTCAAACCCCCCAAGATGATTCTAGCCTTGGCCATTGCACCAGCTGTTGCCTCCATCTGGAAAGCTCTTTCCCCCGATCTTTGAGGGACTCCCTTCAGTTGAAATGTCTCCTCAACAACAACAAAATGTCCCTGACCATAGCTAACGAAAACCCTTCCTGCTTTTCTTCACTCTCTGTCCAATTGCTGTGTTTTATTTTCTTTGTAGGACTTATCTGGAATTATCCTACATATTTATTTGCTTTTGAGTTGATCACCTGTAACCTCCACTGGGTGTAAGCTCTGTGAACACAAACAATGTATCCATTGCACTCTTTCTCCAGTGCTGAAAGTAATGCTAGGATGTGCTCATACATGACTGTTCACTGAAGGGAGCTGATGCAGAATGAGGCCCTTTATGAGTGGGGGCGAAATTCAGTCTAATTGAGGGTTCACAAGCTTGGCCTGGGGAAAGAACTGAGACACCAGGTGGAGATCACAGGATGCATCCTGCACAGAGACACAGAGACTATCTTCTTTTCCAAGCAATTTCAATGTCAGACTTTGCAGAAGCACTCATAGGGAGAGAGTCAAAAATGTATACCACATCCTGAGGGCACAAGGCAGACTACGACACTGGCAGGTCTTTCTTTCCTCCAGTTTGACAGGCAAACAGAGCCTACAGCAGAAGGACTACCATTCATTGAGCACCTATTATGCACCAGGTCTTTTCCTTAGCACTTTGCACTCATTATCTTAGTTCTTCCACACAATTATACTGAAGTAGGTATTATTGTTCCCATTTTACAGATGAGAAAAATTGAGGCTCAGAGAGCTTAAATGATGGCCCAGAGCTGCTAAGTGGCAGAGAAAGAATTCAAATACAGGACTGCTTGATACTAAAGCTGGTCTGTCACACTCCCATGGGAAGACACAGCTACGATGATGACTCAAGAGCTGGCTTGCAAGTGGCTGAGTGTCAGTAGAAGGCAGTCTGGTCTCAGCGTCCTCCAAGGGACAGTGAGCACTTTAGCAGGAGCAGACAGCTCTCCTCTCAGGCTCTGTTAGCTTGGTAGGAGCAGTGAAGGAGGAGGAGGCTGTGTGGCACTTGCATGAGGTCTATAAAACCAGCTTCCCACTCCCCTGTGAACCCACCTTGAACTTGCAGAAAGGAGATCTGAGAGCTAGTATAGCTAGCAGGAGTGAGTCAGGAATTCTATGAATCTCATTGTTACATGAGTCACCCAGGAGGCTCCAGTCCTGACTCTTCATCCAGGTCTGGCCCCATTAGACCCTCTCCTGTCATCATGTACCTTTCTTTCACAGCACTTAGCACAGTTATAATTTTTAATTTTACATGGAATTTTACAAGTTAAGGACATCATCTATCTAATATGCATCATCATATGATGGTGTATTGCATCACATCAAAGGTACATAATGTCTGGTAGCTCTAAGTACAGTGATACTAAATTTGATCACTGGGTTGAGGTAATGACATCCAGATCTCTCCATTGTAAGGTACATTTCTCCTGTGTGATTAGCATAGATAGATAGATAGATAGATAGATAGATAGATAGATAGATAGATGATAGATAGATAGAATTAAACTTAAAAAATCTACGGAGTGATATTTTGGCAGCAATGATTTGTAACCTGAGCTGCTCATTAGAAATCACCTTGTGGGACTTCCCTGGTGGCACAGTGGTTAAGAATCCGCCTGCCAATGCAGGGGACATGGGTTTGAGCACTGGTCTGGGAAGATCCCACATGCCGTGGAGCAACTAGGCCCGTGTGCCACAACTACTGAGCCTGCGCTCTAGAGCCCGTGAGCCACAACCACTGAGCCTGTGTGCCACAACTACTGAAGCCCACGCATCTAAAGCCCATGCTCCACAACAAGAGAAGCCACTGCAATGAGAAGCCTGTGCACTGCAACGAAGAGTAGCCCCCACTCGCCGCAACTAGAGAAAGCCCACACACAGCAACGAAGACCCAATGCAGACAAAAATAAATAAATAAATTAAATTAAAAAAAAAAAAAAAAAGCAATCACCTCGGAGCTTCTAAATAACTTGATGCCCAGAACCCATTCCAGGCCAATTCCATCAGAATTTCTAGTAGTTCATACAGGCATTGACATTGTGCAAAGCTCATCAGTGATTCCAGCAAACAGCGGACTTTGAGAACCACTGATGGAATGGTTTTAGCCTGATGATCTTTCCCTGATCTTTGCCTCAGTTTTTTCACTGGTGGTTGAAAATTGGTGACTTTCTAATTCTATAATTCCCTCTCCCTGTATTTAAAAAAAAAAAAAAAAAAAAAAAAAAAAAAGCTTTCCCTTATCAAAGGAGTAACTGGCTGTTCTAAAATACAATTCTACAGAAAAGTCAGGATAAACACTTAAATTTTTCCTCATACTTTCTCATTCTTACTCTGGGAAACTCACATGGTTACATTACTCAGATGTCCAGGAGGCTAATGTGAGCCTATTAACTCTCAAATCCTCATTCAAAGAGTCATCATATGTGCAATCTTTGATATCCCTGTCGTGTGATGCTCTGCTGCTGATTGTCTGCTTGATCTCTGTATTATGTTCCTATGGGCGCTGTAACAAATTAACAAAAACTTGGTGCCTTACAAAAACAGAGATTTACTTTCTTACAGCTCTGGAGGCTAAATGTCTGAAATAAGCATCAATGGATCAAAATCAAGGTGTCAGCTTCCTTCACACCCTAGGGGAGAATCCATTCCTGGTCTTTTCCAGGTTTTGGTGGCCACCAGCATTCCTTGGCTTGTGGCCTCATCATTCCAATCTCTGTTTCTGTGGTCACATGACCTCTTTCTCTTCTGTGTATGTGTTAAATCTCTCTCTGCCTCCCTCTTGTAAGGACATGTGTTTTCATTTAAGGTAAATTCAGGATAATCTTGGATAATTTCCTCATCTCAAGATACTTACTCATATCCACAGTCTTTTTTTCTACATAAGGTAACATTCACAGGTTCCAGGACTTAGGAGATAGATATCTTTTGATGGGCCATTTTTCAACCTACCACAATCTCAGGAGAAGACAAGCCATATGGGGACTCAAAGTGTGGTTAGCCTATTCTTCATTCTCCCTCCTCCTAAGTATTATTAATAACAGCTCTTCTTCTATACCTTACTGGAGATGGATCTCTCTCTCTCTCCATATATATAGACTCTCAGCTGTATGCTGGTCCTAAGTTATGGTCTGTCCATCCAGCAATCACCTATTAAAATAATGTACTAAAATAATGTTCAGAATGCCCATCTCCCTGTGTATATTAGCAACTCAGTTTCCTCAGCCTTTCTCCTTCTATCTCTCTATCACTTTGTTTCTCTTTGTATTTTAAAAATCTAAACATGATCTTTTTTCCCACTGATTCTTCCAGTCCACAAATTTCTGTCTCTCTTGGACTGTATGTATGCTGTCTTCGATTCCTCACCTTTATCATGGTTAAGACTTTTCCTTTCTTTTCTGCCTGGGAAATATTTGCTCTGGAGTTAATCTCAGAATGTGTCTCCTCCATAGCTGGCAGCACTCCTTGATAAAGATAGGCAATGTTAGACTTCAACAAAAACAAGAATGTGATTTCCAGATAATATCCCACTTCATTCTAGACCTGTGCTGTTTTCTGGAATTTGGAGGTTTCTTTAGATCTCACTGGGTTCCACAGTCTTTTCCTCTACTTGATTTCTCAAATGGCTCTATTTAACATCAATATTTCTTTCTGTGTTCATGGCAGGTGGTAATTCATCTGTAAATGTTCATTTGGCCTTGAATGTCTTTCTCAGTATTCTTGTTACGATCAGAGGAAAGCAAAGAGCAGTACAGAAGCACCTACCAGCATGCCAAAAAACAATTATATCCTTATGCTAGGCATCCTTTCCAAGAAACTTCACACCGGGTTTTTAAAAAAATCCTTTGCTTTCCAAATTCCCAGGGAAGTAGTTGAGTGTCCTCACATTTTATAGGGGAACAAGATGGGACTTGATATTAACTATAGCAATCAACACACTAAATTACAGGAACTTTTTTTTTAGTTCTATTCATTTGTAATAACTAAAACCCTTCATGTCATGTCAAATGAACCCTATTTTTATTAACACTTTATCAAGCCAATATCACTACTGTGTGATTCTCTGCTGCTAACCTCAATTATTTAGAAGACTTGAAAAATGGAATATGCAGATAATTCAATTTTCTGGCATTCAAAAGAAAATTATTTCCAATATTTATTATTACATATCTTTCTAAAATATGAGTCCACTTTCCAGTCTCAGTAAGCATGGAACAGTGGTCATGATTTACTTTATTGCTACATGACTAAGGACCTTGCAATATTGTGGGGTAAATATTCTGAAGAGTAATTATAACTACAGCAAAGATTCTTAATCTGGGTTTCATAGCTGAGCATCACAGTTTATGAGCTGTCAGAAATTATATACAAAATATTGTACAATTTTCCTGTGAGAAAATTGGCCATAACTTTCATCAAATTTTCAAAGGAGCTGTAATGAAAATAGACTAGTTATTTAAAATATGCAATGTATGTAGAGCATGATACTATTTATATAAAGAGCTATGTAGTTCTTGTTCACAGGTCCACATAAATGTAGTAAAAGTATATATCCTGCTTGGGATTGGTAAATACCAACATCAGAATAGTGCTTAACTCTGTGTCTTAGTCTGCTCAGCTGCTATAACAAAATGCCATAAACTAGGTGGCTTAAATAACAGAAATTCTTTTCTCACAGTTCTGGATGCTGGAAGTCCAAATCAAGGTTCTGGTTGGTGAGGACCCTCTTCCTGGTTTTTAGATAGCCGCCTGCTCACTGGGTCCTCATACAGCAGAGAGAGAGAGAGATGGCGCTGTGTCTCTCTCTTTGTTTAAGACACCAACTTTACCGCATCAGGACTCCACCCTTTTAACTTCAACTTTATTACCTCCTTATTTGTCCTTTCTCCAAATACAGTAACATTGGGAGTTAGGGCTTCGAAATATGAATTTTGAAGGGACACAATTCAGTCCATAACACTCTGGGAAGGGGAAGCTACATAAAGAGTTTCAACTCTATATGCAGTTTTTTTTCTTAAAAAAAAAAAACAAAAAACTAAACAAGTGTGGCAAAATGTTGAGCTCTAACAGAGTAGGGGATATATGAGATTTTGTTAATAATTCTTTATGCTTAAAGATTTTTTTAAAATAAGAAACAAGCAAACAACTTATTTAGATTTCTCTAGAATGTGAGTTCCATGTGAGAAGGGATTTTGTTCACTTTGTTCCTTTCTGTATCTCAATTACTTAGAACAGCATCTGGTCCAGAACTGACATTCAATAAATATCTGTTGAACTGAATAAAAGGAAATGGATAAGGAATTAACTCATATCTTTACTGAGCCTAAAATATTCAACAACCTTAAAAATTGTTAGTAATGTTGTGTTCATTTTCTAGAGTTACTTAGTAACATAGATGAATATTATAAATCCTATTAAAATACAGCCAATAAAGTCATAAGTATCAAAATGATGGTCATAGCAAACCTGGGTGTGAGACAGTGTCTTACTTATAGAATTAATAAAAGTCAAAAGAGGTTTGGGGTTAAATCTGACTTTTTAAAATGATTCCTGCCAATTGCTTTCAGTTCTAAGGGACTATGACTTTCCTACAGTCCTGCTAAGGGACAGCAGCCATGTTTTCTAACATAGAAACTTATTGTTCACTGACTCTGATTGTGTCAGGATGGGAGTTGATTGCAGGGTTCCTCCTCTATTGGTTGGCCGCAATCTGTAACTGAGTGAATTGTTTCAGAAAGATGAGCTGGGCCAGATTCCTTTCAGGTGTAAGGAATTAAGTGGAAGTGGACAGACTGAACAATTTACAGGAAAGGCAGAAACTGAAAATTAAGAAGTGTCATAAAGTAGAGAGAAGTGGGACCTTCACAGTGGACAAGGTAAAGGTCAAAGTTCTAAGAAAATAGAAACTCAGAGGACACAGAAGGCAAATGGTAGAGAGGTGAATATAGAACAGACCTGCAGAAAAAGAGATGCTGAAAGAGAAAGAAAGAGAAAGGAACCCTGAGGGCATTTCTAAAGCCAAAAGCAGCCCAACTGAAAAGCATCTAGTCAACTTCCTTATTTTATTTTATAAGTCAGAAAACTAATGAGTTTGGTAATTTGCCCAAGGTCAACAGTGATGAAGAAAGGGCACTTCAGTGTTTTTACCTTCCTTCAGTGTTTCTCTAATTCTTAGAATGTAGTAATCCAGTGGCAGAGGGAATTAAACAACTCCCAAGGCGTAAAGGCACAGCCTAAAGCAGCTTATCTTCAGTGCAGAGCTTCTGTTTTAGATTTACTCAAAAATTGCAGCCAATGTTACAACTGGTTCCATAGTGTCTCTGTTTTAACACAATGATATTTAACTTCATAATATATGAAATTGTGCCGTATTTGGTCCCACAGTTCGATGCTCACACTGCCTGTCCTCCCAATTTGAGAAGAACATTCCACCTCAGTCCAAGACTGTCTTCATTCCCAGAGCACACCTGGCAGTCTCAGATATAGTTCTTTGAATGGTGAACTCCCTTCCTCTGAGCATGTAATAGATATTCATTTGCATGAGATCAGAGAAAGGGTCTTGGGAGTACTCTTGCATTCGTATGTATCACCTGCACCTAGGAGTCCCTGAAGCCTTCAGACTTCTGGGATCAACCTTCCCTTTAACAGCTTGTTTCAGCAGCTTGGCCCATCATCCCACACGTTGTGAAAAGACCAGCTTCCCGCCTCCCCCCACGGCAAGATTTTCTGGGGGTGCATATATTCTCACTGACTTCTTTCTCCTTGGTGGGTCATGTCCACTGCATTTTCCATCTGCCCCAGTTGAACACTAACTGCACCCTCAAACAAGATAGTTGCATTGCTGCAAGTTCCAAGAAAACAACTTACACTTGAGTGTGAGACAACTTCTTAAATGTTTCTGGATCACCTCTAAATCTTGTTCACATCTTATCCCTGCTGCTCGCACTTGTTCCCAGAGCCGTCATCCCTTTGCTGGGCAGCCGCCCATGCAAACTTTAAGTTCCCTTCACTTTCTGAGGCAGAGCAGCTCTGATCTCTTTTGGTTCTGCTGTTCTTCTCAGGCCCATGTCCTGTGGGCATCAGCCTGCATTGCCAAATAGATCCATCTATACATATTTCCTAAAGGAAAGAAACGTGGTCAACCTAAGCAAAGGGAAGTTTGTAGTATTAAAGAGATGGGTCGGGGAGGCCTCACTGAAGATGTGAGATCTCAGCAAAGACTCAAAGGGTACGGGGCAGCTGGCCAAGAGATTCTGTGGAGGAAGAACATTGCTGGGAGGAAGAGCAAGAGCCCTCCAGCAGGAGAGGGCCTGGTGTGTGCACAGAGCAGGGTGAGCAAAAAGAGAGCAGAAGGAGAGGAGATGGGAGAGGCTGGGGCCTGACCCTGACCGTGTTGCAGCTCAGAGCTTATGGCAAACTTTGGCTTTTACTCTGAGTGAACTGGAGCCCTTTTAGGGTTTTGAGCCAAATAAGCTACATGATCCGACTTTGGTTTTCAAAGGACTCTGCCTAAACAGGCTAGAAGGGTGTTCACAGGGGAGGGGTGGTAGAGCACAGCCTAGCACAGGATGACAGAGTCCAAAAGGGAAAGAAGAGTATCCTAGGCAGGACAGCCCAGTGAGGAGCATCAGAACCATGAGCAGGAGAGAAGGGAGACTGTACGGGGAGGGGGTTCCTCAAAAAGAGCCCGCATTCCTTGGAAAAATGCCTGATTCCAAGGCTCAGACAAGGACAATATAAGTCTGGAATGTCTTATGCCAAAAAATAAGAAAATGTTCAAAGAATGATAGGAACATGGCAAAAGGATACATAAGTCTTTTTTTTTTTTTTTTTTGTGGTACACGGACCTCTCACTGTTGTGGCCTCTCCCGTTGCAGAGCACAGGCTCTGGACGCGCAGACTCAGCAGCCATGGCTCACGGACCCAACCGCTCCACGGCATGTGGGATCTTCCCAGACCGGGGCACAAACCCGTGTCCCCTGCATTGGCAGACGGACTCTCAACCACTGCACCACCAGGGAAGCCCTACAGAAGTCATCTTGAAAGAGCTCCTACAAACTTAATTAGGGACAATATGAGCATCAAAATAATTAATGATAGTAATATGTAAAATAGGAATTTTAAGATTTTAAGATTTTAAAAATCCATAGATAAATTGTAAGTGTAATGTGGAATGGGATATGTACAAGTACCTTCATGCAAATTACTTATTAATTACAAAGGAAGAAATGGTAAGAAACTGAAGAAGACCAGCAGACACTAAGTGATTAAATTGAACCTCATCAGTAACAGAAAAAATTGAAATTGTGCACCACCTAGAAAAACACAACTCACTTCTGTCATATTCCTGCCAAAGCAGCATAATTTAATTCTATTTATGAGGAAACATGAGACAGACGCACAATGGGAAACATTTTACAAAATATTTTGTCTGTTATCTTCAAAACTATCAACATCATGAAAGTCAAAAAGAAAAAGTCAAGGAAAGATTGAGAAACAGTTTTAAACTGAAGTTATCTAAAGAGACATGATAACAAAATGCAATGCAGGATATAGAGCTGGATCCCTTTGCTATAAAAGTTACTAAATATTGGGACCAAACTGATGAAACTTGAATGTGGTCTGAGGACTAAGTAATAGAGATGTATCATTCTTAATTTCCTGGTTGTGTTGTTACATAGAACAATGTCCTTGTTATAGGAAATACATGCTAAGGTATTCCGGGGAGGAGAGTAATGAGGTATCAGGTCAGCAATTTAAGCTCACGTGGTTCAGGAAAACTAAGTTCTTTATACTGAACTTGTAATTTGTCTGTAACTTTGTGGAGCATAGAGGATATTTAGGAAAGTGAAACTACCCTGTAAGATACTCTAATGGTGGATGCATCATTATGTATTTGTCCAAACCCATAGAATGTACAACACCAAGAGTGAACCCTAATGTAAACTATGGACTTTGGGTGATTAAGATGTGTCAATGCAGGTTTATCAATTGTAACAAATGTACCACATTGGTGGGAGATGTTGATAATGCAGGGTTAATAATGTGCGTGTGTAGGTTCCAGGGTATATGAGAACTCTGTACTTTCTGCTCAATTTTGTTGTGAACCTGAAACTGCTCTAAAAAACAAACAAATAAAAAGGTCTTAAAAAGAGAGAGACTATTATAAGAGAAATATTCTGTCTCTTTTATTTACCACATCAAAATTTTAGTTCTGATAAAGTGGACATTATTCTGCAGAGAATACTTGTCTCCTAAAGATACCCAGATAAAAAGACAGGGAGATTAGTTATGCTGAATAGAGCTTTTGCTTTAAAATTAAATTTCCCACCTTTTAAAAATGTCACTTGTTGGGGCTTCCCTTGTGGCGCAGTGGTTAAGAATCCCCCTGCCAATGCAGGGGACATGGGTTTGAGCCCTGGTCTGGGAAGATCCCACATGCCACAGAGCAACTAAGCCTGTGCACCACAACTACTGAGCCCACATACCACAACTACTGAAGCCCTCACGCCTAGAGCCCGTGCTCCACAACAAGAGAAGCCACCATGGTGAGAAGCCCATGCACTGCAACAAAGAGTAACCCCCACTTGCTGCAACTAGAGAAAGCCTGCATACAGCAATGAAGACACAACGCAGCCAAAAATAAAATAAATAAATAAATAAACATATACGATATTCGTTTTAAAAAAATGTCACTTGTTTATAAGATAATCTGTGTCTTGTATTGACCTAAACTGTCCTGGATTTTACCTTTTTGTCCCAGGTGGCTCTCTGTCTTGGATTCTAACCCAGATCATGTTTTATGAACCCTGTCAAAAGCTACCTAATTCTAGGACACAAATGTCAATGTTATGATTGGGAATCTGAAGTCAAAGTAAAGAAAAATGAAGGGAATACTTTTATAGATTTACACAGAGTAGACAAGAGTAGGTATAGTAGAAGATAGTGGACATATCATTAATATTTGTTAAGAGAGCATAGTTGACCTATAACTGGTATTACTTCAGCGATTGAAAGAATAAATGTGTATGAATTTGTAAAGTGATTTAAATACTCGCCTTATATTCAGTGCTTCTATTATTATTATATTTTGGCCTTGGAGGTTGTACCTCACTAGGCTTATTTAATTTCCTTTCTAAGAAGACATTTTGCCTTAGATATTTATCCAACATTTAAATATCTTAAACATTTTTTAACCTATCTTTCCCATGTCCCCATTATTTTAAATAATGTCATCATTTCATTCTTATGTCATGGTATATGTGGAGCTCCACATCTCCTGACAGTGTAACAAAGAGTTTAATTCTGAGTTGAACTCAAGAGACTTGAGCCATGGAGGACAAAATAATGACCTTAGCCAAAAAAGCTTTTGTTCCAAAAGAATTCAATCTGTGACCTAATTAAGTCCCAAGACATTAGTTAAAATGCAGAATTCTATGGGCTTCCCTGGTGGCACAGTGGTTGAGAGTCCGCCTGCCGATGCAGGGGACACGGGTTCGTGTCTCGGTCCAGGAAGATCCCACAGGCCGTGGAGTGGCTGGGTCCCTGCGCCATGGCCACTGAGCCTGCGTATCCGGAGCCTGTGCTCCGCAAAGGGAGAGGCCACGACAGTGAGAGGCCCGTGTACCACAAAAAGAAAAAAAATTTCAGAATTCTAGAGTCTTTGAGGGAGGGGATGTTCACTTTCAAAAAGAAATCTTGGGGCAGAGACAAGATGGCAGAGTAGAAGGATGTGAGCTCACCTCTTCTTATGACAGCACCAAAATCACAACTAACTGCTGAACAACCATCAACAAAAAAAATGCTGGAAACTGCCAAAAAAGATATCCTACATCCAAAGACAAAGAAGAAACCTCAACCAAGAATACTCTACCCAGCAAGGCTCTCATTCAGATTCAAAGGAGATATCAAAAGTTTTACAGACAAGCAAAAGCCAAGAGAACTCAATACCACCAAACCAGCTTTACAACAAATCCTAAAGGAACTTCTCTAGGGATAAAAGAAAAGGCCACAACTAGAATCACGAAAATTATGAATGTGAAAGCTCACGAGTAAGGGCAAACATAAAGTAAAGGTAGAAAATCAGCCACACATAAATATGCTATCAAAACCAGCAATTGTGAGAAGAGGAGAGTACAAATGCAGGATATTGTAAATGCATTTCAAATTAAAAAAGCAGCAACTCGAAATCTTGTTTATATATAGACTGCTATATCAAAACCTCATGGTAACCACAAACAGAAAATCTAGAATAGATACACACAAAAAAAGAAAGAGGAATCCAAACACAACACTAAAGTTAGTCAGCAAATCACAAGAAAAGAGAACAAAAGAGGAAGGGAAGAAAAAAGACCTACAAAAACAAATCCATAACAATTAACAAAATGGCAATAAAAACATACATATCAAAAATTACCTTAAAGAAGAAGATATAACAATTGTAAATATATATGCATCCAACATAGGAGCACCTCAATACATAAGGCAAATGCTAACATCCATAAATGAGGAAATCAACAGTAACACAATAATAGTGGGGGAATTTAACACCCCACTTACACCAATGGACAGATCATCCAGACAGAAAATCAATAAGGAAACACAGACCTTAAATGACATATTAGACCAGATGGACTTAATTGATATTTATAGAGCATTCCATCCAAAAGCAACAGAATACACATTCTTCTCAAGATCACATGGAACATTCTCCAAGATTAATCACATGCTGGGCCACAAAGAGAGCCTTGGTAAATTTAACAAAATTGAAATCATATCAAGCATCTTTTCCAATCACAACGTTATGAGATTAGAAATCAACTACAAGAAAAAATTAAAAAACAAACACATGGAGGCTAACCAATATGCTACTAAAAAACCAAAGGATCACTGAAGAAATCAAAGAGGAAATCAAAAATAACCTGGAGACAAATGAAAATGAAAGCATGTTGATCCAAAACCTGTGGAACACGGCAAAAGAAGTTCTAAGAAGGAAGTTTATAGCAATAAAAATCCCACCTCAGAAAACAAGAAAAATCTCAAATAAACAACCTAACCTTACACCTAAAGCAACTAGAGAAAGAAAAACAAACAAAACCCGAAGTTAGTAGAAGGAAAGAAATACTAAAGATAAGAGTGCAATAAATGAAAGAGAGATGAAGAAAATGACAGAAAAGATCAATGAAACTAAAAGCTGTCTCTTTGAAAAAATAAACAAAATTGATAAACCTTTAGCCAGACTCATCAAGAAAAACAGGGAGAGGGCTCAAATCAATAAAATTAAAAATGAAAAAGGGGAAGTTACATCAGACACCACAGATATACAAAGGATCATAAGAGACTACTACAAGCAACTATATGCCAGTAAAATGGACAACCTAAAAGAAATGGACAAATTCTTAGAAAGACACAATCTCCCAAGACTGAACCAGGAAGAAATTAAAAATATGAATAGACCAATCACAAGTGCTGAAATTGAAACTATGATTAAAAAACTCCCAACAAACAAAAGTCCAAGACCAGATGTCTTCATAGATGAATTCTATCAAACATTTAGAGAAAAGTTAATATCTATCCTTCTGAAACAATTCCAAAAAATTGCAGAGGAAGGAATACTCCCCAACTTATTCTATGAAGCCACCATCACCCTGATATCAAAACCAGAAAAAAATACCACAAAAAAGAAAATTACAGGCCAATATCACTGATGAACATAGACACAAATGTCCTCAACAAAATACTAGCAAACTGAATCCAACAATACATTAAAACGATCATAACCATGATCAAGTAGCATTCATTCCAGGGATGCAAGGATTTTTCAATATCTACAAATCAATCAGTGTGGTACACCATATTAATAAATTGAAGGAAAAAAGAATATAATCACCTCAATAGATGCAGAAAAAGCTTTTGACAAAATTCAACACTCATTTATGATAAAAATTCTCCAGAAAGTAGGCATAGAGGTAACATACCTCAACATAATAAAGGCCATATATGACAAACATACAGCCAACATCATATTCAACTGTGAATAGCTAAAAGCATTTTCTCTAAGATCAGGAACATGACAAGGATGTCCACTCTACCCACTTTCATTCAACATAGTTTTGGAAGTCCTAGCCATGGCAATCAGAGAAGAAAAAGAAATACAAGGAATCCAAACTAGAAAAGAAGAAGTAAAACTGTCACTGTTTGCAGACAACATGATATTGATACTATACAAAAAAAATCCTAAAAATGCTACCAGAAAACTGCTAGAGCTCATCAGTGAATTCAGTAAAGTTGCAGGAACAAAATTAATACACAGAAATCTGTTGCATTTCTATACACTGTCAACAAAAGTTCAGAAAGAAAAATTAGAGAAACAGTCCTATTTACCATCACATCAAAAAGAATAAAATACCTAGGACTAAACCTACCTAAGAAGGCAAAAGACCTGTACTCCAAAAACTATAAGACACTGATGAAAGAAACCGAAAATGACACAAACAGATGGAAAGATATACCATATTCTTGGATTTGAAGAAACAATATTGTCAAAATGACTATACTACCCAAGGCAATCTACAGATTGAATGCAATCCCTATCAAATTACCAATGGCATTTTTCACAGAACTAGAACAAAAAAATTTTTTTAATTTGTATGGAGACACAAAAGACCCCAAATAACCTAAAGTAATCTTGAGAAAGAAAGACGGAGCTGGAGAAATCAGGCTTCCTGACTTCAGACTATACTACAAAGCTTCAGTCATCAAAACAGTATGGTACTGGAACAAAAACAGAAATATAGATCAATGGAACAGGATAGAAAGCCCAGAAATAAACCCATGCACCTATGGTCAATTAATCTATGACAAAGGAGGCATAACTATACAATGGACAAAAGATAGTTTCTTCAATAAATATTTATGTGAAAACTGGACAGCTACATGTAAAAGAATGAAATTAGAACATTCTTTAGCACCATACACAAAAATAAACTCAAAATGGATTAAAGACCTAAAAATAAGACCGAATACTATAAAACACTTAGATGAAAACATAGGCAGAACACTCTTTGACATAAATTGCAGCAACATCTCTTTCAGTCCACCTCCTAGAGTAATAGAATTAAAAACAAAAATAAGCAAATGGGACCTAATTAAACTCAAAAGCTTTTGCACAGCAAAGGAAACCATAAACAAAACAAAAAGACAACCCACAGAGTGGGAGAAAATATTTGCAAATGATGCAACTGACAAGGGATTAATCTCCAAAATTTACAAACAGCTCATGCAGCTCAATATCAAAAAAACAAACAACCCAATCAAAAAAAATGGGAAGAAGACCTAAACAGATATTTCTCCAACGAAGACATACAGATGGCCATGAAGCATATGAAAAGATGTTCAACATTGTTAATTGTTAGAGAAAAACAAATCAAAACCACAAAGATATATCACCTCACATCAGTCAGAATGGCCATCATCAAAAAGTCTACAAACAATAAATGCTGGAAAGGATGTGAAGAAAAGGGATGGAAATTGGTACAGCCAGTATGGAGAACAGCATGGAGATTCCTTAAAAAACTAAAAATAGAGCTACCATATGATCCAGCAATCCCACTCCTCAGCATATATCCATAGAAAACCATTGTTCAAAAGGATACATGCACCCCAATGTTCATTGCAGCGCTGTTTACAATGGCCAAGACATGAAAGCAACGTAAATGTCCATCAACAGATGAATGGATAAAAAAAGATGTGGTACATATATACCATGGAATATACTCATCCGTTAAAAAGAATGAAATAATGCCATTTGCAGCAACATGGATGGACCTGGAGATTATCATACTAAGTCAGACAGAAAAAGGCAAATATTATATAATATTGCTTATATGAGGAATCTAAGAAAATGATGCAAATGAACTTATTTACAAAACAGAAACAGACTCACAGACTTAGGAAACAAACTTATGGTTACCAAAGCAGAAAGATGAGGGAGAGGGATAAATAGGGAGTTTTGGTTTAACATTTACACACTACTATATTTAAAATAGATAACCAACAAAGACCTACTGTGTAGCACAGGGAACTCTGCTCAATATTGTGTAACAACCTAAATGAGAAAAGAATTTGAAAAAGAATAGATACATGCATATGTATAACTGAATCACTTTGCTGTCCACCTGAAACTCGCACAACATTGTTAATCAACTATACTCCAATGTAAAATAATTTTTTTAAAAAAAAAGAAGAAAAGAAATCTTGATAATTTTTCCTGGCTTCAGCCTGTCCTCTGTTCCTTTACTTCCTCAGCCTCTCCACTCTGGCCAGCTCACCCAGAACCTCTCTGCCTGCCTCCTGCTCCTGTGTCACTGCCGCAATTTCCATACCATAATTTGCCTACTCATTCTTTTGGCATTTGTATGGAAGCAGACAAAGTAGAATCCAAGGTAAAATGCACTGACCCAGCATAATGAGACATTTCATACTGATACAAAGAATCATTCAAACTTTAAAACTCTTATAACAAAACATAGGCAAAAAGCTTCATGACATTTGATTTCGCAATTATTTTATGAATATGACACCAAAAGCATTGGCAACAAAAGAAAAAAATACTTTATCAAAATTAAAATATTTTGTGCACCAAAGGACACTATCAACAGAGTGAGAAGGCAATTGCCACTCTGGAATGGGAGAAAAATATTTGCAAATCATATCTGATAAAGGATTAATATCCAAAATATATAAAGAACTTCTACAACTCAACAACAACAGAAGCAAACCTGATTTTTAAATGGGCAAAGGACTTGAATAGATATTTCTCCAAAAGTTATATAAATAACAATAACCACATGAAAAGTTGTTCGGCAGTCCTAGTCTTCAGGGAACTGTAAATCAAAGCCACAATGAAATACCACTTCATACCCACTAGGATGGCTATTATTAAAAACAAAACAAAAAGCAGAAAATAACAAGTATTGGCAAGGATGTGGAGAAATTAGAACACTGCATTTCTGATGGGAATGAAAAATGGCATAGCTGCTGTGGAAAAACAGTATGGTAGCTCGTCAGAAAATCCTCAGAATTATCATATGATCCAGCAATTCCGCTTCTGAGTATATAACCAAAAAAATTGAAAACAGGAATTTTAAGAAATATTTGTACACCATGTGCATAGCAGCATTATTTACAATAGCTAAAAGGTGTGAACACCCCAAGTGTCCAGAGACAAATGAATGAATAAACAAAATATGGCATATACATTCAATGGAATTTTACTTAGCCTTAAAAAGGATGAAATTCTGACACATGCTAAACCATGGATGAACCTTAAGGATATTATGCTAAACACAATAAGCTGATCACAAAAAGACAAATACTTATATAAGGTACCTAAAGTACCTAGAGTAGTCAAATTCATAGAGATGAAAAGTAGCATGGTGGTTGCCAAGGGCTGGGTAAGGCGTAGAATGAAGAATTTGTGTTTAATGGGTGCAGAGATTATGTTTGGGATGATGGAAGAGTTCTGGAGATGGATGGTGGTGATGGTTGCACAACAATGTGAACATACTTAATGCCATGCAACTATACATGTCAAAATGTGTAACATGGTAAATTTTGTTGTGTGTATTTAATCACAACTTTTAAAAGGTATACTCCAATTTGAAGACACAATGAAAGGCACACTGGTCATGCATTTTTATTAATCTCACAACATAAATTAAAATATATAAAACAAAGTTATTAAAAATGCAAGGAGAGAAAGGATAAAGAGAAAGGATAAAAGTCATCAGTATTGGAAAGACAGAAGCTGTTATTTACCAACAGTGTGATTGTGTACATAGAAAACCCCATTGAATCTACAAAAACAAAATCCACTAGAATTAATAAGTGAAATTAGCAGGATTAGACCATATAAAAAGTCAAATTGTTGCCATAGATGCCACCATCAAACAATTGGAAAATAAAACTTTTTAAACATAACATTTAAACAGCATCAAAAAATGTAAAGACCCTAGAAATACATCTAACAGTGAATAAGATTTCTAACTGAAAACTACAAAACATTGCTAAAGAAAATTAATGGAGTTCTAAATAAAAGTTTATGGATTCAAAGACAATATTATTAAGATCTTCACTGTTTTAAAACTACTTCATAGATCCAATACCATCTCTATTAAAATGTCCACCAGATTTTAATAGAAACTGACAAGGTCATTTTAAAATTTATATGGAAATGCATAGGAGCTTCAATAGCTGAATTGAAAACTTAATTCCTATTTTAAAATTTACTGTAAAGCTACAAAAATCAAGACAGTGTGGTATGAGTATAAGAATAGAAAAATAAATCAATAGAAAACAATACAAAGTTCAGAAATAGATCCTTCTATATGTGCTCAGTTGATAATTGACCAAGGCACAAAGCCAATTCAGTGGGTTAAAAAAGACTTTTTAACAAATGCTTCTGGAACAATAGGATATTTTTATGGGAAAAAATGAATCTTGATCTCATCTCACTCTGTATGCAAAAAATAATACAAACTTTCTTGAAGAAAACATAGAAAAATATCTTTGGGACCTTAGGAGTAAACCACTATTTCTTGAAAAGGACAGCAAAAGCATTAAAAATATATAAATAAATTAGGTTTCATCAAAATTTTAAATTTCTACTCTTCCAAAGTCATCAATACGGGGAGCGGGGGGGAACGACATCAAGATGGCTGAAGAGTAAGAAGAGGAGATCACCTTCCTTGCCACAAATACATCAGAAATATTTCTACATGTGGAACAACTCCTACAGAACACCTACTAAACACTGGCAGAAGAACTCAGACCTCCAGAAAGGTAAGAAACTCCCCCACGTACCTGGGTAGGGCAAAAGAAAAAAGAAAAAACAGAGACAAAAGAATAGGGACGGGGCCTGCACTAGTGGGAGGGAGCTGTGAAGGAGGAAAGGTTTCCACACACTAGGAAGCCCCTTGCCGGGCAGAGACTGCGGGTGATGGAGGGGGGAAGCTTCAGAGCCACAGAGGAGAGCGCAGCAACAGGGCTGCGGAGGGCAAAGTGGAGAGATGGTCGCACAGAGGATCAGTGCCGACCGGCACTCACCAGCCCGAGAGGTTTGTCTGCTCACCTGCCAGGGCAGTCGGGGGCTGTGAGCTGAGGCTTGGGCTTCGGAGGTCAGATCCCAGAGAGAGGACTGGGGTTGGCTATGTGAACACAGTCTGAAGGGGGCTAGTGCGTCACGCCTAGCCAGGAGGGAGTCCAGAAGAAGGTCTGGAGCTGCCGAAGAGGCAAGAGACTTTTTCTTGCCTCTTTGTTTCGCGGTGTGCAACGAGAGGGGATTAAGAGCGATGCTTAAAGGAGCTCCAGAGACTGGCATGAGCCGTTGCTATCAGCGCGGACCCCAGAGATGGGCATGAGATGCTAAGGCTGCTGCTGCAGCTACCAAGAAGCCTGTGTGCAAGCACATGTCACTATCCACACTACCACTCCCGGGAGCTTGTGCAGCCCGCCACTGTCAAGGTCCCGTGATCCAGGGACAACTTCCCCGGGAAACACACAGTGCACCTCAGGCTGCTGCAACGTCACGCCGGGCTCTGCCACCACAGGCTTGCCCCGCATTCCTTACCTCTCCTTCCCCTCAGCCTGAGTGAGCCAGAGCCCCTTAATCAGCTGCAACTTTAACCCCATCCTGTCTGAGCGAAGAACAGACGCCCTCAGGCAACCTACACGCAAAGGAGCAGCCAAATCCAAAGCTGAATCCCAGGAGCTGTGCGAACAAAGAAGAGAAAGGGAAACCTCTCCCAGCGGCCTCAGGAGCAGCGGATTAAATCTCCACATTCAAGCTGATGTACCCTGCATCTCTGGAATACCTGAATAGACAACGAATCATCCAAAATTGAGGAGGTGGACTTTGGGAGCCACGATATATTTTTTTTTTCCTTTTTCTGTTTTGGGAGTTTGTATGTGTATGCTTCTGTGTGTGATTTTTTCTGTATAGCTTTGCTTTTATCATTTGTCCTAAGGTTCTGTCCATTTTTTGTTTTGTTTTGTTTTTTAGTATAGTTTTTAGTGCTTGTTATCATTGGTGGATTTGGTTATTGCTTTGGTTGCTCTCTTGCTCCTTTCCTTCTTTCTTTGTTTTAATTACTTTTTAATTTTTTTATTTTTAATAATTATTTTTTATTTTAATAAACTTTATTTTATTTTTTCTTTCTTTTTTTCTTTCTTTCACCCTTTTATTCTGAGTCATGTGGATGACAGGGTATTGGTACTCCGGCCAGGCATCAGGCCTGTGCTTCTGAGGTGGGAGAGCCAAGTTCAGCACATTGTCCACCAGAGACCTTATGGCTCCATGTAATATCAAATAGCGAAAGCTCTCCCAGAGACCTCCATCTCAACACTAAGACCAATATCCATTCAACGACCAGCAAGCTACAGTGCTGGACACCCTATGTCAAACAACTGGCAAGACAGGAACACAACCCCACCTAGCAGAGAGGCTGCCTAAAATCATAATAAGGTCACACATACCCCAAAACACACCACCACATGTGGGTCTTCCCATCAGAAAGACAAGATCCAGACTTATCCACGAGAACACAGACACTAGTCCCCTCCACTAGGAAACCTACATAACCCACTGAACAAACCTTCGCCACTGGGGGAAGACACCAAAAACAATGGGAACTACGAACCTGCAGCCTGCAAAAAGGAGAACCCAAACACAGTAAGTTAAGCAAAATGAGAAGACAAAGAAACACACAGCAGATGAAGGATCAAGGTAAAAACCCACCAGACAAAACAAATGAAGAGGAAATAGGCAGTCTACCTGAAAAAGAATTCAGAATGATAGTAAAGATGATCCCAAATCTTGTAAATAGAATGGAGAAAATACAAGAAACATTTAACAAAGATGTAGAAGAACTAAAGAGCAAACAAACAAAGATGAAAAACAAAATAAAAGAATTAAAAATTCTCCAGGAGGAATTAATAGCAGAAAAACTGAGGAAGAACAATGGATAAGTGACCTGGAAGGTAAAATAATGGAAATAACTACTGCAGAGTAGAATAAGAAACAAGAATGAAACAAATTGAGGACAGTCTCAGAGACCACTGGGACAACATTAAACACAACAACATGTGAATTATAGGGGTCCCAGAAGAAGAAGACAAAAAGAAAGGGACTGAGAAAATATTTGAAGAGATTATAGTTGAAAACTTCCCTAATATGGGAAAGAAAATAGTTAATCGAGTCCAGGAAGCACACAGAGTACCATACAAGATAAATCCAAGGAGAAACACGTCAAGACACATATTAATAAAACTACCAAAAATTACATACAAAGAAAACATTTTTAAAGCAGCAAGGGAAAAACAACAAATAACGTACAAGGGAATCCCCATAAGGTTAACAGCTTATCTTTCAGCAGAAACTCTGCAATCCAGAGGGAATGACAGGACATATTTAAGTGATGAAAAGGAAAAGCCTACAACGAAGATTACTCTACCCAGCAAGGATCTCATTCAGATTCAACAGAGAAATTAAAACCTTTACAGACAAGCAAAAGCTAAGACAATTCAGCACCACCAAACCAGCTTTACAACAAATGCTAAAGGAACTTCTCTAGGCAGGAAACACAAGAGAATGAAAAGATCTACAATAACAAACCCCAAACAATAAAGAAAATGGTAATAGGAACATACATATCAATAACTACCTTAAATGTAAATGGATTAAATGCTCCAACCAAAAGACATAGACTGGCTGAATGGATACAAAAGCAAGACCTGTATATATGCTGTCTACAAGAGACCCACTTCAGACCTAGGGACACATGCAGACTGAAAGTGAGGGGATGGAAAAAGATATTCCATACAAATGGAAATCAAAAGAAAACTGGAGTAGCAATTCTCATATCAGACAAAATAGACTTTAAAATTAAGACTATTACAACAGACAAAGAAGGACACTACATAATGATGAAGTGATCAATCCAAGAAGAAGATATAAAAATTGTAAATATTTATGCACCTAACATAGGAGCACCTCAATACATAAGGCAAATACTAACAGCCATAAAAGGGGAAATCGACAGTAACACAATCATAGTAGGGGATTTTAACACCCCACTTTCACCAATGGACAGATCATCCAAAATGAAAATAAATAAGGAAACACAAGCTTTAAATGACACATTAAACAAGATGGACTTAATTGACATTTATAGGACATTCCACCCAAAAACAACAGAATACATTTTCTTCTCAAGTGCTCATGGAATATTCTCCAGGATAGATGATATCTTGGGTCAGAAATTAAGCCCTGGTAAATTTAAGAAAATTGAAATTGTATCAAGTATTTTTTCTGACAACACTATGAGACTAGATATCAATGACAGGAAAAAATCTGTAAAAAAATGCAAACACATGGAGGCTAAACAATACACTACTTAATAACCAAGAGATCACTGAAGAAATCAAAAAATACCTAGAAACAAATGACAATGAAAACACGACGACTCAAAACCTATGGGATGCAGCAAAAGCAGTTCTAAGAGGGAAGTTTATAGCAATACAATCCTACCTTAAGAAACAAGAAACATCTCAAATAAACAACCTAAATTTACACCTAAAGCAATTAGAGAAAGAAGAACAAAAAACCCAAAAGTTAGCAGAAGGAAAGAAATCATGAAGATCGGATCAGAAATAAATGAAAAAGAAAGGAAGAAAACAATAGTAAAGATCAATAAAACTAAAAGCTCGTTCTTTGAGAAGATAAACAAAATTGATAAACCATTAGCCAGATTCATCAGGAAAAAAAGAGAGAAGACTCCAATCAATAGATTTAGAAATGAAAAAGGAGAATTAACAATGGACACTGCAGAAATACAAAGGATCATGAGAGATTACTACAAGCAACTATATGCCAATAAAACGGACAACCTGGAAGAAATGGACACATTCTTAGAAAAGCACAACCTTCCTAGACTGAACCAGGAAGAAATAGAAAATATAAACAGACCAATCACAAGCAGTGAAATTGAGACTGTGATTGAAAATCTTCCAACAAACAAAAGTCCAGGACCAGATGGCTTCACAGGCGAAATCTATCAAATGTATAGAGAAGAGCTATCCTTCTCAAACTCTTCCAAAGTATAGCAGAGGGAGGAACACTCCCAAACTCATTTACGAGGCCACCATCACCCTGATACCAAAACCAGACAAAGGTGTCACAAAGAATGAAAATCACAGGCCAATATCACTGATGAACATAGTTGGAAAAATCCTCAGCAAAATACTAGCAAACAGAATCCAAAAGCACAATTAAAAGGATCATACACCATGATCAAGTGGAGTTTATCTCAAGAAGCAAGGAATCTTCAATATATGCAAATCAATCAATGTGATACACCATATTAACAAAAGAATAAAAATCATATGATCATCTCAATAGATGCAGAAAAAGCTTTCGACAAAATTCAACACCCATTTATGATAAAAATTTTAGGATAAAAATCCTCCAGAAAGTAGGCATAGAGGGAAGTTACCTCAACATAATAAAGGCCATATATGACAAGCCCACAGCCAAGAAAGAAAAAACACCAAAAGCAACCTTTTATAAGAATACTTACAGAAACCCTATTTATAGTAGCCAAATAGTGGTAACCCTCTCAAATGTCCATCTACAGGTGACTGGATAAAAAAATTGTGGTATATTTATACAATGGACTATTAGTCAGAAATAAAAAGGAACCACCACCTTCACAAGCAGCAACATGTGCAAATCTCACAGATATTATATTGAGTGAAATAACTTAGACACAACAGAACACATGTGGAGTGTTTCCACTTAAATGAAGTCCAAGAACAGGCAAAGCTAATCAACAGTGCCAAAGTCAGAAAGCAGTTGCCCCTGATCAGGAGAGGAATTGACTAGAAAGGGGTATGAGGGAATCTTCTGAGGTCACAGTCTTATATCTTATTTTGGGTGATGGTTAAATGGGTAAATGCAATTGTCAAATGTACTGAACACTTAAGATTTGTGCATCTCAAGATTAGTGTGGGTACATCATACAGCAATTTTTTTAATGTGACTTTCTAAAAAAAATGTATTAGAAAACTAGAAAAAAAACTGGAAGGAAACTTCTTTTACTTGATAGAGTATCTTCCTGAAATAAACATCATAAATAATAGGGAAACATTAGAAACAGTCCCATTAAAGTCAGAGGTGAAACAAGGATTCTTAACACCACTGCTATTCAACATTATCCTGGAAATGCTTGTCAAATAATACTACAAAAAAAGAAATAAGAGGTAAATAAAATGGAAAAGAAGACAAATTTCCCATTTGCCAATGATTGTCTACCTAAAAATTTGAAAAGAGTCAATTGAAAACATATTAGAACTAATAGGAACTTTAGAGATGATCAGATATAAGATCAATATACAAAAATCAATTTCATTTCTGTTTCCTTAATCTTTTCAAAGCACAATGAAAAACTATTCCATTCACAACAGAATCAAAACTACAAAACAGCTATGAGTAAACCTGTCAAGAAGAGTAAAAGAAAACAACAAAGAAAGCAATAATAAGAAGTAAGGATTTTTTTTTTTTAAAGACCAAACTAAATACAAAATTTGTAAAGTTTCTGGATGGAAAAACTCAAAATTGTAAAAATATCCATCTTTCCCAATTAATCCCTTAGCTGATGCTAAGTTTCATATGATAAAGAAAATATGAGTTAATAGCCAAGATTTAAAAACAAAAATTATAAGAAGAAAGCACTCTTCCAGATAGTCTTTAAAATATTTTGAAGCTACAGTAATAAGATTAATGTGATATGGATTTAGAAATATATAGATAAATAAAACAGAATACAAAGTCTAGAAACAGACTCATATGTAAATAGGACTTCAGTATATTCCATAAAAGTGGCATCATAATCAGTTAGGAAATGATGTACTCATTGAAAAAATAGTATTAGAATAAACATCTATTTGGAAAAAATAAAACAAACCGGACCTTCACTTTAACTTACATAAATACAAAATGGCAAATGTAATAGAAAGCTAAAGGTGAAAAACAAATTTAAAAATTAGAATTAGAAAAACAAAAAAATCAATTTTGAAATCTTAAAATTGAAAAGGCTTTCTTAAATTATAAAACTCCATAATTCGAAATGGGATAGATTGATGGATTTAATTAAATAAAACTAAAAACTTCTTAATATGAGGTTTGCCATAAAGTTAAAACACAATACCAGTAGAAAATAATAGAACATAAAACAGAGAATTAATATTCAATCCACATACAAATCAAAGGTTGTATAAAGGTAATTGTCAGAAGAAATCTAAGTGTCCCATAAAAACCTATCAAAAGTTGTCTGGCCTCTCTAGTAATCAAGGAAATACATTTTAAGATAATATATTTTAAAAGATAATATTATATTCCTCCCATCAGACTAATAAGAATTTAAAAGATTTATAATACCTAGTATAAGCAAGGAGGATGTGGGAAAATAGTTACTGCTAGTAGATAAATTGGTAAACTCTTTTTGGAAGGGATTTGGCCATACTTAATGAAATTTTAAATGCATATACCTCTGGTCCAGCTATTTCATTCCTAGGAACTTAATTTACAAAAATTTTGTACATGTGTACAATAAATACACATTAGGATCTTCATTTAGTACTATCCAAAACATTTAAAAATATAGCTACATATTAAAAAGGAAATTAATAAGCAAATACTGTAGTTAAAAAAACCATGAAATAGTCATGTGGAATGTATTACTATTACTCTAATGAGGCAGACCCGATATTCTGACATGCAAAAATCTCACATGCATAGTGCAATTTGTAAAGCAATGCATATAGAATGAGCCCACTTACACATTTTAAATATATATATCTAGGGCTTCCCTGGTGGCGCAGTGGTTGAGAGTCCGCCTGCCGATGCAGGGGACACAGGTTCGTGCCCCGGTCCGGGAAGATCGCACATGCCGCAGAGCGACTAGGACCGTGAGACATGGCCGCTGAGCCTGCACGTCCCGAGCCTGTGCTCCGCAATGGGAGAGGCCACAACAGTGAGAGGCCTGCGTACCGGAAAAAAAAAAAAAAAAATATATATATATATATATATATATATATATATGGTGTAAATATTCAGTAAAAGACTGAAGGATATACCTCCAAAAGTTATAGAGGTTACTTCTGGGAAAGGAAGTGTGATAAGTAAGGAGAGACAGCTTCTAACATTTGGTTCTGTGTATTTTCTATTGTTTGACTCTTTTTTTGTTATACCTCTTTTATTAGATTGGACTATTTGAAATTGCTTATTTGGCCATTTTAACCTACAGAAATATAAACTTCATAAGATTCAGTTTAATAGAGTAAGAATTTTTGGTGTATTGCCTGTGTAACTAAAATAAATGGATAAGAAAAGAAAAGAGAAAACTAGAATATGTATACACTCCCTCAGGACTGAGTTAAATGAGCAGCATTAGCCAGGACTCTAAGAATTTATGAGAAGCTGTCCGAGAGAAGGGCCACCGTCGGTCACTTCTCATTTAAAATGGCTGCCCATTCATCATGTTGTCCTTCCGGCTGTTTGTTCAGGAGTTTTATAACCTTTTCAGCTTTGGAGAGACATGCCCTCTTGCCTCCTCCCAGACCCTGGGACGCTGCCTACTGAGTGTGACAGTGGTTCCAGAACAACGTGTTCCTCTTTGAACACATCTTGACATTTTTGTGTGCGGGAAATAAAAATACCACATTTTACAAGAAGCATTGAGAAATGTGATAGTCACTATTTCTACACTTCCATTAGTAATTTTCTAAAATAATCCTGAATTCAGTGGCGTGTTACTGTAAAAACAGTGACCCAGGCATCTTTTTTTTTAAGCCATTACCGAAAACCCCATTAGCAATCTTATTTGAATAGATTCAGCCTTTTCCTGTAACCACTACAAACAATTTTAAACCAATCCACCTTTCTTCTTAATTGAATATAGAATTGTTAAAAGCTTCATTTATTTTTTAAACCATGCTTTTTTATGATCTTTGCACTGATTTACAGAGAATATATCATCTTAGTTAAGAAAAGAATTTCTCCTAGTCTATTGAAAGATGACAGGTATAATCACTTTTAAAATTTTTACCAAAGTAAATTTGAATAAGGTCTGTAGGTTAGATAGTAGTATTAGATTGATGTTAATTTCCTGATTTTAAAAATTACTCTGTGGTTATATAAAAACATATTCTTGTTTTTAAGAAATACACACTGAAGTATTTAAATGTAAAGGAGTCAATATATCTCAACTTATTCTAAAACATATCAGAAAAAAATTATACACTCATTTATAGAGAGAACTATAAAATAAATAATAAAACACGTGTGGTATGATGTGAACATCTGGGTAAATATGGATAAAAGGTAAACAGGAATTTTTGTACTATTTTGCAACTTTTTAAAGTCTGAAATTATATTGGAATAAAGACTTTTTTAATCTATATTTTCTCCCAAAGTGATCCATGGATTCAATAATGATAACAATTTCTACTGCCTCTCAGTGCCTCTGTGTGCCAGGCATTGGGGTAGGCCTTTACAATTCCAGTCCCTGGGAAGTGACACTATTATCCTCACACTCCTGAACTTGTGAGGGCCTTGGCTAGGAGTTCAGCAATGCTGTCCTGGGCCTGTGGTCAGCCCCCGATCTATGGCTTTAGAGGCTGTTCTAAGCCTGCACCACTCTCTTCAAGCCTCCTTCCTCCCTCACTGCCCTAACACCCTCCACTCCCTCAACACATTAATTCATTTCTTTGCTCATTATGCAATTATTTCATTTCTCTTCTGTGTATTCTGAATCTCTTCCTCTCAGCTGACCCCCCTCAAGCCATACACTCACAGTGCAGTTACTCCCATCCTATTTAAAAAGTCCATCCCTAACTCAGTTGTGCTGCTCTGGCTTCCACCCTCTTGTCTTCCTTTCACAATCAGGCTTTTGAAAAGAATAATCTGTATCTCCAGCCCTTCTTCATTCACAACAGTGGAAAGAATCTATATCCTACACTGTGATTGATTTTTGCCAGTTTTTTTGGTATAGGCTTCTAATAAACAGGGAATATTTTAATTGAAAAAGATAGTGACAGTGTCTTCAGGAAGAAAAAGACAGACTTTCTCCTAGGTATGCAAAACACACAATGAATCGAACAAATATCTCCTGGGTACCTATGTACAAAGTGCTCTGTGAGGGATTAGCTACTGGATGTTTAAGAGAAGAGTCTTGTTCATAATCTATTTCTGGCTATAAATATAAATCTCACCACCAGAAACAAAATAAATGCTAAATACAAAGATTCTTAAAGTCGTGGGATACTATCAAATAATCTCAATTTTTCTAGGTCAAATAAGCTACTGGCAACCAAGGACAAGGAAAAAAACCTGCTGCCAGATGAATCTGAGCTCTAATTCTTTCATCACCAAAGGATAGTCAAGTATTGTTCTCACTTAGTCCTAACCATACCCAGAGAAAACCATAATTCAAAAAGACACATGTACCCCAATGTTCATAGCAGCACTATTTACAATAGCCAGGACATGGAATCAGCCTAAATGCCCATCAACAGAAGAATGGATAAAGAAGATGTGATACATATATACAATGGAATATTACTCAGCCATAAAAAGGAACGAAATTGGATCATTTGTAGAGATGTGGATGGACCTAGAGAGTGTCATACAGAGTGAAGTAAGTCAGAAAGAGA
Source organism: Globicephala melas (assembly GCF_963455315.2). Classification (NCBI taxonomy): domain Eukaryota; kingdom Metazoa; phylum Chordata; class Mammalia; order Artiodactyla; family Delphinidae; genus Globicephala; species Globicephala melas. The sequence continues at coordinate 85,877,145 of NC_083321.1, forward strand.
AAAACAAATATTGTGTATTAACACATATATGTGGAATCTAGAAAAATGGTATAGATGATCTTATTTACACAGCAGAAATAGAGACACAGACGTAGAGAACAAATGTATGGACACCAAGGGGGAAAGGGGTGGGGGGATGAATTGGGAGATTGGGATTGACACATATACACTATTGATACTATGTATAAAATAGCTAGCTAATGAGAACCTACTGTATAGTACAGGGAACTCTACTTAATGCTCTGTGGTGACCTAAATGGGAAGGGAAATCCAAAAATGAGGGGATATATGTATATGTATAGCTGATTCATTTTGCTGTGCAGTAGAAACTAACACAACATTGTAAAGCAACTATACTCCAATAAAAATCAATTTAAAAAAAAAGAATGCTTAAAATCCAGGACAGTTTGAGGCTTTGCTTGTTCCTTTGGGTTCAAAGTATCCAGTAGACCCCAATCTTGAGTTGAATGAGCCCCTCCCCATTGCCTTCTCCCTCCAGGAGGGGATTGTAGTTAGTTTCCTCACCATTCCCTGAGGGTAAGGCTTCATTCCCTGAATCTGGACACTTATCACTATACAAAGACAACTTGGAGCTGCAGAAACAGGGGGCAACATTCAGCATTGTTAAATGAAAGGATGAATGAATGAATTGTATCTCTAGTATCCAGCACATAGATGAAATTTTAGGAGTATTTCTTGAATGAGTAAGTAAACTCAACCCAACAGATAAAAGTCAAGGCAGAATTCCTGGCCTTGCAATTATAATCCCAACCTTTCCCCACTGCCCTCCCCCATTCCCAAGCTCACCCCATTACTTGGAAATATTTGAGGAATCAGCAGAGGCTGAAGACCAATTGATCATGTTTCAACTAGTATCATTTCTAAGCTAAATGCAGGTAAAAGCAAAGAACTTGCATAGCCAGCTCAGAGGTGTGAGTGATGGGGAGCTAAATGCCATGAGACAGTCCTGCACAGTTTTTCTCAGTTTTTAGTTTTATTTACCCATTCATTCAACAAATAGTTACTGAAAAATCATTGTGAGCCGGACAGTTTTCTAGCCACTGGGGGCAGAGCAATGGACAAGCCAACAAGGTTCTTCTTTCATGGAGTTACCGTTTCTTTCATCCAAATGACAAATAATGACTGTGCCAAGCCGTCTATAGGGCAGTGGATATACATTCCTGCCTCCAAGAGCTTTACATACATATATATATGTGTATGCCCAGAAATTAACAAACACTGATATATTGGAAAGTAGTAAATCCTGGGGCTTTGGGCGCAGATACTGAAACAGGAAAGGGGATGGGAGTGTGGATAGAGCATGCAGTTTTAAATAAGGTGCTCAAGGTTGAACTCACTGAGAAAGTGATACTGGAGCAAGTCCTGTAGGAAGTAAGGGAGCAGGATGTCCAGGGAACAGCATTCCAGGCAGATGAAAGCAAATGTAAAGGCGCCAAGTTGGGAACACTCTTGGCTTGTTCAAGAAACGGCAAGGAGCCTAATATGACTGAAGCAGAGTAAATAAGGAGGAGAAATGAGGTGGGGGCAGAGGGAATTATGTTGGGTCTTGTTGGCCATTTTAAAGATTTTTCCCTTTCCTCTGAAACAGGAAGCCATCAGATGATTTTTAACAGAGGAATAACATGATGTGACTCAGGTTTTAGCAGGATCACTCTGGCTGTTCAGCTAAGAACAGGCTCTAGTGTGGCAGGGAAACGTTGTGATATCTGTGGGATTTTGTAAGCTGATAGTGAAAATATAAGAAATGATGCTCCAAGGAGAAGAAGGGATAATTTCTGGGAAATGTCCTTGAGTGGGCAAGAGGGGGATGGCTCTGGTACCCAAGTGGAGGAGCTCCCAACACAGGTTTCACCAATAGTCATGGGGGGAAGCCAGAGTTTATGGGCATAGATGCATGTAAGTGGGTAAATGTGATGGTGAGAGCTTGTGTTATTTGTCTCACATTTTCCTCAATTTTTCAGTGAAGTGGGAAGCAAGACCATCAACTGAGAATGAAGATGGAGTAGGCGGTATTACAAATTTGAAGAGAAAAGAATCATCGCTACACGAATGCATTTTAAAATAATCCCTTAAAAAAACTCATAATACACGTAATACTAAAATTTTGGCTATAGATGTGGTTCCAGAAAGAAAAGATGAAAATGTTTTTACACACACACCATATGTAAAGCCATCTGAGTGCAACAACATGTACAAACCAAGTGACATGACTTGGCACATTTCCATGAAACAATGAAAACGGTAAGTCAATTCCCTAATTCTATTGAGATTTGAATCAGGTAAACATCTCTTTATTACTGAAGTCTTTTAAATTTAGGTCATTGCATAGGAGTGAAATACTAGAGTGTAAAACACGTGTCCAGAGTTAAGCAAGTGAGAAACACTGGTTTAGGAGCAAGATTGCAGGGTCTGTCTCACACCCCACACTGAATTTCAGCCACCAACTTCCTTTCGAACTGATTTCTGTGTTGTACCTCCCCCAGAGGTGAGGAACCTGGAATTTCCAGGGTTGTTTCACCCCTCCAGTCCCACTACAGGAAAACATGCTTAGAGTACACTCAGTGCCACTGCTGCATTTTACCAACTGGGTAAGACAACTTTGTGGTGTACCATGCAAAAAATTAAGGTGAAGTACAAAGCCAAACACACCTGTCTATTAAACATTTTTAAACCCGGAACATTTTAAAGCATGAGACACTCTCTTGGTATCTTGGGAGACTGTCTTCCAGCTGAACTTTCGACAACATTGTCCAGCGTCCAAGACTGCTTGTTGGTGCACCAAACTGGGCTGTCGTACTGCTATGGTCTAGGGTAGGGACTCAACTGTCCCACAGCACAGAGAGCATTTAGCCAAGAGGACACGTGGGCATGGTGAGAACCAGCAGTGAAAGGGGAGGGCAGAGGCCACAGGTCCTTGCTCTGGGTCATCAGCAATCTGCAGACTTACCTTGGAAGTAAGTGGTCTCATCCTGGAAGCTTTGAAGGTTTGTCCCCACATGGAGATCTTAGCCCTAGAATTGTTATCTGTTTTGCATTTTCACTTTCATTTTTAACCCATTGGATTTAAATTTTTTAAATTTCTCAATCTCTTGGCTTAATTGCATTATTTTAACATTATTATATTTATTTTTGAAATATCTTCTTGGCATATGATGGTTTTCTTTTGCTTTAATTATATTTAGTCTGTTTTACCTTCCTTACTATTCAATTTTTGCCTTTTAATATTTTTAACAATATTCAAAAGCCTATATTTTATCTAGTTTTCTAGTCACTTTTAATTCTCTTACTACTTTTTATAATAGCTATATTTCTGTTTGTCTCTTTTCTTAACTAGTTGCAGGATTGCTTCTGATTTCTTAGCATTGCCTGGGGGTTCCCCTATTTCTTCCAGTTTTAACAGCCACTTTCTACCCACTCTACACACGCCCAAACGCCCAGCTGAAACCTTTAACACAGACAATTCAGAAGACCCAGCAGCCACGATTCCTTCCTCAGACAATAAAGTTCCTATTCTAGCTGCACATACTAGCACATTTGGAATGATGGTTGCTTCTCACACTGTGCTCTGTGATGTCCTTCTGTAATGTCCTTCTACCATGCATGGTCTCTGCTGTACAAATCAATGGATGGGAGCCAGACCTGTGGAGGATCACTACACAGCAGAAGGGAGAGGAAGGTGCCAGGTTTCTTCCAGAGAGGTACCACAACATGCTGTCCTCAAGCTTATTTTAACAAGGGGGAGTCTCAAAACTTAAAACAACTCTGCTAAGAAGTCACATTATGGACCAACAGAACCTTCAAAATATAAACTCCCTCAACTTGCTATAAGTAATATAATTAATCTAGACAGGGTGGGATGATAAGTGTCCATGATAAAAACAATATATGATATGATGCTGTTCATGTATGAATTTATATTTTTATATATACTCCTATAAAGATACACAAAAACAGTGATCACCAAAAGTTAATGATGGTTATATCAGGGTAGTGGAATTTTAGATGAACCTGACTTTCTTTTTTTTCTTTGTATGTTGCTTGAATTCTTTAAGAAGAGCATGTGCTACTTTTATTTTATATAAATTTATTTATATATTATATCTGTGGAAATAAAGACCAACCAAATGAGTAAAGCAAAGCCTATTTATTCCGAGCCTGCTATAGCAAAGGCGTGAACTACATCACTTGTGTTAGGCTCAGAGAGACTCAAAGGCCGGCAGAGGAGTGGGAAATGTTATAGCGGCGAAAAGAGAAGGTTTCAGGTGTGCCCTGACTGAAGGCTGTGGGCACAGGGAAGCTGTGGCTGGGCTAACTAAGACTGGGGCATCCTTTGAGATTGGTTAGGGGTGCACATTTGGCTTTCTCAGGTTGGTCCTCAGCTGGAAGCAGGGACAGAAATCAGGGAAGCCATTAGTTATTCATCAAGTTCTGATCATTTTGGAGTGATTGTTAGGCAAGTTATTGTTTAGCTTCCTGGATTACCACTAGAGATAGCAAGCTGGCTTCCTGCAAGACTGATTTACAGTGGGCTGGCTTCCTAGGCTCATTATTGTAGATAACGGGGTTGGTATCATGGGCAGGTTGCTGCAGGTAGTGAGTCAGAGTTCTATTTGTATTTATGGTCTGGCCATTGGCTGTTTGTATATTCAGTCTCTCATACTTTACTATATGTATAGATAAATATAGTTATACTTATTGACAAACATATTTTATATAATAAATTTTATATAAAAATAAAGCTATCTAACTGTGAAAAAGGTAACAAAATTATCTTTAAATAAAGTAGACAAATGAATGGTATAAAGGAGAAAATGCCTCCTCTTCTTAGCCCTTACCTTAATGTAGTATTGGTTCCAAAAACTATTTATACACATCATCACACTATCAAAAATAGGAGTTTATTAAACTGAAATGGGAAGGACATTCCTACTTCTATAGGAATCTTTTTTAACTAGAAGGACTTCTAAATTCCATTTCCAATTGCACTAAGTACATCCTGCTGATAGATTGATAACCCCATCACCCTTCTACAGGTGTTTGCTGAGGACTATTAGGCAGCAGGAATGAACCTGGCTTGGTTAGCTAGGTAAAGGGCAGGCAGTGTGCTGAACTGGCCTGGAAGCACCGTGATCAACCATCCTAGTCACTTGCCCCAGGTCCTCTCATTGAGGAAGTTAAAGGTGAAAAACACCCCAGATGAGGGTAGTTGGGGCAAGGGAGTTAGCAAACAAGTAAGCCAAACACTACGGCAGAGCTGCGCAGAGCTCCTTAAATAATCCTAGGGTCACTGGGACATGTCTTTTCTTTGCAACTGAAAAGAGCAAAGCTAACACTTAACCACTCAAGAAATAGATGATACTTAAAATTTTTGAAAGTATTTCATTAAAAAATGTAAAATAGGGCTTCTCTGGTGGCACAGTGGTTGGGAGTCCTCCTGCCAATGCAGGGGACATGGGTTCGTGCCCCGGTCTGGGAGGATCCCGCATGCCGCGGAGCGGCTGGGCCCATGAGCCATGGCCGCTGAGCCTGTGCGTCCGGAGCCTGTGCTCCGCAACGGGAGAGGCCACAGCAGTGAGAGGCCCGCATGCCGCAAAAAAAAAAAAAAAAAAAAAAAAAAAAGTAAAATATCAAGATAGGAGGCCCTATGTTTAGTTTGATTAACCAATGACAAAGATGTGTTTATTGACAGTTTTCCACCGTACCTCTTTCAAAAAAAGATACTGGAAGCACAAATAAAAACTGTCTGAAAGGCCTATATCTTCCAGCTTTATAATTCTAAAGGGACCTTGTATGTCTCGGGTTCCTCAAGTGTCATAGACTCTAAGCTGTTCTCAAACTGAACCTGGTCACTGGTTTTGCAATTCATCTGAATATACCTCTTAAATTGAAGTTTAGGGTGACCCTGCTTTGTCACAGAGCCATTTAGTACTTACTCCACTACTGACTATGTAACATTCTCATCTCATAGAGAAATCAGAAAAGAAAAATTTAAGACTGTGGAGTGAATGTCTGCTTGAGAATAAGTTTGCATTGTTTTCCTTCTGTTCGCCCTGAAGACACCTCTTAAGAAGGGGTGGGTAGAGATTTAGTACAGCCACACTTAGGTCAGGGCAGGACTGTAGGGATTAAAATTAGGCAGCCTACACATATATACAATGGAATATTACTCAGCCATAAAAAGAAACGACATTGAGGGCTTCCCTCAATGGGTGGCGCAGTTGTTGGGAGTCTGCCTGCCGATGCAGGGGATGCGGGTTCGTGCCCCGGTCCGGGAAGATTCCACACGCTGCGGAGCAGCTGGGCCCGTGGGCTATGGCAGCTGAGCCTGCGCATCCGGAGCCTGTGCTCCGCAATGGGAGAGGCCACAATGGTGAGAAGCCCGCGTACCGGAAAAAAAAAAAAAAAAAAGAAACGACATTGAGTTATTTGTAGTGAGGTGGATGGACCTAGAGTCTGTCATACAGAGTGAGGTAAGTCAGAAAGAGAAAAACAAATACCGTATGCTAACACATATATGTGGAATCTAAAAAAAAACAAAAAACAAAAAAATGGTCATGAAGAACCTAGGGGGCAGGACAGAAGTAAAGACGCAGACCTACTAGAGAATGGACTTGAGGACACGGGGAGAGGGAAGGGTAAGCTGGGACAAAGTGAGAGAGTGGCATGGACATATTTACACTACCAAATGTATAACCGATAGCTAGTGGGAAGCAGCTGCATAGCACAGGGAGATGAGCTCGGTGCTATGTGACCACCTAGAGGGGTGGAATAGGGAGGGTGGGAGGGAGGGAGACACAAGAGGGAAGAGATATGGGGATATATGTATATGTATAACTGATTCACTTTGTTATAAAGCAGAAACTAACACAGCATTGTAAAGCATCTTTATACTTCAATAAAATGTTAAAATAAATAAATAAATAAATAATAAATAAATAAAATAAATAAAATTAAGTTAGGCAGCCTGGAAAGGAGGTTGTTAGGATTTAGGGCAACTACCTTTCCAAGGGGTACATGGGTAGTTAGAGTGGCCATCCTTAGAAAGGAGAGTAGAGCCCCACTGACTGGTAAAGAAGGTTAGAGAGCAAAGCGGTGAGGTCACTGGGGACAAGGAGAAGGACAGGACGAAAGAGTTGTGTCATAGAGAAGAGCAGGCACCTCCATTACTACTGCTTACAACTCTCAGTGCCCTGTCATTGCCCTTTCCTTTGGGCAGCTTGCCTCTGGACCAAGCTACATGAGCTCAATATAAGCTGTGGTTATTTATGTTCACACAAAATGAGGGTAGGCACAAGTGGTCTTCTGAGAAGTCAGATGATAACCTTCAGTGGTATGTGTTCTGACCCCACTTCTTTATAATTTATACATTCATAGCTTGAAATTACACTTTAGATGGCCTAGAGAATGTCCCCTTCCATATATAATAAGAAGACAGGTATCTTCCTACATGCTATTAACAAGGTTTTATTATGAACAGGGAATGGATTCATAATCAATTGGTCCTTGAGTCTATTGCCAGAAAGAGAGGCTTGGTATTAGTTATGTGAAAGCTAAAACACATTGTCTTTGATAGTCTCCAAAATTAACTCCAAAGTTTAACATAAAATAAACACCATAAATTAATTTGATTCGTTATCTAGTGATACATTTTGTTGTTAATTTATCTTAGAAAATATCACAAGAAAGCAACTGAAAAGCTCTAAAATCCATCTCTTCCTCTTTATCAGCTCTGCCACTCATCCTTCATGTTTCTTGACTGGACAACCATAAATGAGTTCTAACAAGTATCCTTGCTTCTGGTCTGCCTCATCCTGGCTACTTTCAATGAACTCATTCTGCCCATACAGATGTGTGAAAATATAAAAGTCCCACCACTTAACAGTCCCAGTGTAGGTTCCCACTTCCATCCTCGGAATTCACTCAAGCTGCCTCCTGCTCCATGTATTCCAATCTGGTACCCTTTGCTCTTGTCTCTTCTGGATTTCTGACCCCAGCTATAATGGTTTCCTTTGGACAATTCTACTCCAACTCAACTCCAGTATCTCTCTCAGACAGAATCCTGATATTCACCTCATATCATTCTCCACTTAGCACTTGGGTAAGAGATACCTCTAACCCTCCCCACACCAGTCTTTTAGCACCTATGCCAAGGGAAATTGAAAAGTTTCTAGTCTTAATTTCTTCATTATCTATCCTCTAAACTGAAGCCAGATTCATCTCTCTAAAATTAAACATGATGTTTCCTCCCTGCTTAAAATGCTTCAGCGGCTCCCTGTGGCCTGACTTCAAGAGATAGTACAAATTCCCCGTGGCAAACATGGTGGACAAAGTCCTTTGTGATGTTGCCCCAACCACATAATTGTGGTGCACAGACTTAGTTGCTCCATGGCATGTGGGATCTTCCCGGACCAGGGCTCGAACCCATGTCCCCTGCATTGGCAGGCGGATTCTTAACCACTGTGCCACCAGGGAAGCCCTAATCATTTGTTTTTAATATTTGTCTTCTCACTAATTGTCTTTGAATCTCTAGTTCCTTGGATAGTACCTGACCCGTAATTATCATTGAGTGAAGGAACTAATAAATGAATTAATGAATGTTAGTGTAGATCCAAAACACATTCTTAGAAAAAATGTAACATTACTTTTAGATGTATAACTCTACCAGAGTTGAGTAATATCACTGATTTTTTTATGGTGAAAGAGAAGAAAAAGAAGTAGGCATTCTCCAGTTTGAACAATATTTTGTGAGAGTTTCTCTTGGGACCCTGGTGATTCCTGCACATTCTCCAGGAATTCTGAAATAAAAGAGGTTGTAATGGAAAAGAACAGAAGGAAATTGAAAGAAACTCAAAATGATAGCAGCTGACGGTTTTGCCAGGTAAAAACATTAAAATTTTTCTTTGATAACAATTCCAAATATATGAGTTACTAAGAAAAACATATTAACCAACCAATATTATACAAGTTAGGAGGGAAGGAAAATTTGCATCCAGTGATGTAAGTCTGTAGGTGATGCTATGAGGAAACATCATGCTGGCAGGCAGGCAGGACATCAGCCAGGAAAAGATGACACTGTAGTATTGTTATTATTAGTTGAGTTTTTCAAGGGGTTCATAATTTTGCTGCTGTTGTTGTTGTTGTTTTCTATCGTAATGAAGGAAAAAGAAGATATTTTTGTGTGGCATGAGAAGATAAATAGAACCTGAGACCTTTTTTACAATGTACATAGCTGATTATATATGCTTTCGATGGGTCTACTGAATTTTTTCTTTTTTTAATTCTGAAAAGTTGGATGGGAGGAAGAAGTTTCCTCCCCTCCCCTACATGTCTCAGATGCTTTTGATTCTCTGATCTATTTCCATGTAGAGATAGAAATGATTATCCAAGAGTGTACTGAAAGAGCTTATATATTAATAATAGGATAACAATATGACCTCTATTGTTTTTATTTTCAAAGCACATATCGATCTCAACCAGCCACAGAGACTACTAGCATATCAGGCACTGGACAGAGAAGGCAACCTCAGCATTATCTACCTCCTACTCAGCTCCTATCAAGAGCCTCTCTGAGAGTGGTATGATTTAGAAATTATCTTCCATGATATACAATCCCTCTGTTCTTCTATGGTAGAAGATATGTTACTTTGTTACTGCATTGAATCAAATCAGACTGTCAGATGAGATGTTTATCAACAAAACCTGCAAGAAATAGTGATATTAAATCCCCTATTTGATTTCCCATAAAAAAATAAAATCACTGGAATCATTAATGACCATCCTTAACAGAAACTTTCATGTGCAACATTTCTTAAGATAAAAAGAAAAAGTAATAGGACTAAGAAAATCTCAGTTACTCTGAGAGATATTGTGTATGATTCCTCCTTCCTACTAAGTGAAGTCAAAATTTCAGCCCAGTAGCTTACTTCTCCAGGTCCTCTGAGCCCAGTTTGCAGTAAAAGCTCTGCTAGTCATTATCAGGTAATATGGCCACTCCAGCCATAACTTGTTATCTCTTGAGTTTACAAGCCACCTTCTCCATTTATTCTTGCTTTTCCTCTATTTGCTTTAGGCTTAAGCCTTTTTTAGTGGTAATTTCTTAGTCTTATTCTTTTATTCACTCATTCAACAAAATGTATTGCCGTGTATTGAGAGCCCACTATGTGCCAAGTCTGGGAGCTCGTGATTAAGACAGAAGCAGTCATGGAGTTTACAATCTAAGCTAGGAATCAACTCACACTAAGTTATTTTGGGCTCTTTTACAAACTTATGATCTCTCTGTCAAAAATTCCAGGCTCTTTGCAACTGTCTCATCCCCCATGTTGGTCTCTCTGAACCAGAGGGCTCTGCAGACACTACCAGACGCATGGCCATCAAGGACCTGCGTAGCAGAGTAATACAAATTTCCATTCTACCCGTGTGCAGCCCCTGACCCCAAGTTCATAATGGCCTTCTAGAAAGAAGCAATTTAACATAGGTGCAGATTCTGCCAGAGGCTACTGACTTTTGAGGATATTCTAATTCCCATGATACGATCCTTGTCTAAACCTTCCCGACTTCCATTCCTTGCACACTAAGCTTAATCAACACAAAACTACCCCAGTTCCCTGAACACATCATGTCTTTCAATTCTCCACATCTTTGCAAATGTTCCCTCTCACCCTTCCTTTGCCAACTTGTCTATCTGACATAGTGCCATCTGTCATTCAGATCACTGCTTAAGGAATGCCTCCTCCATGATGCCAGCTGTCCTCCCTCCTCCCTTTCTCTTCTCCTTTCCCAAAGTAATTCCTCCCTCTTCTGTGCTGGATAGTTACAGTGCAATGGTTTCTAGCTTAGTCTCTGAATTCAAATTAACCTGAGTTCATCTCCTGGCTCCACCACTTAGCAACTACGTGATCTTGGGCAATTTATTTAACCTTACTAGGCCTCAGTTTCCTGATCTGCAAAAGGGGACAATAATAATATCTATCTCATAGGGTTGTTAGAATTAAATAATATAAGAAATTAAAAGTATTTAGGTTCTGACACATAATAAGCACTTTTACCATTGATCATATCACATTGGGTTGTAGTTATTTATTTCAGTTTCACTCCACCCAACTAGACTAGAAGCTTCTTAAGAGCAAGAATCATGTCTTATTCTTCACAGGGCCTGACATACAGTAAATGCACAATAAGTGGGTTTTTAACTGAACCTAAAAGTGGCATAAAATGTGCATAATTCTTTGTAATTTAATGCAATTCAGATGAAGGACTTTTAAATAACTCCTACTGTACTAACTGCAGTTAGAGAGCATCCTTCTCCCACACCCTCTTTAAAATTTCCTACTCCTTTATGGCTTAACATCAGTCACTCAACAGTTATCTATCTAGTGCCGACCATGTGCCAAGCAATGTGATAGGCAGTGGAACTTTCTTAGTGAACATGAAGCAGTTCCAAGCCTCTAGAGAAGAGACAGACAAGTAAACCAGCTTACACAATAAAGTCCCGTGGGAGTCACAGTGGGATAACATACAAAATGCCATGGGAAAACTTAAGAAGAAGCAACTATGCAAATTTTGGAGTCAGAGAAATGAAACCTGGCTGAAATTCAGAGTGCAGGGTCTTTGGGAGGTATACTCTTTACCCACTAAGTTAATAGTTGACCAACCAGCTGCCCAGGGGCACCCCTGGTCCAGAGGCACCCTTCTCTTAATATTAATGACAGGTTCTAGGGTACTCGGGAGAGCAGTACCTTAGGGTCTTGGGCAACCCTAACTTCCTTGCAACATTACTGCCTAAAGGATATTCAGCCTTTAGATGGTGACATAGTTAAATGCAAATACATTGTGAAAAACACGAGATGCCTGGGCCAGTATCATCTGGAGCCTCCCAGGCCTCATAGAATTCACTGCAATAAGTCTTCCTGTTTTAAACAACAACATGTCTCTTCTTGGAAAGATCCAGGTTTTTTCAAAACACCTGTTAAAATTATACATGCATAAATTATTTTACTATGGTCAGAAAGATCTTAATTCTTTTTGCCTGTAATCTGTGCTCTACATACAAAACATTCTGTGACAATCTCTAAGTTCTTTCATTAAATAAAACATTTATTGAGGTACTATGATTATTATCATTACCCCAAGGGTTAGCATAGCTTGAGTTTTTAATTCTTTGTTTCCTGACTCAATTATCACACACTCAGTTTTCCCACACCTGTGGGTTTATTTATGTAGTGAAGTAATTTGGGGGAAGTGTAAATACACCGAAGAACATAAAAGTCAACAGAATCCCTCATCAAAGATTAAAACGGCTTTTGGCTGTAGCTTAAGGGACTCCATTCTGGAACTTCCAATCTGTTTAGCAATGGTCCCTTCCTTTGTCTGAGAAGCCCACTGGGGCAGTTCTCTTTAATGAACGCTTTTTCCTTTCCACGTGAAGTATACCACTCCCCCCCCCACTCCATTTCCAACAGAATATAATTCTAGATGTTGAATTTGAGTTAACTGAAAGGTTGAGTTCTAGATGTCGGGCAGAACTGGATTTGAATTCAGCCTCCAAATCATTAACTAGCGGTGTGACTTTGGATAAGTTACTTAACATCTCTGAATCTAGTTTTCTTATCTGAATAGAACTATTATAAAGATTAAGTGAAATAACATTTATAAAAATTTAACTACACATTGTTCTAAGTGCTTTATATGTATTAACTAATTTACCCTTTACCAGGCGTCCATCCCATAGGAGGCTTAGGGATAAATATCATGTGACCACTTTACTGTGAGTTCTACCAAGCCCACATCTCTCCTACATGCCATATTCTGTACCTGCCAGTCACAAAATAAAGGCAGTTTTTCCTGCCGTGGCCAGCCTTGACATGTTACTAACCCTAGGCATCCAGCCCTGACCCCTTCTGAACAGGGCCTTCAATGTGCGCAGTGTGTCTGCTTGGCTCAGATAGGCAGCCTGCAGCCCTTCGCACTAGCTGCTAACGCATCTCTGCATTTTAATCCAGCAGAGCTGGCTTTGCTGACATTAGGGACATGATGCAAAGCACAGCTCTTTAGTTTCCAAATGAATGAAAAAAATGGCACATTGAAAGAGAGGCTGGCCACAGCATCTAGCTAGAAAACAATAATGACTCACAGGAAAGACAAAGACTGAGTAAGCACCAACGACAGGCCACTCATCCCTTCAACATCACTCTGGGAAAATATGGTCTCACTATGGAACAACCAAAAACATATAGACAAGATCTCCCAGGCTTCTGAGGATAGTCTAATTCCTACCTGGCTTATACACTGCATAACTTCTAAATTAGCTACACTAGGAGTTGGGAGAAGATGTACAGGGACCATGGATATTAGAAATATTTACATGTGGCATGTATCTGCATCATGACTGGCACTGCTAATCAATTATGAAATGACTATTAGACAGCTTTGATAAGAGAACTTGTTTACAGTCTGGATGTTGGACCACAAAATATTCCACTGGTGACAAAAAGAGATTGAAGCTAGTTTCTGTATGTATACACTCTCAGAGGTCTGGGCAGAAATCTAAAAAAAAAATCTGAGAATACATAAAATATTTAGTGTGATACCCTTTCCTTAATGATGTTGATGATGATTATCACCACATAATGCTACCTAATCATGGCATACTTTAAGTTAGAAAGTATCTTATTAATACATAAGCTTTTCTTTTAACCTATTCATTATTTTTATGGGTGATTATTCAATATATTAACAATTATCTTTGTGCAACAAAAAACACGTCATAATTTTTAATACTAGTAAATGTTCAAAATTTTGAACTAAGCAAATGTTTACATAATATCCCACAGGGGAAACATTACTTTGGTAAAAGGGTCTAATGAATCAGTATTGCCTTCACTTTCTTTGGGATTTCTCAGGAATTGCCAACAAGTACTGGGAACAAAAAGGGTATGTCTAGAAGACTGCTTGTGGTATGCTAAAATATCTTGAATTAACTAAATCAAGAATTTGTTGACCAAAACCAAGCATTCTTAGAAAACAAACCTTGTATACACTTTTAATGTTTTTGGCTCCCCAGCATCTAAACCTCTTTGCTATGCATGAGAAACCTTATGAGACAGAACCCACCTTCCACTACAGAAGCTCAGCACTCCAGGTATTGGCTTGGCCAGCTAGACTGCTGCTGGCACATGGTCTAGATTCCTCTGATTGGATGCACCCACCTCAGATTTTGAACCAGGACCAAAGAAGGAGGAAGCTCAGAGTCCATTCTGAATAGATTAATAATAGCAGGGACAGAAGCTGCATTCGTTTTCCAAAGCGCAGCGATTCCAGGCCACCTCCAGTGCCAGCATCAGGTTGAAAGCAGGGCAAGCTGTGGCGTCTGAGCCTATCATAGGGACAGTGATATCTTACTGGGATGCTTCTGAGATGTAATGTTGGACATGGTTCCTGGTTCTATCACTTATAAGCCCGGTTTTCAAGCCCTTCTGGAGGTTATATCAAATACCAAACATTTTAAAATAATTTTTTTTGTGTAAGAATCCTGACTATTTTGTTATATTTATTTTTAAATATTTTAAAATATCGAACTCATTACTCCAGCTATATGTGGTAGCTTGAGAAGGGGGTGGGCAGTTGGTAGCCATTGCAAAAACATTTGCTGGTAGTCGGGAGCATTATCACTTTGAATTCCAGAATGTACCTTCCAGGTGGCAATGACTGTGCACAAACATGTGATGTGAATCAGCATTTAACTGTTTTCTCTTACCTGTTCTAGAGCCCTCACACCACACTATGGCTCCCAGTCTGCTCTTTCTCTACCCCCAAATGGCCCACTCAGGGTGCTCGACTGGGAGTAATTCCCATTCCCATTCACTGAGAACAGCACTGAAATCCTAGGTCCACCTTTTGTTCCGCTGGACTTTCCCTCATTTAGTTCATTCTCTTTCCCCTTTCTTGTCAGAGTTCCTTAGTACAATATTCTGCTTCTTTGAAGAAGAGCTTTAACTAGCTCTTCTACCCCATTTCATTCTACTTCTTAGGAGGTAAATTCATAGCAGTCAGTTGTGCATGTGGAGACTGTCCTTGTTGGCGTTACCCTATTATCTCTCATTAGCATTAAAGAATGTCTTCTCTCCGTACCTCTGAAAGATGAGAGAATCTTTTGTGGGAATTTTACCTTTGTTCTATTCTCAGAGAGTGGTGTCACTTTAAGTAGTATCTTAACAAAATTTTCAGCAAATAACTTAACTATTCAATTGAAACCATCTCTCCTTCTAAGCAAAAAAAGGTTATTTGGGACCTAGCTGATTCAAGGTGGTGACAGTTCACATAGAGCTTTTCAAAGCTAGCATCTGTGAAATCATGAGCATATCCACTTGATGAAGGAGAAGTTAGATGTTAAAGAAAGTTACTAACTTGCTCAAAGCACAGAGCTGGTTCAAAGTGGAACTGAATTGCTGGGACTCAAAACCCAAGCTTCAAACACCCTACTTTTCCTCTACATAACTGTACTTCTCAACTATTAGTCTCATTTGTGGTGCCTGCCACACCCAGAATCCAGAACCACTTCTAGGGGAAATTGCCCATCTTGAGTCCCTACTGACAGGGCAGCCCCCAGCCACGGTGGTTTGATCATACCCCTCTCTGGCCTCCACTAATTGAACAGGGGTGGGCAGCTGACGCAAAGAAAGCCAATTCAACAGACTGATTGGCAGTCTATGAGGTTGCCTGAGACAAAAAGTTTTGACTCAACAGAGGTGACCTGAGTCAACCAGATCCTAGCTGAGTCTTACTCCTTTTAACTAAGAAGCCTAATTGACTCAACCTTACTGTAGATAATTATTGTATACATTATTCTAATTAACACATTGTGTGGAACAATCTTGTTCAATTTTCTTTTTCACCACTCTCATGTAAACATGTCCTAATGGAACAGGACATCACATGTTGGAAGTTCCCAATCTTTTATCCTCTGATAATTGCTTTTTTCTAGGAACTTATGTTCTGTGGATTCCTTGACCCCACAGTATTGGTCCTCTCTCTACTTTTTGGTCTGTCCTTCTTCTATGTGCTAGGCAGCATTCCTAGTGCTTGACACAAATTTTCTTATTTAAGGTTCATAACAACCCCATAAGGTAAGCACTATCAGTATTTACATTTTACAGATGAAGGAAGCGAGACACAGAGGTGGTGGTTTGGATCAGGGTGACAGCAGAGGAGAAAAGAGAGCAGATTAACAGATGTAGTTTGAAAGTGGGACCAACAAGGCCTGGCCACTGGCTTACATGTGGAAGTGAGGGAAGGGGAGAATCAAGAATGATACTGAAGCAACAGGGTGAATTATGCAGCCATTTGTTTAGCCTCTTTGTCATCTCTAATTGGATGTTCCAGAAGCCCTTCCAGAAGACAAGGTCAACATGTCTAAAACTGAATTTTATTAATAATTCTTTCCATAAGACCTGCTCCTATTTTTAATATTTTCTTTTTCAAAGAGTGTCACCATCACTGTTATTAAATGACAAGTACTTTATAGAAAGTGATGCCAATGAGAGAAGCAGTTAAAAGTACAGTTTTAGATCCTACTATAGTGAAGATCCTTCTAGTGTTCAAACTGTTTTCTCCAACTTACTAATATATTTACTAGACTTTTAGCTCCCTCATTTGATCATAAGCTTCTCAAGGGCAGAGATTATGTCTGTAATTAGAGCTAACATTTACTGAGTATTTTCCAAAGGTCAGAGCTGTGTTAAGCATTTGGCATGCATCATCCCATGTAGTTCTCCCAACGGCCTTATAGGCAGGGAATAGAGCACAGTGGTTAAGAACGGGGGCTAGACTGCCTGGGTTCAAATCCTGACCTTGTCACGTGATTTGGGGGAAGCTACTCAACTTTTCCATGCATTGGTTGTCACACTGGACTCTGGGAGAACAGAGGAGGGACATGTAACTCAGATAGATGAGATCAAAGACAACTTTCTAGCATGAAATGAATCGCTGAGCTGAATCTTTGTTCACAAGGGTCAGAGTGTTGCAGGCGGAGAGAGCAGCCTATGTGGAGGCCCAGAAGTAAACAAAAGCATGGAACCTGACTGTTTTAAACTGTCAATGCAGTTTTCCAAGGACAAGGAAGGGTCACAAACTCAAATACCTACAAGAACCAGGCAAGTAAGGTAAGTAAAGAGACTGGCCAGGGGTAAGATAACAGTAAGGTGTGAGATCTGGGCAAACAGGAGAGCACAGGACTCACCTATAGGGGCCCAGCCTCTGCTCCTGCCAAACTCCTTCCTGCTCACCAAGCTCCACTACACTGCCCTTCATTCTCTGCCGTGGGAACCACCGAGCTTATACTGCCTCCAAGCTCCTTCACTTTCTGTTTCCTGTAACTGAACGTCCGTTCTTTGCATAGCTGGCTCTTTTTGCATCATTTCAGTTCAAATGTGATTTAAAAGAGGTCTTCCCTGATGCCCACCCACAAGCCAGTCCCAGACCTTCTAGTGATTCATTCTAATTTATTTTTTTCAGAGCACTTGCTACTATGTGAAATTATTATACTCCTTTGCTTATTTGTGGATTTTGTGTATTTGTTTAATTATATACTGGGTAAGTAATATAAGTTCTCTTGGAGCAGGAAACCTTTCCAGCACCTAAAACAATAGCTAACACAACAGTAAGAGCCAAAAAAAAAGGCCATTTATTCATTTTGAATGCATAAAAAGTGCTTTTATTGTGCACCTACTCAGTGCCAGGTCCTATAGGCTGCAGAGATTGAACAAACATCAGAATGTAGGTAGTAGTTAATGCCAGAGGAATGAGTGATAAAACCCAGGACGTGGGTCAGACAGGAATTCTTTGTAGGAGTAGACAGAAGAAGAAATATCCCAAAGATACTGATCAGGGGAGATAAGGGGGAAGCAGGAGAGAAATGGTATCACAGAAGCTAAAGGAAAACAGAGTTCACAATGTAAATCACAACTTGATTAGATGATTTGCTGTTGGCTGATTATGATGTACAGTAGATACCTAGATAGCTAAGACTCCTCTCATTACATTGTCTCATTATTGTGCCCATCTGGGGACTTCTGAAGCCTCACCTACTTATCTACTGTCTGTCTAGTTTTCCTGTAATATATCTCAGTAGTGATGCCATGTCTGTTCTCCTTTTACCTATTCAAAAACACTTTCCTGCATTCTCATCTTCAAATAAATAAATTTCCATTTATATATTCATCCTACCTGGAGATACTGAAATACATATATATATATATATGTTTTATATATATATATATATATATATATATATATATATATATATATACTAAAAAATAGGCAAGGTTAGGGATGGATAGTGACCAGAATGTATATGAATGAAGGATATATGTGATATTCTAGATAAGGTGTTATGGAATGGCTTCTCTAATAATTAGATGGCATTTGAGCAGAAATCTTAAGGACATTAGTGAATGAGCCTTGTATATATTTGGGGAAGAATGTTCTAGAGAGAGGGAACAACAAAAACAGCAAGAAGTCCAGTGTGGCTGGTGGAGAATGAGTGGGGGTGGGGGTGGGTGGAAGAAGACAAGGGGTTGGTAGTGAACAGGATAGACTGAAGGAAGCAGCAACTGCTTTCATCTTAGGGACTCTCCAAGTCTGCCTTAGGAAGTAGGGTGCAACCAGCGCCCAGCACACAGTAAGTGCCCAATAAACATTTGGTGAATGAATGAATCCCTCAGGTGGCAGAGAATTATTTGAGATCTGCATCGTGGAGAACACAGCTGACTGAATGAGCCCCTAACTCAGGCAAGTTTGTCACTTAATTATATTTATATTAGTGTTTTCTCTAGAATTTTTTCAAATGTATGTCTTACCTTTCCGAGAAAATATATATATTTTTTTAAGTTATGGACCATGTCTTTTCTGATTCCAACTTCAGTGCTGGAACTCAAAAAAATAAATCAGGAAAGGCAGTGGAATGTAGATATATAATGGAAGAAAAAGAAAAAATTATAAAGGGTGGTTGGTTATATCTGGATGATGGGATGAGAGATGATTTGTATCTTTGAAACCTTATGTTTTTATGTGTCTTAAAACTTTCTACCATATACATGTATTCTTGTTATAACTTAAAATGATACATTAGAATACTACAAGGTACTAGCTATTAAAGCCAGTGAAATCCACCTCCATTAACCCTTGTTCAAGATCCATACAGCTGAAGTATTTGAGTCTCAATTTCCCTATTAGTCAGCTACATATATTTAAAAAGTCTTGGAGAGAGAGACCTTCAAGATGGTGGAGGAGTAAGATGTGGAGATCACCTTCCTCCCCACAAATACATCAGAAATACATCTACTGATGTGGAACAACTCCTACAGAACACCTACGGAACTCTGGCAGAAGACCTCAGACCTCCCAAAAGGCAAGAAACTCCCCATGTACCTGGGTAGGGCAAAAGAAAAAAGAATAAACAGAGACAAAAGAATAGGGACGGGACCGGCACCAGTGGGAGGGAGCCGTGAAGGAGGAAAGGTTTCCACACACTAGAAACCCATTCGCGGGCGGAGACTGCAGGGGGCAGAGGAGGGAAGCTTCAGAGCCGCGGAGGAGAGCGCAGCAACAGGGGTGCGGAGGGCAAAGCGGAGATATTTCCGCACAGAGGATCGGTGCCGACCGGCACTCACCAGCCCGAGAGGCTTGTCTGCTCACCCGCCGGGGCGGGCGGGGCTGGGAGCTGAGGCTCGGGCTTCAGAGGTCAGATCCCAGGGAGAGGACTGGGGTTGGCGGCGTGAACACAGCCTGAAGGGGTTAGTGCACCACGGCTAGCCGGGAGGGAGTCTGGTAAAAAGACTGGACCTGCCGAAGAGGCAAGAGACTTTTTCTTGCCTCTTTGTTTCCTGGTGCGCGAGGAGAGGGGATTAAGAGCGCTGCTTAAAGGAGCTCCAGAGACTTGGCGCGAGCCGCGGCTATCAGCATGGACCCCAGAGACGGGCATGAGACACTAAGGCTGCTGCTGCCGCCACCAAGAAGCCTGTGTGCAAGCACAGGTCACTCTCCACACCACCCCTCCTGGGAGCCTGTGCAGCCCGCCACTGCCAGGGTCCTGTGATCCAGGGACAACTTCCCTGGGAGAACACACAGCGTGCTTCAGGCTGTTGCAATGTCACGCTGGCTTCTGCCGCCACAGGCTCGCCCCGCATCCGTACCCCTCCCTTCCCTCCGGCTTGAGTGAGCCAGAGCCCCCGAATCAGCTGCTCCTTTAACCCCGTCCTGTCTGAGCGAAGAACAGATGCCCTCAGGCGACTTACACGCAGAGGCGGTGCTGGATCCAAAGCTCAACCCCAGGATCTGTGTCAACAAACAAGAGAAAGGGAGATCACTCCCAGCAGCCTCAGGAGCAGCGGATTAAATCTCCACAACCAACTAAATGTACCCTGCATCTGTGGAATACCTGAATAGACAACGAATCATCCCAAAAGGAGGTGGACTTTGAGAGCAACTGTAGACTTGGGGTTTGTTTTCTACATCTAATTTGTTTCTGGTTTTAGGTTTATCTTAGTTTAGTATTTAGAGTTTATTATCATTGGTACAATTGTTTATTGATTTGGTTGCTCTCTTCCTTTTTATATATATAGATAGATAGATTTTTTTCCTTTTTCTCTTTTTCTGAGCATGTGTATGCTTCCTTGTGTGATTTTGTCTGTATAGCTTTGCTTTTACCATTTGTCCTAGGGTTCTGTCTGTCTTTTTTTTTAGTATAGTTTTAGCGCCTGTTATCACTGATCATAGGTGGATTTCTTTTTTGATTTGGTTGCTCTCTTCTTTCTTTTTCTTTTTCTATTACTTTTTATTTTTTTATTTATTTTATATTATTTTTTATTTTAATAATTTTATTTTTCTTTCTTTCTTTCTTTTTTTCTCCTTTTCTTCAGAGCCATGTGGCTGAGAGGGTCTTTGTGCTCTAGCCAGGTGTAAGGCTGGTGCCTCTGAAGTTGGAGAGCTGAGTTCAGGACATTTGTCCACCTGAGACCTAATGACTCCATGTACTATCAAACAGCAAAAGCTCTCCCAGAGATCTCCATCTCAACACTAAGACCCAGCTCCACTCAACAACCAGCAAGCTACAGTGCTGGACACCCTATGCCAAACAACTAGCAAGACAGGAACACAACCCCACCCATTAGCAGAGACACTGCCTAAAATCAAAATAAGGTCAGAGACACCCCAAAACACAGTCCTGCCCACCAGAAAGACAAGATCAGACTCATCCATCAGCAAACAGGCACCAGTCCCCTACACCAGGAAGTTTACACAACCCACTGAAAAAACCTTAGCCACTAGGGGCAGACAGCAAAAACAACGGGAACTACAAACCTGCAGCCTGTGAAAAGGAGACCCCAAACAGTAAGTTAAGCAAAATGAGAAGACAGAGAAACACACAGCAGACGAAGGAACAAGGCAGAAACCCACCAGGCCAAACAAATGAAGAGGAAATAGGCAGTCTACCTGAAAAAGAATTAAGAGTAATAATAGTAAAGATCATCCAAAATCTTGGAAATAGAATGGAGAAAATACAAGAAATGTTTAACAAGGACCTAGAAGACCTAAAGAGCAAACAAAGATGAACAACAAAATAAATGAAATTAAAAATTCTCTAGAAGGAATCAATAGTAGAATAACTGAGGCAGAAGAACAGATAAGTGACCTGGAAGATAAAATAGTGGAAATAACTACTGCAGAGCAGAATAAAGAAAAAAGAATAAATAGAATTGAGGAAAGTCTCAGAGACCTCTGGAACAACATTAAACGCACCAACATTCGAATTATATGGGTCCCAGAAGAAGAAGAGAAAAGGAAAGGGACTGAGAAAACATTGGAAGAGTTTATAGTTGAAAACTTCCCTAATATGGGAAAGGAAATAGTCAACCAAGTCCAAAAAGTGCAGAGAGTCCCATACAGGATAAATCCCAGGAGAAACATGCCAAGACACACATCAATCAAACTATCAAAAATTAAATATAAAGAAAAAATATTAAAAGCATCAAGGGAAAAGCAATAAATGATATACAATGGAATCTCCATAAGGTTAACAGCTGATCTTTCAGCAGAAACTCTGCAAGCCAGAAGGGAGTGGCAGGACATATTTAAAACGATTACAGGGAAATACCTACAACCAAGATTACTCTACCCAGCAAGGTTCTCATTCAGATTTGATGGAGAAATTAAAACCTTTACAGACAAGCAAAAGCTAAGACAATTCAGCACCACCAAACCAGCTCTAAAACAAATGCTAACAGAACTACTCTAGACAAGAAACACAACAGAAGGAAAATACCTGCAATAACAAACCCAAAACAATTAAGAAAATGGTAATAGGAATATAAATATCAATAACTACCTTAAATGTAAATGGATTAAATGATCCAACCGAAAGGCATGGACTGGCTGAATGGGTACGGAAACAAGACCTGTATATATACCGTCTACAAGAGACCCACTTCAGACCTAGGGACACATACAGACTGAAAGTGAAGGGATGGAAAAAGATATTCCATGCAAATGGAAATCAAAAGAAAGCTGGAGTAACAATTCTCATATCACACAAAATAGTCTTTAAAATAAAGACTATTACAAGAGACCAAGAAGGACACTACATAATGATCAAGGGATCAATCCAAGAAGAGGATATAAAAATTGTAAATATTTATTCACCGAACATAGGAGCACCCGAATACCTAAGGCAAATGCTAACAGCCATAAATGGGGAAATCGACAGTAACACAAAAATAGTAGGGAACCTTAACACCCCACTTTCACCAATGGAAAGATCATCCAAAATGAAAATAAATAAGGAAACAAAAGCTTTAAATGATACATTAAACAAGATGAACTTAACTGATATTTATAGGCCATTCCATCCAAAAACAACAGAATACACTTTCTTCTCAGGTGCTCATGGAACATTCTCCAGGACAGATCATATCTTGGGTCACAAATCAAGCCTTGGTCAATTTAAGAAAATTGAAATTGTATCAAGTATCTTTTCCAACCACAACGCTATGAGACTAGATATGAATTACAGGGAAAAATCGGTAAAAAATACAAACACATGGAGGCTAAACAATACACTAAGAAACAACCAAGAGATCACTGAAGAAATCAAAGAGGAAATCAGAAAATACCTAGAAACAAATGACAATGAAAACACGATGACTCAAAGCCTGTGGGATGCAGCAAAAGCAGTTCTAAGAGGGGAGTTTATAGCAATACAATCCTACCTCAAGAAACAAGAAATGTCTCAAATAAACAACCTAACCTTACACATAAAGCAATTAGAGAAAGAAGAACAACAACAAAAAAAAACACCCAAAGTTAGCAGAAGGAAAGAAATCATAAAGATCAGATCAGAAATAAATGAAAAAGAAATGAAGGAAACAATAGCAAATAGCAATAAACCTAAAAGCTGGTTCTTTGAGAAGATAAACCAAATTGATAAACCATTAGCCAGACTCATCAAGAAAAAAAGGAGGAAGACTCACATCAATAGAATTAGAAATGAAAAAGGAGAAGTAACAACTGACACTGAAGAAATAAGAAGGATCATGAGAGATTACTACAAGCAACTATATGCCAATAAAATGGACAACCTGGAAGAAATGGACACATTCTTAGGAAAGCACAACCTTCCTAGACTGAACCAGGAAGAAATAGAACATATAAACAGATCAATTGCAAGCACTGAAATTGAGACTGTGATTAAAACTCTTCCAACAAACAAAAGCCCAGGACCAGACGGCTTCACAGGCAAATTCTATCAAACATTTAGAGAAGAGCTAACACCTATAGTTCTCAAACTCTTCCAAAATACAGCAGAGGAAGGATCACTCCCAAACTCATTCTGTGAGGCCACCATCACCCTTATTCCAAAAACAGACAAAGATGTCACAAAGAAAGAAAATTACAGGCCAATAACACTGATGAATATAGATGCAAAAATCCTCAACAAAATACTAGCAAACAGAGTCCAACAGCACATTAAAAGGATCATACACCATGATAAGTGGGGTTTATCCCAGGAATGCAAGGATTCTTCAATATAAGGAAATCAATCAATGTGATATACCATATTAACAAATTGGAGAAAAACCATATGATCATCTCAATAGATGCAGAAAAAGCTTTCAACAAAATTCAACAACGATTTATGATAAAAAAAGAAACCCAGAAAGTAGGCATAGAGGGAACTTACATCATACAATAAAGGCCATATATGACAAACCCACAGCCAACATCATTCTCAGTGGTTCTCAATGGTTCTCATCGTTTTCAACAGTGAAAAACTGAAACCATTTCCTCTAAGATCAGGAAGATGACAAGGTTGTCCACTCTCACCACTATGATTCCACATAGATTTGGAAGTTTTAGCCACAGCAATCAGAGAAGAAAAAGATATAAAAAGAATCCAAATCAGAGAAGAAGAAGTAAAGCTATCATTGTTTGCAGATGACATGATACTACACATAGAGAATCCTAAAGATGCTCCCAGAAAACTACTAGAGCTAATCAATGAATTTGGTAAAGTAACAGGATACAAAATTAATTCACAGAAATCTCTCGCATTCCTATACACTAATGATGAAAAATCTGAAAGAGAAATTAAAGAAACACTCCTATTTACCACTGCAACAAAAAGAATAAAATACCTAGGAATAAACCTACCTAAGGAGACAAAAGACCTGTATGCAGAAATCTATAAGACACTGTTGAAAGAAATTAAATATGATACAAACAGATGGAGAGATATACCATGTTCTTGGATTGGAAGAATCAACATTGTGAAAATGACTATACTACCCAAAGCAATCTACAGATTCAGTGCAATCCCTAACAAACTACCAATGGCATTTTTCTCAGAACTAGAACAAAAAATTTCACAATTTGTATGGAAACACAAAAGACCCTGAACAACCAAAACATCTTGAGAAAGAAAAATGGAGCTGGAAGAATCAGGCTCAACCTATACTACAAAGCTACAGTAATCAAGACAGTATGGTACTGGCATAAAAACAGAAATATAGATCAATAGAACAGGAGAGAAAGCCCAGAGATAAACCCATGCACATATGGTCACCTTATCTTTGATAAAGCAGGCAAGAATATACAATGGAGAAAAGACAGCCTCTTCTATAAGTGGTGCTGGGAAAACTGGACAGCCACATGTAAAACAATGAATTCAGAACACTCCCTAACACCATACACAAAAATAAACTCAAAATGGATTAAAAACCTAAATGTAAGGCCAGACACTATAACACTCTTAGAGGAAAACATAGGCAGAACACTCTGTGACATAAATCACCACTAGATCCTTTATGACCCACCTCCTAGAGAAATGAAAAAATAAAATAAAATAAACAAATGAGACCTAATGAATCTTAAAATCTTTTGCCCAACAAAGGAATACATGAACAAGATGAAAAGACAACCCTCAGAATGGGAGAAAATATTTGCAAATGAAGCAACTGACAATGGATTAATCTCCAAAATTTATAAGCAGCTCATGCAGCTCAATATCAAAAAAACAAACAACCCAATCCAAAAAATGGGCAGAAGACCTAAATAGACATATCTCCAAAGAAGATATACAGATTGCCAACAAACACATGAAAGAATGTTCAACATCACTAATCATTAGAGAAATTCAAATCAAAACTACAATGAGATATCTGCTCATACCAGTCAGAATGGCCATCATCAAAAAATCTAAAAATAATAAATGCTGGAGAGGGTGTGGAGAAAAGGGAACACTCTTGCACTGTTGCTGGGAATGTAAATTGATACAGCCACTATGGAGAACAGTATGGAGGTTCCTTGAAAAACTAAAAATAGAGCTACCATACGACCCAGCAATCCCACTACTGGGCATATACCCGGAGAAAACCATATTTCAAAAAGAGTCATGTACCACAATGTTCATTGCAGCTCTATTTACAATAGTCAGGACATGGAAGCAAACTAAGTGTCCATTGACAGATGAATGGATAAAGATGTAGTACATATATATAATGGAATATTACTCAGCCATAAAAAGAAATGAAATTGAGTTATTTGTAGTGAGGTGGATGGGCCTAGAGTCTGTCATACAGAGTGAAGTAAGCCAGAAAGAGAAAAACAAATACTGTATGCTAACACATACATATGGAATCAAAAAAAATGGTTATATAGAACCTAAGGGCAGGACAGGAATAAAGACGCTGACGTAGAGAATGGACTTGAGGACACAGGGAGGGGGAAGGGTAAGCTGGGACAAAGAGAGAGAGTGGCATGGACATATATACTACCAAATGTAAAATAGATAGCTAGTGGGAAGCAGCCACATAGCACAGGGAGATCAGCTCAGTGCTTTGTGACCACCTAGCGGGGTGGGATAGGGAGGGTAGGAGGGAGATGCAAGAGGGAGGAGATATGGGGATATATGTATATGTATAGCTTATTCACTTTGTTATAAAGCAGAAACTAACACAACATTGTAAAGCAATTTTACTCCAATAAAGATGTTAAATAAAATAAAAATAAAAAACCTTGGAAAATGCCAGCTCCTGCTTTTGTACGTAAAGAGTTGACCACCAAGACAATACAAGTAATTGTTTAGACTCAAACCTACCAACTCTCTAAAATGTTCTTGCAAACACATATTTTAGCAAAGGAAACACAGAAGGTAGCAATAATACATTCATCAGGAAAGTGTCTTCTAGTAAACAAGTTGTCCTTGCCAAAGTTTACAGAACATTTAGCTGCCTCCTGTAGTTTTCCAAAATAAAGTGACAAGTTCCTGAATTTCTCTAGCAAGATTGCCATTAAAAAGCAGAAACTGCCAAAGACAAATAATTCTCACTTTTTAAAATAGATGCTTGTAAAAACAACCCAGAAGTCCTAGCCCTTCTCAGTAAAACAGGGGTCTGTGTATGAAACTAAAAAAAGCAGAGGAAGTCACATAATAACTGAAGAGTTAGAGAAACATTTCAGGGGAATACTGACGTTTCAAATTAGGTAAATATTTGGACGAAAATGAAGGGCCGTGAGACATAGTAATAGATAAATGGGGACTTCCCTGGTGATCCAGTGGTTATGACTCCAAGCTCCCAATGCAGGGGGCATAGGTTCGATCCCTGGTGAGGGAACTAAGATTCTGCATGCTACATGGCACAGCCAAAAAAAAAAAAAAAAAGAAACAAAGGAAGACAGAAACAGATAAATGGCTGTACTATATCCAAAACTGTTAAAAGCCATCAGATAGTTCCAGTCTATTTATCTCTTCAGCCTAGATCATCTCCTGCCTGGGCCTGTGGCACTCGCTTGTGGGTCCCATCGCTGCCTGGCTGGACTCCTCATTTCTGACTCCTGGATGATCTTTGGCTGAATATCCCCTGGAATGTCCACGTTCAAACAAAAATAGCTGACAGTGTAAATGTCCCATTGATTTCTACTCTACGGATGGAAGGGAGTACCTGGAACCACCTAGGTTACCCATTTCCTCTGTATTCCTCAGACCTTAGCGTCTAGGCTCACTCACCCCTATCCTAGACTCTGAAGCCACTGTAGACTCTAAATCAAGGTGACTCTCCCACCTCAGCCACCCAACTCTCCAGCATACAGTGACTCAGCAGCAAACTTGCTCTGTTTATAGTTCTGCTCTTCCAGTAAACTGCAGCCCTAATTATGCAGCTATCTCTTCTATTTTATTGTTATGATATTTGTTATGATATTTGTTATGATATTTGGGGAGATTCCTTCATTTTAATTTGTTTTCTGGTTGGTTATTTTTCTTTTTTCCTTCCTTTTGTTTTTAAGCCAACCCCTACCTTGTTCTGCTACTTCAGTAGTTGGTTCCTTGCCTTGTTTCTCCATGCTTAAGTAGTTTTCTAATTCCCCAGTTGCTTTGAGGTTTGAATTCTGCTTTGCTTGCTCTTTCAGATACTAAGGCATAAAACTTGGTTCCCCTGGCCATGTCTTTACTATGTCCTAACAGATTAAGGCCTAAATAAGTAGCCACAGGCTGGAGAGTCACTGGGTGTTATGGTCCCCAGTTTCAGTAGTCTAGAACCAACCCAAGTGCCTTCTACATGTCAGGCGCAGGAGAACTGAGGACACTGCAGGGAACAAGACAGACAGAGTTCCTGCCTTTGCGGAGCTTACGTTCTGATGTGAGGATACACAGTAAAATAAATAAGCAAATACAATCCTAGGTGATGAGTATCATGAAAAAAACAAACAAAAAAAACAAAACCTGCTTCATCTGCCCAGGCCTACTGCTGACTTGTGATGCCTGCAGCTTATAGGAACTTCTCCTGCATCTGCTGATGAGAATGTCCCTGAATGTTTCCCTTAGTTAAAGCAGTTCCCATCAGAAATCTTCACAGAATCTGAGTTTGGAGCTTTTGACAATTACTTGTTATAAAAAAAAAAAAAAGTGACCCGTCCCACTAACACTGGCTGGGAATCCTTTAGCAATTATGGGATCTCCCCTTCCACACGATCACAGGACTCTTCCCCTCGCCTGGGAAGCCCCGGACTCCACACATGCAACTCACAGGGCTCCCTCAACTTCTTCTTCTCTTTCTCTTCCTTTTCAACTATTAAAAAAAATAATATCTGCTTATTTATAGAATCAAATAGAAAGGTGTGGACGATAGTACCCATCACCAATGAGTAGACTTAAAAGACTTTTTTTCCAAATAGCTAATTCAAGTATCCAATTTAAAATTCAAAAGCCATTATTGGGTATAGACTAAAAAGTGAATCTCTCTTCCGCCCTTTCTTCCAAATCATCCAGTTTCCCTGCCCAAGACAACACTTAGCAGTTTCTTGTGTGCCCACCCAGAGATGTTATATGCATGTATAAGCAAACACAGAGACATTCTTTGTCTTTCTCACAAATGGTAGCATACTATATATACTGTACCTTACTTTTCCAATAAACAATGCGTCTTGAAGTTTATTCCATACCCATAGAGCCACTTTACTCTCTTTAATAGGTGAATGGCATCCTAATATATGGCAACACTGCAACTTATTTAAATAGTTTCCTATTAATAGACTTTTAAATTGATTCTAATTTTTTGACTTTGTAAGTAATACTGCAATTAATAGTCTTGGATATAGCCTTTTAACATAAGATGTACTCTAACCTGAAATTTCCATAATTATGTTTCCAACTACCATCTCAGTTTTGTACATTTGTAATTCTATATATCAATTTCCTTATAAAACAACAGATGCTTTCGGAGGTGATGAGGATGTTCTTGGTACACTTAAAATTCCATGCTGAAACAAAAATTTTTAAACTTCTGGGCAGGGTGAACTACAATGACAGGTGTGATCCTTGTCAAGATGGCAAAATGTCACCTAAGGAGCATTTCTTAAGTGTTTACTGTTTACAAAATTTCTACGTTGGTCAAATATGGTGAAATTAGGGCAGCCACACTGTCTGGCTCAGGTAGAAGAACAAGCACACAACTGTATGACACAAGCGTATTGAAAACCTTGCTGCCTGGATTCCCACATGCTGAAAACCAGAGTCATGCTGCTAGTATGGAATCCTGTGGTAACTCATCAAAAGAAAGAAGCCCTGGGATTGGCCAACAGCCTGTTATCTCGTGCCGTCTAGTTCCTTTCCCCAACAACTCAGTACTGAAAAGCAACTCTAACCAATCACTGAAGCACATGGGCAAGAGTGTGTTGTATCCTTCCATGTCCGTCTATATAGATCATGTGCTTGGGAAGTGGTCATTTAGGGTAATAATATTAAGGAAACATTACATTTCATGGGCTGTTGGAATTAACCAGAACTTCTCTGAAAGACAAAAGAAACTGTGAATGAAAAATCACAGTAGTCACCTGGCTATGTGTGTGAAGCTCTTCAATCAGAGGAAACCAAGTGCTGGACAAAGAGCTGGAGAGGAAGGTGCATCCAAGGGACTATTGACATCGCTTTAACTAAGGTAAGTGTTTTGGCATAAATGATAAAGTGGGAGACGTGAAAACAAGAGAAATAATTCTCTTGCATCACCAAGTGTAACCAGTGGGTCCACACATTTTTCAATCAGAAAATTCCTAAGGACACCACTAGCTCTGGATAGAACTAGAAGTAGTTTCCAGGGTTGTGTGCCAGTTTTGAACCTGAGGGTGACTTACGGGCCATCACTTTTGAAGCTCCGAGAGGTCTTAGATAAGGTGGCTGAGCAGTTGGAAAATCCAGACTGAGGCAGCCAAGTAAGGGGTGATGGGCACCTGAAACTCTGTCTTTTAAGGTTCAAATGTGAATCTCAGTGTGAGGTGGTCTACTTGGGAGCTACATTTTAGAAAGAAGTGCTGACATTGCAACCATTCTCCCTCCCACCTTCTGCTCACAGCCCGTCCTTTCCAAAGCATTTGCTTTTAACTAGTGAGGCTATTCCAGGGCTTTGCCTGTTATGGCTCCATAGCCACTCAAATTGTTTAATTATGTGCAACTCGAAGTCACAATTCTAGGTCCAGACTTGAGTTTACAACTAAAATACAAACAGGCTATCCAGAATTGGTAATAGCAAATGTGCCATACTTGCTTAAAGCCTATTTCGAAGTTTTAGTATCAGACATTCAAAAATTTGATCCTCATTTTCACCATTCCCAAACTGAAAAGTGGGGTCAGATTCAATGATCTCTTAAGTTTTCTTTCATCAGTCTGACATTCTCTGAAGCATGAAATTTCTTTCCTATACATTTTCTTTTCCTTTGAGTAAATAGAACTTGGAGTAAAGAGAAGAGGAATTCCCTAATGCTCATTTATCTGAGATTGAAATTTTCTTTCAACTCTGGTTTACTTAAGATGAAAACCATAGTTGGTTATTGTTATAACAGCGACCATTTAAAGTGTTCATACTTACTCTCTCAGTAGCAGATAAAAGCCTCATTTACCCAACTCCCTGCCTTTTCTAGATAATACTATGAAACATTTCCACAAGCATATCCCCACTATTACCACAAATACATGCCTAAAACCAAATTCCTCTAAACATTTTCTCAAAACAGTAATTCTTCTATCCCTAACTTCCCTTTTTTCCCAGTTGGTGATATTACAGGTTTCATATTCACACCCCCAAGTCATTTTGGACTTCTCCCTTTTCTTAGCTTCATCTCCATCAAATGTATCCAATCATTTACAAAGCCTCAGTGATTTTTTTTAAGTCACAATGTCTCACTAACTGGTCCCTTCCTCACTTCCCTCATGATTTCTTCATTATTCCCTGTCAGTGCTCCCATAATGGCCTTCAAACTTGTTTCCCTGCTTCAAGCCTTGCCTTTTCCAAACTATCCAATAACCAATACAATATTGGGTTTACTAAATTGGGATATTCTCCATGTTACCTTCTGTTCAAAACCTTCACAGACTTCCCAGTGTATATAGGATACATTGAGCTCAAACTCTGTCTCTGTCTGTCTGCCTGTCTCTGTCTGTCTCTCTCCCTCTCTTATTTGCAAATCTGTGTAATTTCCTAATTTTCCTTTCCAGCTTCTTTTATCCCTATTTCCCAGATTTCCCTGGCATTCTATTTTTGTTTATGCTGTGCCACTCAAATGCCCTTCCTTATCCTCTCTGCTTATCAAAGTACTATTCATCTTCATTATCTAGCTTAAATTTCCCCTTTTTGAAACCCAGAATAATCTTCTATGTCTTTCCAACCATTCCAACCTAAAGTGATTCCTCTGTCCTCTGAAACTTCATTGCATTTATTACCCGTGACACATATTTAACAGTTAAGAATTCTCTTGCCTTCTTAGTTTTCTTTTAACTTTCATATGTTTTTATCTCCCAACTACATAGTAAGGTAATTAAGGGCAGTTACTGTATCATTCACATAATGAGTCCTGAATTGTAGGGTTAGAATACCTGTGTTTTAATCCTTGCACTGTTATTTACTGACCTTAAACTTGGTCTCAGTTTTCTCATTTGTGAAATGGAAACAGTGATAGTTATTTCCTTGTAGGGGTTTTGTGGGTGTTATGTGAGAGAATATAAAAGTGCTCAGAATAGTACCTGGAACATGATAAGCACTCACTAAATGTTAGCAACTATGATAGTTATTCATACTTCTCACTTCCAAAGTTCCTAGTATAGTGCCTTGGCCCATAACCATGCTTTATCAATATTGAGTGGAATTCAGCTGAGTCAACTGAGGGAAATAAGTAGACTGTGTGGGTGGTACATTGTGGAATAGGGGAACTTCCTGGTCTCACTAAAATCATGCCATAGATTCCATCACATATTGTTGTCAGCAAGCCAGCCTCTTTCTAAGTCCCTGCCACTCCCTAATACTGCTCAAGAGGCTTCTGAGGGTTTGGCTCAGTGAACAGGGAATTCTTTCCCGAGCATCCCTCCCTTCCTGCCAATTCAAACTGACCTGGCTGCAGACAGAAGGTTGCCAAACTTCCTAAGGTGGTACTAAAAATGTGGACCAGAGAATTCTCATATGTCCCCCAAAAAACCTACCAGTCTACTATTTCATTTACTAGGCTCCAAGACTGGCCTGCTGTAGTGGAAAGCAGGCTCAGTGAGATGCTCTCCTTTCATCTCGCAGTGTCAGCATGCCATGGACACCAGCCAGCAGGATGCTCTCAGCTGGGACCCCATATCATCCATAGCTAAAGAGCAACAGATGCTGGCCAATGAGGCGGGGACATCTATGCTGCTCATCTGAGCCATAAAAGCAGGGTTTTTTTAAAATAGAGAAACTATAAAGTTTAAACCCCAGTAAGCATCACGGATATCACTACCATTAAGCAGTCCAATCAGATTCAACTGATCCATGCTTAAAGCAAGTATGCCCTCATTAAAAACAATTCAGAGAGGCAAGAAATAACTTTGTTAAGGGTGAAAAGTGTGATCAAAGGTGTGAACTCAGGTCCAGTGAAACAAATATGTGCTTTGGATGCAGACAGACCTGGGTCCTTCCTATGCAAGCTGTATACTTTTGGGAAATTTTTCTAATCTCAATATTCTGTGGGATAAAGGGGATTATAACACCTAGCTCAGTTGGCCGTGGTGACACTTAAACGAGTTAATGCACTTAAAGCAGCTGCCAGGTCTGTGGCACAATCCAGGGACGGAGATGTTCCTTTCCCTCTCACTCCAAAAGCAGATGCATCCTGCCCAAGGCTACGAGTGACGCGCCTGGTGACAATTCCACAGGCAGGTGAGTGAGATGATTTGAACATTTCTGAAATGTTGGCCTAGATTGTGCTGGGTGTTGGACAATTCACAAAGTAGAAGGGCCCGCTGCTCTCAGTGCTTTCACACTTGCAACTCAGGAGCCCACCTCCGTGCAGAGGGCTCTCCTCCCAACCTCCCGAAGGAGATCTGGATTCAACTTGACTTTCACCTCAATTTGGACATGTTGCCACTTCCAACAAGGCCAGTTTCCTTACTGAAAGAAGTCCTTCCCCTGGGTAAAATCCCAACAGCTTCATTTGTTTAAATTCCCTTATTGGTCTTGCTAATGCCGGGTGTGGTTTTTCCTCATTACGGAATACTGATAACAAGCAAACTAGCACGGGAAAGGAAGGCAGCCGCTCGATTCCCTTGCTGCCCAGGGAATGATCCGTGGTACTGCCGGGTGGAGGAGGCGTAGCTGAGCCGAGAGGCGCCGCCGGCCCGGGCAGGGGGAGCGGAGTGGGGAGGTCGGGACCCCTGGGCTGGGCGCGAGGAGAGGCGGAGCGGGAACCTCCCGCGGCCGCAGTGGCCCGGCCAAGCCCGACAGGTTCCAGCAGCTCCCCTCACCCCTCCCCACGCCTCCCGGGTTTTCCCCTGGGTTCGGGGTTTCCTGTTTCAGTTCTCGGTGATCTCCAGCAGCAGGTGCTGGTTTGCCAACCTCAGCTCCAGACGAGGCGAAGGAGGAGAAGGAAAAGAGGAAAGGGGAGGAGGAACCGGTGCAGCGGCTGCGGCTGCCGCTGCGGGCGGGCGAGGGGCTAGGGGCGAGGCGACAGCGGGAGATCCAGGCTCGCTCTCCCCGCGGAGCAGCGGCGCGGGCGGCGGGCCGAGCCGGGGCCCCGGCGTGTGGCCGGTGTGCGCGCAGGCGGCATGGGGGAGCCTCCCACTCGCCCCGCGCTCTAGCGGCGGCCAGAGGCTAAAGGAGAGGCGGCCGCCCGCCGGAGGGTCCCGGGGCGGCCCCGCTTCCAGGGCATGTGGTGATGGCTGATGAGAAGAGACTGAAAGTAGGTTGAGCAACAGATCCGGGTGCGCGCTTGTGGGGGTCGGGGGGGCGAGTGGTGCCGGCTGGGGGAGGGGGAGCCGGGGCTGCGGCCGGCGCGGAGGGCGCGCGGGCTGGGCGGGCGGGCGCGGCGCCGAGCGGGGAGGGCCGAAGTGGCTGCTGTCGCTGCGGGCCCCGCCGCCGGCTCGCCGCTTCCTCGCGGGGCCGGCCATGCCGGGTAGCGGCCCCCAGGTTTGTCCCTCGGGAAGGGGGTGGAGGGGCGGACAGCGGCGACAATGGCCCTGAGGGAGCTGGGCGAGGGGAGGGCCGCGGGCCGGGAGGCCGCGCCCGAGCGCCGGGCGGAGGGGCCGTGGCTGGGGCGGCCGCGCCGGCGGATCTCCAGGCCCAGGCAGGTCGGGCCGCTGGAAGTCGAGTCCCTGAGCCCCGGCTGCTCCCGGGGCTCGGGCGGGGTCGAGCGAAAGCCCAGCGCATCCTCCCGGGCGGCAAAGCCGGCCCCACCGGGGATCTCGGGCGAGGGGAGGCCGGTCTCTCCGGCCCCGCGGCCTAGGGCTTCGGTCCACTCCCGGCCGCCCCAGGGCACGGCCACCGAACATGGAGGCGGACCCGGGCGCCCCGGATGGAAACGGACCCACAGTCCCTCTCCTGAGGCTCAGACCTCGCGCGCTGGGAGGCGGGGGGGGGGCGGCGGGGGGGGTGAGGCAGCATCCGACAGCTCGGATACAGCCCCAGCCATTAGCTTTTATTATCCATCCCTCCAGCCAAACCCCCAGGCGGGCCGTGGCGAAAACCCCCCTCTGCTCCCGCGTCCCTCCTGCAACCCTCACCCCTCAGTGTCCAGCCAAATTCCCATTTTCACCCTGCGTTCATTTAACCGGACCGGTCCCCATGTTTAACTCCCTACAAAGAGGTGTTACAAATGTAACTTGGAGAAATGAATCCCGCATTTCCTCCCTTAACTGTCTCGTCCTTCACCCCTTCAAGACCTTAAAACCAGCCTAAGCTTCCAAGTACTGATCACCCTAACTGGATTTCTTGCTGTTTGGGTAACCGTTAACAATCCTGGTCTGTGCTCTGTGTTTTGTGATAAAGAGAAGAAATACTAATCCAGATTTAGGGAAAGTTTTCCTGTTGGTTGCAAGAATGTGTTGGAATATCCCCAGGCCCATGAGGCGCTTATTGATTCAGATTTTTTTTTTTTTTTTTTAACCATCTTAGAATAGTTGCAGAGATACTTGGGGCTCAGTATATTTAGAAATTTGGGAAAATTCATCAGTTCTTCACTTATTTCCTCATGTAGTTTTTCTAATGTATATTATAAACAGAAAACAGTGGATATGCCTAATACAAGTTTTTGGACCTTGGAGAACCACAAGAAGTGGGAATGTAATGTGTTATATATTTTTTAAAGTCTTAATATATTTAGGGTATGAGGGTATGACTTCCATTTATTTAATCACATATGCAATTAATTTTAGTCGCAATTTCTCAATTTTGGTGTTATCTGTTGTTCGAATATAAGGATAGCTTCACCAAGTATTTGTAAAATTGTCTTACTGTTGATAACCCCAGGAAGATGCTTATTTCAGACTTGCCTCTCTATTCACCTGCTTTCTTCCAATTTGGCATTTGGATTTTAAGTTACCTTAATCTGTCTACTTGAAGATACCCTAAACATCAGAATCGTTTGGTAACTGTGTATCTATGATTTGAAATGTTTGAGTATTTTTACTTAGTTTAACAATGGATTTTGCTTTCAAAGTAGGTTACATTTCTACCTCTAGCATCTGGTCATCACACAAGTACTTAAACTCTATATGTAAAGTAAAATGAACTTTTAAACAAAACAACAGCAAAAAAGAGGCCACTATTTTTTTAACCTGCTTTTAATAATGGAAGTCTAATGAACTAGTTTATTATAATGGAAAATATTATAGGAAACAGAAACGTTTGTATGCTGATGGAAGTTTTTATTAGTCATTTCCTTTTACTACATTTTTGTTTTAATTACTATACTAATAAAATTATCCTATTTTATATTACTGGTTTCTCTGGAGCTATGTTTTCATGGATTACATCTGCCAAATTGAACCCCAAGTGTTCAATAGATATAGTGTTTTTTAAGTATTTTTCTCATTCTACAACTGGGTTACCTTGTCTTCATTCTAGCACATCACAGTGTTCTCTACATTAATTTTAATTACTGTAACAGATGTAAAAGTGTTGCTATCATTTTATAGTTTTTAATACCATTTTTATATCATTTTATACCCTTTTAGTGCTTTCAATTGCTTTTCTACATATATTCAAAAGAATTCTACTTTCATTCTTATTTGATAGCAGTTTTAAAGAAGTAAACGTAAGATTTTAAGTAGGAGGGTTTTTTTTTTATCATTTTAGTATTAGAATTAGAATGTAGGATTGTAAACTAATTGACAGTTATTGCTCATGTGAGACTGGTAAACTTCTATTACCTCAGCAAATAATTATTTAGTATCAATCTAGGTGCTGTATAAGGACCCTGACCTCTAAAAGAAGAGAGATTATTAACAGAGAGCACATAAAGCTAGATGGAATATTCTACGTGCCGTAAGCAAAGAAGTAGGAAATTCAGGCACTGAGAAAGGTGGCATGCCAGGCCTTAAAGATGGGAGTCATTTCCAAATGGATACCCTGAGTCAAGGAAAGCAGGGAGTAGGTGATCCAGTGTGTCTGGAGCATTCCCCGGATGATAGGAGTAGTGGATGATTAAGGTGGCAAAGATGGTTTCAAGGGTATAGTTTTATTGGAAAGAAAAATATTAAGTAAGAAGGTCAGTGAATAACAGAAGCATATTAAATCAGGAAT
This sequence comes from Globicephala melas, assembly GCF_963455315.2. Classification (NCBI taxonomy): domain Eukaryota; kingdom Metazoa; phylum Chordata; class Mammalia; order Artiodactyla; family Delphinidae; genus Globicephala; species Globicephala melas. The sequence continues at coordinate 85,914,236 of NC_083321.1, forward strand.
TCAAATTTAAGCCTAAAATATCGTGATTCTGGGGTTCAAAAATACCAAATGTTCTTAAAAAAATTTGTGTTTTAAGTGCTGATATGCCTCCTGTATGATCATCTCTAGGTCCATCCATGTTGCTGCAAATGGCATTATTTCATTCTTGTTTTATGGCTGAGTAATATTCCATTGTATAAACATACCAGATCTTTTTTATCCATTCATCTGTTGATGGACATTTAGATTGCTTCCATGTCTTGGCTATTGTAAATAGTGCTGTAAGAACCATTGGTGGTGCATGTATTGCTTTGAATTATGGTTTTCTCCAGATATATGCCCAGGAGTGGGATTGTAGGATCATACGGTAGCTCTTTTTTTAGGTTTTTAAGGAACCTCCATACTGTTCTCCATAGTGGCTCTACCAATTTACATTCCCACCATCAGTGTAGGAGGGTTCCTTTTTCTCCACACCCTCTCCAGCATTTATTATTTGTAGACTTTTTGATGATGGCCATTCTGACGGGTGTGAGGTGATACCTCATTGTAGCTTTGATTTGCATTTCTCTAATAATTAGTGATGTTCAGCATCTTTTCATGTGTCTTTTGGCCATTTGTTTGTCTTCTTTGGATCTTCTGCCCATTTTTTGATTGGGTTGTTTTTTTGATATTGAGCTGTATGAGCTGTTTATATATTTTGGAGATTAATCCCTTGTCGGTTACATAATTTGCAAATATTTTCTCCCATTCTGTAGGTTGTCTTTTCATTTGCTTCATGGTTTCCTTTGCTGTGGCACACTGTATTTTGGATCCAGTGGCATAAAGATAACTTTCAGATCTGTGATGTGGAGATATCAATTCCATCTTTGGTTTTTATAGCTGACATAATAATAGTTATTGTGTATTGTGCACTGATGTGCTAATGTCATGCTTATGCTTGCTTTTATTATCTTCATTCTATAGATGAGGAAACTGAGACACAGAAAGTTTAAATAACTTGTCCAAAGTCACACATCTAGTAAATTGCAGAGGGAGTTTGAACCCCTGAGTCTGACTTTAAAACTCATGCCCTTAACCACTGGGCAGTTCTGCCTTCCTGTGATACTATTTTTAGTTCTGTAAAAAGTGTGTCATTGTGTGTATGTTTGTATGTTGATACACATTGTTTCAAAATTAAGAGATGCATGATGATTCTTATGCCCAGTGAACTGGCATAAAGTAAAGCCCATAAGCAGATGTCTGAACACTCAAAGCATTCTGCCTTTAAGATAAATTATCAGATCTCTAAAGGTAGATAGCAAATAAAAATCCCAAGTTCTTCCTGCTTGCCTGGACATTATTCCCCTATACCCCCTCATCTTTTGCCTGGCTCACACCTCATTATTCAGGCCTCAGCTTAGATCTCACTGGGTTTACTCCATTGTAGGTTAAGATTGATAATAGAGGTGACACTTACTGTGCCAAGCACTGTTCTAAGTGCTCTACATATATTAATGCATCTAATATTTACTGTACTCCTGTAAAGAAGTATTTCAATACTTTTTTTTTTTCTGATGAGGAAACCAAACTACAGTGTGGTTAAATAACTTGCTAGAGGTTTCACAGTTAATGGCAGAGCAGGTGTCCCAACTTAGGCTAAGTATGAAATATTAAGGTCTCTTTAACCTAATACATGTTAATATATTATTGTGAGATTTAAACTATATAATAGAATCATCTCTCTTGGGAGTTTATAGAGCTTGGTGCCCCACCTTTCCATCCCCATTTAACATTCACTAAGGATTTTCTCATGACATTAAAAATATTTCAAACATTTTCTTCCTAAGAACATATCATTTTACTTAATCATTCTCCTATTTCAGTTAGACATTTGTTTTCCCCCAGTATTTCAAAATCATAATGCTTTAGTTGAACATCCCAGTAATTTTTCTTTTTTCTGCATCTGTGTTCTTAGGATGGATTCCTAGAAGTAATGATCAAAGAGAATAAGCTTTAAGGTCTTTGATGGCCAAAAAGTTTTCCAGAAAAGCTGTATTGGTATGTACACTTGTCAGAAAAGCGTGACAGAGCTGATTTCATTCCATGTTTGAATTAACTATTAACTGTAAAATTTTTTGACAGTTTGTTAAATGAACATTAATATCTAATTTTAATGCTGACTTTTTTCTACTTATATTTTAAGATATTAAAGTAGGCAGGTTGATTAAGAAGAAGCAAAGAGAAAAGTAAAACCACCTGGAATCTTCTTACCGATAAATAACTTCTGTAAATATTTTGATAAACACTCTCCTATTTTTTCTTCCTGTAGTTATACTTTACAGAGTTTTTACTTGAGTTTTAAATTTAAAATACAAGCATTTTCTAATTACCCATCTTTAGGCAAAATTATTTGTTTACTCCCCTGTGTTTTCAAAATACTTTAAATCCCTCTATAACACTTGTATATTTGGTGATAGTTAACTGTTTCTTCTTTATTTCTTTTTTGCTTTCTGTGTCTCTGCTCTTCATCTATATAACAGAAAAAAAAGTACTAGCTAGGGCATAGATTTGTCATAAGGATTAACTGATAATACAAAATACAGTGCCTAGGATCTTCTTTATCTTGTTTGTAGTCTTTAGGCAAGGACTTTGGTTTACACTGTTTTATCCCAAGTCTTCTACAGTGTTTAATACCTAGTAGATACTTCATGGATGTGTTTTTATTGTTAAAGGCCATAGAGTATGTTCTTTAAATGGACCTGCTGATGTGGTAGGGTGAACAAAAGTCAGTAGATGGCTATGAGATGATCGCAGTAATCAGTAGAGCAAATAACACAATTTGTGTACCCAAACATTTTAAAATTAACTTAGTATGTATGATGTGATTTCTTGAGTGGTCACATGCATTTACCCTTATCTACCCCACTTAGCTGGGGAAGGATATTATAAAGGCAAATTTCTAGAAGTTAGTCTTAAAGTCTTTCAAGAACAAAACATTTTAACTATTTTAAATGGAAAAATTTAAATACATGGATTATATTTTTCTACCTTCAAGTAACATGTAGCCTATAACTTCACTTATTATGAAGCATAATAATAGCTAACATTTATGGGGCACTAACTTTATGCCAGGTACAGTATTAAGCACTTTACTTACATTATCTAATTTAGTTTTACAACAATTGTATAAAGTTTATACTGTTGTTTTGCCTATCTTCCAGGTGATAGAACAGGGGTTATCAAGATTTCTTATTTATCCTATCTAAATAACAATGCTTGTTTTGCTTTTTTTTTAAAAAAAAAAAAAGATGGTGAGGACAGCAGAACTCAATGATTTCTGTTGATGTATATTAATGATTTTTGGTCTTCTTTCCTTGCTGTTAGCTGTTCCTTGCTGATGTTGTCACTTCTTCCCTCTAATTTGAAGAAGATAACTGCTATGGACTGTGAAACTGAATGACAACAGCTAGTATTATGGCTAACATAAAAGTATTTAGGCAGCAATTAAAGGCCTTTAGGACTCGCAGATTGTCTAGGTTGGAGAACTGAGAAATTGCACTTTCAGAGAGTAGTTGGGGCCTCTAACAATCAAATAGACCTGGGTTTGAATCCCAGCTCTGTCCTTTACTGGCTGTGACCTTAGACAAAACTCAGTTTCTCTTTGATTTCTTGTACTTTGCAAGTTGTTTTTAGTGATTTAAGCTAATGAGTATAAAAAGTGCCTGGCACATAGAAGGCAGTGAATGTTATTATAAAGTGACTTAGCAGTATTCACTGAATTGATTAGACAGAGATTTTGTTTGTTTGTTTTATTTTTCTGTCTACTTATTCACTGGCTCTTAATTGTGTTCTGGGTAATTGGGCTTACCAGATGAAAAATACCTAAAAAATCAAGTTTACTTTTATTGCTTTTAATATGTAAGTTTATATTTTAGATTTTTCAAAGGGCTTTTAAATTTATTACTTCATGTCATTTAGGGTGAAGCTAAAATTAGTTTCTGTTCTTTGTTCTTAGTCATCTACTCATTTCCTATTCAAAATTACATGGGCTTAATTTTATCCTTTATTCTGTGACTTAGTCTGTTTCACATCTTGGCTTTTACTTTATAATTTATTTTTATTATTTTGTATACTTATAGGGAGCAGTTCTCCCATATAATTGAGGCTGCCTCCTCATTGTTGACTTAGACGTTTTTTAAGTCATCGTTTCTTTGAATTGCCCCACTGAGTTGGCGATTTTATGTATTAGATACTTCTTGGAATTTTGCTGTAATTGTAAATGATTAGTACAGATCTAAAATGCTGGAAGTGTGCAATAAATTATCTATTTTGATAAAGTAGGCATTATTTCTATTTTTGCTAAGATAGAAAAATGCCTTAAGTAACATAAAAATTGTGTTCATAACGTTATGTTAAAATTAGCAATATCATGCATAGGAAAAAATAATTTTAAATAGGAGAGATGTTTTCCAAAGTGCATTTCTATTATTTTGACTACTTCGTTTTATCTTTTAAAATTAAATTTTGAGTTAAATATTTTAACATTTATTTTATCACATTTTTAAAATAGAGAAAAAGTAAAAGTGATAGTGAAAAATCATATATAATTCTCCCGTAGAGAGAACTTAAAGTTTTGGTAATGTTTTCATTTTTTTTTAATCTCCTAGTCAATATAAACACATCCTTTAAAAAATTTGTATGCATATGTAGTTTTGTTTCTTGCTGTTCATTCAATATACGATGTTTTCCTGTATCATTAAATATCCTTTTAAAAGATTATTTTTATTGGGCTTCCCTGGTGGCGCAGTGGTTGAGAGTCCACCTGCCGATACAGGGGACACGGGTTCGTGCCCTGGTCCGGGAAGATCCCACATGCCGCGGAGCTGCTGGGCCCGTGAGCCATGGCCGCTGGGCCTGCACGTCCGGAGCCTGTGCTCCACAGCGGTAGAGGCCGCAGCAGTGAGAGGCCCGCGTACCACAAAAAAAAAAAGATTATTTTTATTGGCTGAATGCATTCAACACATTCAAATACTGCAATTTAATCAAGCTCATATTGTTGAGTATTTAGAGTATGACCAATATTTTTATTGTTATAGTGAACATGATAAATGTCCATGTATATAGATCTTTGTACACATTGATGAATATATTTTAAACAAATTCCTAGATGTGATCATGCAAATTGCCCTCTAGAAAAGTTGCACCAATTTATATTCTTAGAAATGCATGTGTGTCGCTCTCTGCACCCATCACAGTTTCCCTTCACAGCCTGTCTTTGTTAATTTGATAAACAAGAATGACATAATAGTGCTAAGAAGCTCCTTCAGTAGAGTCAGAGAGATTGAGTTTGAGTTCCTGTTCTGACACTTGTGTGATCGTGGGCAAATTTCCTATATTTTCCTAAGCCGCAGTTTCTTTGTGAAATTGTGATGATAGTACCTATTATCATGGTAATATCATATAATATCATGGTTGTGGCTATTAACCAATAATGTACATTGAAGTATAAGCCCTTGAGAGATGTTAGCTGTCATTATTAATTATGAATGAGATTTCACCTCATTATATTCTATACTTGGTATGCCTATATTTTATACCTTGTAGTGGGTGGTATAAAGGAAAGTTAGTCAATTTTAAATAACCATCTTTTATGTACCGTTAGTTATATTGTAGTACTTAGTTCCAATACTTTTTCAGTTGACTGTCTTGATTTTCAGGATATATTATAAGTGACCCCCAAATAATATAAATTTTAAAAAATATTTCAACTTTTTTTTCTTGTCTTATTGCATTGGTTGAAACCATAGAACAGTGATAGTAGGCATTTGAGCTTATTTCTTATTTTACTGGGTCTTTCTCCCTGTTATTTCATTTTTTAAATGCCAATGGCTATTGTTTCCTGACATAGGTGTCCCCTGCTTATATACACATATTCCTGCAAATATCTATAAAAGCTAAATGTGAGAAACTTGAAAATAGATTTATATATCATGGGAGAATTCCTTTAAATTGTTAAATTCCTAAGTATCTTTTAGGCACATCTTCAAAACTATATTTTCAGCATTTGACTCATGTTCTCTTCTTTTTAAATTGAACATACAGTCAGTCAGTTTAAATAAGGCTAAATGTCAGTAAGGCTGAAATTTTGCTGCTTTCAACCCACTTAATGATTCCATCCTTGTCTCAATGATACAGACTTTGAGACCCACTTTACTTTTCAGCATTGTCTGCTATTACATTATATTTATAAAATACTAGTTAAAGTAAATGAAACAAATTTGCCCCTTGGAATAAAACCCTTATTCAAATAAAGTCTTAAGGTCATAGTCCCAGAGCCCTCCTTACTCAGCTTCTGAGGCATCTTTCAGAAAACTGTTTAAAAATGACTACCCCCCAAAAAAGATTCAAATAATTTACAAATCACAAATATGACAGTGCTACTGAAACTGAAGTTTTCAGGGGCTAGCAGGAAACCCACCCTGTGATATCGTAAGGTTTTTGTTAAATAATTTTTGTACCAAAGTCCTGATTTAGCATGTTTTAAAAAATGATTAAGTATAGCAACATATACTGTATGAAGATATGGTATTCACAGATCTAGGTAGTGTCTTTCTATTGTTGGGTTACTAAAATTTGAATCCTGGACTCTCTTCTTTTTTGTACAGTTTTCCATCCATGCAAACTATATTTTTAAATACCATCTACATGCTAATGACTACCAAATTTTTATCTCCAATACTGACTTCTCTCTTTTACCCAGCTGTCTTGGGACAGCTCTACTTGGATAGCTATTAGTATCTGAAACAAAATTATCTAAAACAGAATTTTTGTCCTTCCAAATCTGTCCCTTTCCAAGTCTTCCCCACTTTAATAAATGTTACTACCATCTTCTCAGCTGCTCACACCATAGATCTAGAAGTTCTTGATTCTTCATGTCTCTTTCATCTTCCACACCCATCCAAGTACCCATAAGTACCCATCAGTACTTATGATTAAATGAACTGAATTAACAGTGTTCAATATTAGAAAAATCTATTATCATAGAATGAAATCTACTGGTTAAATGTGTATTGTAATAATTTGAATATACTATATAACTTACCTTTCTTATATTTAGAACTCTGTATAAAGTATAAGTAAGATTATACATATATTTGATTAGTTTTGGTGCCATCTTTGTTAGGTTTGGTCATAATTAGGCCAGCCTCATAAACCAGTTGGGATGCTTTCCATGTTCTTAGGTGCCCTAGAATAATCTCAGTAACAAAGGATTTTGCCAGAACACACCTACAGAAAAAATGGGTATAGCATTCTTTGTCAGGAATGGAATAGAGGGTATAAATCTTTAACAAAGTTTTTATTTCTTCCATGGTTATTCACTTACAACCTTTTCTTAAGTCGGCTTCAATTATGGATTCTTATTTATTGGCATAAAGATTTATGCAAAGAAACCCTTCCATTTCATTGAACATTATATTTGTATTGTTAATTTGTAGAGTTCCTTAACCTCTTGGTCACATTTTTAGGAAGTTATTCACTTATTCATTTATTCATTCATTCATATTTAGAACCAGCTCTCCATTATATTAACCATTTCTACATTTTTTTGCTTCCTAATTTACTTATTTATGCTTTTAATTTTATTACTTTGCCTACCTTTATTTTGGCTTGTTTGCTTATTTTAACCTTTCTAATTTAAATGTTTAATTCATTTATTTCTTTTTTCTATTAAATACATTTACACCATTAATTTTTTCATTGAGTATTAATTTGACCACATCCCATAGGTTATAATTCTATTGTCATCCATTTTTAATGTCCGTAATTTTATTTTTTATTTTTCTTTAACTGCAGGGTTATCTGGAAGAGAGTTTTAATGTACAGATATTGGGAGTTTTAGGGTTTAAAAAAATTTTTGTTATCAGATGCTGACTTCTCATTTTTGTGTCTCATAGTCAGAGTATACTTCCATTCTCTATGTTTGAGTTTTTCCTAAATGCCTTGAAAAAGTTGGTCTGTCTAGTGCAAATGTCCTCTGTATCTTATCTTTGAAGTCAAGAAATCCCTAGTAGGGTTTCCCTGGTGGTGCAGTGGTTGAGAGTGCGCCTGCCGATGCAGGGGACACGGGTTCATGCCCTGGTCTGGGAAGATCCCACGTGCCGCAGAGCGGCTGGGCCCGTGAGCCATGGCTGCTGAGCCTGCGCGTTCGGAGCCTGTGCTCCGCAACGGCAGAGGCCACAACAGTGAGAGGCAAAAAATAAAAAATTAAAATAAAATAAAAAAAAGAAGTCCCTAGCAATTACTCTGTGAGTACTTCAGATAAGGGCCATTTTAATTGTTGTTGCTGTTGTTGATTAAATACACATATACCCTGGAGTTTAATGCCATCATCATCATTTAAGGCCTGTGGATAAAAGAAGTAAATCTAAAGCTTTAGATTGTCAGGGCTTTTTGTCATCTTTGTGTAAGGATAGGATGGTGTAACTTTCAAAATAAGCTGATCTCTAAGTTTGTTTGAAAAGTATTTGAGTTCCTTAAATGGGGCATCTCTGCCTGCAGATCTCTACATCTCCTTGGCCCTTGTGTGCTCCCTTCTGTGTGTGTTCTAGGATTTCCTGGAGTTGGAAGTTGAGCCAGCAGCTCTGTTTTTCCATGGGCCCCACTATGCTCTTTACCAGTTTATAGTATTTCAGGGTGCATCTTTCAAATACTCTCACCCCCAAAATTGTAAAGCTTTGGAAATAAAAATTAGTTCTTCTTTCCTGACCTGTTTATGGATGGGATGAATACATTGGCCAAGAGAAATGACAGAATTTTAGAAAATACTCCACATTCTTTAAAATGGATGGTGGACAATTCTAGTGATCCCTATAAGTAAGAAAAACAAAATGCTTTAAATTGCTGCTCCTTTATTTCCCATTAAGTTCTCTATTTTTCAGTGTTCTTTCAGGTCTTTTGATTATATTAAATAGAGGCTCTGCTAGGTCCTAAGGTCTTTAATCCCTCCCTTTTAAATAAGAACCTCAGTAGGGAATCAGAGGCAGCTAATGTTTGAAGTCAAATACTGATCCACAAATTAGAAAAATTTTCTGTACTAGGAGAGAGACTAGGTTTAGAGTATAGGTAGTGTAAGTGTGATTTTGAAAAAAAAAATCAGGAGTTGGCTTATAAGAAAAAAATTCACAAAATTAATTCTGTGAGTTTGGTTGATGTAGAAAATTTTACTGCTAGCCTAGGTGGCTGGGAAGCATGTGCCAGGTTGACAGCTGCAACTTAGCTTCTAGACCATCCCATGCTGGGAGAGCACCTGAGTGAAGATGTGGCAGGTAGAGAAAACACTTTGGAATTCCTGAGTGATAGCCAGAAGCCAGAATGCCAATTTGGCAAGAGTGCTACCAGGTGCTGAGTCTTGGGCCTGAGCATTCCTCAAAATAACACGTAGATCATAAATGTTTATTTCCCACTTTGAGAGCAAATGAGTACTTAAGTCTTATGTGCATTTTAATAGATTGAATACTATTTTATGATAAACACCTAATATAAGCTAATCCAGTTCAACATGGATTTATATTTGATCAAAATCCTGAAATAATTTTCTTCTCAATGTGTGCTAACCTCTTCCGCAACTTTTTGTATTATCTCTTAAAAAATAATCAGAATTAGAAGATAAAATAAAACAATCAGTTATTTATTTTAGAAATACTGGGTCTAGGGACTTCCCTGGTGGTCCAGTGGTTAAGACTTTGTGCTTCCACTGCAGGGGGCATGGCTTAATCCCTGGTTGGGGAACTAAGATCCCACATGCCAGCATGGCATGGCCAAAGAAAAAAAAAGAAAAAAATAGAAATACTGGGTCTGAAGACTGATTAATTTGTTTTATTGCTAAATCTTTGCTTTCCAATAATGTAGCTTTTTGCTTACTAAACCCAAAGGCTTAAGAATCTCTTCCAAGAGTCAGAAATGCGGTAAGTTGGTTCTGTCCTCCCTGCACCCCCTTCTCTCCATGCACACGTGTGCATATGCACACACAAGTGCAGAGGAGGAAAGGTGCCGACAAGGAAGGAGGTCCAGAGACCAGGATTACACTAAGATTCTTATATTTAAAAATCTTTCATCAATCGTTTTATCTAAATAAATAGTCACTTAGTTTAACAAGCCATCCTTAGAGCATCCATTGTACTTACGCCCCTTCCTCAAGAATCTTTCATACTTAAATATTTAATAATTACTTTTATCATATAAACATCACAGTACCCTCAATGATCTTTCTTTTGGAGTTTTGATTTTTGCGGGAAGGGAGACTGGACGGAGCAGCTAGGATGGGAGTATCTAGACGGCCAAATGGCAGCATTAAGCCTCTAGGTATCTTGAGAGCTGGGAAAGAAGACTGGAGATGCGTTAGAAAAGGAGGCAGAAGAGCAACAAGAACGCACTTCCTGCTCCTGAACATGGGCAGTTCCCTGCCAGCTGTGCTTGTCCTCGCCTTTCACTCTTCACCCCAGTCAGTCCTGGCCCTCTGGGTCTTGTGGAGGCTGGGAAAGGACTGCAGGGTTGAGGGTGGTAGGCTGGTTAATTTTGACCGAGAATTAGAGGCTAAAGTAGAGCCAACATTTGCCTCATTGAACCAACTCTGTTTTCCCAATTCACTGCTATTCCTTCTTTTTTTTCCTCTAAGTTATTGTCCTTTTATTTATTCCCAGTCTTTCATTCATACATAGGTGGGCATACCTTTTTTCTCTCCTGCCCCATTAAATCCATTCTCCTGGTTTAAAGTTCTTAAAAGAAAGAAAAAAAAAACCCTTAGCCTCCCTACCCACCAAAATATCTTTCTATATCTTATTCCTTTCCTGCCAAACTTATTAAAAGAATACATATGCTGTCATCTCTTCTTCAGCACACACTTACTCCTTAACTGGGAGTTTTTAGCCTGTGTTCTGTGGTTCCCCAAAGGGTCCATGGATAGAATTTGGGCATTCTGTGATGTTGGATGGGAAAAAATTTATGTATTTATATTCATATCCTCTGATTGAAATTTACCATTTCCCTCAATTATGAATGTAAGCAACAAGTCCAATTTTAATAACAGCATATATGACTGTGTCATCCATAGAAATCATAAATGTTTCCCTATCATGTTACAGTTGAAGTAAATACTCTGAAATATCATTTTTACTTTTAACTACTTCAAAATCATGGTAGTTATTAGGTCTGCTGCTATATCTTATTTAAATGTGTTAATAAAAGACATATTTTACTATATCACATTTTTACATATTTTGATGACTATTTTAATATAATTGGCTTCTTTGTAATGCAGTCTCTGCTTTTGCTTTGTGCATTTAAAAGCATTACTTCGAAAAGAGGTGTATAGCCTTCATTAGACTGAGAAAGGATCTATGGCATAAAAACTTGTTTAGGAGCAAACAAGGAGCAGCTGCCTGTTCACCCCACCTGTCTTCATATCTCCAAAACAGCTCCCTCAGTGGTCACTAATCACCTTTACCCAATGTCCTCAGTCATTCTGCAGTGTATCTGTATCATTTGGTGCCATCAGTTATTTTTTGTTACTCCTTCCTCTTTTGTCTTTAGTATCAAATCCTTACTGGACCCATTGGCTCATCTTAGAAAATATCTCATATTTGTTTCTTTTTTTCTGCATAACTTTAGATACCAGTCACCTTTTGCTTAGACCATTATGTATTATAATACCTTCCTAACTTGTCTTTGAGTTTCTTGCCCCCTCAAACCTAATAGAGCTGGAATTACCATCCTAAAATGTAGTTAGAAACACATCATTCACATTCTCAGAAACTTTCAGTGGTTCCCCATTACCTTTCTTTTTTTTAAATCAATAATTCTAATTTTATATTAGTTTTATATTTAATTTTATATTGATTTAATTTATATATAAATTATTTAATTATTATTTAATTTATTTTAAATTTATATTAATTTTATATTTAATTTTATATTGATTTAATTACCTTTCTAAAATGTGGGTAGAAATACACTATTCCCTTTTTCAGAAACCTTCAGTAGTTTCCCAATAACAAAGTTGAAACACTAGTATGGCATTCAAGACTTTCCATGAACTAAGTACATCCTAACTTTCTAGCCTCTTCTACAGCAGTATTAATCTCACAGTATTCTGTATATTTTATCATCTTTCACGTCTCTGGCCTTTGATCCTGTTTTCTCAAAAATCCTTTCTTTCCCTACCTTACCCCACTCCCCATCTTGCCCTACCACAGACACATACACCATAGTATATATAGGAATGTGTCATCATCATCATTCTGTTCTCAGCTTATATGTTGCCTCTCAGAACCTTCTCCAATCTGAGCCAATGTCTTTGTCTCTTGTATTCTATGATATATCACTATTAATAGCATTAATTTTGACATGCGCTATATTTTATAGGTATTCATCTATTTGGTTTCTTTAGTAAATTTATATTCCTTAGGGTAGCAACCGTATTCATGTTTGTACCCTCTCTCATCTTCTTCACTTAATGTCACTTTCTCATAGTAGGCATTCAAATAAATGTTTCTTGAGTGAATACATTAATTCATTGAATACTGGCTTAACCTCTGATTTAGTTTGATTGGGTGACCATGGACCAGGCTGCTGTTGTCCTGCGTTTCCTCAGAGTATTACTTTCAAAATGTATTAGTTGCACACATTTTAAAATAGAATTTGATCACCTAGCTAACATCTGTAAAAATGCCATAAGAACTAAATTACTCTGTATTTAATGATATTACTATCAAGAAAATAGATTCCTAAGTCATAGGATTTTTTTCCATAAAAGATTTGTTAAATAACAATTATTTAAAGGAGAAAATTATTATGGCTTTAATTTTTTGATAGTAACTTACAGATCTTAAGAGAAAGCTAATTCTGAAAAGTATACTAATTTATTACTTTATTAAAAGTTAATGAGATTATGAGAGAGGTGGGAGCCGATGGCTGATCTTTGTCTACAGCCATTTATTTTAAAATAAATTTGCACAGTCCACAATTTATATTGTTAAACTGAAAGAAGTATTTTCTCATTTTCCATAAGAAAAACCTTTGTTTCCTTTCAGGTGCTTGTTATAATTTCTTCTAATTTTACTTCCATTTTCTCCCACATCCCTTCACTTCTGCCCATCATCAGATCAATGTATTTCTTCTAAATTACTGATTCCCAGCCATTTTTATACTCATGTTCCTTACTAAGCTTTCTACCATTATCTTCTTTTTTGAATATTTTTTCCTCCACTTTTATCAAGATATAATTGAGATAAAGCATTGTATATATTTAAGGCCATAGCATAGAGATTCAACTTACATACATCAAGAAATGCTTATCACAGGGCTTCCCTGGTGGCGCAGTGGTTGAGAGTCCGCCTGCCGATGCAGGGGACACGGGTTCGTGCCCCGGTCCGGGAAGATCCCACATGCCACGGAGCGGCTGGGCCCGTGAGCCATGGCCGCTGAGCCTACGCGTAATGCTTATCACAGTAAGTTTAGTGAACATCCATTATCTCATATATATACAAAATTTAAATAATAGAAAAAAAAATCTTTCCTTGTGATGAGAACTCTTAGCACTTACTCTCTTAACAACTTTCACACATAATGTGCCGCAGTGTTCATTATCTGTATCATGTTGTACATATTACATCCCTAGTACTTATTTCTCTTATAACTGGGAGTCTGTGCCTTTTGACCACCTTCATCCAATTCCCCCTCACCCCACCCCCTGCCTCTAGTAACCACAAGTCTGATCTCCTTCTATTTTTTGTTTGTTTGTTCTTGAAGTATAATTGACCTACAACACAATGTTAGTTCTTGTTATACAACATTGTGATTTGATATTTCTGTACTTTTCAAAACAATCACCAGGGTAAGTCTAGTTATGATGTGTCACCGTACAAAGATACTCATAGTTATTGATACTATTGTCTTCTAATTATCCTTATTAGCCAAAGTATTCCATGACACTTAAATCTTGAGTAGTTTTTCTTACAAAAAAGGATAGGTATGTTTGGCTTTTCCAAACTAAATGTCATTCCCCTTTCCCTCTGAGAAACATTGTTCTAAATTATTTTATTAATTTAACAAAATTCATGTTCTGAGATCAGGAACAAAGGCAGAACTTTAGAATTATATTAATGAGAACATAAAATAATGAAAATCAGGTTTTCTATTGTTTTGTACTGAAATTTCACTTTTAGTATAAACTTTTAAGATAATAATATTTACTATGTGCCAAACACTGTTCTAAGTTATTATATATATTACAACCCTGTGCTGTTGGTGTTGTTATTATCCCCATTTTATGGTTGAAGAAACTGAAACACAGCAGTTGTGTAATTTGTCCAGGATATTTGGATACTTTTTGGGAGAGGGTGTGTTGTGGTGTTGGTTCTTATATCCATAAATTATAAGATCTCTCTCTTGCTCATCCTCTTTTCTTTGGACCCCATGCTGGAGTAAACTCTACCCTAGAACTTATAGTAAGGGGTCAGGTACACGTTTCAGAATACCAGTAAATCAGATATTAGAAATAGTGCTGCCTCTATAGGAACACATGGCCCAGTCTAGTCTAATTCCCTTTGGTACGTGGGGCAATTGGTTTGTCATTGAGAAAAAGTTTGGATGGAATACCATACCCCTTTTCTAACATCAGCAAAATAGTAGTACCCAAATGTGGCAAAGCAGATAAAGAAAATGACAAGCCAGTCTTATGATTATTGATGTAAAAATTCCTAAGGAAATACCAGCATATACAGTATAATCCTCCAAAATGTAATAATGTTTCTATATTAGTAAATCTGTTAATGTAGTTCACAATATTAGTAACTCAAAGAAGAAATTATGATCATCTTAATATCTCATTTTAATGCAATACACATTTTTAATTTTTTTCTTAAATCTTTCATGAGGAGGAAAACATATTTCTATAAGTGACTTTTTAAAGGCTACATATTGTGTTGTGTGTAAATGTATAGTTGTATATAAACTTATAATTACATACAGCTAACACTTACTGAGTGCGTACTGTGTGCCTGGCACTGTTCCAGGTGTCAAGTGTTTTACATGTATTAGCTCATTAAATTTCAAAACAACTATTTATATGTGTGTGTGTATTTTATTTTTTAACAGATGAGGCATGAGGAGGTAAATTTGCCCAACGTGATAGATGTGTATGTTTTATATGTATATGTATGTACAACCTAACCAGCCATCAATATAATGCTTAATAATAAAACACTAGACGCATTCCCATTAATATCAGGAATGACACAAAATAACCATTGTTAACATTACAATGTAATTGACAGAAGTATGAAGCAAGAGATGTAAAAATTGGTAAGGAAGAGTCAATCTGATGATTTTACATTATTATATATGCCTGGAAAACCCAAGAGCCTCAGTGAAACACTAATAGAAACATTGAGTTCACTGAGATACCTAGTTCACTAAAGTTTTATGTACAAGAATAAAAATAATTATTTTTTAGACACCAACAATAACTAGTTAGAAAATATAAGGGAAGAAAAAAACCTCCATTCACAGCAAGAACAAAAGCAAAATATTTTAAGACAAGTTTAAAAAGAAATTTATAAGCCCCCTACAAAGAAATCTAGGAGCTGTATTGAAAGAGGAAATTTCAATCAATTATTCTTGATTAAACAATATAGTAAATCAGTAGTGCTTTTTAAGCAAGGATTACTACAACACAATCTCCATCGAACTCCCAACAGCAGCTTTTCTATTAAAACTTGTCAAACTAATTCTTAAGTAGCTGGAAGCATATACATGCAAAAGATTCTTGTATGATTCCCACGCTGTGTAAAGTTTTGAGGTGCATTGCCCTTCAAAGCTCTGCATGACATGGCTGGTCTTGACCTTGACCTTTCTGACCTCATTTGCTGACTCCTCCCCTTGCTCACCTGCCACCAGACATACTGGCCACCTTGCTGTCCTGTGGACGTCTCTCATCTCTGGGCTTTGTACTTAACCCTCCCTCCTCCTGTTACACATTCCTTTCACTTCATTTAGGTATCTGCACAAATACCACCCTATCATAAAGGCCTTCCCTGATTAAAAGTTTCTCTATAGCATTTACCATCACCTGACGTGTATTTACTGTTTACATTCTCTCCCTCTGTGAGTTTGGTGAGAGAAGAGACTTGCTTTGTTCTTGCTGTATCCCCAGCACCTGGCACCTAGGAGGTGCCCGTTTGCTGAATGAAACTGGCATTAAAAATTACAGGTAAGATCACTAAGAGTTCTGAAGAGAGGATGAAATTACAGTCAATCTTGTTTTTCTTGAACAGTTTACCCTTGAACATCACAGGCATTAGGGGCACCGACCCTCTGTGCAGTCAGAAATCCGAGTATAACTTCACAGTTGGCCCTCCTTATCCAGGGTTCTGCATCCCCAGATCACCAGCCAAGAATCACATAGTCCTTATGTATCTGTTGAAATAAATCCACATTTAACTGGACCCATGCAGTTCAAACCCACTGTTGTTCAAGGGGCAACTGTAGTTATGTTCTATGAAGTCACTGCAAATACTGAACCATTGCTTCTAGAGGAAATACGGGATTAGGTTCCTGCAAGCCTCCGGTCAGAACATTTTCATGGACCAATCAATACATAACCTTGTTGTACATGCAGTACTGTTTAGAGACACTTTATTAAATATGTACTGTTGATTCATTAACACTGAACTCACAGCCAACAGCACTGTGACTCGTGCCTGAACAAAGCTTACCTAACACGCATATTTCTCCACAAGGCACATCACAGACTTCTTGCACTTAGATAACACTTCAGCACTAGACTTGGGGGCCATTTAAACAGCAAATTCACCAACAGAAAGCACAAAAATGCAAAAATCATAGCACTAACAAGCCCTTTTTAAGACACTTGTTTCAGCATGCGGGCTTTGTTCAGCCTCCGCTGGAATGCCTGTCTGGCAACTCAAATGTTCCGCCTCTCTGCACATGCACGTTGCCGTGGGGCGACTGTAAAGCACCGCGAGGATTTATTGGGGTTACAAATAAATTTTAGTGAGTAGGCAAATTTGCAAGTACAGAATCCACAGATAACAGGGGCCAACTATACATCATTTTTTCAATAAATATTTACTGTGTTTCTGCTATGTGCCATGCTCCCAGAGTTATTTACCACTCAGACATTTATCAAGTCCTAACCTTATGCCAGGCCCTGTGCAAAACTCAAATAATCCAAAGATAGGTTTAACAGTGTTCCGGGGAAGGTTTCATGGCAGAGTTGGGGTTTTAGCTGAATCTTCAGTACTAATAGATAAGATTTTAACCCGTGAAACTATGGAGAAAGTTATTTTAGAAGAAAGAATCTTAAACTTGGCTATACATTAGAATCACCCAGACCAAAAAATAAATAAATAAATAAATAAACATCTCTAGGGATGAAACTCTTACACCAGTATATTTTAAATCTCCCCAGAGGATTCCAGTGTGCAACCAAATTAAGAGAACCACTGCTTTAAATCCTTGTGTTTGGCTGGAGTGTAGGTTATGTGAAGGGATGTAAAGAACAAATAAATCTGGAAAAGAGATTTTGGCCCAGTTATTGGAATGCTATCATTTAGCACATATTTATTAAGCACCTGCTGTTTGCCAGGCACTCTGCTAGTTGCTGGAGATACAGCAGAAAACAAAACACAAGAATCTCTGGCCTGTTAGAGTTTATAGTTGAATTGTTTTGGCAGCTGTTTAGGATGATTCATAGTCTAGATTTAACTTATAGTATATGATGATTTGCATTTAGAAGGAATCTTATCCTAAATGCTCAGAATTCTAAATTTAATGTCTAAATTACTATATCATCCTCTGATATGAATAGAACTCTGTAAAGAAAAATTGTGTTGTGAACTTCTGTGCTAATTTGACTGAGCGTTTTCTAACACAACCATTCGTTTTGTTAGCCTCTCAAAGTTTTTCAGTTTCTTGCACACTGGGACAATTGTCTAAACCAGTAGAATGAGGACCATTGGAAGTACTAACTCAAGCATTTCATTTTCTCATCTTATAGGAGCTGGTATGTAAGGAACTATTATCTGTCTTGATTATTAGCAAGAATTTATACTTAGATCAAACTTATAATTAACAAAGAACTTTTATTGGGTCATAATTTGCTGTATACCATGTTTTATATATTTTTTCTTGAGTTCCTTTACATTTAATGTACCATTACACTGTCTTCTAGACCATTAGCAAGAACAGAGACCTCTAATAATAGAGTCCTCTTTTAATTCTGTCTGATACAATTATTCTTTATCGCCTGAATCTGTCAATTTCACTTAAACTTTTGGTCAAGAAGTTTTGAGTTAGTTTGCTAAATAGAGTTATTTAATACCCGAAGAAGAATAAGACATGCACCGTCCTCAGCTGGTACACTCAGCCTGAGATGAAATGATGTGCACACATGAGCACGTGCAGGTGGGAAGTGAGGGGTGCTGTCAGGAGTGAGAGGTACAGTGCTGTGGCATCAAAAGGAGAGATGGGTTGAGTTCTGACTAGGCTTGGAGAATGATGTTGTAAATCTTATCATTATTGTCAGAGACAAAGTGCCATTTAACTACCATCCAGTTGTGTTATAATGCAGAGAATGTGTCTTACATATATTTTATATAAAATTACACAGTTTGGGGGCTTCCCTGGTAGCGCAGTGGTTGAGAGTCCGCTTGCCGACGCAGGGGACACGGGTTCGTGCCCCGATCCGGGAAGATCCCACATGCCACGGAGCGGCTGGGCCTGTGAGCCATGGCCGCTGAGCCTGCGCGTCCGGAGCCTGTGCTCCGCAACAGGAGAGTCCACAACAGTGAGAGGCCCGCGTATCAAAAAAAAAAAAAAAATTACATAGGTTTGGTCAGCTTTTCCTCAGTTTCAGTTGTACTTAATATAACTGTGTTTTGTTAACGTGGATGATATCATGTGCTTTATACTTCTTTTAAGATCATCTATGTCCTTTTTTCCTCACGAATTTTCTCTATCCTGCTCTGCCACACATTAGCTGCTTTAGCAACCTAGTACATCAGCATTTTGGATGTCATTTGTATTCTCTGAGCTTTTCTAAAATTTCTCATTCCTTGAGTATTTACAAGTTTTATAGGAATTGAAGATCATCTTTTTAAAAGACTTGCTTGTTTATTTGAACTTTTAAAAATACTAAATGGGGGGAATTTCCTGGCAGTCCACTGGTTAGGACTTGACACTTTCACTGCTGTGCGCCCCCATTTGATCCCTGGTCAGGGAACTTAAATCCCGCAAGCTGCCAAAAAAAAAAAAAAAAAAAAATACTAAATGGGAAGCTAATCATTGGGAAATATTTGAAAATATAACCCAAATAATGATATGGGTTATATTGTCACTTAAAGTGACTATAGAAAAGTTTCTTTGTTTTTAGACCACTGAGAAGAAATGCCGTTTTTGTGGATTTCCTATTTGCCTCTGAACCCTGGAGAGAATTGAAAGATATCTGCTCTTAGTGATATGACACTGAAACATTTTTATAATCAAACCCTAAGAATTTTGACTTGGAGAAGCATTATCTTCTTTCTTTGTCACAGAATTGTTTTTTTTTTAACTTTATCCCTTTATATGTATTTTTAAAGTGGTCTGTTGAGTTAATTTATGTAAGTCTTTTCATCACCTTTTTTTTCCTTAATAGTTCTTTATATCAAAACTTATTATTATTGAATATTGTTTGAGGGGGTCTTTTTCCTGCCTTAGTTCTGAACCAATTGAGAAATAAACAAAGGAGCCAGGTAGATGGACATCAAAATAGCAGCTCTTTTTTTGATGGAGCTATTGCAGAACATGACAGCATAAAGGATTTAGCAACATTGAACCCCCAAATTAGAAAGATGTAGTCATCCAATCTCAGGCAGTGCTGGAGAGCAAAGCAACTGTGTGCTGTCTGCACCTGGGCAGATCCCAAGAGAAATGTGCAGAGGAAGGGGCTGCACTTTGCTTACACAACTCCTCTTCCCAGACTTACCCCTCAGATAAGTCATCCTCAAGTGAGGCGGAAGAGGCCAGAGCATTACTCCTAGGGATGCCACTCTAGTTAGAAAACTGAAGCCAGAGAAGGAGACTGCAGGAAAAGACCTCTCATCCCTGCCAGGCTTGAGCTCACTCAATTTCACAGCTGCCTTGGATGTTGAAAGCAGCCCCAGTGGCAGAGCCAGGGCTACAGGAACATTGCAAATCACTGCAGGCTCTTTGATAAGCTCACCCTGTCACAAAGAGAAATAAAAACTAGCAGGGAGCATTTTGTTCATATGAATGCCTGCATTCAAATTTGCTGGAGCCTGTTTTTTACTGGTCCTGTTTTTCACTCAGATGTCTTCTAGATAGCAACACACTGCTGGGTACCATATAGGCTTTTTTTGCTGTGTGGATTATCAAAGATTAAATGGATCTGCCCTCAAGAAGCTTACAGCCTGGTTCATAAATAAGTGCTATATTGTGTAGTACAGACTATTAATGTTATAGAAGTTCAATAAAAACCAGACTGGTCCAAGAAGATTTTTATGGAAAAATAAGCCTTGAGCTGGGCTTAGAACAACAGATATGATCTGGGTAGGTGAGGCTGTGGAAGAGAACACTTGGGTGAAGGGACAGTTGTTTCAGCATCTGTGACTTCACTTTTGCTATTCCTTCACCTTAATTGAAGTGGAAAATAAGAATACAGGGCTAGAGGAGCCCCGGTTGTAAGAATCTTGAAAACAAAGCAGAGGACCAGAGATGTGATCTGCGGAGATTTTTTTTAAACCTAAGCGTGGTGTCATTGAAAATTACTTTGGCAGGGATGTACTTAGGGGGTATTCAAGGAAGGAGATAAATTAAGAAATGAAAGTAATCTAAGCCTAAGGAAATGAAATATATTAAAGCTCTCATGCCCATCTGATTTACTAAATATAATAACTTTCAGAGGTTAGAGTTAGTGCCTGATTGATTTTGCTCCATTCTTTTATACCATGTGTATAAATTAGGTTTTTGGTTGGTTGTTTTTTTTTTTAATCAAAAATAATGAGAGCTTTTGGTTAAAAATTTAACCTTTCAATCTTCTGGGGACAAATGGGAAAATTTGATTTAATAATCTTACTTCTATGGAGGTGTTTTAGGATGAAAAGAATTGTAGATTGAAGGAGAATGAATCCATATTAGGAGAAAGGTACCGGGAAAATTTGATTTAATGATCTTACTTCTATGGAGGTGTTTTAGGATGAAAAGAATTGTAGATTGAAGGAGAACAAATCCATATTAGGAGAAAGGTACCGGGAAGGCAGCTTGGATCACTGCTGACAAAGAGAATTGATTCCAACACTAGCATCAAAACCCACGTGTGTCACATTCATACCTCAGCAAACAGTTGAATTTTCAAATGTTAGAAAAGCCCTTGACATTGACAGATATTAGTGTTATCACTAAAACCACACTGTCATAACTGTGCCCTGTGCTCAGTCATTTATTGCAGTGACCCAGACAGCCCAGTACAGCTGTTTGCATTTTCTCTGCAGTGGGAAGTGGACCAGGGCCATGTGACTAAGAAAGGCAGGCAAGGGCCTCTTTTCACCTACAGATGTTTTAATGTGCTTAACGTTATCCAATACTAGCAACCAAGATAGTCTAAATACCACAGCAGGATCTGATTAGCTTTTTCAGATCACTGCCTTTATTTGCTGTTTGCAAAAAAGCTTAATCCAGTGCTAGGGATCAGGCTTCCTGCTGAGCTCTCGGGTAGTTTTCTCTCATTCTTTGTGTTCACAGTGGCAGGAATTAGTGAGAAGATTCCTCCTCCTCCTGAATTAAAGCTATAAAGTAGTAACTATAGTAGCAAAGGGGTAAAAAGAAGAAAGAAAGCCCAAGGGAAAGAGGGACTGTCTATTCATACTAAAGAGTGTCTTTTTTATATACAAAAGGGAAAATATTTTAATGTAAATTCATAAATATTGACCTCGCTATCTCTAGTCAGTACATAACTTAAGTTTTATTAAGTTTTAGTTGTAACTACTTTGCATGAATATGTCATATTTTTCATCTTAATCTTATTTAATCAAACTCAGTTTTACCAGAAGTACATTTACTAACCATACTAGTGGACTTGATTTATCTTTCTTACTTTTTTCAGAGTTGATGATACCTTTTTACTCATGAAATTAAAAAAAAAAGAAATTACTACCACACCAACAAAAAAATAATTTCTAACTTGATTTTTGTGATGTTCATATGCTTACTCAAGACATAAAATTTGAACTCTATGTAATTCACATTATACTTTGCAATAAACTATAATATTAGAAATGCTTTATCTTGATCTTTTGTGGGCTTATGGAATTAGGCTATGGGTGTAACTATTGCAAAAAACATTACTGTAACCCTTGGCAGAAAAAGAATAGTTCTTCCTTTAGAAATTAGTTTGGCATTCAGAATCTACTAATTACATTTAGTTTAAAAATACTTTCACAGATTTTTAAATTTTCTAACATTTTTGGAATAACATACTTTCATGGAATATTAAGCTCTTTTTGAGGAAAAATATCTATAGACAAATGGTGATCTACAAATACCATACTTTGTATTTTAGTTTTCTTTCTGGAAACAGCAATAATTTTTAGGCTTTTAGTAGGCATAAGGAATGTTTTTGGTGAGGTAGCTGAAAAATTTTAACCATTTAGAGTAGATTTCTCTCTTATTTTGTAAATAGAGTACCTCTCATTTACATTTGACTGGGCACAATAAGGACATGCCCAAGAGTCCCCACCAATATTAACTTTTTTTCTAAGTATTGTCACATGGTCCTAAATGTGAGTAGCCTCTGTTTTTGTGTGTGAGAAGAGAGACTGATTTAGATTGTTTGAGATTGTTTGGGGTGCTTTAACCAAATTTTATACCTTTAGGGTACTTGATTATATAATGGGAAAGCCCAGGCTCTGCATAAATCAGCCTATCTCAGAAAATTGTATTTTAAGAGGAGCTTTTTCCTTCACTCTTTTAATTTGCACTGGAATGAAAAGGGGAGACGTGTGTGTGTGTGTGTGTGTGTGTTTGTGTGTGTGTGTGTGTTCTACATCACATAAGTAGGTAGTGAACCACTTTAGATTGCCTTTTTCTTTAGTAAGGAATTAGTCTCACAACACCTGATGGTGTTTAAATTTTGATTGAATTTCCGTAATCAGAGGTCACTCAAGATACAATTTATGCAGCTCTCAAAAGCAAGTAGTCCATAACATTATAAATACTGTAGTCTGGAACTTTGAAATAAATCAGGGATGACAAGCTTCCTCACTGACAGAGCTGATTTTTGTATACTCATATCCTTTAAAAATATTACAATGTTTCTTCTTTGTAAAGTTAACCTGTTCCTGAACTGAAATTTGAGTATTACATCTTACAAATTTTATGAAATATAAATATAACAAATAACGTGTTGTATATTAAAACATAATGAACGATTTTGCTTTTATTTAACTACATGATTAACTGGTATCCATAATAAAATAATTTTACACTGTTATTTGGCATAAATAAGGTGGGTCGTTCTGGTGATTTTAGGTTGAAGTTAAGTAGTTTTGTCTAAATATTAAGTTTAGATGACTCATTTGGCACAAAGTTGGCCAAACTTGTTTTATCTTATGAACTTTAAAAAAATCAGTTCTGTTTGTACGCTTTTAAACCTTTTTCTTTTGCAATCTTATTTTCATCATCTCTTTTTTGTTTGTTTTATTCTCTTGCCACAAATGAACCAATACTTACAAATATTTTATATTTCCCAGTATTTCCAGGGAAGTAGCTTTGCTATAATCTGTCTCATTTCACCAGTAAATCATTTATTAAAGAAAAGGGATTGCTGCAGTAGTTAATTGCTACTTTGACACACCTCGTTTTCTTTATTTCTCAGAAACAAAAAGCTAATAGACTAGAGGATAGCCTTGACTTTTTGGAAACATGCAACTTTTACTACTTTATAATATAATTGGTTTCTTTGTTTTGTTTAAAACCAAGGAGGAAAAGCTGGTCTGCCCAAGCCAGGTGTTTTCTTGTTGGCAGCCTGCTCCCTCATGGCTCTGCTCTCAAAGAGCAGCTGCCTACTACAGCTTTGTATGGCCTATTGTTGCCGCACACCCCTCGTTAATACACATGCTGCCCGGGGCAGACCCGAGAATGACATCAACTTGCTTATCTTAGAAACCTGCGAACCTGACGCAGGGTGCTGAGGTTGGCTTGCATCTGCCTGGCCGACTAATTGTGAGCTTTCTGGCCTATGATTGGTTGTTATTCCACTCGGTAATAGGTTAAGCAAAGACATTGCCATTCCATCTGTTCACCCATTCATTGTTCTTCTTGCTTGCCTGGAAGTCTGCAGCTAAAATTGTGTTAAGGAGTTACTGCTGAAGCTGCTACAGAAACCAATGTCTTTGTATTTTCCTGCGAACGTGAGTATATGTGCTACTTAATGCCTTGGAAGTTAAACTTTGCCAAGTATTCAGGATATTAATTTGAACTCTGTTAAGGATAGAATGCACCTCAAATGAAAGCCTACAAATTATTACATAGTGCCAAAATACCAGAAAGTTAAATTCTTTCTGTAAAATATGTCTGTGAAGCAGATTTTTTACATTTTTATATTCTGGAGTTATATAAATAATTACAATTTCATAAACATTCACAAGGCATTAAGCATGCCATGTAATCATTTGTACTTAAAGATAAGTTATAGTGTGTTCTGATATTTTGATAAACAATGAATTTAGATTTTATCTTCTTGTCACATTCTTAGGTTTCTTAAGGTGTCACTGTCAGACCTAGGTGCTGTAAAATGATAGTAAGATTTAATAGATTTTTCCATTGTTTTAAAAATCTAGCTTGGGGAGATGGATTGCTATTAGATGTTTCAGCTTGTTTTAATTAGGATGATTAAGTATTCAACTGCTTTGTCAGCAGTTTCAATACTCATGTATAGTTTACAATTTCTTCTCTCCCATCTTTATTTTTTGCTTGCATTAGTTTCAGATATTAGATTGAAGATGTCACTTGGAGAACTGTTGCTTTCAAGAGATCTGTAATGGGGAAGGGAGGAGACAAAGACTTTCATCTATCAGTTGGGAGGAAAAGAAAGAGCATAAAGGGTTAAAAAGAGGTTTTCATTTCTACCACATGCCCTATTGTGTGAACATATGCATAAGTCTATTGAAAGTTTTCAGAAGATGGGCAGGCCACCAGTTGCTGGTCTCCTGCAGTTCCAGTAGACATCTGTTGCCCCAGAGCATTAACCAATCTGTTCAAAGGGACATCCTTCTTTTGTTAGCTAGAGGGATGCAGACAACAGCACTCACTAAAATACAGTGGTAATTAAATACACAGAGACTACAGCAGTAGGTATTTATTACATATTCATTATTTTATTTTCATTGTTCTCATACTATTACCATTTGGATAACAATCAGAACCCACTTTATGGCATTGTAACTTGATGTTACAAACAAACATTGATTTAACAAGTTTATGGTCTAATATTCTTGATAATATGATGCTTTTTAGAATATAAAAAAATTTTTACTGGATTTGAGATGAAGGATTAAGTTATCTAATGAGAGCTTTCAGAAAATCTCACTAAATGGGGGAATGTTTGTGTATGCAACAAATTTCTAGTAAATAGCCTTTATATAATAAAATCTGCTTTCAGCTAGTATAAAGCTTTTTGGCAATTAAAATAATTGGTTACACTTTATCATCTATAAATGTCATCTATAGCATGACATTTTAGTTCTTTTTCAACATATAGTATTATTTGATTTTTTACTTATTAGACCTTCAATAAGAAAAATTGTTTTAGTTTCTACAATATTTGGAGGAAATCTAAAGCTCTGTAAGTACAGAAATCTGTTTTCAGACCAATATATGTTTGCTCGGTACCTTTTGTGTTCATGAATATAGTGTAAAGGCCAGTTATAATAGGTCTCTGATAACCTAAAAGTTAAGCCGTATTCTTGGAGTTTTTTGATGACTATGGGAATATAAACATTGACCTACTTTGTGTGTGAAACTTTGTCTAGGCTGCTTCATGAAATGAGGAAAATTACTCTTGTTAATAGTTGATTAATTTAAAGATTATTTATATGCGTTTGTATTTCAGTAAATGGCAAAACTTAAAAGTCTAATTTAAAAATTTAAGAAGAAAAGTGTTTTCTCCCTTGCATGTAATAGTAAATTTTGTGTTGTTATTGTAGTCTTTGCTAATCATTTTCAAAGTTATATTGATCATTTTTTTATATTGTTCATTTTTAAGGCACTGAACAAAAATAAAGATCACATACCATTCTTTGTTCTAAGATGTAATAATTCCTTGTAAGTTTTACACATTACATTAAGTAGTACTGCAGCCTATGAAGATATTTTTGTCAGCTTTTATATCGTAAGACTTTTGTCAGCTTTAAATTTAATTTTTTGGTTGAATGATTTCAAAATATTGACTTTTTTTTAGTGCCATATTAATTCAGGGCAATCTTTTTTTTTTTAACATCTTTATTGAGTATAATTGCTTTACAATGGTGTGTTAGTTTCTGCTTTATAACAAAGTGAATCAGCTATACATATACATATATCCCCATATCTCTTCCCTCTTGTGTCTCCCTCCCTCCCACCCTCCCTATCCCACCCCTCTAGGTGGTCACAAAGCACCGAGCTGAGCTGATCTCCCTGTGCTATGCGGCTGCTTCCCACTAGCTATTGGTTTTACATTTGGTAGTGTAAATATGTCCATGCCACTCTCTCACTTTGTCACAGCTTACCCTTCCCCCTCCCCATGTCCTCAAGTCCATTCTCTAGTAGGTCTTCGTCTTTATTCCCATCCTGCCCCTAGGTTCTTCATGACCAATTTTTTTTTTTTTTTAGATACCATATATATGTGTTAGCATACAGTATTTGTTTTTCTCTTTCTGACTTATTTCAGTCTGTATGACAGACTCTAGGTCCATCCACCTCACTACAAATAACTCAATTTCGTTTCTTTTTATGGCTGAGTAATATTCCATTGTATATATGTGAAGGGTGATCTTTTACAAATTACAAGTGAATAAGGAAGCACTTTAGAGATTAAAGTTTTAAAAACCAAATCTTTACCATTTGAGTCAATAAAAGTAAGTTATTTCAAATTTATATTATGTAGTGGAGAAAATATATGCAGCTTATAGGCCTGGTAATTGAACTTATTTGTCCTTATAGTCTGTTGGTTTATAGGAACTAAAAATTATTTAACTGCTTGTTTAGTACAAGATGACATTGGTTACCTCAAAGAAAGTTATCCAGTGAAATCTGGAAAATGAAGAGAGGCCTGTCAGTATGAAAAAAAAGTTCAACCAAAATATTTTAAAAGAAAAGTTATTTTGGGCTTCCCTGGTGGCGCAGTGGTTGAGAGTCTGCCTGCCGATGCAGGGGACACGGGTTCATGCCCCAGTCCAGGAAGATCCCACATGCTGCAGAGCGGCTGGGCCCGTGAGCCATGGCTGCTGAGCCTGCGCGTCCGGAGCCTGTGCTCCACAACGGGAGAGGCCACAACAGTGAGAGGCCCGTGTAACGCGAAAAAAAAAAAAAAAAAAGGAAAAGAAAAGTTATTTTGCCCAACAAAATTAGGTGTACATTTTTTGAAGTAGTGTAAATCAAGCTTACACTTATACCTAATATTAGCTCACTTGGAAACATTATATTTAAATAGTATATATAAATTATATGAATTATCACAAGTTCAAGGTGTGTGGTATTCACTAAATACATTTGAATACAAATGAGTTTTATCTAGTTTAATATTATAAAAAGCAAACAATGGATAATCCCATTTTTCTCCCTATTTAATCATTATAGCCATATAATAAAATTACATAGAAAAGCAGATTTACATAGTGTCACCATCACTTTTTTAATATTAGAGTGAAAGTGATACTGAAAGATTTAAATATTGGGTTGGCCAAAAAGTTTGTTCAGTTTTAGGTAAAAATAGGAGACATTTTTCATGTTCATGAAGAACTTTATTGAACAGCGTATTCACTAACTGAACGAACTTTTTGACCAACCCAATACGTTTTTAGGGTGGATAATTTTCAGTTTAAAAACTTTATAATATCTGGTTTTGCTTCTTTGAAAAATGTGAAAATTAAGAATTCACTATTCTTTAAACATAACATTTCATTCTAATGTTCCCCACCGGCTGTATGTTTCAAAAAGTATTAATCTTGTTTAAAACAGTCCAAAAGAAAAACACTACAGCTCAATATTAAAATAATATTTCTTAGTTCAATTCAGGGGTTTGGTCAGTGAAAAATTATCTCACAACAGCACTTATGCAAAATCCAAACTTTTCAGGGGAGATCAAAAATGTTGCCCGTTAAATACACTTCCTGCAGTCAGAGCAGATTGTGGGGTTTACAGAACAATGATGTCGGAGCTTCCAGATTGGTTTGGCAGATGCATTGTTCTCAGAGGGTAAACCAGACGCACTTAAGTCCCAGTCTCTTTTATAGGCTTTTGTTCATACCAAATTATTCTTTTACTGTGCTAGCATTCATGATGGCACGTTAAAAGAGTGCCGCTTAGCAACCAGCTCTGGTTGCCAGGCAGCCCAGCTTCCAATAGGTTTTCCTTGTTTAAGATACTTTTGGTGGGAGCTCTACCAAGGCCACAGTGCAGATTTTTCTTTTTAACTGTATCCCTTTATTAGGATGCTGTTGTGATTTGTTGCTTGCATTATGGTGTCTGTATATTACAGTAGTTAATAAATCACTGAGTATTAGGATTTGCTTTCAAAACTGCTTCCTTTAATTCTAATAATTGGGCTCATGCATATCCATATTAATAGAAAAAAAATTGAAATGGTTACAGCTTCATAATGGAGCAGATGGATATAGAGGTCTCCCAAGGAAAATCTCTTTTTATCAGTTGTGCAGTCAGGAGCCAGGAGAGTGTGATGTTTCTTTAAAACTAATGAATGCTATATTAGTAGAACAATGATGTTAAATTTATCTGTCTTCTCAAGGGATAAAACTGAAGAAACTCCTGTAGAAGTGTGTAGGATTTCTACACTGAAGGAATTTTAAGTGTACTGTTATCAAGTTAAAGATTCCATGGTCTCTTCTCTATTATTTACCATAGTTAATACAATTTATTTCATTGTATAGAAATGCTGCACTCTCTAATAAGTTCACTCTAATGCATTCAAATGTGCAACTTCTTAGAAAATCACTTAGCATTTTCTCTTAACATTTATATAATAGCTCCTTTCTAGTGTAAATAAGATGTTGAGGAACTGTAGAATAAAATGTTTTTCCAATTTTCTTTTTTAGGTTATTTAAATAGGTGTTCTATGACAGTCTCATATTCAGCTACCACTGGCTTACCAATGTTATCCATGCGTAGAACACTGGAATTGCCTTAATAAGTAAACTACTGATGTGCATGTAGTCCTTACAATGAAGCACAAGAGAAAATAATTTTATTTTGCTAACCTATTCCTGGTAGAGAAATAACAATTATTCCCAGTAGACTTTTAGGAAAACAGTAAAACAGCCAAAGCCTTTTAAACAGTAAAAGCATTCTGTAGGGGGAAAGTAGAATAAAAGATGACTTTTTAACCAAATGCAGATAATAATTAGCTAATCACCTAATATAATACAGAAGTATTTTCTGCCATAAAATTCAAGAAATTAAGATAACATTTATTCAGTGTACTTAATTATTTGCTGCTAATTTTATTTAGCAGCAAATATAATTATAGGAATATTCCATTCCTATGCTTTCTATAAATGTGCATAGAATAAGAGCCGTTTCCCCTGGAATGAAATAGACTGTAGTCCCTGGCACTTAATAAGGGTAGCACAGTGTTGTATTCTGTTACTGTGTTCAGGATTTACAAAATAAAGATTATTAGGGCAAAACTATTCATCTCTTAAGTGGAATATAATTCACTTTGTAATTATTTCATTCCTTGTTGGCTGTTGTAGAATGTGTGCTCTTTCATCGCAGTAGTACTCTAAATCATTTTTGAAAGTCTTTAAATTGTTGTTCCGCTTGATGCAAATTAATAACTTTTAAATTATAATAAGTTAATGTTTTCCTTTTCACATGGCTTTCTCTTTAAAATAATTTTTGCAAATTTTTATGAATTATTTTAGAGAAAATGTACATAACCTGTCATAGCACATCTAAAACAGGGTTTTTTTAAATAATATTCTGTGTGTCACTATAGAAACATAGGCCTTCTAACTGTGGGAAAATCTCTTCCATCAGGATTGAGAAGCAGCATGATATAGTGGGGAAAGCATGGGTTTCGGAGTCAGACAAAACTGGGTAAAAAATCCAGTTCCCCTACTTATTTACTTTGTTGCCTTGGAGGGAATACTTAATTTTTCTAATTCCAAACTTTGTCATCTGAAAAACAGGACATGATACTATCTTGGAAGGGTGTTATAAGGGATGAGAGGATGTAGACAAAACAAAGTTGATATTCAATAGTTTGGTAATTCTCTCCCAACTTCTTTATTGAAATAGAAATGATACTGAAATATCATTCAGTAGACATGAAATTCTAAATATTTTACATTTTTCTCTAGGAATACGGGGTGCTTTGCATTCAAGAATACAGAAAAAACAGCAAAGTGGAGTCAAGTACACATAACAGCTTCATGGGCTTGAAGGATCATCTGGGGCATGACCTAGGCCACCTTTATGTGGAGAGCACTGACCCACATTTAAGTACATCTGTACCTTGGTCAATGGTAGAAAAACCAACAATGGATAAAGTTAATTCCGGGAAGGAAGAAAAAGAGGTGTCTGAAGAGAATGCGGGCTCTGGTGACTCTGAAGAAAGCACAAATTCTGATAATGAGTCAGAACAATTGAGTAGCATTTCGGTAGAGCCATGCTTATTAACCAAGACTCACAGACAACTATGTAGGTCTCCGTGTTTAGAGCCTCACATACTCAAACGCAGTGAAATTTTGCAAGACTTTAAACCTGAAGAGTCTCAGCCAACCAAGGAAGTGAGGAAACCCCCTGATGTGGTGCGAGAGTACCAAACAAAACTGGAGTTTGCACTGAAGTTAGGTTATTCTGAAGAACAGGTTCAGCTTGTGCTAAACAAACTTGGTACCGATGCTTTAATCAATGATATTTTGGGAGAACTTGTCAAACTTGGAAATAAAAGTGAGGCTGAACAAACGGTTAGTACAATTAACAGTATAATGAGGGAAACGTCTTCCCTGGAATCTCAGCGGTCTGAATCTCCGATGCAAGAGATTGTAACAGATGATGGGGAAAATCTGAGACCAATAGTTATCGATGGCAGCAATGTGGCGATGAGGTAAGTGGGGAAATCTTCACTCATTATTACCAAACAATCTTTAAAACGTATTTCTAATTTTGTGACTGTTTCTTTTCTAACAGTCATTAACGTCAAGGTTGTTCTGCATCCCAACATTAGCTTCCATATTTCTAATTGTGTCTCTCTTAGTTCTCTCTCTAATTCCAGAGCGGTCAACCACTCTTACCTCATTTGTCCCTAAATAAAAGACCTCCTTTTCCCTAGTTATGTCTTTTTTTTCCCCCCTCATCTGGTAAATTACTATGGTATAAAAATTAGCATATATTCCCGATATAGTGTTAAACATTAGTTTTAATTGAAGAACTTGAGTATGATCATATTGAATAACTTTGGAACCTAGAGAGATAAATGGCCTTTTTCTATACAAAGTCAAATAACCATAAGATAAAATCCCAGTTCTTTGAGAAAATTATTTTTATTGGTTTCAGGAACAAATCAAAGCCATAATTTCAGGAGTTTTTTTGTTCCATTTAAGAAATGTAATTCAAAAATAATTTTTTAGGAACTGGGGGGAAAAAAAAAGCAAAGCTTCCAGAGAAATTTTTTTATGGATTTTGATGGCTAAAAACGTAAAGTGCATCTAAATTCAATTAGTATATAGTTAACTGCCCACAGTGTTCAGAATACTGTGGGGATATAAAGATATGGAAAGGCATCAGTTCTTCTTTCAGAAAGCTTAACATTTCATATATTGTTTCTCAAGGTGACCTGAGGATAGCTATCAAAGAATCATCTGGGGAACTTGTTCTAACTAGTGTACATTCTAGAGCAGTGCTGTTCAATGGAAACGTGATGTGAGGCACATATGTCATTTAAAATTTTCTGGCACCTACATTAAAAAATTAAAAGAAACAAGTGAAATTAATATGAATAATATATTTTATTTAGGTTAATATAGCCAAAATATTATTTCGATGTGTGTTCAATAAGAAAATTGTTAATGAGATATTTTTGCATTATTTCTTTCATATTAAGTCTTAAAATCAGATATCTTACACTTATAGCACATCGCTATTCAGACTAGCCATACTACAAGTGCTTAATAGCCACATGTAGCTTGTGGCTACATATTAGACAGTATAGTTCTAGAAACCTACCAAGTCCACACACAGACCTACCAAGTCTAGATCAAGGTGTAGCCCAGCCATCTCCTTTTGTAACAAATACCCCCACTAATAATGATGCCTACTAAAATTTGAGAACCACTGTTTTTTAGGTGATAGCAGCATTTCTGCATAGAGTATGAGAAGGACCAACTTGTAATCCTCAAAATAATACTGCTTCCACCTGATGGAAAGGTTATCTTTCTTTCATTTATAAGCAAATGAGATTTGCAGTATTTAAATTACTTGTCCAAAGTAAAACATAATTCAAACCCAAATATGTCTGACTTCAAAGTCTATACACTTTTCCTCATAATGAAAGGTTAAAAACAAACTGAAAATGTTCAGGCCAGATCTTCCAGGGCCTTCAATGCCAAGCTAGAGAATTTAAACTTGGCTCCAATCCAAAGGTAATTGAAGATTTTTGAGGAGGGTAATGTCAAGAGTAGAGCTGTGCCTTAAACTGATAATCTGGCCATGATATTTAAAGTGGACTACAGGAGATAGGAGATAAATTTGAATGCAAACAACCCTTTCTAAGGGAGTAAAAAGGGCCTTAAGTGTCATAGAGGTATGAAGTGTACATACAACCTTGAGAAGTCCTTCAGTAAAATAACCTCTCTGTTGTCTAATCTTTCCCAAATTTAGCCATGAAATGATTTTTTTTTCTTGCAATAATCCAGAACTAGTGAACAGTTACCTTAGAGTGATAATGAGTAAAGCCAAAACACCATGGAATCGCCAAGCAAGAGAGTAATGAAGGAAGGTAATAGGTCCTGGAGAAACACCTACAACCATAGCCATATACCAAAAGCACCAGAGAGGTTCTTAAAGGGCTCAACTCTTGAAGAATCTGATTCAGTGGGGTATAGTAGAGCCCAAATAACTATATAGTATTTTTAAAGTGCCAAGGTATTTCTGATGCATAGCCAGTGTTAAGAACAATTCAACATGGAAGGTGTGGATATCAATAGGTCGGGAGGTAGAAGAAACTGATGATCCAGGGAAAGAGTAGTGTGAAAAATACCAGTCTTGGAAAAAAGTTTAGTGCTAGTAAAACCAAGAGACATACAAATGCCATCAACTCAAGGAAGCGGAGGCTTTAAGGAGAGAGTATCCTGTGGGTAGAACTGAAAAAAAGATACAGGGACATGACAGCCAGGAAATCATTGTCTTCAAGAATGCCATATGGTGTTAAAGATAGAAACCCAGTTACAAGATGTCAAGAAATGAAGGAATAGAGCTAGACTGTTATTCTCAAAAGTTGACAGAGGAAGGGAAGAAAGAGGAGTGAGTTGAGAAAGGATTTTTAGTTTTATATAGAACAGAACTATATAAGCTGAGGGGATGGGGAAAAAGTCTCCACAACAGCAATAATATGAGAGTTTAATTTTTGAAGCAAAGTTCTCTGAAGGAGGAGACAATCAAAATACAAATAGAGAATTTGGCATTGGAGGTAAATACACTTTGGGGTAGTCAGAAGAACACCTTGGAGGGGAAAAACAGCATCAGACTTATAAAACTTAGAGCCCATAGACGTGAATTTTTTTAATGGATATCATTTAGATAAATGATGTCATAGTTGGAGCAACTCACATGACTGAAACCTAGTTCCCAGTGGCAATTGAAAAGTACTTGGATAACTGAAAATTTGCATAAAACTCTAAACTTTACTTATCCCACATGATGAGATACAAAAATAAATGGCATAATTAAGGCATTTCAAACAATCTACTATATGTAATTAGAAAACACTTCCACCCCCACGCTATTTTGGCCCCATTCTGTTTCTTTTGCTGTAAAGACGGGACAATGCACATCGTATGTTTTAATCTGACATGTAACCTGAGATGCTTCAGGCATTGCAGGAGAGAACGAGTTGACAGGAAATTTTATTATAGCAGCGTTATACTGTCAGTCACAATGAAATGTCGTACCATGTCCATAACTTTGAAAGTGCCAGAACTCATGGAAATGCATAGTAAACTTTTACATTCTGCCACTTACGAGATCTACGTAAAGTAATAAAAGTCAGTTAGAAATGCATATCTACTTCAGATTCAAAATCTTAATTTAACAAAATGCAGAGAGATTTTACCCACTTCCTGTTGCATAAAATATAGTAAACATGCTTTTACTTTTTTTTTTTTTTTTTTTTTTTTTGCGGTACGCGGGCCTCTCACTGTTGTGGCCTCTCCCGTTGCGGAACATAGGCTCCGGAGGCGCAGGCTCAGCGGCCATGGCTCACGGGCCTAGCTGCTCCGCGGCATGTGAGATCCTCCCGTACCGGGGCACGAACCCGTATCCCCTACATCGGCAGGCGGACTCTCAACCACTGCGCCACCAGGGAAGCCCCATGCTTTTACTTTTAAGTTAATGTCGTACTCATGTTACTTTAGCAAACCTATTATATAATAAATTTATATACATCATAATAAATTATAATAGGTAAATGCGAGGATGAGTTAAGAATAGAGTACTATTTTATTTCCTTTCTGATTTCTCAGGCAGATATATTCCACATATAAGAAGAATATATTTTAGTTTCATTTAAATGCTAGCAGTGGAACTGATATAAATGATTCTTTAGACGTAAATTAAAAGTAGGAAAGAAAGGCATTTTAGTAAAATTACCAAAATGGACTTTAAAAAACAATTAATTCTCTACACACTACCTTTGTGATTCTGAGTAACTTGTTTAAACTCTCCAATCTCAGTTTTCAGGATTGTAAAAAGAGGAACTCACCTTGCAGGCTTGTTATTAGAATTAAAGATAATTAATACCAAGTGCCTGGCATGTAGTAGGTGCTCAGTAAATTACAGTTATTATTACATTAAAGAGCTAGATTCTGTATTTTAATCCAGAACATAATAACTAATGTAATGAAAACTTAGTTCTTCAGATTTTTTAAAATAAATTTATTTTTATTTTTGGCTGCGTTGGGTCTTCGTTGCTGATAGTTGTGGTGAGCGGGGGCTGCTCTTCGTTGCAGTACACGGGCTTCTCATTGCGGTGAGCAGAGGCTGCTCTTCATTGCAGTACACGGGCTTCTCATTACTGTGGCTTTCCTTGTTGCAGGGCATGGACTCTAGGTGTGCGGGCTTCCGTAGTTGTGGCTCACGGGCTCTAGAGCACAGGCTCAGTAGCTGTGGCACATGGGCTTAGTTGCTCCGCGGCACATGGGATCTTTCCAGACCAGGGATCGAACCTGTGTCCCCTGAATTGGCAGGCAGATTCTTAACCACTGCGCCACCAAGAAGTCCCAGCTTTTCAGTTTTTTTATTCAACATTTAACAAACAGCAGTTTAGCAGTCCATCCTATGATCTATAGGTATATTTTAATTCTTTATGTTTATATCATCGATTGTTTTCAATGATTTCTATGGTTTCATAAAGAAGACTTGGGCTCTTAGATCTGGGTGATGCCAAAATTGCCCAGGGACAAGCCATGTAACCGTAATATACAGCATAGGTCCCAAAACTGCAGGAATCCTGTGTTGCTTTGCAGGAAGCATGCTTCTACTTTCAGCTTATTAATATCTCTTAAAAATGTGCCACGTTGATAGAAGTTCTGGGTAAGTTCGTTGAATAAGCAATTCATTCAAAATTGACAAATACCTAGACTGTAGTCTAGCATAATTTGTGATAGCATTTCAATGTGAGGTATAAGAGTAAAGAGGACATAAGTATTCAAAAATAGAAAACAGCAAACTAATAAGTTTAGATAAAGCCCTAAACTTTTGCACAAAACTACTTGGTTTTTGAAATATGAAACAGAATAAATTTATATTTAGTGGAACTGGACTAACTAACAAGTACGGACAAGAAGCTGCAGTTAACTTTAATTCTTAAAAAAGCAAAAACAAAAAAAAACTCTCAGTAATTTAGCAAATTGGTCATTCAGCAAATAGGCTTCTTTCCATACTAGGGCAGATACTTCATAATATAATTATACTGTGAAATGTATACTCCAGATATAGAAACAGAAACAAAGCATAAGTAATACTTATCATATTTCTGAAATGAAATTCTCATGATATTGTGATTTTTATTTCCTCCAAGTAGCTTTACAATTCTTCAAAATCTGATTCTATTAAACCTGAGGTAGTTTAGCAATGGAGTATAGAATTATTCTCTATCCACATGTATCCAATAGTTTAAATTCATTTTTCCTTAAGAAATTCCAGTGTTTTAATTTACCCATGGTTTTAGGTTCAGATGACTTGTTCTGCCATTAACAAAGTACCATCTTGTGAGCCATCAGGGATGGGAGTGTAAGTTGGATGTTGTTGCTCTTGGTTTCCTAAACGTCCTTGATTTCTTCAGTATGCTTCCATAACATAGTCACCTGACTTCATAAAATTATATCTCCATATTTCTACTTCAGCTTCTACCAAATATGTGAAATAAGAGTGGTGAACAAGAGAAAACCCAGAGCCTCATCACTACCTCTACACTATGTGTAGCACAAATTCTCCAGTTTCATGGGATGGAAGCTAGGCACACCAGCCTTCTCTTTTTGATATGAACAAACTATTGAGATCCTCCTCACCCTGACTCCCCTGTCATTGCAAGTCCTCTCTCGGTCAGTGAATCCAGGCTTTTGGTTTTAGATAAAATCTCCTAACTGGTGGGTAGGCTTTATTGCTGCATGTTTGAGCAGAGTATTAGGATAGATATTTTGTTTGCTAAAAATCTCAGGTGGACCACTTTTGACCAATAGGATCCATGCTTGTATTGCCTCTGTGTTAATGATGGGGGACCACGAAAAGAATTTAAGCAAGGGAAGAGTGGCATATCATATTTACCTTTAAGAAAGTTCACTCTGTAGAGAAATTTAGAGAAGGATTTGAGCACTAAGACTGCAGACAAGGAGACCTACTTATATTTGAAAATATATGCAAAAGTTAAATTGTGGACAACTCCTGGAAAAAGAAGAATATTGCCTTTGTATACCAGTCTAATGGCAGAGAGTACATAAATAAAACAACCATCTGCTCGACCCCTACCCCTCAAAAAGACTCATGTTGGAAACCAGCTGGTGTTGTATAAATCTGAATCTTAACTGGGGTGTAGAAAAGCACTCCAGGTAAATCACTGAAGTCATTTTCTTAAAGTTTGAACAGAAATCATATATAGTCAGATTATAGAGTCAAAATATGAACAGAAAAATGCCCAAGTTGTAACAACTTTTCTTTATATCAAGAATTGTGGGCTAAGCCTATATATTTATAAAATATTAGCAGAATTTAGCAGTCTGTATAAATAGGATTTATTTATCTAGATTAATCTTTTTGAAGGTACAAAGGCTTTTATGTATCTAATCTGGTTTGTGAAGTTGTATGGACTTGAGAACTGTTTTCAGTGTGAATTAGAATATTGAAGACCATCTTGCCTGGGCTCCAAAACTTGCCTTCAATTGTTTGATGGGTTTGCTGTTCTGTTGCCTGTTTACCATTTTAGTACAGCCCTGTCTCACAGTTAATAAAATCCTCCAGGACACCTAGTCCAAGTTTTTGGTTTAGATTACAGGTGTGAGACTACAGCTTGCCAGGGTTCATTCAAATTTGGTTTTGGCTCTCAACAAAAATGTATCAAAATTATGTGCAGTAGATCTGCATGGTCCAGTACGGTGACCACTGGCCACATGTGGCTGTTGAGATTTTCAAATGTGTCTAATCCAAATTAAGATATTCTGTAAATGTAAAATACATACAAGATTTTGAAAACTTAGTACAAAAATATATGAAATAAAACAACTTTTATGCTGAATATGTATAAAAATGATCAGTTTTGATACATTGAGTTAAATGAAATATATTACTAAAATTAATTTCACCTACTTTTTAATTTTTAAGATGTGCTATTCTAGGTCATTTTAAATTATATTTGTGGTTCACATTATACTTCTATTGGGTAACCTCTCAGTGAAATGTTTTTTAAGTTCCAACTTAGTGGGGGCTTAACATCAATTAAAAGACAGCCTGATTTCCCTCTAGATGAGTGTCAGTGTCATAGGTACTACTTACAGGTTAGTTGGCAGTGTCCCATTTCTCATTGTTTTAAAGAAAATCCTTAGGTAATATGAAAGGAATCAGAGAATCAGAACTAGTTTTTTCTGTTGTTTGATTATATCAGTGTGGAGTCTGACAAAGACAGATGTTAGTTCTGTTCCACTGCATCTCTTTATAACCGTAAGTATATACTTCTACCTGTCATCATTAATGAATTTTCGTAGACCAATGGTCAATAAACTTTCCTGTTATCTCAAATATGCTTATTTAAACCCTAACCTAGGAAATAGCAAATTAATAATCCTATTACATAATGAATAAAGTTAATTATAAATCACCTAACTAGTGATTGTAAGAAATGGGAAAAGTCACCCAATTATAATAGGAAAAAAGTGATTCGAGTTTTATGTTTCCTACCTGTCTTAATATTGAAGACATTATTACATCTACTTAACAGGTATGTTCTGTTCAGCATCTTTAGACTAATGACCCACTTGGATCTAGATTAGCTAGATGTGCTTCCTATTATTGATTTTGGCTTCAAATTATGGACCTTATAAGGTGAGGACATCTTTCTACTTTCCTTTTTCCTTATCCTTTCCCATTCTCAAAATTCTCTTGGCCACACTGCTCTTGTGTCTGTACCAACTGGAGGGTAATAATGAACTTTCATGTTAAGACTTCGACTGTAATTTTGGTGTTGAAATTTTCATTGTCCTAAATCAGTAATTTTCAGACTTTTATTTTCCTTTGAAGCAGTACAATCCTGCAAATCTTAAAAGGAAGCCCAGTATTTAAAACAAACAAAAACATAGTATCGTTTGAATTGGAGGGTATAAGTGAGGGCTGTGTTTCCCAGTTAAAAATTCCCTTCATTGTTCCCTAGAAGGGCCTCTGGGATTTCTGTTTGGAACACAACTTGATAGACCTGATTAAATTATCTGTAAGAAGGGAGTTTAGCTGTAACAAGGGATTTAGTTTTCTGGGTATATTGCATCCTGACCACTAGGTTTAGGTTCAAAGTGATCTTGGTGTAGTGGGAAAGAGATCAGAGATTAAAAGTTCAGTAGCTATAAGAGTAACAAAATAGACATAAATCACTCATTATGAGCCTTCAATATAAAAGAAAAAGTTCTAGATGCCCATGAGTCAGCACATGGAATTATAGATTCTTAAATACGATATGAAATTTAATTAGACTACAATAATAGGAAGGAAAATATTCTCTTATTTCCATATTGAAGATGATATCCAGCTGTACTCCTGTTTCCTTGCTTAAGGGAAATGGGATAGATGTAGGAGAGTTTCTTCTTAACAATCATTAAACGTTGCTAATGCATTAGTATTTGAAAGAGTTCTTTAAAATTAAAATCTATTTTCATGTATACGACATGGGTTATGTACAGTCAGGCCTAAAAATTGAAAAACTAAGTCATCAAGTATTTGAAGAGCACCTAGGTGTATTAATAATTAGTGTTCGATAAATATTATTATTATTATATTAATATAATATAATTATATAAGCTAACTATATCTAAGCTTAAATGACTTTGGTACTAAAGATTCAAATACGGTTTTCTAGTTTAAAATTATACATTTGGGCTTCCCTGGTGGCGCAGTGGTTGAGAGTCCGCCTGCCGTTGCAGGAGACGCGGTTTCATGCCTGAGTCCGGGAGGATCCCACTTGCCGCGGAGCGGCTGGGCCCGTGAGCCATGGCCGCTGAGCCTGCTCGTCCGGAGCCTGTGCTTCGCAACGGGAGAGGCTACAACAGTGAGAGGCCCGCGTACCGCAAAAAAAAAATTTAAGAAAGTATACATTTTACTCATACTGTTCACTCTAGGCACTTCACTGACAAACTTGTATCCTTATCATTATATGCAGTTTGATATAATGACCCATTAAAGTCACAGAAGTTTTATAATCATACTTGAATCTTCCAGTGAAGGGTGTTAGCAAACTTGTAGGTCAAGTTTTTGATTTAAATAAAAGATGATATATCAAAGGTTATAAAAAAGCAATGGATTGTTTTTTTGAGTCCCCTGATACCTTGATCTCTTTCTGTTTTTTTAAAAAAAAACTAAAACTGTTTAGTGATCTCCACATATCAAACACATTGATCTAAAAAATCACAGTTTACCATCAGTAGTGAGATTAAAGCTATTAAAGATTTACTGGTTTCATTTTCATTCCAAAGCAAGCTCTTTTCCATTTTCTAAAAATTAGGACCAAAGGGACATGAGAAAGTGAAGGCACTAATATTTATTGAAGTCTTCTATGTGCCAGGCACTCTGCTCAGTGGATGTTACCTTGTTCAGTTCTCACAACCCTGTAATGTTGGTGGGATTATCTCCATTTTAAATATGAGAAGATTGAGGTTGAAAATAAGTAACTTGCCAAGGTCACACAGAAATGTACTAAAGAAAATACTTAAACTCATGTCTAATTCCAGACACTGTTATTTTCACTGTGCTGGCCTACTCATGAAAAGCCATCTCTGTTTAGTAGTAATGCTAGTAGTAGTATAATAGTACTAATACTGTCATAATAATTAGTAGTGCTAATTTACTATTAGTAGTACTAAACATGCCATTCTAGGTATGATTGTTACAATTAGATTTTAGATGAGCTATGGAAAAACTTTTTAAGAATGGCTTTCCTTTGATCATATAAGGGATAGACTTATTACATAAATATAAGAAAATAAAAATCATTTATGATTTCCAAGGTTCTTTGCAAGCATTATAAGTAATATGTTAATTCAAAGCAAATACTCAAAGTTGAGCAAAATCAAATTTGAGGAAATAAAGATAATTGACAAAAGACTCATTTCTCTTTTTTTTTTTTTCAATGCCATGAAAAGAATTAAAAAGAAGTAGTCCCCTTTAATAGATGCCTTCATTCCCTTGTTAGATTTCTCCATGTTTTTCAATTTGCTCCTGTCTACCACAGGAATATAACAGTTATAATTCTAAAATAACCCTTTCTATCCTGTGGTTAACCTAGTTAATGATATGTGTGTATATAACTTAACAAAGTATATAATACATGAAATTATGTTTCCTAGACACAGCAAATGGAATGGTTCGCCCATTATCCCTCTCTTCTAGGTCCTGTATTGAGGCAAGCTACATTAAAGTGTGTGGTTCCCTGAATTTTTCTCTGCATTACAAAATACACCTTTGTAAATCCGTTAACCATCACAGGTGACTAATTTAATGGCACATAATAAGCAAGTGTACTTCAGTTCTCTAGTGGGAAGTATATATGATGTTTTTATAAGATTTAGCAAATATCATATTAGTTTGAGTGCTTATGGAATTGCCCTTCTGTTGAAGACAGAAAAGTAGAACTGAGGGGTTTTCAAATTTGTTGCAGTAGTATATATGAAGAGATTAAAGATAATCCCATTAGATACAAGACAAAGTGAATTTACAGAATAATAAAGTTATGATAGTGAAAATCTTATGAAGAATATGTTTGTCAAGATAATTTGTGTTCATTTTAGCTCCCCTTAGTTTCCAATTTCTAGTTCACTAGCAGGTGCATATGTCTGAAACTCCGAGTAGGAGTCCCTGCATAAAAGAAATGGGGCTTCAGTTACCCCAGTCCAGACCTTAGTAGCCCTTTTCACAGCTTGCAAATTAATTTCATCTTACTGTCTGGAATAAGCTCTGCAATGAATTACAGAAATCTGTTTGGGAAGTTGCAATGACTAATAAATCAGCAATTAGTTTTGCACGTGGCATATTAGTTGTGGGATATTAGAAAACCTCTCATTCAAAATTTGGCCCATAGCATGGCAGACCTCTAGCACATATTTACTCTCAGTATAGATAAGCACATATTCAGTAACTCAGGTGGCTTGTCTCCCAGGAGCTTCAAAAATCCTCTACCTGGAGTCCAGAATATGGTAGCCTTTAGTTTATACAGGAGATCTCTTCCCAACAGATGAACAGCATTAAGGGACAAGAGAGGCATGTTCCTCCAAGAGAGGACCTATTTGCTCAGGAATCTCAGAGGAGAAAGAACCGGTAGAAGGTTGTCCAGAGATACCCACAACTTATATGTTTTTCTGGATGTAGGTGAAACAAGAGAGGTCAGTAGAAATTGCAGAATACATGCATGGTTCCAGTATCTACAAGAAAGGACAAGAAAATATTAAGGCAGGAAAAGGAAACATATAAGGCTTTTCCATTCCCAGCTCTGAAGCTCCTCTATTAAGTCAGTTTTGCTCATTAGTTTGCACCATTTGCTAATTGTTTCCTGTCTGATTTCAAGCAGAGAGGGGGTGTCTCCTGATGGAGATGGTAAAGTTTTATAGGTAGCGTCCCTTGTATCTTCCTCAGTCTCTAGCTATCTTCTTACAATAGTAACGTACTGACTTTTCATTGGCAACATCCTATCTTCTTACAATAGTAAGGCACTGACTTTTCATCGGCAAGTCCTATCTTATTTGTTGGTAGCCCCAGAAAAGTATATGCTCCCTGTGTGAATAAGTACGTAGGTAACACTGCAATCTTGAGTTTCTTTTTGGCTTCACCTTTCTCCATTTTTTCCCCCAAACTGGATTACTGTTGCCAATACCTGAGAAACTGTCTATTTTTTGACATACAGATACCTTTTCTCTTACTTGTGCTTGCAACAAGGCTACCACAGAAGTGGAGAGGATTAAGAGTCTATTCTGATCCACCCCTGTATCCATCCCCATTCATTTAGAAAATGCCTTGGTGAACCACTGATGGAAATCACTGGGGGACTCATGCAGGAGCAGCACTGCAGCTTCTCTCAGGCCACCTTTTGCAGAAAGACTGCAAAGTCTGCCATCAGCAGTGCCTCGCAATGGGTGTCCTAGGTTTGAGGAGCAGCCAGAGTTGTTGCGGAAGGTGCCTGAAGCCATGACACTCCATTTGCCCCATCACATCTGTTCCCTTAGTCAAGCAGACTCACCTAAGGCAACATTCCAAGTTACAGTCAGTGTCCATCCTCACACACAGGGTTGCAAACTGAAAACATGCTGTAGAAAACCTTGGCACATTTTTGCAGATCTTTCCAGGGCACTGGAAAATAACTCTTAAGATGGATATCAGCTAGGGGGAAGGG
Organism: Globicephala melas; assembly: GCF_963455315.2. Lineage (NCBI taxonomy): Eukaryota > Metazoa > Chordata > Mammalia > Artiodactyla > Delphinidae > Globicephala > Globicephala melas. The sequence continues at coordinate 85,957,833 of NC_083321.1, forward strand.
ATGTGGTACCCTTACCACATCTGATCCACCCAGCAGTACTGGATAACTTCTGAAGGGTATTTGAATCCCTGTAGCTCCAAAGGGAGAAGGCTGATTTTTCTCTACACTGAGATGAAAACTAAGTTGGTTTGTATGGCACTATAGTTTCAGGCTCATTTTGCAATTTAAAAGCCTGACTCCTTTTGTTTCCCCTTCCCTCCAAGTTATCAGGGAAACCATTTGCCAACCTGATGCCTTAATTCTAAGACAGTTTCTTATACAGATTTTCAGACTCCTTGCTCCTTCCTCTTAATCATTTCTGCTTCCCTAGCTATGTTTTGCATGTTGAGTGTAGGGGGAGTCTTGGAGGTGGAGTCCATACCAGAACATTCAAAATAAGGCTGGCAATTCTCCCTCTTCCAAAGGGAAGTTATCCCGGGATCCTGAAGTCCCTGGGAACCATCTGTCCAAGAAGGCATCATCTCCTCTTTCTAGGTCCCAGAGAAGGCAAAGAAGGTGAAGGGGGGTAGAAGGAGCAGTAGCAGAGAAGTGTTGAGAACCTGGAGAAACAAAAAGGTGCTTTCAGTTTCTTAATCTCTTCCTTCAGTTTTTTTAATTCATTCTTACTGGCTGTCTAGTTCATTCTTTCATTTATTTCCTGAGATCCAGAGATACCAATAACCCTTTTATTTTAAGTAGGATTTTTCTAAAAATCTGTGTAAATATACCAATTTGTCTACTTTAAATGAGCCTTCCTCTGGCCATTGCAAAGCAGGATTTTTATAAACATGCCTATTCAAAACATGACAGAGTAAAGTAAGCCCTTTAAGAAAGAGACCTTCTGGCAGGCTCCTTATATTTTCTACATTAAAGCCAGTGTTGAATCACACACAACCTTCAAGCCTCTATTACCCATTTTGCTCAGCAGGAACTCAGAATTAGCAGTGAGAGTTTGGCATTTTCCCTGGGAAACCAAACCCACTGAGCCAAAGTAGTCAAAGGAACACTTTGTAGCAAACATCCAGGGTCTCCAACCTAATCAATGGTGGCTACAAACCCTGTAACAAATTCACCAGCGGGACTCACTTGAGGTATACCATCCTTATTGCCAAATTGTTGAAATACGAAAGAAATTGAGGCCCACAGGAACATGCCAATTCATAAATATAGAACTAGCTGTTTTTACTACTGAGGAAAAAAACCCTAAATGCATGCAGATACAGCCTGTAAGATGGCTACAGAACTATAATGAATTTTCTTCTCTATTTGTGGAATTAGAGCTACAGTTTGTAAACATCATCCTACTCTTTTAGTAAACACTCAACAGACAGTTAATTTGCATCAGTAGCTACATTGTGCTCACTCTGACATCCTGTTTTTCATATTTTTTTATATCAGGCTTACTCTTTTTATAATTCTTTATCAGAGCCTCCTACCCTTGCCCCTTATATAGTAACCAGCACATATGATTAGTCACATCCTTCAACACGCCTCATAAGGTTAGGTCAAGTTCAGTCTCCCCCAGCCTCTCCCAGTCTGTAAGTCCCACCTGCAGTTTGGAGCTACCTGGTAGTTTTCTGCTCAGGCTTTCACTGTTACTAGGGATGATTCTGGGCCTTGGCAGCTAGCAGGGACTTCCATGCCAGCAGCAGCCATTCCAGGGATTTCCTAGCTGGCATTCATTTGTTTGGCCTGATCAGGAGAGGATTGGCTGGGGAAGTATTGGACATGCAGGGACCAACCCTACACATCCCCACTTGCCTGCTTCTTTCTGTCCCACCCATGGAGAAGACATTAGCCTGCCCCCATGTGAGATCTGAGGCTGGGCCAACTGCTGATTGCTTTAAATCTGATTTCAAGTTACTATGGGGTTTTACTCTACCTGGATGTGGAATTACTATGTTTGAGAGAAAACACGCCTTCACCTTTATAAAGTATTGCCAAATTGCTCTCCTAAATAGTCATACCATTTATACTCCCACCTGTAATGTATGAGTTCCTACTTTCACACATCCTTGGCAACATCTGGTGTTTGCAGACTTTTATTTTTTCCAGTACGATGGGTGTGAAGTGGTGTCTCACTTTAGCTTAATTTGCATTTCTTCACTGTTGAGCATCTTTTCATGTTTGTTGGTCATTTGGGTTTCCTCTCTTGAGGATTCACTGTTCATATCTATTGCCTTAAAAAAAAAAATGGTTACCCTTCTCAATGTATAGGAGTACTTTATGTATTACGAGTACTAGTCTTTATCAGTCCTATGTATTGAAAATACCTTCTTCCAGGCTATGGCATTTTTATGGAGTCTTTTTCATAAAGAAGTTTTATGTGCTCAAATGTATCATTCTTTTCCTTGATAGTATGTGATTGTGTCTTCTTTAAGAAGAATCTCCCTATCTTGACATGAATATCTCCTTTAATTTCTTCTAAAAAGTTTTACAGTATTTTCATTTTTAAATCTTTGAACTATATACAATTTATTTTTATGTATGGTATGAGGTAAAAATACAATTTTATTTTTTCCACATAAATAATCAATTGCCCTAGTACCATTTGTTAAATGATCCATCTTTTCTTTATCTGTAATGACACTTTTATGATTTATACACACCTGTGTGTATGTGTGAGAGAGAGAGATCTTAGGCTCACTTGTCTGTTATACTTTTTCTGTTTTTTTTTATTTTTGCCAGTAAAACACCAATTGGATTTCTGTAGTTTTATGCACAAGTATTGATAGCTAGTGGGGAAGTTCCTCCTCTTTTGTTCTTCAGAATTGCTTAACTATCCTTGGCCTTTTATTTTTCCATACTAATTTTAGGATCAGCTTCTCAAGTTCCATAAAAAAAACCCTTTCAGGATTTTTATTGGGATTTCAGTGCACTTATAGATTAATTTGAGAATTGCCATCTTCATACATTGAGTCTTACCATCCATGAAACTGGTATATTGTTCCTTTCATTTAGGTCTTCTCTTACTCCCTTTAAAACAGGTTTTCAATTTTCATTTTCTCTATAAAGCTCTTGGGATATCTTTTCTTCTTTAGATCTGTTTCGTTTTTGTAACTATTAAAAATGGCGTCATTTTTCAAATTAAAATTTTCTTTTTTTGCGGTATGCGGGCCTCTCACTGTTGTGGCCTCTTCCGTTGCGGAGCACAGGCTCCGGACGCGCAGGCTCAGCGGCACAGCCGCTCCGCGACATGTGGGATCTTCCCGGACCGGGGCACGAACCCGTGTCCCCTGCATTGGCAGGCGGACTCTCAACCACCGCGCCACCAGGGAAGCCCTAAAATTAAAATTTTAAATCGGTTTACTGGTGTATAGCAACATCTTTAATAACGTATTGTCAAAGAACATTGTATGATAGATTCTTGATGTCTGTTGAAATCTGTTCTGTGGCCTAGTGCACAGCCAATGTGTTCTTTTTCCATGTGTTCTTGAAAAGGTTTTCTCTTTAATTTTGTACAGGGTTTTGTATATGTTCATTAGGTCACCTGTAATCGATTATTCACTTGTCTGTATTCTTACTAAATGTTTTCTGCTTCACCTGTCAATTAGTATTATTGTGGATTTGTTTATTTCTTCTTGTCATCCCGTGATCTTTTGCCTTACACTGAGTTCACAATTATTATAGCTTCCTTGTGAATTGTTCCCTTTTTACTATTATGTAATAACTTTTTACCCCGGTAATGTTTCTGCCTTAAAATATATTTTTTTCTGATATTCATAGAATTTTCTGTTGGTTTACGGTATGAGTAAGGCAGCAGTTAAGGATGTGTTTAGCTGCAAATAACAGAAAATTTCACTACAGTTTTTTAAACAAATGTTGGGGAGGTATTTTTTCTCAAATAACAAAATCAGAGATTGATGTGGGTCCATCAACAGTTGATATGGTTCTATTTGCCATTCACAGTGTGGTGCCTCTCATCCTCTTGCTTGCGTTCTCCCTAGGAGGTTTTGTGGGAAGGGGGTGCGGGGCTGTGGGCAGAGGGGAAGAGCAGATAATGGGAACGACCTGTTGTCAGTGTCGCACATGGTATCATACCTGGGTTAGCATCTGTAGAATCTTAGTCCCATGTTTGTAAGTGGTTTGCTGTTTACACACAGTTTATGAAAGTTATTTAGTTAGAAAGATGGAATCTTCTCTTTCTACAGTAAAATGTGATGGTTGTCTTTACCAAGTGAAATCACCTGAAAGAAAATGCTTATGCAGTCCTCTCTTTAGAGCCAGAAGCAGTTAAATTCTTAAGTCTCAGTAAACCAAATGTCATAATGACTAGCAAAGCATAATACATTTAGATCTCAAAGCATTAATGCAAAATAAAAATATACTTGCGTCTTAGCAAGTTGAGTTTTGTATTTAGGAATAATTAGTATATATATTCTCATGAGAGAATGCCATCATTTTTTTATTTTTTATAAATTTATTTATTTTATTTATTTATTTTTGGCTGTGATGGGTCTTCGTTGCTGCGTGCGGGCTTTCTGTAGTCGCGGAGAGTGGGGGCTACTCTTCACTGTGGTGTGCAGGTCTCTCATTGGGGTGGCTTCTCTTGTGGAGCACGGGCTCTAGGGCTCTCGGGCTTCAGTAGTTGTGGCATGCAGGCTCAGTAGATGTGGCTCGCAGGCTCTAGAGCATAGGCTCAGTAGTTGTGGCGCATGGGCTTAGTTGCTCCGCAGCATGTGGGATCTTCCCGAACCAGGGCTCGAACCCATGTCGCCTGCATTGGCAGGCGGATTCTTAACCACTGCACCACCAGGGAAGCCCCAGCCATCATTTTTTATATTTCTTCAGAAGACTGCTTAAATTTCAGTATTTTCCATGAAACCTAGCATCACTCTGTGTCATTTGCTGGGGCATTGTTGAAGCCATCAGGTATCCCTTCTTTCCAAGAAAATGTGCCTCAAACTCCCCCTTCCCTTATCCCTTTCTCTGAGACTTTCAGTGCATCTGATTTCAACTCTAATGTTGCCCCAGACCATTAGGACAGGTCTATGGAACATAAACAGTTTCTGAGGTTTGCATTTATAGCCTTCAATACCTATAAAGCAAGTTGGTCTATTTCTGTTTTGTCCTTCAAACATGAGTAGTCATATTTAGATAGTTTTAGTGCTTCCCAGGGGACCACTAGAACAGTATATTAATATACCTAATGTTTGATTTGTGCTAAAAGGTAACAGAGCATTTACTTACCTTATTCCATTCAGTGCACCTTAGCTCAAGAACAAAGAATATCTATCTCCATTATAGATAAGAATGGAGCCTTCAGTGCTCAAACTGTAAAAAAGTGTACTTATTGCATTCAAAGCAGAAGACTGTTTCTTTTAAAACATTAGAATAGTGTTACTTTGAATTATTAGGTTAAAGTACACAAGCAGAGCCTGGTGCTAGATAAATATTTATTGAATGACTACACTTTTAGTTGGGCATTTTCTTTTAGGCACTAAAACTGCTAATCCAATTTTGAATGCCCTTTTGTCATCATTAATCCTTGTGCAACACAATATTGTTAAACAGAAACCAGGTGTCTTTTCACTGAAGGACGGAAAATGTTTCTTGTATGAGATTAAGCATTGAGTTTTTCACTTGAGTGCATGTGTGTATGTTGTTTTACATTGGTCACCTGATAAATTTTGTGCATTGCTTAATCACTGGATTGAAATATACACATAGGAACTCTTGAAAAGGAAGAGTTTTTAGAAACTCTTAAGTATTCCATTCCACTGTTTTTACAGATTTTTTTTCTATGTGACTTCTTTTTTACATTTGACTGAAATTACTCTCATTGTGGCTGAGGCCCGTTTTTCCCTCTCCTATCAAAACGAGCTTGTATCTTTCTAACTAGTTAACCTTTACAACCTCACATTTGAAAACTCAGTTTTCTTTATTCTTCACACAGTAATCATCCCAGTTTTCTTTTTGTTCTTCACAGATTTTTCACTCCTCGGTTATCTTAATGTTTCTCTGAGCCCTAAAACTCTATCTTAAATTTGAATTTCTTATTAATATTTTAATTATGTTATCACATCTGTTTACAAATTTGAATTAATGGAGTCAAATTTAGGTTTTGTTGTGTTTTAAGTATTCTAAAATAATCTTTTAGCCATGGAAACAAAGAAGTCTTTTCCTGCCGAGGAATAAAATTAGCAGTGGATTGGTTTTTGGAAAGAGGCCACAAGGATGTTACCGTCTTTGTTCCTGCTTGGAGGAAAGAGCAGTCCCGACCTGACGCGCTCATCACAGGTGAGCCCGCAAGCTTCCGTGTGTACCTGAGCCAGTGTCTTGCTGAATAATCTGTGTGTCTGCTTCTGTTTACTAAGTTTGTGTGACTGCCACATTCACTTGGGTGGAACATTAAAGTTATTTTCGAGTTTAAAAACTATTGGGTTATGTTAACTAAACAGTAATTCTTGCTACATAAGCCAGTTCTTTTTTTTTCATTTGGAAACTTTTTACTTCAAATTTTGTAAAAATTCTGACTTTTAGAGACATGCTAGGAGTCAAGAGGCCTAGATTCAAATTCCAACTGTGCTAGGTACTGTCCATGGCACTTTGAGCAGCACATTGACCCTCTTTGGACCCCAGTTTTCTCATCTGCTGTATGAAATTAGGTGGTAATCAAATTCTAGTGACTGCAGATCAATAAAGACCTGTGAGATCCTGGGAGCATGCTGTCTGGTGTCAAGTAGAGGAAATGACTCGATCCCAATAAAGTATCAGTATTTTGCATTATCTTGTAATTTTTAAATGTATGAGTTTCAGGCAGAGGTGTCCCCTGTAACTGTTAATTATTGCTGCCCAACATTTTGCTCAAGTCAGTGATTCTCAACTGGCACCCAACCCCTCCTGCCCCTCTCTTCCCCAACATTAACAAAACTGAGGAACCTGTGTGAAGAAAACAACAGCACTTGTCAAATCAATGCAATCCCTATCAAATTGCCAACGGCATTTTTCATAGAACTAAAAGAAAACATTTTACAATTTGTATGGAAACAAAAAAGACCCAGAATAACAAAAGCAATCTTGAGAAAAAAAAAACAGAGCTGGAGGAATCAGGCTCCCTGACTTCAGACTATACTACAAAGCTACAGTAATCAAGACAATATGGTACTGGAACAAGAACAGAAATATAGATCAGTGGAATAGGATAGAAAGCCCAGAGATAAACCCATGCACCTATGGTTACCTCATCTATGACAAAGGAAGAGAGAATATACAGTGGAGCAAAGACAGCCTCTTCAATAAGTGGTCCTGAGAAAACTGGACAGCTACATGTAAAAGAATGAAATTAGAACACTCCCTAACACCATACACAAAAATAAACTCAAAATGGATTAAAGACCTAAATGTAAGGCCAGACACTATAAACCTCTTAGAGGAAAACATAGGCAGTACACTCTTTGACATAAATCGCAGCAAGATCTTTTTTGACCCACCTCCAACAGTAATGAGAGTAAAAACAAAAAAAAAACAAATGGGACCTAATTAAACTTAAATGCTTTTGCACAGCAAAGGAAACCATAAACAAGACAAAAAGACAACCCTCAGAATGGGAGAAAATATTTTCAAACAAAGCAACTGACAAAGCATTAATCCCCAAAATATACAAAGAGCTGATGCAGCTCAATATCAAAAAAGCAAACAACCCAATCAAAAAATGGGCAGAAGACCTAAATAGACATTTCTCCAAAGAAGACGTACAGATGGCCAGCAAACACATGAAAAGATGCTCAACATCACTAATTATTAGAGAAATGCAAATCAAAACTACAATGAGATATCACCTCACACCGGTCAGAATGGCCATCATCACAAAATCTACAAACAATAAATGCGGGAGAGGGTGTGGAGAAAAGGGAACCCTCTTGCAGTGTTGGTGGAAGTGTAAATTGATGCAGCCACTATGGAGAACAGTATGGAGGTTCCTTAGAAAACTAAAAACAGAGCTACCATATGACCCAGCGATCCCACTACTGGGCATATACCCTGAGAAGACCATAATTCAAAGAGAGACATGTACCACAGTGTTCATTGCAGCACTATTTACAATAGCCAGGACATAGAAACAACCTAAATGTTCATCAACAGAGGAATGGATAAAGATGTAGTACATATATACAATGGAATATTACTCAGCCACAAAAAGGAATGAATTTGGATCATTTGTAGAGGTGAGGATGGACCTAGAGACTGTTATACAGAGTGAAGTAAGCCAGAAAGAGAAAAGCAAATATATATTAACGCATATATGTGGAACAACCTAAATGTTCATCAACAGAGGAATGGATAAAGATGTAGTACATATATACAATGGAATATTACTCAGCCATAAAAAGGAACGCAATTGGATCATTTGTAGAGGCGGGGATGGACCTAGAGACTGTTATACAGAGTGAAGTAAGTCAGAAAGAGAAAAGCAAATATATATTAACGCATATATGTGGAATCTGAGACCAATGGTATAGACGATCTTATTTACAAAGCAGAAATAGAGACACAGACATAGAGAACAAACATATGGATACCAAGGGGGAAGTGGGGGGGTGGAATGAATTAGGAGATTGGAATTGACATATATACACTATGATACTATGTATAAAATAGATAACTAATGAGAACCTCCTGTATAACAGGGAACTCTACTCAGTGCTCTGTGGTGACCTAAATGGGGAGGAAATCAAAAAAAGAGGGGATATATGTATATGTATAGCTGATTCACTTTGCTGTACAGTAGAAACTAACACAACCTTGTAAAGCAACTATACTCCAATAAAAATAAAAACAAATGGAGTGACCACCCACCATGTACCCCAAGGGAAGATTATTTTATTTTTATCTATAATTATTAAATTTTATTAAATTAGAATAAGAATCCATAGACAAGTTATGGTGGAACTCAGAGCCATGGAATCAGACCCTAGCCTATATAAACTGTAGCGTGGGAGGGGTGGGCATAATTCAGTTGGCCGTACCAAGACATTGGATAACTCTTTGGAAAAAATATACATATTTAGATCCTTATCTTACACCATATAATGCAGATGGTTGAAGAATTAATTGTCAAAAATCTCCATTAGAGATTATAAATAGTCTTTGAGTGGCTGGGGAAGACCTTTCTAAAATTAAAATTTTAGAAGAAATTGTGAAAGGAAAGATAGGTTTAATTGGATCAAACTTCTGTATTTTGGGACGTTCTCTTAACAATGAGAAAATTTTTGTATTTGCTTAAGAAAAAGTACAACAAATAAACAAAGAATCCATGTCCTGAACATATAAAGAGCTCCTACACACTGATAAAACAGTATATAATTGGTAACGTAGTAGGAATAGACAGTTCACGGAAGAATGCAAGTGCCAGATAAGACGAAAAAGTGTTCAACCTCATTAGTAATTAAAGAAATGAAAAAAAAAAATGAAAAAAAAAAGAAATGAATATTTTAAAAACTGTTATTTTTTTACCCATCAAATTAGCAGGGATTTAAAAACTGATAATACTCAGTGCCCGGAGGGAGTTACTCCTATACTGATGTGGAAATGTAGATCATTACAACCTTTCAGGAAAAGTTTGATCTTAAAGTGTAAATACTTGGATCTACTAGTTCCCCTTCTAGGAATAATTCCGCAGAAAATAAACAGAGGTACAGGCAAAGATTTTAGACCACAAATACATCCAGTACAATATTAGTTAGAAAAAAAAATGGAAGAAAAACATACATTCATTAGAAGAATGGCTCAATAAATAAGTATATATCTATATGATAAAATATGTAGTATTAGAATATTTAGGCAGAATTTTTAATGATCTCAGGAAGTGCTATCTTACGTAAAAGGCAGCCTTTGTTATTGTGTGTGTGTGCACATATACATACATACATACATATATACACATGTGTATAGAAGGAAAAAATACACAGAAAATGATTAGAAGGAAATATGCCAAAATATTAACAGTAATTGCCTCTGGGTCATGTCCTTATGATCTCTTATTTTCTCCCTACTTCTTACTTTTTCTTACTTTCCCAATTTTTTACAGGAAACTACAATACGTTAATAATCAGGGAAAAGATAAACTGAAAAAGAAAAAACAATGTTTAAACACGTAAATGAAAGCTTCTTGAGTGTGAAAGGAATATGAGATCAAGAAGGGAAAATGGTACTACTCAGTGTGAGATGTGGCTGAGTTTAATTTTTAAAATACCAGCACGCCAGGTCTCTGGAACTCATCAGTATGCAGTTTACTTTGTAAAATGTGTACCACTGTAATCAGAGGTTGTTAGGTGTTTTCTCCCCCAGGTAATAATTCTTTTGACTAAAACCCTCAACCAGATAATGCCTGGTAAATTGAATAGTCCAGTCTGTTTTCACCATACCAAAAAAGAAACTTGATAAGAAATATTTTAAAGTTCTCAGTATAGATTCAAACTAGCGCGTTAGCCAGGCTTCCATTGATTGAATAAATATTTAACAAGCAAGCACGAGGCTATGTATCAGGTACTGTGCTAGGAACTAGAGATTCAGTTAACTTACCAGCTAGACTGACTTCATATTTATTTAGGTTAGGACTATTTATCCCAATTAATTAGCACTAATTTTCTTCCTAATTAGTGTCCTTTTAACCTCCTTAGCTGGTAAAGAAATGCAAATTAAGCAAGATGGTGATGACTATTAGGCCACCACCTCACTCCTCCAGTCGCTTCCAGGATCCAGGCATATCCTATACAAATAAACACAAATAAAGGGCCACGGATTATGCATGAACATGGACAGTGAATAAACTGGAAGCCCTCAAAATACACATCTTTAAGTAGCTTACATATTCCTTTCACAGACATTTATTGAGGATCTACTGGTGTGCTAATATGTCCTTGTGCTGAGTGCTGATGGGCACACAGATAAATGAGCCACCTGCCCTCAAAGTGTTTGTTAGGGGGCACACAAAATAACTATAATATGGCAAATCCTGTGGCTGAGACTGGGCTTTTGATTTTGTATTGGTTTTCTGTGATTTTCAAAAGATTTTCAAAAGAGATCAATAATTACACGCATCTATTAGGCAAAATCAAGTTGAAGGACACAGTGTTTATTGAGAGCTTGCCCGGCACTCTACTAGGTGCTTTTACATGTGATAACTCATTGACTCCTCATGGCCTACAATCTGCATTTGAGGACATGACAGAGCAGGTTCAATAAGACCACGATTGCCAGATAGAGAAAGTGGCAGAACCTGAGATTTATCCACGAGTTGCTGACTTTGACATTCATATTTCTTCCACTTCTACTCTGCTGCTTTCCTAAACCAAAGTTCTGGTCTTAATGAACTCATTTGTCTGGAACGTCATGAAGTCTGTATGCCAAGCTGACCCATGTCACTCTTCCTTCCCCCTCCCCCCGCACCCTGCTCATACTTCTCTTGTGGCGATCACAGCCCCTGCTCTCCCAGTTTACAGGCTCGTCCGGCCCAATAACTTGAGGCCTCCTTGAGGAGAAAGTGTTCTTCATCTTGAGGACCATTGACACTTAGACAGCACATACCATAGAGTAGGCATGTAGTGATCATCTGCTGAAAAGAGAGATTTTTTTTTTAATTAGTAACTCCAGTTAATAAGCATTGAGGAGAAGTGAGCCTTTGTTTTAAAAAAATTCATGACATCTGTCAGCTTATACCCAGCACTCTGTGCCAGAATTTACAGGGGTGGGAAGTCAGGGAGTGGAAAAGCAAAGGTAGGAAGGAAGGCATGGTGAGGAGAGAATTTTATCATTAATCAAAATATGAGTTCTGGCACCTTTTTTTTTTAAAAAAAACCACTAACAAGTCAGTAGAATTAGAAAGTACTGAAAGAGTGTGCCCACCAAAGAGAAAATGGGCATTCTCCTACCTGTCCATATTTAATCAATGTCTGTTTTCCCCATATAATCACTTCTAATTTCTTATTCACTCAGTCCAGCCCCACAAGACTGCTGGCCTTTGTTAGCACCTGCTTCACAGGAAAGGACACAGAATGCAGAATAGCCATGTCCAGAACAACAGTTCTGACCTCACTGCCTGCTTCCTTTTTGAACCTTCTGCATCTTAAGACTCTTCCCTTTGCTACCTCCACCTCTTCTACTTTTCAAACTCTCCCACCATCACATCCACTAGTTAGAAAACGAGCACTACAGAATAAACAAATTTGGGGGAAAGAATCTGTTGCTCACACCGGAACCCAACACACCTGCTTCATTAGGATGGCGTAGTGCTAGGGATGTGTGAGAAGTTGGTTCACAGTGTAGAGCTGCGGGCTCCAGCTATCAAGCAAAAGCTTTATGTAATGAAAATCAGAATTTGCTCAGTCATGTTCAGGTTTTATGCTTTTAAACTTTTCATGTTTTTCAGGTTCACTTTTTTGGCTATTTTTTAAACCTTTTTTATTGAAAATCCTGAAGAAAAACTATTACTGGGAGTTACAAATTTGCTACATCTACAAACTGTAAATCATAATCCCTAGTTAAGTGGTTACAGGTATCCAGTTCATGTTATAAACACTCACTTTGTATGAAGGTTGCGAGATGTGTTTTGTATGTACTTATTACTGAAATTCTACCCTGATTATTCCTGCAGATCAAGAAGTTCTACGCAAATTAGAGAAGGAGAAAATCCTGGTGTTCACACCGTCCCGGAGAGTGCAGGGGAGGCGAGTGGTGTGCTATGATGACAGGTTCATCGTGAAGCTGGCGTTTGAGTCGGATGGTATAATTGTATCCAATGATAACTACAGGGATTTGGCAAATGAGAAACCAGAATGGAAAAAGTTCATAGATGAGCGACTATTAATGTATTCATTTGTCAATGACAAGTAAGTAAAACCACTTACTTACAGTAACACTGCTTCCCTGAAAATATAACTATCCCTGGGCAGCTGCTACAGAAGCCCTCTCTCTTTGCCACTGACCAGACCTAAGACAGTTTCTTCCAACCACTGATGTCCCCACTAATCCTCAGTGAGAGTAAGAAAACGGCAGAGTCCTGCCTCGGGAGGCCCTGTGTGAGTCGCAGGCTGCCCTTCCCCATAAGTGACTAGCAGAGCAGGTCTTCTGCGGCTGAGTGACTGGGAGTAACTGACACTGGGAGACTGGCCATCTTCAGAGGATGCAGATGTAGAACATACTGACCGCTAGAACCCTGCCTTTTGAAATCGACTTAGAGCATTGAGAACTTACTTCAATATATGATTTTTGAAATATATGATTTTTAAACATTTAAAGCAATATAAGACTAGTCACGATTAAGTTGATGAATGGACAGATGACATGAACAAGATTGTCTCCTGAGAAATAAGTACCCAAGGATCAGTTCACCCACACAGTTCAAACCCATGTTTTCCAAGGGTCAACTGTATTTACAAATATGTGGGAAAGGCTCACCTGTTGATCATCAAAAATGCAAACTAAATCTACGAAGAGTATATTTTTTCACCCATTTAATTCATAAAATTAAAAAACTTTTTTGCATATGCCTTATGCCGATGCAGGGGACACGGGTTCTGCCCCGGTCCAGGAAGATCCCACATGCCTCCGCGGAGCGGCTGGGCCTGTGAGCCATGGCCACTGAGCCTGCGCGTCCGGAGCCTGTTCTCCGCAACGGGAGAGGTCACAACAGTGAGAGGTCCGCGTACCACAAAAAAAAAAAAAAAAAAATACCCTCTCAAACCAATAATCTCATTTCTTAGAGTATATAATGAGGAAAAAAGGAAGCCCAAATATGTTCATTTCTGTATATTTATAATTGCAAGACTTCAAAGGCAACTAAAGTTACTATAGAGAAAACAATTAAATTGCAATACATCTCCTAGTGGAATATTATTCAGCTATTCAGAATTATGATTATGAAAGCTGTTAAGAAACATGGAAAAATATTTATGTTAAAAAGACAAAGCATAAAATTACATCTGTGTTTGTAAAGTGATATGTACATACAGGAAAATGACTAAAATGCAACACGTAACTGGAAAATAATTGTGTTAAGATTGTAGGATTGAGTGATTTTGTCTTCTATTTTTAAACTTTTCGTGTTGCCATATTGTTTTTATAATAATCTTAAACATCATAGTTGCTAAGTGTTATTACTCAGGCATGTTGACACTCCCTTAATAGTTCAAACATTATTCACATTTTATGGGTAAACACTTGGTTTATTTCATGTTCAAACAGTGACATAACTAGTAGTCAAACTGCAATCATAACCTTGTTACAGTATTCATGCCATGAATTCTTGCTTCCATTGGACAATCAATCCAAAATAATAAGTTTATTTCCGTAAGATTTTTTTCTATCTCAGCTGAGAAGTACCTTATTATAGGGGGCAGAGAATGAATGTGGAATTAGACAAATTGAATCTTGACTAGGCCATGTGAACAGAGATAAAAATACTCAATTCATCTAAGCCTAGATTAGAAAAGTGTATTCATCTGTAACGTGGAACTAACACTTCAAGGGTAAATTGTGAGGATGAGATGTAGTGACGTGTGCAGGGTGTCCAACATGTACTAGATGTTTGGGTAGTTTCAGTCTTCCCGTTCCTCTCTCCCACCTCTCCCTTCTGTCCCTCAGCTGATCCTCCTGGCGCCCACCTGCCTCATATTGCTTCACAAGATTAATGTTCATAAAACTTCTCCTAAAATGTCATTGTAGTCATTTTCTAAAGTCCTTACAAAATTCCAAGACTAAGAAAAGGAAGAATTAATTAGAACATGGTAGGCTCAAAACTTACTTGAATTAAAACAAATACAGGTTCAGCTTGAAACATTTTAATTTTGTTTTCATTAAGAAAAGAAAACTTCCTGTACTGTTTTTTTATCCTATCAATGTTTTATTATCTTTTTAAATTTATTCATTTATTTTTGGCTGTGTTGGGTCTTCGTTGCTGCATGCAGGCTTTCTCTAGTTGTGGCGAGCTGGGGCTACTCTTCGTTGTGGTGTGCAGGCTTCTCACTGTGGCGGCTTCTCTTGTTACAGAGCATGGGCTTTAGGCGCGCAGGCTTCAGCAGTTGTGGCACACAGGCTCAGTAGTTTTGGCTCACAGGCTCTAGAGCACAGGCTCAGTAGTTGTGGTGCGTGGGCTTAGTTGCTCCGCGGCATGTGGGATCTTCCCGGACCAGGGCTCAAACCCGTGTGCCCTGCATTGGCAGGCGGATTCTTATCCACTGAGCCACAAGGGAAGTCCCTATCCTATAAATGTTGAATCAAAATACTTGGATTAAAATTTCAAAAAAATACCTTGGGGTGAATAATCTTTACACTCTGTCTTTAGAATTAAATTGTCAGCCTCCTACTTAGGTATAATTTTGTATTATATCCATGACAGGTTCATGCCCCCAGATGACCCTCTTGGCAGACATGGTCCAAGCCTGGATAATTTTCTGAGGAAGAAACCTATTGTTCCTGAACACAAAAAGCAGCCTTGTCCATATGGTAACTTTCTTTATGAGTATTTAATACATGCCTTTAGAACACAATATATTGTTAAACTTTTGCTGTTAAAAATAAATTTGGATGGCATATAGTATGTGGTTCTTTTGAATGTAATTAAATTTAAGAAAAAGTCTATGTGAAAAAATTATTACTTTTACCTAGCTGGGTTCAACACATATGCATTTCCCTGAATTAAAACATGGTTTTGGTTAACTCTACATGAAGTAAGTTTTCAGGTAGATAAAAATTTGGAGTTCTTTCATCTAGCTACACATCAGATTAGCTTGGTTTTTTCACATCACGGCAGTACATTATGTTCTGCAAAACAGAATGTCCTACTGATTGCAGAGTCATAGTGGAAGAGAAGAGGCAGGTAGGAATTAAGGACACAGGGTATTAACCAAAACTCTGGAGGTGATTGTTACTCATTCAGCCAACTTTCTTATTGCTCTTGATAGTGCCGACGGGGGAAGACTGAAAGGCGGCATTTCTCAGAAACAAGTAGCGGAGTAGCAGTGAGCACAGCTCTCATTTCTGCCCTTGTTTCTTCTTCACGTTAAAAGAGCAGTGCCACACTGGGTGTCCAGGGTCTGATGGAATGAATGGCCCTTTGCCTAACTGATTTTACTCTTCACAGGAAAGAAGTGTACCTATGGACACAAGTGCAAATATTATCATCCAGAAAGGGGCAGTCAGCCTCAGCGGTCAGTGGCTGATGAACTGCGTGCCATGTCTAGAAACACAGCAGCCAAAACTGCAAATGAAGGAGGACTGGTGAAAAGCAACAGTGTCCCCTGCAGCACTAAAGCCGACAGCACTTCCGATGTTAAGCGAGGTGCTCCAAAGAGGCAATCAGATCCAAGCATAAGGACTCAAGTCTACCAAGACCTAGAGGAAAAGCTTCCCACCAAAAACAAACTGGAAACCAGGTCTGTACCTTCCTTAGTTAGTATACCGGCTACTTCTACCGCAAAACCCCAAAGCACTACATCTTTAAGCAATGGCCTTCCATCTGGAGTTCATTTCCCACCTCAGGATCAAAGATCACAGGGACAATATCCTCCAATGTTGATGGCAACCAAAAATCATGGAACGCCAATGCCTTATGAACAGTATCCAAAATGTGACTCGCCTGTCGACATCGGATATTATTCCATGTTGAATGCATATTCAAATCTGAGTATCTCAGGCCCACGAAGTCCTGAAAGGCGTTTCTCCTTAGACACAGACTATAGGATAAGCTCTGTCGCCTCTGACTGCAGCAGTGAAGGGAGCATGAGCTGCGGGAGCAGTGACTCGTATGTGGGGTACAGTGACCGCTCCTATGTCAGTTCTCCTGACCCACAGCTGGAGGAGAATCTGAAGTGTCAACACATGCACCCTCACAGCCGCCTTAATTCTCAGCCCTTCCTGCAGAATTTCCACGACCCCTTAACCAGAGTGCAGAGTTACAGTCACGAAGAACCAAAGTACCATCACAAACCTCCCCTCCCACACCTGGCCGTGCACCTGCAGCACGCCGCCGTGGGGGCCCGGTCCAGCTATCCTGGCGATTACCCGTCTCCTCCGAGTTCAGCGCACTCGAAGGCACCACACCTGGGGCGGTCCTTGGTGGCCACGAGAATAGACAGCATTTCTGACTCTCGGCTGTATGACAGTTCTCCTTCCAGACAAAGAAAGCCTTACACCCGCCAGGAAGGGCTGGGAAGCTGGGATAGGCAGAGCTACGGGATCGATGTGTACGGCTACCGGCAGACTTATTCTTTGCCTGACACCTCCACGCAGCCGTGTTACGAGCAGTTCACCTTCCAGAGCCTCCCTGAGCAGCCGGAGCCCACCTGGCGCATCCCGTACTGCGGAGTGCCGCAAGACCCCCCCAGGTACCAAGACAGCCGAGAAAAGATTTATATCAACTTGTGCAACATCTTCCCACCTGACCTTGTGAGAATTGTCATGAAAAGGAACCCTCACATGACAGACGCCCAGCAGCTGGCTGCAGCCATTTTAGTGGAGAAATCACAGCTGGGTTATTGAAAGATGATGCATCTTTGTGGTGTTTAGTAGTTTTTTGTTCAGCTCAAATGCTGAGGGAGGTTTGCTACAATAGCACATGTGATCTCCTTCTCAGCAAGGAGGTTATATAGTATCCATTTATGTGAAATACTGTATCATGGAATCTGTATGTATAGCCCCACATAGTGGAAGTATCACGGGATTGCTTTACATTCAAACTTTTTTTTAATATTTCCTTTTTAAAGCTATATCCTTGGCTGGAGATTTTTCCAGTTTGATTTATTAGATGTATCTGTGATCTTTGATATTAATCTTTGGTGCATCAGGGGTTTATATGCAGCACTTTTTATCCTTGTTTCATGTTTTATTAACTTGGTGTTTGTCTATCAATTGCAAGCAATTACAATACCTTTAGAATGTTGAACATTTGACTAGACCTAGCAAACTATTTTTTCAAGCCAAGCATAATTGGAATCTTTTACAGCTTTTTAAGTTATTTTTATTTGGGGAAAGTGGGCTTCTTTGTGCTATAATCATTATTTATAGAAACAAAGATATACTACAGTACTGACTTTATATTTTAAACAAAATGAAAGTTACCAGTTTATGTTGAAATGGGTAACAGTATATATTAGAATGATTTACAGTATGGCACTTTTCGTTGTTTTATTTTCGTTTGGATTTTCTGTGTTAAGTAATTTGTTAATTTAATATGGTTGATTTAAAGGAAAGCAGATGCAATCAATGGAAAAAATTGTTTCCATTTTTTTTTTTATAAAAAAGGCAAAAGCCATCAACTGTTACAGTTTAGAGCTTTGTTATCCAGCTATGATGTGCTTCTGGACAGTAGAAATGGAATTGAATTCCTAGACTTCCATTAACCTGTATTTTTTAATGTGTTTGTCTTTTTGTTTTGGGGCACAATACTGGATAAAATAACCCTTTTGCAGTACTTGCCTGTTTTTAACGAATCTAATTATTCTCAATGCAACTTTTATATTTAATATACCCTTTAGCTTTCCTGCTATTTATCAAGGCTGGCCTGAGGTGGTTTTATGTGTTGAGGATATGCAACATTTATTGATACTGCACTATAGAAATGGTGATGCAGGAGTTGTAAATGGTAACTTAAAATTTTTGTAAAATACTGTATATTTTCCATTTTCCTGAAGGTAGTTTTTTGGGGGGGCCTGTTATATTATTAAGGCCAGATTCTTGCCACAAATAGTGTAGTTTTAGATACAGACTAAAGTCTGTTCTCGTATTAGTAAGGGATATTTCTGGTTTCAAAGTCATGGGTTTTGCTGAGCGTGGATTCGTTTCTGTCGCTGGTTAGAAGAGAGATGATGCAATCAGTGGCAGACAATTGTGTGACTGACACGACTTCACCGCTGCCTCCAGTTTTTGAGTTTTACTTAGTGTAACAGACGCATTCCGATCTGTTTCTGGAGTGTGCCTAGATGCCCTGGTTATCCTTATTATTCTACCTGCTACAGTTTGAAGTAAAGCCCTGAAAAACCAGAAAGTACCTTTTACTGTTGATACAAATTGTATCTTTTTAACTATAAGAACTATTTTGATTTGTAGATCTAGTTAAAACACAGATGTGTAACTATGATTAGACTTTTGGGCAACATTTTATCCCTTATTTAAATACAAATTTTTAAAGTAAAATTGAGGTCTAGAATAGGGTAGAAAATAAAAACAATTTAGGTAAATAAAAGTGTCTGTCTTAGTTTTATATATTAAAATATATTAAATGAATTTATTGGCATTTTCTTTCTCCTAAAACTTATCTAGCGTGAACTTAACTTAAAATAAAGGTAAAATGCTGCCTGAAAATAACGTCCAAGCACCTTTGACTAGGACAACATTTTCACTACTCGTGTGACACTGTGTGTCGCATGAAGTAGGATTTGGGTTACAGTAAATGCTTCTAAAAGGCATTGTGCATATTGACATATCCAATAATCTGAACCATGTTCAGCAAACCTAATTCAGGAAAGTGGGGTTCACAGTCGCTGCTGCCGCCTGCTAGGTGAGGTGCCCCTCGCTGCGCCCGCAGAGGATACGGGCACGGCCGCATGGACCCACCGAGGCGTCCTCTGAGTGACCTGCTCACTTGTGAAATCGTTCTCCTGATTTTGTCGGTCACTCTCTGTAACAAGTTTAATGTAGATGCTAACCCAGTGCCAAAAGTAGAGTTACAAACGTGGAGTACCTTTCATCTCAGTCTTATTCTAAGCTTGCTTTTTTTTTTAGTATGAAATCATTTTTAAATTGTACAAGTAGGTTTTGCTTCCATTTTCTTAATTTTTGCATTTGAATTATTTGAAGATTCTGCCAAATTTTATGAAATTTCTTTAAATGAGGTCTTCGGTGAAATGTGTAACACACCCTTTAATTTGACCTCCTCATGTCTGTAGCTAAGTAGCTCTCATTGCTTTCCGGATTTTAGACTATGAAAAAACAGTGGGGCTTGCCGCCACGTGGCCTGACGTGAATAGCTCTGAATAGTCACGCTGAAATCCTGCAGTGTAGTTGACTGTGAGTTAAGAAATAGTTTTCTTATGTCAACAGGAAATTTGTCCCACCCCACCCGCGCTTTTTTTTTGAAGCACCGATGTTGCTTTCAGAGCTTAAGAATGAGATATTTGGCTGACTTTAGATGCAGCAATTTCTTAATTATCTAAAGCAATAAGTAAAAGGATCCATCATTAATTAAATTCAGAGCTGATCCCAAAACTTCATTTTAGCCAAAACTTTCACCTTAATCGTATCTTCAGACTTGCTAACAAATAACCGGAGAGAGGTATGTTAGTAAGTAGTAGAAGTGGTCAACTGATAGAAGAGGAGGATTCAGATTGGAATATTCTGCCCCTGAATAATTGACAGTTGACTGTTTTACACAGTAACTAGCCGGTTTGTTGTCTCTGTGTCTTAGTACAGAGGGAGTAGTACCCAACTGGCCAAATTCTGGCCCTTAGTATTTCCTCCTTTCTTGCATGTGACATCTAAGTTTTCAATTTCCTTTTTGTGATCACTGTATCCTCATAGAGTTTGTCATTGACCTAAACATTTGAAAGAAATGCACACCAGTATAAAATATTTGATACTGGTAGAAACTTGAACTTTGTGTTTTTATGAAAATTCATTTATGAGAATATGTAATATAACTAAAAAGAGTGTTTTTATATATATATACATACATGCATACATATTTGTTAAGAAGTATTAAAAATGGGAGAATGTTACGCTTTTGATGGCTAAGTTTTCCTTAATTAAACTGTTTCTTTGAGTTATGGACAACCAAGTCTGGAGTCTGGATGACCAATGATAAGATTTAGAACCACTTGAATGGAAAGCAACTCTTTACTGGCTTTATTCCTGGTATTTTTAAAGAATTATTTTGATAATTTTAATAGAATGTGTAATTTTAAAACACAGAAAAAAAACTTAAAGTAGTATTGCTTATACAGATAATTATTTAACATGTCTTTTATGGACGTATCTATATGTATATAGACAGTAATATATTTATAAAACAAATATACTCTATGTTGTAGTCATTAGTTTGTAATAGGTGGGAAGATGGCCCTGGATATGTTTGTGTGTGTTTTGAAAACGCTTGAGCTGTTTTTCCCCTGACTTAATGGCATATACCCTAAGGGATATTTGGTTTTTATTATTCTTTTTGCTATTCAACTTCCTTATTCAAGATAAAATAAGATGTACAGTTTCCCGGCCATTCTGTTAGATGTGACTCATCCATTTTATTATCCTCCAACTCCTGGAAAATTCCTGAGTGACCTGGAATCAAACAGGTTATGGCCAGAGAGATCAGTTATGTTCCAAATATGTTAAACATGGGAACTCAGCTGGGATGTTGAGCTTCTTTGGTATACACCAACAAATAAAATGAAGTATAAAATACATGAACTACACACGTGCATTTGAAGAAGAGAAAGCAGAGTGTTCATAAAAGTAGAGAAACATATGCGTTATTTTAGATTGCTCTGGGAAACCCCCTAGGGCAAGGGTTGACAAGCTTTTTCTGTAAAGGATGGGATAGTAAATAATCCAGGGCTTTGAGAATCATATGGTCTCTATAAACCACTCACCTCTGCCCTTACGGTGTAAAAGCAGCCACAGAAAATATATAAGTGAATGAGTGTGGCTGTATGCCAATGAAACTTTATTTTACAGAAAGGGGCGGCAGGCCCGATTTGGCCTGTGGGCCATAGTTTGCTGATTCCTGCCCTAGAGGGAGAAAAACAGGCATGTTAAGCAGTAAATCCTGAAATATGTTAACGTAAGAAATAATAATTATATTTTAGTTGGCATTCAAAGAAAATCCGTTATTGATGGCCTTCGAAAGATTTGTGAGACAGTCACATATGAAAGCATCTTAATCCACTTATGTTTTTCGCCTGGTCACACCCATTATTTATTAGAGATATTTCTTGTGTTTAACCACCCAAAAAAAGCATTGTGTAAAAAGATGTTGTAATAATTATTGGAGTTTTTTCATGACCTTTCTATTTCTACTGATAAATGGGAATCCTTACCTGCCTTTTGTTTTTTTAAGGGCCTAATGGACCAAAAATTCTGTTGTGTTTTGAAAATTAGCATATAATTGGCCATAAAATATTGTAAAGACTGCATTTATCAGTTACATTTTTCTGCTAGTTTTTGATTTCTAAAAAATGACAGATCAAAAATGGTTTTAAAGTAGATCAATATATTGTAAGTTTACATACTGTAACTTTATTCTGTAAAATTAAAAATTGTGACTAGTGTAATTGTGAGTGCACTTGCTGTATTGTGACTCTCTTTATAGGAAACAAAGTGTATCCCTGCTTTCTCTGTCCAAACCTTTAGTATAGATTTTTTTAAGACACTTTAGGACTGTCCTTGGTGAATGATATTCTTAACATTATCCTGTGTGATTTTTAAATTCATTGGAGTACACACCACTGAGCATGTTCATTCACAGTGCTTCATAAATTGTGTTAACATCGTAATATCATTTCCACCGGAACAGTAAAGTTTTGAACATTGCCGTCCACTTAAGTAATTATACTTTCTTTTAGGATTGGAATATAACTCTAGCTTTTAACAGGTGTTTACTGTTTTAAATGGTTAATTTTTTTTCTTTAATGCCTTCTGTTCACCTGCTTTCTGCTTCCGTTATAATAACACTTTCGTGTGTTGGAAGCAGCTTTTTCCCTAAGGTCTTTAGTCTTTAAAGGATTTAAAAACAATTTAAGGTTTTGACCACTTGACAATTGGGCAGTAAAAAAAAAAAAAAAAAAAAAAGTCTGTGTATGTTTCAATTCAATTTTATAGAATGTGTAAAATTTTTTAAACCATGTACCCAATTTGCCAATTTTCTGTCCAGATATTTCAGGTGAATAACAAATTATTCATTAAAGCTTTTGACCCCTTTCTTGAAGGAGCTTGTGCCTCAAGGGAAAAAGACATTGAAGAGCAATGGTTTGTTTTTATAAAGAATATGTTTTAGATTTCCTAAAGTTTTTGGAAATTATAAACGTCCCAGCTAATACACACATGCACACTTCCGCAGAGATGTGGACACGGCATTGCCAGTGAACCCAGTTACTGCTTTTATCTTTTCCTTCTAGGTTTTCTCCTCCCAAACCAGAGTTGTTTGCTGAGTGTACAAGTTCCAATTTGATCCTTCAAACTTTTCTTATAAGAAAATAAGACAAAGAATATGTTTAGAGCAACCGTCTGATAAACTGATGTGATTCTATTTATCCTATGCCTGTTCTGTGTGTTTGTGTAATGGGATTTTTACAACTCCAAAAAGCGGTATTTTAGACCTACTGGAAATCCGAATAAAAACAGCTATGTGATTCTGCCACTGAGAAAAAACATTAAAAAATTCACTTTTCTTATGGTGGTTTGTTTTTGTTTCATGAAAAACTGGACATGCAGCAGCACAGACACCACATAAGTAAAAGCGTCCTTCCCTAGTCCCACGGCTGGCCTCCCTGCGTTCAGTGGCTAGTGACACAGGCGTCCTCTGTAGGACAAGCACACATTCAGTATCAATGGTTATGTTAGAACCGTAATTAATTCATATGAAAATCGAAATTAAATGCCAAAGACAACTAGTCCTACCTTACGGTTCTAATCATTTCCATCAGTGAGTCTTTGTTTTATAGATCTTTCTAGTTTCTGCATCTCTCCTTGCATGAATCAAGTTTAGTATCTTACTAATGCTGCCCCCAATAGGTTCGCTTCGTTTCTTTTGTGACCTCCTAGGAATTTTCCATTTCAGATATGGTCACAATTCTGAAATGATCTCACGATCTGCATGCTTTAACATACTTATGTCCTGTGTCAGTGTAGAAGAAACCATTTTATTTCAGATGACAGATCTCTTTCCCTCGATGCTTTTCAGACTTTTGCTTTTCTTACTATTTTTTTTCCTAAAGTTGCTATTTGCCATAGTCGGGTATTCTCTTTTTTCCCACTTAAACTGTTTAACTGGGGTCTTATGCATCTAGGTAACTTATTTCCGCTTTGTCAGCAGATTTGATTATTGATGTTCAGCTGTGGTTGGCAGGGAACTCAGCAGATCCACAAGAAGTATTAGGTGGGAGAATCTGAGCTCAGAATATTGGAGAATATGAGATTAGGCTACAGTGCTGACTAGAGCTAATAGTTTATTTCTCCCCCACCTAGTAAGTACCTTTGTCTAAAGAGGAAGGATTCATACACATTGATGAATCAAGTAACGTTTGGGAAGAGGAGACTGTAAAAAGCAACTGCAATGGTGAATTTATTCAAAACAAAACAAAATGCCTCTAGTTGGGCCTCTCATTAGTTAAAGTATGTACTTTATAGCATTTATGCCCTCAGTCTTTGATGCTGTTTTTGAGTTAATGATGTTCATTTGGTGTTTTAAGGCTTTTATAAGGATTTTTTTTAGTCTTTCAACAGTTTAAAGAAGGTTTTCTTTTAAGATCTTTAAAGGAACCTTTTAAAAAAATGTATTTCTCTCTACATGCAACCATCAACCTGGGCATTAAGAATACAGCCTCTGGAGGCTTGATCCCACTGCACACATCCTACAGGCAGAGACAGGCAAGTTACGGAGGTAATAATGGCCCAAACCCTAGGTTTGTTAAGACTAAATGAGTCAACCCTGTGAACAGGTAGATCCATAGTGTGCATTTAATAAACTACAGCCATTGTTAGGTGAACGCGAGGTGCTTATACATAGTCGTTTTCAGATGTTTTCATGAGAGCCTTCCTATCTATACGTTATGTTGCAGAGGAGTTGGATTTTAGCCATCAGTGTAATATATATTCCATGCCCACAGGCCTTTCAGGAGTGACATTTTAAAGAGTTCTTGGCACCCAATGTCCTTGCTACCCCTGTTGTTAGGCCCTTCTTGGCTCAAGGGTATAATATCTTAATGGGGATATAAATGGAATAACAAAAATAACAATGATAAGACAGAAGTCCACCTTTCCAGAAGCTCACAGTTCAGTAGGCTGTGGGCTGCATGACTGACCCCCCTCTGAGCTCCAGTTTTGCTCCTGAAGATGACACTTGGCAGACCTGTGTGCACCCCTCTCCCCTGACCTGAGTGGAAGGGGATGTTGGTCCCTCACTATCAGAATCTGCAAAGCCAGTCTGGACAGAGAAGCCGGTGCTCTGTGGTCTCAGGTGGATGATGCACATTTCCAGGGAGGTGTCAGATGAAATTGGGTGATTGTTTTCAACTTATTTCCTCCTGGTTTATAACTAACTGCTGCTCTTAAAGTTGGAGAGATAGGGCTGGTGGGGAGACCACTCACATGTGAAGGTTTTAGATTAACTACGGATAAGTTAAACTAAAATCCCATGAAATAGGCATGATCCCTATTTTAGAAATGAGAAGACTGACTTTAAAGCACTTGCTCAAAGGCAAATGCCTCTCTGCATGCTTCCAAAATCCTTTTTTCTCTTTACTCTGCTGGAAGACAGTAATAGGAATGGGCCCATGATCATCCTTGGTGTGTATTTTATTAGAATTTGGGTCTGAGGAATGATCACCAGCGGCACTGTAGCTGCACATTCTTAAACATGCTGACTTACCTGGGGGCAGGACAAGGCCCGGAAAACTGAACTAGAACTTTTGCTCCTCTGCTTCACTAGACCCCCCCCCCCCGACCCCGGCCACCTTCCACGTTCGTTCGTGTAGCTTAATGACAAAGATGGCTCTTGCGTGGGAAGGAAGTTTACCCAGAGAGCTGCCTGTCCGGAGGTCTGTGAGGACAGCCCTGGCCCAGGACCCAAGCTAGCTGCCAGGCTCAGCGCACAGACCTGCAGCCTCTCCAATGAGCAAGACTAATGGGTTCTGTGGTGGAAGGAAGCTGTTTTACAGTCTGGACCCCTGCCTTCACTCCTCAGAGCTCTTTGTAGGCCTCGAGAGTAAAAGGCAGTACATTCATTTCTAATGTTTCCAGTCGTGCACAGAGCCCTTCGCGGGTGTCTTTTGAGAAGCCCCATTTAGCTTTCAGACTCCTGACAATGCCCTCTGCACACACAGCACCTTTTATGTGAGGCAGCTGCCATTTGCATTTCCCATGCTTTCTATTTGCACAAATTCAGCATGAGATTAGAAACAGAAAAGTTTAATTAGGTGGTTGAACAAATTCCCTCCCCAGGTCCCCAGGAGAGCCAGGTGAGGGACAGAATACTGAAAGAAGGGGAAATAAAATATTGCTATGCACTTCCGGTCCGCCCGACCCCTGGCCTCCCGCGCTCTGGTCCCGAGGCCGGAGCGGCTAGGCTCAAGAGCACAGGGCGCCCTCCACCCTCGGGCCGCTGGCACCAGACACTCGAGTCCCGGGCACAGGTTTTGTCACCACCTCAGCCTTCAAAGCTCTCCGCTCCCCCTCCACTCTCCAAAGATGTAATTATCATTCATTTCAAAGGATCTCCGCTTCCCCCCTCCTTGGTGCAAGGGAGACACTACACATGCGCAGAAAGACTCCTTGGGGGTCAGGGAACAACTCCAGGCCGTGGAGACTCTTGCCTCTCTCAGACGCCTACAAATCGGGATCCATCTTGGCTGAGAGGTGCGTGCGCACCTAAGGGGAGGGTCCTGAGACAAATGGGGGCGGGGGGCGGTGGCTCGCGGACAAAGCAAGATGACTGGCCAGAAGGGAGACGAAGGCCCGAGAAAATGCCCCCTTATAAAGGACTTAAACTTCCCAAAGGAGCCACTCTCTCTGAGTTCACCCGTGTGTCTTTCCGCATGTACTCTGCTTTTCCAATAAACTTTTTACTTTTCTCTTTACCTTCTGCCTCCTCGCCTGAATTCATTCTTGACAAGGCAGGCAAGAACTAGAGATCCAGGCCCTAGCTGCTGGCCCCTGTGGTCTAGTTGTTAGGACTCCCGGTCCTGGAACTAAGCTCTTGCTTCCAGCTACCGCTCACTGTTACTTGCTGCAAGCTGCCACTTACTGCTGCTTGAGTCTGAAATCACAGGGAGGGGGGTGGAGAAAAATGCACTTCCTAGTCCAAGATCAACTTCATGGATTATGTGGAGCTCGGGCAGGCGGGGAGCTGTGGGAGGGGCGAGAGAGGGCCTGGACGAGGCCACCGGCCCAAGGGGCAGCGTGGGTGATAGGGCCACCAGTCCCAGGCTCTTACGGGCCCTGGAGCAGAGCTCTTGCCTTCACACGCCCTGCCCTCTCTTCCTGCTTCTGAGTCACCCAGAAAGGTGAGCATCCTCAGCTCTGCCCCCTCACCCTCCCCAGCCAGAGTTTGCCTGGGGACTGAGATCACCAGGTAGCCGTGGGCCTGGGGAAAGAAGAAAGAAGAGGATGGTGACTGGCTCTGAAAGATCCCCCCCCCATCCCTCGAACAATTTAATATACAGAATTCTGATGCCACTTCCCAGATTGGGAGTGGGAAATGCCAGGTGGTTAAAGGGAAGGTTCAGGGAACCTTTGAATCTAGCCACAGGCTCTAGTTCTGTCGTTAAAATATATGTGCATTCAAGGATCGAGCAACCCAGCTCTAGCGGCCCGAGCAGAAGTTAGAGGGCAGTCGCCACAGCCCGCTTGCTCAGGTCCTGGGGAGCCCTGTGGGTGTGGTTCCAAAGTTGCGGCCCATCTTGCAGGTCTGTGTATTCACTTAAACAGGTAGCAGTGTCATCAGACTGCCTTGCTGAGCCTCCTTTGCTGAATGGGAGGCACAAGACAATTTCCCCTGCTCTGCCTGGGGTCAAAGTGCAACACCTCCCCAGCTACCACCGGTAAGCTCTGTCCACACGACCCTCCCCTCGAGAGACCCAACATTTCGGAGGCTAACTGTACGGTCCCAGGGGAAATGAAATAGTTTTGAGACACATTGGGTCTTTTGGGTTGTAAAGCAAAAACTTGTAGTTGGCAGTAATACTGTGCCTAGGGCCTGGGGCAAAGCACAGACGCTAACAGCACAGAGAGCTGGGTGGAGGGAACCAGCGAGAGGGAATGGTGAGAGTCCAGCCACTCTGGCCTGGGGAACAGCGGCGCTAAGTCCTGGGCGGGAAGGTGCGGGGAGGGTAGGCGTGGGCAGAGCAGCAGCTTTGGAGACACACAGACCTGGCTGCCAACCTAGTGCCCTGTTGCCGCACTTACAACCCTGAGCAGGTCCTTAATCTCGAGGCGGCTCAGCTACTTCCTCTATTAAAAAGGGGGATCTTTTTACCCACCTTCCAGAGGTGTCAGTATAATCAAATAAGAACTAGAACCTGGGACATAATAGTGGCTGAAAGATGTGAATTCCCTTTCCAGCCAGAGCCCTGAGCCTGGCCCCAGCCTCCCTCTGCCTCCCCCACCACCCCCAAAAGCTTGCAGGGCACACACAGCAGCTCTGCAAGGCCTCCATGCCACCCTTTCCAGATCTCACTTCATCACCTCCTGCCCAGCCTCCCCACTGTGCTGGCTCAGCCTCTAGTAACCCCGCTTCCCTGGTCGGCCTCTCTATGCGGCCCCCCTCAGATCCACCCCCTCCCTGTAGCCAGACCAGAGTTAACCAGCACTTTAGAAGCCCTTGAAGCCCCACACCCGACACGCACACACTTCCTGTGTGACGCAGCCAGAACTCCTTACAATATTCAGAGCCCCCGTCACAGTGATATCCAGTGCACCTCTGTCCCCCAACACCCACCGTGACCACTGACCCTGCAAAGTGTGTACTACAAGTGCTTTCATTCCTCTGGGCTGTGTCCTGCAGGCTCCTCCACCTGGACAACCTCCCAGCAGACAGGAAAGCTTCACAAAGAAAGCAGCCTTGCACCTGGGTCCCAGAGGTCGACTTCTTTGGGGAAGCAGAAAATATAAAAGTCAGAAGAAACTGACCGGGCGGGGAGACGTGACAGAGCAACTTCCGAGGACAGAAACAGAGAGGTTCAGAGCGGCCGAAGGACTGAGTTCATGGAGAGGAGAACGGGAGGCCAGCTTGTAGACACTCAGGGTGGGGGCCTTTAAACTGAGAATGGCCAGTGGGGGGCGCGAGCCTGGTGGGATGCCGGATGCACACGCGTGGGCACAGCTTTCTTGTGGTGCTTTCCACTGACCGCCTCCTGCCAGGGCCGCACCCCCTAATCAGGTCATGCCTGGCTCCTGAAGCCATTCGTGTTTGAGGTCCCCGCAAACAGGCAATACCTGGGCCAGTAGAAGTACTGAAGATTTTTACACAGGATCACGATCTTGGGGAGAAGGCTGAAACGATGGGAAGGTCGGCAATGGGGAGACTGCTGGCTGCAATTGCCTGCCCGCCCGCCTGAGGGTGGAAACAAGGCCCGTTCAGTGGGCGGGAGCGGAGGACGGCTGGACACGCCTCTGAAGCCCAATCAAACTGGGCCCTGTATGCGGGTGATGCTGACAAGGGCTTTGCCGCGTGGGCCTTCATGACAGTAAAACCCTGCGCCTGAGGCAGAGTAGCGACTAATGCCACACCCTAAAGTCCTGCGCTGGCCCAGAGCGGCTGCCCAGCAAATGTCAGTTCCCTGGCCTATAAGTTCTCTCTAGAACATTAAGGCCTCATCGTCCCAATTCCACTTTTGCCCACAAACCTGCTCTCCACAGAGCAGCCAGAATATTCTGTATATATATTATAAATAGAGACAGTCACTTCCCTACTGAAAACCCTCCCTAGGGCACCCTTTATCCTTAGGCTTCTGCACACCGCTCTTGACGAAAGCTACCCAGTTGCAAAATTTGAGGTCAAATGTGTAGATCTGCCTTGTCCTTCGGGTCCCATCATTCTGTGTGGCAGCCAGGTCAGACTACACCCGGTCCCCTCAATATGGCCAAGGACTTCCTGAACACCTCCAGCTTTGGGCCTGGACTTGCTCCTCCCGCACTGCACCTTCCAGAATCTGTGGGCCAGAACTGAGGCTGCTCCCAGCTGGCACGCTCTCCCATCACCTCTGGGATGGCAGGTCCCATCCTCCCTTGTCACCCACTCCCCAGGCCACTTCTTGGACAACAAATAGCACCATGATCACCCTGGCTCTGCTCTGTGGGACTGCAGCCCCTGCACTGGCCTTCTAGCTACTTCTATAGCTACAAAACTAGGCACCCTCCTATCTCAGGGCCTTTTGACTTGTGCTTCCCTCTGCCTGGTTTATCCTCCAGCTACCTGCATGGATCCTTCTCTCAATTTCTACTCCAGTGTCGCCTCCCCAGGGAGGCCTTCCTGACCACCAGTAGAACTGCAACCCCGGCGCTCCCTCAGGGACATGGCCCATCTCCATTTCTGCGCAGCCCTTCTCACTACGTAGCATGTTTACTACTCATCTTCCTCAGCTGGAAACAGAATTCCAGGAAGGCAAGGGCTTGATATGTTTGGTTGCTCAATACGTGTGTGATGAAGGAACAGATCACATTGCAGGCATCACCTGGGAGGGAGCCTGGCTCTACCTGAGTGAGCACTGCTCAGGTGGTGGCTGGGACCCAGGCTGCACACACTCAGGGGTGCGGGGCTGCAGGTTCAAACTCTGAAGCCATGAGCTACTTGAGGTTGGCCCCTTCCACTGCCCTGGTCCTGGGGGGACAGGAGGTCGGGGAGCTGGAGCCTCAGGGCTTGGCCGGCAGTGGGGTCAAGGGCTCTGTGCCCTGGGGTTACGATACGTGTATTTGAAGCGTTTCTCACCCTTCAATGGACAAAGTCAGGACACAGCTGTGCAGTCCAGAGCTGAGCTATCATCTCCCAACAGAGCGAGGAAAGGGAGGTGTCCAAGGCCTGGTCACCACACAGACGAGGGTGACATTTACCAGAGCAGAGTCATTTTCTTTTTTTTTTTTTTAATTAATTATTTATTTATTTTGGGCTGTGTTTGGTCTTCGTTGCTGTGCGCGGGTTTCCTCTAGTTGCGGCAGGCGGGGGCTACTCTTCATTGTGGTGCGCGGGCTTCTCACTGCGGTGGTTTCTCTTATTGCGGAGCATGGGCTCTGGGCGCGTGGGCTTCAGTAGTTGTGGCATGTGGGCTCAGTAGTTGTGGCACATGGGCTCTAGAGCAGAGGCTCAGTAGTTGTGGCGCACGGGCTTAGTTGCTCCGTGGCATGTGGGATCTTCCGAGACCAGGGCTCGGACCTGTGTCCCCTGCATTGGCAGGCAGATTCTTCACCACTGCACCACCAGGGAAGCCCCAGCAGAGTCATTTTCCATCAGCTCCAGCATCCCCAGCAGGAGCCTGAAGAAAAGGGCAGCTTTTACTCCCAGGCATTGTTAGTCACCTCACACCTTGGACCCATGGGCACACGTGAGAGTGAACTTGATGACTGAGTACAAACACTCCCCACGTGGCCATCTGTAGGCTCTAGGCCCCCCCCTGCCCTCCCAAAGCCCACTCTCCCCCCCGCCCCCCCACTCCTGGTGGCTTCAGGACAAGGACAGAACATGGGAAAGGTAGCTGGTGGGATAAGGCACAGCAGCTGGGCTTGCTGCTTGAGCAGCTTTCCCGGAGGACGAAGTTGCAGCTTCCAATTCTACCATGAATTATCGGCGAGTGAGGCACCACTGGGCCTGGCCCTGGTGCCAGGGGAAGTGGGAGGCCAGGGACCCCTTTCAACCACTCATTCTGAGACCACTGCCTGGGGGACCCAGCGGATGATCCTAAACAGTTGTCAGATGAATGAGTGAAAGAGCCGCCTTCTCTCAGGTGACCTTGTTCCCCATTGTCACGCACAAATGCTCCTCGACACTCATCCCAAATTCTTCATTTCTACCTTCAGGTCACCTTTTGGGCCAAGTGAACAGGCTCCCCAGGGTGATAGGACTAGCACTGCTGCATTAAATTAAGCCAAAGGGAACCAAAAATGGGTTCTGAGGACCAACAGACTTTATTTGTGGAGAAAAAAATGTGTTGTAAAAATCAATTTATTCTTTTATAAAAAGTACTTTCTGGGACTTCCCTGGTGGTGCAGTGGTTACGAATCTGCCTGCCAATGCAGGGGACATGGGTTCGAGCCCTGGTCCGCGAAGATCCCACATGCCATGGAGCAACTAAGTCCATGTGCCACAACTACTAAGCCTACGCTCTAGAGCCCACAAGCCACAGCTACTGACCCTGCATGCCACAACTACTGAAGTCCACATGCTCTAGGGCCCGTGAGCCACAACTACAGAGCCCACGTGCTGCAACTACTGAAGCCTGCACGCCTAGAGCCCATGCTCTGCAACGAGAGAAGCCACGACAATGAGAAGCCACGACAATGAGAAGCCCGTGCACCGCAACGAAGAGTAGCCCCCACTCACCACAACTAGAGAGAGCCCACATGCAGCAACAAAGACCCAACACAGCCAAAAAAAAAGTACTTTCTATTGTTTATAGAAAGTAAAGCCCAGAGAGGTTAAACGAGTTACCCAAACTCACACAGCAGAAGATGGCAGAGTTGGAATTAGAATGAGTCTCACTTCAGGCCACAGAGGCCAGTCCCCTGTGAGGACAGGAAGAGTAATGACTCACACTTGCTAACATGGGCTCCTTGGTCCAGCCACCACACCGGAAAAAGGTGGTGCCAAAGAGATGCGAGAGGTTCAGGGTGCAAGAGGTCTGTGTGTTCACGTTCCAGGGCCCCGGCTCCTCTCAGGGGCCCCTGAGGTCAGTGTTACCCTGTGTGCAGTGAGGGTCTGCAGGTGAGGGGCTCCACCCAGACCTGCTGTCCTTGAGGAGGAGGTTGGGTAAACTGTTCCTGTCCCCTTCTTTCTCCACCACCACTCCATACCCTGGTCACCTACTTCATTTCTTTTAGTGGCCCCCTCGAAGGGACAGGCCACAGGCCACAGTCCAGCCTGGCTGTCTTCCCACGCCGTCGTGATCTGCTGGGAGTAAGGCAAGATCCGTGCACAAGGGAAGCAGCAGCAGGGACAGTGGGGCTCTCAGCAGGGGGGGTCTGGCACTCCTGGGGCTGGGTGATTCTTTGAGGGACCACACTGTAGGATGTTTACCAGCATCCCTGGTCCCTCCCTGCTAGATGCCAGTATCTCATACACATCCGCAGATCCTAACAAAAAAGTCTCCAAGCATTATCAAATGTCCCCTGAGAGGCAAATCGCCCTGGTTGAGAACCAGTGGTGTAGAGAATATAAATATTGTAGGATAATGCAGAGGAGAGGGAGCGTGGTGAGTGCCCGAGGGCAAAGGAGGACAGACTCTGGCCTGGAAAAGTCCAACCGAACAGCGTAGCAGAGATAGTGACGCTCACCAAATATTCCCTGGGCTCCCCTACTTCTCCCAGGCCCCCTGGAGCTAAGAGGGGCCGTGTGACTATTTCTGACCAATGAAATACGAACAGAAGAGACACGTGTCACACCGGGGCAGGTGGTGGGAAGCCCACATGGGGGTCCCCAGTCTCTACCCGCCTGCGACAGTGCCTAAGAAACCATGTGTTCTGCACGGTGCAGGGAAAACCAGGTGCCTGCAGAGACGCAGGGAGCAACGTGGCCCCAGATGCACACAGAGCAAGGGACGAGCCTCAGAGGCCTGGGCGTTGTAGGGGACCAGGCTTGAGCCCCGTCCATTCTGACTAATGGAAACGGGGACAAGAGCCTGCGGGAACACCTGGGGGTGAGAAGCCCAGCTGTGACAGGTGAGGGCGGGCCAGGAATGCACGGTGGTGAGCAGGGCACAGCCCCATAACAGTGGCCGGAGGGACCAGAGTGAAGTGCCGAGAGGTAAGCAACAAGGCACACTGGACGCATGTGATTTTTAAGAATCCATGAGTCTGTTGAGTAAAAGAAACCATTCACTGAAGAGTATGAGCAGAATGACTGCGTTTATATAAAGAACATAGTAGTAAAACGTAGCTCTCCTGTTAGAATTCAAGACAGCACTTACCCTTGGAGGAGCATCTAGTAACAGAGAAGCACAAGGGTCTCTGGAGGGAAGAAATGTTCTCTTTCTGGTCTTGTGCTGATTCCACTAATGCATTCACTTTGTGAAGATTCTTCACACTGTCCACTAAACTGCAAATGTTTTTACTTTATATTTCAATGAAAAGTTTTTTCAATGCAGTAGCTTCAGCATTAACAAGAAGTCCCAGTTAAATGCTGATTTGTGCACGGCACTCTGCAAGGTTTTATCAAAGGAGAACCACACACACATCTTGGATTCTGTTTTTAAATCCGCATTTCAGGGCTGATTTATGGCTGGCATTGAATCATCTTGTGTTTTACTTAGAACAGAAATGAGTATAATCCATAACCATTTGTTCCTGCCCAAGGCTGTGGGCTAGAAGATGACACTGATTTGCGAGAATTACTCATACAGACCCAAGAGTGTTTGCTGGCCCCAGTTGAGTGAAGGGCGCCCGGCTGACCCAGATAGCCTTGAGAACATTCAGTTCTAGGGTTTAACAGGACCAGTAAACAGAACTCCTTCTCCCATTCTGGCGCCCCCTAGGTCTGTAAGTGTGGTCCCCGGTCCAGCAGCCTCACCTGTGTACTTGGGAGAGGTGCACGTCTTTGGGCGCCACCCCTGACCTGAGAATCAGACACTCTGGGGGTGGGGCCAGCATCTGTGGTTTCACAAACCCTCCGGACGATAATCACGCTCATAAAGTTTAAAGTAAAAAGCACTGGGTGAAATCAATTCAGAATTAAAGCAAAAGAATGAGCAGGTGAAGCCCACAAGATCACCTTTATCATTGATGAAGCTAATGCTGGGAATCTAGGCTTATGCCTACGGCAACTGGACTCCCTAATATCGAATCCCAAATGAGACAGCCACCCCTCTCCTGTGGGAGCCCGGGCCTGCCTCAGCAGAACTAGGGCATGGAGGAGCTGACAGTCATGTGTGCTTCCTGTGGACAGAGAACAGGACTGGGTACATGGCTCCTCTCCAAACTCACTGCTCAAGCAATCCGTCCCACCTGCCTGGAAAGGAAGGAGGGGGCCGAGGGGGCCAAGAGGACGGGAGTGTTGTGCTAAAGAGTAGTGTCTGCCCACCAATGCGCTCCTAAGAGTGGATGTGGATTATTCATGACTGGAAGAGATCAGCTTTTCTCCCTTTGGGTGGCTACACCCCTGTCAGCTTCGCTTGACCAGGACTGAAGTCCAGCAGTTCACAAGGGCCTGGTGGGTGTGAGCAGCTCCTGAAGAAAAGTGGCTTCTGGTTCTGAGGCTTCAAGTCCCCACCTGTCCGTCCCAGCACGCAGTGTAGACAGCAGCCTTTCTGCCCAGCGCAAAAGAAAGCCCAGGAAGAAATCCAGCCAGTTTCCTCTCCCATGGGAAGTGATAGCTAAACATGTTTCCTCAGAAGGGGTGCGACGAAAATGGTGCTTTAACTTGTCGTTATCTTCATGCATTTCTTGTTACCTGAAAATAAGCGATCTTCATAACTCCCCTCTGCCTCTCAGCTGCCCATCTATGCCATCCCATGACCTTTCTCTTTAGCATTGAAAGTAGGCTAACTCCCTTCCCTTTCCAAAGGAGGAGACTCAAAGAACAGAAAGGATCTTAGAAATCATTTAGTCCAAACACCTCATTTTCCGGCAGACGCGTCAAAGGCCCAGGGCATTGAAGTGACCTATCCAGGGTCTCAGTCACGACCCATGCCCAGGCTTGACACCCACTGGCTGAAAACCCTCAACCCTCCACAGCTCCAGGAACAAGCTTATGAACTGCTGGTTATACGGCATTATCTATAATTATGTTTATATAATCGCACTATAACCAGAAGCAACTGATAATCTGTCCTTTTTGTGTGTGTGTGTGGGACGCGGTCTTCTCACTGCTGTGGCCTCTCCCATTGCGGAGCACAGGCTCCGGACGCGCAGGCTCAGCGGCCATGGCTCACGGGCCCAGCCGCTCCGCAGCATGTGGGATCTTCCCGGACCGGGGCACGAACCCGCGTCCCCTGCATCGGCAGGCAGACTCTCAACCACTGTGCCACCAGGGAAGCCCATGTCCTGTCTCTTTTTTAATAGTTTCCCCCTGTATTACCAGTCCGGGCCAGACCAGTCTGTGTGTGGAAGAGGTCTGTACGGTGGTAGCACATGGGAATTTGCTGTGGCGGCAGCAGCCCACGCTGTGCCTTCTTTACCTGTTGACCTTGAGCCTCAGGTTCTCTGACGGATCTGCTAAAAGGTGAAAGAACACACCTGGCATGATTGTTCAGACAGTTACCTGACCAGTGGTTCAAGGACCCCAACAAGATGATTTCCTCAAGCACTTCCAGTCTGTAGTAATACATAACACGCAGTCTTTCGGGTGCTGCCTGTGAACCTTGGCCACAGGACACCAGCTTCTGGCTCCACTGCATCCCCAGGCCTTAGGGCTGAATGGTTCTACACACCTGCCGCTTATAATCGAGGAGAGGCCTGGCAAACAGCAATTTGATAAGAATCACACGAAGTTGTGTGGTTATCTTTTAAGTTATAAAAATGCCTGATAAGCAAAGATTTCAAATAAATTATGAGAGCAGTTTGGGAACAAATATTTCTTGATAGTAGACAAACAGCATTTAAAAAGTTTATTTGCTTATGTGTCCACTTTAGAAGGGCACTGTTTCTAAAACAACCAGACTTACTTAGTGCCCTCGAAAGACATCAGGGACAGATGGAAAATTCAATATCATGTTGGCATATTTTGTGTGGTTTTTCCGAAAATCTTTAAGGGGTAA
The DNA here is from genome assembly GCF_963455315.2 of Globicephala melas. NCBI lineage: Eukaryota > Metazoa > Chordata > Mammalia > Artiodactyla > Delphinidae > Globicephala > Globicephala melas. The sequence continues at coordinate 85,994,411 of NC_083321.1, forward strand.
CTTTGTGACTGGCAGGTGAGTACCTGTCATATAATCCAAGCACAATACATTCCTGAAGGATTTAAGAGTGACTATAAAATAGCTGACTCCTGTTGCAAATTGTCACCCAATCCTCTAAGCTTCAGTCCTCAGACATTCAAGCCACCTCGGAGCGTCAGGAATAGTGCAACCTAGTGAATTAATAATGTGGCTTCATGTCCCAGCTCTGCCACCGCACCCCTCAACCTTCTTTCTCCAAACACTGGCCAATTCCAAGCTAACACTTTGTGAAATCAGAGAAGATGAGAAACTGAGAAGGGGCAGGCAAGCCCGCTGGTCAGTAGGGCAATTCCTCGAGCATGTGATATTCACTGCCTACCATCGGTGTGCAGAATCAAGCGGAAACTAAATGCCCCAGGCTGATGTTAGAATATATTTATTGCTACATTTATATATACAGTTATACAAACAGCCCAGACAGGAAAGGGAGTATTGCAACAATTTCTCCAGATGCCACAGATGTGTTCCAGGAAACAGAGCTGCATACCACTGATTTTGCTCTCAGTTCGAAGCCCAAAATAAGTCACATACATTTTTTTTAAGTGGAAAGTTCTTGGAAATTCTCTCCGCATATCCCTCTTTACAAGCTAGTCATGCAGAAAACAAGTGGGTTCTCAGAAGCCTGGGCCTTCAGGCATCTGTTGCGGGGATGGTACCTTGAAGACAGGATGCAGAGGATGCTGGCTGAGGACTGCCAGGTGCAGTGCCGAGTTCCCACGTCCTGGCCCGTCTCTCTAAGGTCTGTCCCTAGGAAAGGCAATCGAGAGAGGTGAGGAGAGAGACAGAATAGCAAGAAAGGGAAAACCAACAGTCGACCGAGGTGTGGAAAGAACCACCAACAAGAGCCCTGATTGAGGGAACATTCATCCATCGGGTTTCAGCTGAGATTATGGACTTTGGGGGATACAGACATTCAGAACATCAGGCATGTCTTAGTACGACCTTATCCTAAAGCTCGCCATGTGCGTCAGATGCCAGGGACCTGCGTGAAGACACAGAAAGTGAACAGGAAAGTTAGGCAAGAAAGAAGAAAACTGAACTTTTAAATATTACCATTATAGGGTTGAAAAGGGCACGACCCTGATCACCTTTCCAGTAACATGTAGCCAAGACAAGAGTTTACTACTGAATTATGAAGGGGGATGGAATGTCACCAAGGAAACACGATGACGTACAAATTGCACCAAAACAAAGGTGGTTCCACAGGTTCTACACTCTGACCTCAGCCTTGCTAAAACTATTTTTGGTCTCAAAAGGAATCTAACATGGTAGGTATTGCAATGCTCAGATCCAGAATCATGATGTGGATATGAGATCATGGTATAAACATACTCCCCTTCATGTCAGTCTTATAAGCCTTTGTGACGTGAATCACAAGAGAAGTAAGCAGCCTGTGAGGCAGGTGTCCCCAAGGGATTGGTCACCTTATTTACACCAGCTCTGTCTTACCCACCTCAGGCTACTTCCCCCTCAACCCCCCGACCCCAGGGTGTAGGAAAGAAGGTCATCAGATCAGGTCTAACTCAGCCTCCTAAGCTAAAATCAGCCTAGCACCTCAGAGAAATGACAAGGCCTGAAGGTTGAGAGCAAGAAGCCTGTGGGTCTGGATGCACCAGACAACCAGAGGCCTTTGGGGTTGATTCATGATTTGGATACAGCCTGACACCCGAGGCTGTAGGGTATTCTATCCCTGAAGAAACCAGCCAGCTGCAGTTCGTCCATGGCTATCCTTGTAATTCCTCGCCACCATAATCCCACGGGCCTGCCCAATCACAAGCAAGAGGGTGAGGATTCTGATGGAGAAACCCTCAGGACAGTGGGAGTAGGACCGGAAAACTGTCAAAAGTTCCTGTCTTTTTTCTTCGGTCAATAACACTACAATCAACTAAGGAGGGGGGGCCCAGCTGTTCTTCTGAGGCTGTCAACTATGTGACTTTTCAAGCTGAAGGATGCAGCGATTGCCAACTCCCTTGATCCTTTAATAAATTCATCTTTGGACAATTCAAAACCTCTGTCATTTGATCTTGACTTTTCTGGTAAGTCATGCAGAAAATTTCTTTTCCTACTTCTGATGGCAACAACAGAGTCAAACTCACTCAAAGGATTTGCTCTAAAAAGCAAAAACACTAAAGGGTGAAAATCAATGAGGAAAAATTGCAAAACATCAGGCAAATTTCAGTTGGAAGGATCTTACCAATCAGCAAACAAAATAGAAAGAGTTACATAAATGCCTGCACTGGAAGAAATGATTTAAAGATGAATAGCTAAGAACAGTATTGTTTGTGGCAATCTATGGATCATTAAGAACATGTTTTAACCAAGGATTTTAGCTCAAATATCAAGAATAAGATTAACTGGATTCTATGGAGTCACAAACACCCCTTTCAAAACCAGTGAAAGCAAACAATGATGGATGTGTCACAAGGACTTCAAGTGGATTTTGAAACAATGAAAATATTTTGGTGATGTCATGGAATGTCAGAGATTCTTGCATGACCTTAAACTCGTTTCACAGCAATCCAAAAGTCAAGGTCATTAAAAAGAATGCAATAATGCCATTTGCAGCAACATGGATGGACCTAGAGATTATCATACTAAGTGAAGTCAAGTCAGACAGAGAAAGACAAATACCATATGACATCATTTATATGTGGAATCTAAAATATGATACGAATGAACCTATCTACAAAACAGAAACAGACTCACAGACATAGAGAACAGACTTGTGGTTGCCAAGGGCGAGGGGGGGTGGGCAGGGAAGTATTGGAAGTTTGGGATTAGAAAATAAAGAAATACAGAAATAAAGTCAAGGCCAAAGAAGCAAATCATTTCTAAAAGTTCCCCAGCCTAAGTGAACATATATCACCATTTTTCTACGTCACATGAAAAGAACCTAAAAAATAATATTGTTATAACAGAGTTATTCCACATTTTAAAGTGTTATCTAAAATATATTCCCATATAGCTAGAGATTGGTTTATAGAATTGTGGGAGGTTTAATCAGCAAGTTGGGGGAACTCAAATGTACCATTCAAGATCTACAAGATAAACCACATGGCTGTAGTTTTATTTAGAAATGGGATGGGTCAAAAAATCAATTAAAGAACTTTGAAACAACCTCTTATCATGATAATCACGTTGATCAACGATTTTTAAATATTTCCAAATTGAGATCAATGCATAATACTAACCTGGCTTACGAACCAATTCTGGATTTTTCTACTTAATATATAGGTATGGCACTTCATTTTTAAGTAGATCTGAACATTTTTTTAAATAAGAAAAAAAAACCTTCTAGCAGCACACAAGTGTCATATGTGTGAGCTTGCACTATAATACTCTACATCAAGGGGGTTCTTTCACAAAGGTAAGCAAACAGTCTAAAGCAGCGTGTCTAATCAGCTCACCAAGATTATAGGTAAAATTTCATTTTAATAAACTCTATCTGACCTCAGTGTTCTTGATTGGCAAAGAGCCAAAGAGATGCAAACAACTGAAAAAAAATCTGGACGGGGTGGGATTAGGTGCTGTAATGGTAGGGCTGGCTCTGGGTCAGCTCTTTTGACTGGCATTTCACTAGATGAAAGGCTCTGGGCTGTGGATTAACAGATTCAGGTTTTACGGGGTCCCGCCAGCATTTTTGCAGTGGAGAGGGTATGGCAGGTCTAATGGGAAGGTGGGCTAGCCCTGGTCAAGGCTGCCAGCTGTACTTACCCAGTGAGGGAGGGAGCCTTCTTCCTAACTGTTACATTTGCTTTATACTGCTTTGGCAAGAACGCATCTGGAACAATGCATACAGTTTGGGTCCCCACCTTTTAAAAAAGACATCAAAAGGTTAGAAAGCGTTTAGAACACAGAAGGAAGCCAAATACTGTAGTACAGAAGCCAGAAGCACCCTTGTCACCTTGCATTATGTAGAGCCTTCTACGTAACCAAATTGCCAAAGTAATCTCCTTCCTAATCTTTAACCTCTAACTTTTCTTTTTCAATCACTTTTGAATCTCTACTATTACAATGTGGAAATAAGAATAACTTTAAATCTCCCTTTTGAAAAGATGCTAGAATTCTAATAGTTGCAGCAGCTCTGCACAAACTAGTCATTTTCATAAGACTACCAGATCTCAAAGCCATCAAAATCTTTTTAAGTATTAGAGTAATGCTGAAGATCAGATTTTATATTTTGAGGTTCTCTCTTGATTAAAATATCTTTCAGGCACCAACCAGACTTAGGTACCAAAATACTTCCTGGTGCCTACTTTAAAATCAACACTTGCTATCTATGAATAAGCAATGGCTCAATATACTGTACCTGCCTACTAAGACTAGGGTGAGTAAGACAAACACACAATCAAAACCACCTCCCCTGCAGCCATGTTAGCACTGCAGCGGCTAAAGAGATCAATTTCAGCCCTACTTTCTCTGTTCTGTCTTCTTCAGCTGACTCACCTGCCATTCTCAGACATAGCCCTTAGAGACACCAAAGACAAAAGTCACAATTAACTCCAAAAAGAAATTGCTAAACCAATGAAGCTTATACATGTGTTAGTTTTCTGACTGGGGAGAATATTGTTTACAGTATTTTCTATGCTTGAGAGTTAAGCAATTGGAAATGGTAATCTCTATCTTATAAATGTGTTACACATCAAAAGGGCATCTGTGGTGGGCTGTTTCCTATGGAAACCATGTTATAGATGATCAGTTTGGTTTCCAAGCAGTTTAATGCATAATGAAAAACTGAGTCTTGCAGCAAAATACAGCAGAACCCTCACATTTTGATAAAGGAACACTGAAACAAAGCAGTTTTATAATTTTTCCTTAATAGTGAACTTTGATGTTAAATGGGCAGAATTAATTAGAAGGTGATTAAGTAGTACTTGAATTTAAGAACACTTTAAAAAGAATTTTAAGTATTTTCAAGGCCTTTGAAGGTTAGCAGAGCTGGCACTTTATTGTACCAATTGTCATTTTAAAATGTATTGCTGTATCTTTTACCCTAGTAACCAGCACTATTCTCATCATTCTTAACCATAATTGAGGTAGATTTGCAGTACCCATAAAGGAACAAAAGGGGAGAGAGAAGAAAAAGGACGGAAAAGAGAATGATTGGCATGAGTATACTGAAAAATATTTGGAGGAGCAAGAGAAAGGAGGATGGGGGAGTAAAGTGAATAAATATTAAGGTATAAGAGAGAAAATAAAGTTAAATGAGGGGTTACAGTGATAACAGAGGAAACTACATGCAGTTGCCTAAGAGAAAGGTAGCAAAGAGACATCATCAGAAATGTTGAAAGTTTGCCACCAGGTGGCGCCATGAAATTAAAATACCTCTAGAAAACAGCAACCCTTGTTGGAGGGGCGGTGAGTGGAAGATACATACAAATCAGAGGGGCAGGATATTCACAATACAGGTGACTCAGTGTTCGTGGAGTGCCAAACCACAGGTTAGGACATACATCATATCAAGTTATCCCAGGAACGAAACTTGGTTTAATATTAGAAATATCTATTAATTCAATATGTTAACAGACAAAAAAGCATACACATATTATCACAATATACACAGAATTTGCATTTGATACATTTTAAACACCCTTTTGATTTTTAAAAAAACTCTTAGAAAAACAGGTGTATATATATATATAAAAGGAAGTTTCATTAACCCGATAAAGGTCATCTGTCAAAACAGCAAACATGTCATGGCACACGTTAGAAGCATTCTTGTTAAATCAGAAATGAGGTGCACTTATGTTCAACATTGTACTGAAAGCTTTAGTCAAATCAACTCAGTAAGATAAGGAAAAGAAGTTATATGGATTGAGAAGACAAAGAACTGTATTAAGTGTAGATGACTATTTATGTAGAAAGCCCAAAAGGCTTCACAAATTATGAGAAAAAATAAGAATTGAGCAAGGTTCTTGAATATAAGGTCAGCAAACAAAAATCAACTTCATTTTTATATACCAGCCACCAATAGTTTTAAAATTAAGTACTAAAAAGATAGTAAAAATAAGATGCTTAATAATAAATCTAACAAAAGAAATAGATGATCTAAATGGAAAAATTTAAACTTTACTGAGAAGTATTAAGGAAGACATAACTAAATGGAGAGATATTACATATTCATGACTAGGAATACTTAAATATTGTACAGATATAATTTTTTTCCAAATTAATCTATTAATACATTTCTATCAAAACAAGGTGGAGAAACTTTTAAAGAAAACAGGAAAAAAGAAGTCACTTCAAAGAGGAGACATGAAAGGCCCATAAATTTAAGAAAAATTCTGAACTATATTAGTAATCAAGACAATGCAAACTAAAAGCACATTTTAAACCTATCAAATTGGCAGAAAGTTAAAAAAGTTAGTGATATTCAAGTGTGTTGAAGTCAGTGTGGGTATAACCTTCCTTTGGAAAACAAGTTGCTGGTTACACAGAAAAGTTGAAATGCCCCTGTAACTGAACAATTCCCCTCTCTAGGTAGAGATACTGTTGCTCACACTACTAGGAAATATGTTCAAGAAGATTTCAGGCTATATTGTTTGTAAAATAAAAAATACTAGAAACAATCCAAGTGTCCATTATCAGGGGAGTGGATAAATTATAGTGCATTCATAAAACAGACACCCTCACAGCAGCGAAAATGAATGAACCACAGCTATATTCATCAAAATGGATGTGTGTGTGCGCATGTATGTAAAGTAGGTAAAGTTCACAGGCATGCAAAAGGAGACATTATATTGTGGATACAAACAGTTAAAATCAAAGAAGAGGGAGACATGATAGAGAAGGAATACAGAATGCCTAAGTTACCAGCAATGTACTATTTTAAAACGGATGCATGAGTACTTATATATATATTTACATGTATAATACTACATAAGAATATATACTATATATAATAACAGATTTCTTTATATTTCTCCTAGACACTGTTGTAAAACAATCTCTAGTTTGTAAATGTTTAAAACTTTCAGAAATTGATGGAGGAAAAATACTACAATAGACAGGGAAGTTATAAATTTTGTTCCAATTATCTTTGGTCTTTGAACCATTAGAATTTTGAAGGTCTCAAATCGTCTAGGTAGAGAAGTCAATAGCTACTCCAAGGACACTGAGTAAAAGAAGCAACTGTATTATTCCCACCGTGTCTGACACCCTCATCTCTAAAAGTGATTCTCAAAGTGTGGTCCCAGAACAGCAGCATTAGCCTCACCTGTTAAAAATCCAAGTTCCTAGGCACCATGTAGACTTACTGAATCAGAAACTTCAGGAGGAGCCCTGCAATCTGCATTTTAACAAAGTCTGCACGTGATAATGATATATGCTAGTTTGAGAACCACTGCTAGAAGTTTCTCAAATGTGTAGGGAAATCTCTTCATTACTACAAAATAAGACCCCTGTACCATGAAATAAACAATCTAGACAGCTGAGAAAGCCACACTGCTGGCCCTTGGAAGAACGTAACTGTTTTTAAAATCCTTTAATTCAGAGGTCAGCAAACTATGGCTCATGGACCAAATCCAGCTCCCCATCTGTTTTTGTAAAGACCATGATTTAAAAATTAAAAGAAGATAATTTTATGACATATAAAACTGTATGAAAAAATAAAAAATAAAATAAAATTGTATGAAAGTCGGATTTCAGTGTCCATGAATGAAGTTTTACTGGAAGGCAGGCAGCCAGGCTCCTTCACTTACATACGCCCATGGCTGCTCTTGTGCCAAAACAGCAGGGCTGTGTACTTGTGACAGAAACTATTTGGCATGCAAAGCTTAAAATATTTAATATCTGGACCTACCTTTAGAGAAAAAGTTTGCCAACTCCTACTTTATTCAGTAATTACAATCTACTAACCTTGAAGCAAAATATAATCATAGTGATTTCCTCTTAAATGTACAATTTTCCTTTTAATTCCACAGGCAAAAATCTAATAGTTTAAAAGAATTCTTAGGAAAGTCAAAGCAGAACCATTTTTATCTACAAGGTAAATCAAATAACCCACACAGAGCATCTGGAGAAAGTTGTTAATTATGCTACTTTCTCTCTGTCTTCAATATTGTAATGTGACAAAAAAAATGACTGGTGAATTTTAATGAAATACTCCATCACGTTTAGTTCTGTAAACTAGTTTAGCAATCTCCTCCACAGGCATTTCCTCAGGTGTTTCACTTAAACTGTGAGCCTGTCTCAAGGCTGCACTGTGACTTATTTCTCAGGCCTCAAGCTGTGGCCACCTTCCTCCCTGGCTCTGTCCCAGGCTGAAACTCTCCAGGCAATCTGATCCTCAACCTCTTGAATTTTTTCTAGACCAAGTTCAGTTCTTATCACTGAAGTCCTGCTCACCAAATTTCTGAAATATTTTATTTAACATCTATTAACTAGCTCAAACAGCCTATTTCTATACATATCCATCTTCACTTCTCAAATTGCATTTTTTTCTAGATTTCTAAGATCCCTTGAGCACAGACCCTTCATTTGATTTCGAGGGCTTTAACACTCAGTAAAAAGAAAAGGATGCTTTCTCACCCCCACAGGTATAAACTGTATATTTCAACTTCAAATCTTTAAGCTATACCCACCTTTTCTTGAAAATGAGAGCACTAAACTCTTCAGAGGTTGGCGTTACTAGCCCACATCAAACAGTGGAATAAGTCTGGTCCCCAATTTGATGGGGTTTGATCTCCAGGTCACTGTTACTCTGTATTCAACATAATATTTAGAGCATTCTTCTTTGGCCTCTAAACTAATGAATACATTCACTTTAAGTTATGCAGACAAGAAAATCCTCTGAAGGGCACCGTCATGTAAACATGTCTCAATCGCAAAGTTGGCGTTTTGTAGTTTCTAAAAAAGTGTGGGGGGAAGATTTCAATTCAAAGAAACCCAAACCCAAATGCAGACTCTGCCACTCTGGTGGTCTTTGGGCAGGTTACTGAACTCTAAAATGGGATAGTGCACCTACCTCCAAGGACACCTGCAGCATTTATGACATTTTTGTACAGATTAGGAAAGTGTGTCCCTTCCTCCAGGCACAGGTGAGGTCCCAAGGTGCACGCTTATCTGGTACACACTAAATTTTTATGTCTGTCCCTCCACTTCTGCCACTATGCTTGTGTGAGCTCCTTGAGATTTGGCTCCTTTCCAACTTCATCTCACAAACAACTCTCCCCTGGGCTCACTTAGCTCTGGACATACTGCCCTCCTTCCAGTTCCTTGAACCAGTAAGCCCTTTCTTGCCTCAAGGTCTTTGCATATGCTGTTCTCTCTACCTGGAATGCTTTAAAGCAAATCTTGTAAACTGGTGTCTAGTGGGCCACTTCCAAGAGAGCAGATATATTGTTTGGCTTGCAAAACATTATCTAAAATTTTTTAAATAGCTGACGTGTAAAATTTGAGAGATTTCACATAAAATTACATTTCTACTTAAATATTTAAAGCATTATTCTTTGGATGCTTTTTTAAAAAAGCTGTTTGCTGGCTTATCTTGGAAAATCAAAATAGCACTGCTTTGAGGAGCTGCCGCCCTCTTTAGACCCGGCGGGAAGATTCCCCCACCAGGCCCAGTGTGCTCATTTGATCCTTCTGGGCATTTGCATTTGCCATCTTGATTTAAATTTAAAAAGCTAGGCTTCTCTTTTTTCAGGTGGCAACTTATATGCCAGTTCCTCACAGAGACTTTTTCCGACCTTCCTATCCCCGATTATCATCCTATTTTCCCCAACTCAGTCCCTTGTTTCTTTCACAGCATTGATACAAATTTGCTGCTTTTATAGGTCAAAGATGGTTGAATATTAGCAATTTTACATGATTCAATCTAATACGATTCACAACTTTTAAATTATTCTGCATGTGTTTCATGACTTACCATAGAAAGTAAGTCCATTAATAAGGATCTAGTCTTCTTCACTATTATATTCTTAATGATTAGTAGGTACACAGTACCTGGAAGGTACTAGGCACTAAAATATTTGGATGAATAAATGCAAGGACTCCTCCTACCAAAATTTCCTTAGTAGCTCCAGAACATACACAAAACCCATTTTTACCTATCCTGAGGTACCTAGAAGTAGCCCAAGTTATAAGTGGACTTTCCTAACCCACAGCCCAAGGCAGTCCTACTATACCCTGCTCAACTCTAGAGCTGGCTTTAGGCCCAGACTTCCATCAGCCTCTGCTTACATAGCTGACACCCCTGGTTCTAGCACTGGAAATGACTCCTAAGGTATGATTTTTTCCTGGAACCCCTGTGCAAACCAGCATTGAGACCACCATTGGACATCCACTGAGATGTTCCCTCAGCCCTAAAGGGAAGCTGGGGGAAAATTGTACGTGTTCCTGAGATAAATGCTGACAATTGCAATAACCTCTACATCCTTGGAGATGTTAGCAAGGGGTCTGCTGTTCCCCAGATCTTTGTATGTATCTCTTGTCTACTTGTCTGTCACACTATATCTTAACTCTTCGTTTCTTCCTCTAGACTATGAAAGTTTTTAAAAATTATTTATGAATCCTCAGGACCTAACTTCAAGTACTTAACAAATGCTTAGTGAATGAAATTATTTGAATGGATTAAATCATTCAAATACTACATGGTGCACCCCTAAAAGGTAAACATGCATACAGATTTTCACTTACTAGGTAAAATTTCATGGACTGGAGCAGGGCTGTGGGGTGGGGTTCATGCCAGTGTCAGCTTCAGACATCTGGAGCTGACGGAGGACACTACGAGAAAGAGCACTTTCCTGTTCTGTGTTTGTGGAAAACACTTCCCAGAAGATACTATACAGTTAAGCTAAGCAAAAAACTAGTGTTAACTCCAAAGCAATTGCTCTCTTCAATGATTTTCTTACTGCCAAAGCCAGTGTACATTGAAACATTGTAACAGACCTGTTTCCTATGGCTTTGGTGGTCACCCAGGACGTTTAACTCTGCCCTGTTGTGTTTCTGCAGCTCTCTCCTGAACGTACTCTTCTTGCTTTGGCCAGCCCTTAAATGTTGGTGCTCACCAGGGCTCTGTACTAGCTGTTCTTTCCTTACACTTTCTCTTTGGGAACTCTTATGACGTTCCATCAGCATTCCAAACTTGTCCAAAAAAGCATCACAGGCACATCCACACCTGCTTCCCCTCATGATTCCCCAGTGTTTCATAGCACCACCTTTTGAATCTCAGAGTTTATACTTTCTCAGTACAAACAGGCAGTTCCAGCACGCTCCAAGTCTTTTTGTGCCTGAAGGTATTTACATACATAGCTCCCACTATCTGGATAGCCCTCCTATCTTTGCCCCTCACGCCCTCCCACCATTAAGAATAACTCATTCTTAAAGGCTTGGCTTAGGAGTCATCTCCTCCAGGAAGCCTTCCACCAAGACTGGATGCCTTCCTCTGAGCTCCCAGAATTCACCCACTTATTCATTTAACAAAAAATTTTGAGCTCTATCATGCACCAGGCATTGCTCGAGGCACTGAGCACATTTCATTGCACAAAACAGCAAAATTCCTGCCCTCATGAAGCTTACACTCCAGTGGGAAAAGACAGATAATAAACAATACAAATAGGTAAAAAAATATTAAAATATATATATATTAAAATATTAAAAATATATATAGTGTGTTGGATAGTAAGTGCTATAAAGAAAAATAATTAAGAGACATGGGTAGGGAATACTGGGGAAAGTGTAATTTTAAATAGGGTAGTAAGGGAAGGCCACATTGAGGTGACATTTAAGCAAAATCCTGGAAGTGGCAAGGAAGTGCATCATAAAAATACCTGGGGAGAAAAGGCATTCCAGGATGACGTAACAGGAACACTGGCTAGTTTAGAGAATAACAAGGAAGCCAGTTGACCTCAATTCAGTGAGAAAAGCGGAAATCAGCAGATGAGGTCTGAGAGTGACAAGGAATCAGATGATCTTGGGCTCTGAATGACCACTGAGAAGGATATAGCTTTTACTGAGATGGAAAAGGTCTGGAGAATTTTTGAGCATGACAGGATCTGACTTACCTTTTTAAGGCTACTGTCTTCATAGACTGTAGAATATCAAGAGAGGAATCCAGAAAATCCATCAGAAGGCTCTAGCAATAATACAAGCAATCCTGGTGTGTGGAACAGGGTGACAGCTGTGGAGGATGTATGAAATGGTCATTTTTTGAATATATTATATATTTTGAATGTTGGGCCAACAGGTTTGTGGTTGGAGCGGGTGTGGGTTATGAGAGAAAAAGAAGAATCACATTACAGTCAAGGTTTGGGCCAGATTCACTGAAAGGAGGGAAGACGAAGGGGAAGACTGAGACAGGAGCAAGTGGGCAGGGGGTGGGAGAAGACCTCAAGTTTGGTCTGACATAGCAAGTTTGAGATGCTTATTAGATATCAAAGTGGACATGTTAGGTAGATAGTTGGATATACACATCTGGAGTTCAAGGTAGAGGGTTTTGGCTGGAGATTTGAGTTTTTAGCATACAGATGGTATCTCAAGCAACAACACTGGAGGAGGACACTAAGGGAACCAAGTGTAGACGGGGCAGACCTGGGCCTTGGCACACTCCAACATTAACAGGTTGAGGAGAGAACATTACTTACTCATACACACACATTATTTACTTCGTCTACTGGGAGTAGACCATGAACTCTTTACTGCTCAGAACAAACCATGTCTATTTTATCTCTACATACTTAGCAGAGGGCCTGGCACACACTCAATAAACATATGCTGAGCAATACCATCTAAAGAGAATCACAAATAAAATTCTTAAAAGGCAAGAAGACATAAAAACTGGAATCCAAAGGACTGGAGTATAAATACTAATACCCACACTACTGACAGATGAACAAAAATATGAAAAACAAAATGACAGAAGTTAATAAACACCTTTAATATGCCAAGCTGTAAACAAAGTACTCCATGTATATTATTAGTCAATGCTCATAAAATCTATAGTGTTACTCCCATTTATCAGATGAGGAAACTGATGTTCAAAATGGCTGAGTGGCTTCCTAATGTCACACATCTAAGAAAGTGGCCAGGCCACAATTCAAACCCAGATGCAATTAACTCTACATCGTGCTGCTTCACATCTATTCCAAACACTCTAAATGCCAGTCAGACTGCCTGTGTATCTAATGTGCTCTGGACCAATAAAACCTGGATCTAAGTATCTACTGTAAAAAACAAAAACAATGGCTGAAAAAGCAAGAGAATCTGGGAAAGGATCCCTGAACCCTTAGAATGCGGATAACCATGGGCTATGAAGTCTGTAATTTCACTTGACAATTTCTGAGTGTGCCTGAAAACCTATGCAGAAACAGCAGGGATCAGAACTCAGTAGCACCAAGCAGCTGAAAGAGCAACAGAGGGATGGTGAACACTACAGACTGAGGACCTAGACTTTATGAGCCTCTCTGGTACATCAGCTTAGAATTTACTGTGAATCTCAGGGAACAGGGGAAGAGAGGGAGACTGCAAACCACTAATATCAGTGTTTCTTCTATCTGATTAACATGAAATATCATTAGCACTTTGAAACTAATTAGGCTATACCCCCCAAAATATTTGGTGCCCAAGAAAATCACTTAAGAACCAAAAGTTTACAGGTACAAGAGCAATATCTGATCTGAAAAGTGAGGTGTGAAATCAAAGGACATTTTCTTAAAGTCAGAAAGAAAGATCACATAATAGGATGAATTAAGTTGATCTACCTCCTTAAAAATCAAAGAAAACTTTGATATTCTTTGAAATAATTTTCCTGTTGCTTGGTGTCATGGTCGAGTGTTTTGCAATGATCTGAGCTTGTCATTTTCCATTTTAATAAAGGTAAGCAAATGAAAACTCCACACTGAGGAAATGGTGGTACTCAAAGGAAATTAAAAACCAAAAAGCTACCAAAGTACCTTTAGAAAGGTACTGACTTTCTTCTTTTTTAAAAATAGCATTTTCTGATTATAAAATTTGAAGAAGTCAGAGAATTTTTATATACTGGCAGATCTTTTACACTTGAGCCCTCAAAAGTGAAACATTAAAGCCATTATAGCTATGTCACCTTTTAAACCTGAAATACAGAAATCCAATTTATGAAAAGGAAAAGTGCCCACTTTTCTTATAAAAGTGTTTCACTAAGCACATACTACTATTTAAATTTTTAAAATGTAAAAAGTGCACCTACATCATTTAAGTAAAAACTTCCTAACACAATATCTTAAACAGGATAAAACAAAAGCAGTGTTTGTTCAACAATACATGGCAGTATTGTATATAAAGCAAAGTAAAAATATAAATGTTCATCAGAAGTTAAGGGGCATCCACATAATTAAATACTGTGGTATTTTTGTACTTATATATAACGATTTCCAAAATACACCATTCAGTGCAAGAAGCACAACACTGTGTATACAGAATGCTATACCTTATGTAAACAACAATAAGTATACAACATATGCATGCTTCTACATGTACAGGTAATTTCCAGGAGGCACAAGGTGAAAAAAATAGTTACCATTGGGGAGAGCTGCAGGGCTAGAGGACAAAGCAAGGAGGCTTACTTTTTTGTGTTACCCTATTTTTATCTATTGAATTTTGTTTCATGTTCACTTATATATTTGTTAATTTTAATGACTTAACCAAGTTTTTAAAAAAATTACACTTCAGTCATAAAGTAGCTAAGTATGACCTAAAGCACCTTTAGTATTTGGCAACTTCAACAGATAACATGATAATACTGGAAGCCAATGAAAAATATGCTTTTCTTAAAATAGCTATAATACCTAATTTCTAGTTTTTTAAAAACAATTTTCTTTATGCATAGCTGAAAGTTGTTTTTTTAATAAAAAAGGAGGGACTCTGGCAATAATAGTTATTTTAATGCTTAAAATAATCTCCAAAGAAAATAACCAGGTACTTCCCTGGTGGCGCAGTTGGATAAGACTCCACGCTCCCCATGCAGGGGGCCCGGGTTTGATCCCTGGTCAGGGAACTAGATACCGCATGCATGCTGCAGCTAAGAGTTTGCATGCCACAACTAAGGAGCTGGCAAGCTGCAACTAAGGAGCCATGGAGCCACAACTAAGGAGTCCGTCTGCCACAACTAAGACCCGGTGCAACCAAATAAATAAATAAATAAATATTTAAAAAAGAAAGAAAGAAAATAACCAAAGGGGAAAAGAACAATCCTTAAATATCCCAGTTTTCTGAAGCTCTGCTATGATACAAACTATTGCTATATACATTTACAAAAATCAACACAATTAACCAGCGTCTGAGAAGGAAATTCTACCTGTACTGTTTGAGGTAATGGGTATCCTGATATTTACTTAAAGTAAAAAAATAATTTATAGTAAAAACATGGTAAACTTAGTGGCAAGTTAAATAAGTAATTAACAAAAGGGTTATAAGAAAACTTTAATATTAAATTACATTTCAATACTGGCTATTCTAATATAAACCATTATTGTTAAGGTTGCTTACATTCAATAAATTCTATTATAAGAAAACCAGACACGTTGATATTAAAGAAAATGCAATTCTTTACTGGCAGAGAACCAAGTTAACATTAGCTAGCCTACCTAGTGATTAATTTATAACTTTGATGCTCCCCAGCAGCTGTAATTTTATAAATGAAGAATATATTTCCCAGCCTCATTAATCAAGTCAATATCATGCTTCTTTGTATGCTAATTAGCACCTACTAATAACCTCTCATTTTAACTCCTGAACATTTTATCTCAATTTTTCTTTTGGTTTTTACTACTTTTACTTTCTGTACCTTAATTTGAGTCCACGTCCCAAGTCCCTAACTACAATTTCCTTGACACAGTCACAGGGTCACATCTATCTCCCATAACTCTACCAGTGCTTTGCATAAATAGCAACTGCTCTGTAAATCACTGGAAGAAGGACTGCATCTATGAATGCATATGTATGTAGGTATTAATCTTATTACTTTATGGGAAAAAATCCATAAATTCTTGTAATGCCTAAGAACTAAGGCATAATTGCTCAAAAATAAGGTAGTGGAGAACACTTTCCTACCTGTATACATCACATCAGTAATCTAGAAGACATATTGGTTTCCAGTCTTCCTAATGCTTGAGAATATTCCTAAAACATTAATGCCAATAATCTCCTCTAAAGATAAAACTATTTCTCCAATTGATATATTTTCTATACATTTTGATTCAAAGCCTTTGATATAGCCTATGTCCCCCCAATTCATTATAAACATTCTTAAAACATCAGCTTATACTGAAATGTAATGTGGCCCAGCACATTAAACTAGATTATAAATTATTCAGATGGTTAGGTTCTGGGTTCTAATTTCATGTTTTATACTGTTTGATACTCTAATTTTTACAAAATGGAGGTATTCTCTTAAGGTATTTTAAGAATACATATAAACTGCTAAATAGTAGTGATGTAATTTGATTTTGACCCTACCAACAAAAACATTTTTCATAGTTATAATCACCTACCTTTTAAAGATTTTAATATTTCTTGAAAAAAATGATAGTTTAATCAATGTAAAAGTTCTAAGAAACTAAAATGTGCTATCATGCAGTACATTTGCAAACATTAATTAAAGAATTTAAAAGAAAGTAAACATGTTTGATTATGATTTCCTTTCGCATACACTGATTTTGTCTTTTGATAGAAAGTACTTTTAAAACACACAAATTAAGAAGTTGCAAAATTCTACATTTAATCTACATACCAATGATAAACCACCATATTTTAAAGTTAGTGGGGAGGAAAACCATTCACCTGTAACTTAGATGACCAAATTGCTTGAGGAAAACAGGCAAAATAAGCAAAAATAAGGGGAAAAAAAAACCTAACATATCATTTGGGCATAAGCACATGAATCAAATCTAGCAAGAAAGTTAAGTTGATGAGCATAATCAAATGATTCTCAACTTTAAAAAACCTACAGAAATTTCCAAAGTAATTTGTTCAAAGCTGTCACAGCCAGTGAATAGTTAATTGTGTGTATATATTCTGAGATAATCTTCATTGAGTTGTGTTCTGATGAATATAACACCCCTTCATAATGATCTGAAAGAACTTTTTTTCCCTAACCCCTTAAAACCTATTTCAAAAAACCCTTCAAGTTTCTTCCAGTCACTACATTATTAGAATCATCTGAGAGCAAAAGGATGTTGATAGAACTGTTGTAAGCACACTCTGCAGTAATAGTTTTTCGACTATAAACAAGTATTAATAATTCAAAAGTACATGGATATTAACATTTGGTCATTACATTTTAGTGACACAATGAATCTGGAATCTAAATGTCTGTATCTGATTCCAGAGAAATGCTCTGAAACAGACAATCTAATTCAGAACTATGAAACTGCTTATAAAACTAGAGCACAATAGAGTACAACGACCTGCAATTAGAACTCAGAATCAAATCCATTTGTTCTTGGGTGTCTTTAATTTCTAGTTCTCTTTTTGTGCCACTAAAGAACGCATCCTTAAAAGGTCACGGATAAAACTTAACTGTCCTCAAAAGAGGTCATTTGGAAAATAAGCAGAAGGAAAAACATTACTACATATAGTGAACATGAGAGCAAAATACATCTACATATTTCCTTTACTCAGAAGGTAGTAATATCATTCCCATGACCACAGATTTTCTTCAGGCTAATTACATTATAGCACTTTCTAGTATACTTTACATAGCAGCATGAATTTTCCTTTGGAGCAAAGTTTAGTTATTATTCCCTTTTGTAACTGCATTCCCAAAGGCACCAGATGTCTTCAAATCAAACTAAACCACCTCAGCAGAGGATTAAAGACTCCATAAATTCCTGACCCAATCTACTCTAGCTTTATCATCCTGCAGTCAATACACAGGAAATTACATTTTCTATTGTAGTCAAGACAGTGTACTTTTCATCTCTCTAGACTTCGACCATTGTACATAATCTCTCTTCTGTCTCTTTAAAAAACACAAGACTAAAAGCACAGGCATCAAAAGAAAAACAGAAAAATTAAATTTCATCAAAATTAAAAACTTGTGCATCAAAAGATACTATCAATAGAATAAAAAGGCAACTCACAGAATGGAAGAATGTTTGCAACTCACGTATCTGATAAGGGACTAACATCCATAACATACAAAGAACTCCTACAATTCAACAAAAAACAATTTAAAAATGGTCAAAACATGAATATACACTTCAGCAAATAAGATACAAATGGTGAATAAGCATATGAAAAGATGTTCAACATCAGAGAGAAATGCATCATAGGGAAATGCAAATCAAAACCAAAATGAGATACCAGTTCACCCACTTGGATGGCTATTATCAAAAACAAACAATAAAGGGACTTCCCTGGTGGTCCAGTGGTTACGACTCAGCCACTGCTGTGGCCTGGGTTCAATCACTGGTCGGGGAACTAAGATCCCACAAGTGGCACAGCCAAAAAACAAACAAACAAACAAGCAAACAAAAAATAAAAATTGTTGGTGAGGATGTGGAGAAATTGGCACCCTTATGCATTGCTGGTGGGAATAATGCAGTTGCTGAGAAAGACAGTATTGACAGTTCCTCAGAAAATTAAACACAGAATTACCATATGATTCAGCAATTCCATTTCTGGGTATATACTGAAGAACTGAAAGCAGTAACTCGAACAGATACTTGTACACCAATGTACATAATAGCAGCATTGTTCACAATAGTCAAAATGTGGAAATAATCCAAATGGCCATTAACCAATGAATGGATAAAGAAAATACGGTATATACATACAACTGAATATTATTTAGCCTTAAAAAAAAAAAAAACAACTCTGATACGTCCTATAATGTGGCTGAACCTGAAAAACATTGTTACGTGAAATAAGTTTGACACAAAAGGACAAATATAGGAGTCAGTCCACTTATGTGAGGTACCTAGAATTGTCAAATTCAAAGGCACAGAAATTAGGATAGTGGTCACGAGAGACTGGGAAGAGGGAGGAATGGGGAATTAGTATTTAATGGGTACAGAGAATCTGTTTGGGATGATGAAATGTTCTGGAGATGGATAGTGGTGATGGTTGCACAACAATGTGAATATACTTAATGTCACTGAACACTTGAAAATGGCTAAAATGGTAAATCTTACATATATTTTAACACAATACAGTAATGAAGATTCAACTGAAATCTCCCAACTCCACTGAACTTCACAGTACTTGATACAGATTACTAATTACTATATACTGACTGGTTTGTCAATTGGGTATAAAATGAGTCTTTCTATAAAGTTAGAAAAACTTCTAAATTAGGCACTTTATTTTTTGGGATATCTTTAAATACTGATCAGTGTTTAAAATTTGACCTATAAAATGAAAATTAAGCAATTTATCAGAGAACAAGCATACTTGAGAAACTGCTGTGTATTCTTATTCTCTATCAGTTGCTTATTTTCCTCTATTGCTCTTTATGTTGTAGTAGTCTCCTTCATGACACAGTGTATCATTTTATCCAAATCAGCTAAAATTTAAAAGCAAATAATTACATAAATGGAATGATGGCATATAAGACTCAAATGCTAGATCTGAATAACAAAGACTTTTCAGTATAAACAAAAGGAAAGGGAGGGAGAAGGTAGTACTGCTTTAAGAGTCTAAGACATACTTGCATTTCTAGGTCTAAAACAAAGGGAAAACATTTTAATTTAACTTGCAAAAAGTTAAGAACTATCACGCATACATTGTAACACAGCACAAGAAGAATTTGATATAACAAATCCACATTTTATCAAAAGGAATTTTTCCAAGGATTATTACATAAATCTCAGAAATTCTGATCCCATGTTACCAAGATGTACATTTAGCTATATAGACTTATTAAAGATAAACTAAAACCAGTAAACTACTTTTAGGAGCAAACTAACTGACATGCATAATTACCAAAGTGAACCTAAATTTTAAAAATGTTCATTAAATATAAGTGAATAATTAAAACAGAGTAATAAATTACAAGGATGGAAGCAACTGACTAGATATAAGCACAGAGGAATCTGGGCATACAAATAACATGAGTCAACAAAATGTGTTGCCATCTTAAAAGAAATCTAGCATTGTAACAGATTATTGCAAATGATCCAAGAAATAAGATAAATATTTGAAGTTTCACTTTTTAAGATAGTCCAAAACAAAGGGTCACTGTCATTCTAATCTTGCTTCTTTATCCTAGAATATAGAACATACTTAATAAAAGTGTATTGGCTAAATGACGGTCATTAAATAAGAACCTGGAACCATTAGTAGCTAGGGAACTCAAGCCAAATATAAACCTGAATTTAAAAGATGTGCCATGGGGTAATTAATTATCTTAGTCACAATCATTAACCTTAAAATTCTGTGAGGAATAATGATGGATAGATACTTCAACTCCTAAAACAGCATATGTAACCTCAAACCAGAAAACTCTTGTTATCACAGTTTAAGAGAGGTTGAAGTATTGAGGCAACAAAGCAAAAAGTCATCATCTTTCCAGAGGGAAAACGGCAGCTCTTAAAATCACTAAAGATAGAGATATTAAGAAATAGGTCCAGGAGGGCAGACAGCAGAAGCAAGAAGAACTACAATCCTGCAGCCTGTGGAACAAAAACCATATTCACAGAAAGACAGACAAGATGAAAAGGCAGAGGGCTATGTACCAGATGAAGGAACAAGATAAAACCCCAGAAAAACAACTAAATGAAGCGGAGATAGGCAACCTTCCAGAAAAATAATTCAAAATAATAATAGTGAAGATGATCCAGGAAGAAGAATGGAGGCAAAGATTGAGAAGATGCAAGAAATATTTAACAAAGACCTAGAAGAATTAAAGAACAAACAGAGGTGAACAACACAAAAACTGAAATGAAAACTACACTAGAAGGAATCAATAGCAGAATAACTGAGGCAGAAGAACAGATAAGTGACCTGGAAGACAGAATGGTGGAATTCACTGCTGTGGAACAGAATAAAGAAAAAAGAATGAAAAAAAAAAAAATGAAGACAGTCTAAGAGACCTCTGGGACAACATTAAACACAACAACATTCGCATTATAGGGGTCCCAGAAGAAGAGAGAGAGAAATGACCTGAGAAAATATTTGAAGAGATTACAGTTGAAAACTTCCCTAACATGGGAAATGAAATAACCACCCAAGTTCAGGAAGCAGTGAGTCCCATACAGGATAAACCCAAGGAGAAACACGCTGAGACACATAGTAATCAAACTGTCAAAAATTAAAGACAAAGAAAAATTATTGAAAGCAGCAAGGGAAAAACGACAAATAACATACAAAGGAACTCCCATAAGGTTAACAGCTGATGTCTCACCAGAAACTCTACAAGCCAGAAGGGAGTGGCATGATATACTTAAAGTGATGAAAGGGAAGAACCTACAACCAAGATTACTCTACCCAGGAGGGATCTCATTCAGATTCGATGGAGAAATCTAAAGCTTTACAGACAAGCAAAAGCTAAGAGAATTCAGCACCACCAAACCAGCTCTACAACAAATGCTAAAGGAACTTCTCTAAGTGGGAAACACAAGAGAAGAAAAGGACTTACAAAAACAAACCCAAGGGCTTCCCTGGTGGCGCAGTGGTTGAGAGTCTGCCTGCCGATGCAGGGGACACGGGTTCGTGCCCTGGTCCGGGAAGATCCCACATGCCGCGGAGCGGCTGGGCCCGTGGGCCATGGCCGCTGGGCCTGTGCATCCGGAGCCTGTGCCCCGCGACGGGAGAGGCCACAGCAGTGAGAGGCCCGCATACTGCAAAAAAAAAAAAAAAACACAAAAACCCAAAACAATTAAGAAAATGGTCATAGGAACATACATATCGATAATTACCTTAAACGTGAATGGATTAAATGCTCCAACCAAAAGACATGGCCTTACTGAATGGATACAAAAACAAGACCCATATATATACTGTCTACAAGAGACCCAAAACAGACTGAAAGTGAGGGGATGGAAAAAGATATTCCATGCAAATGGAAAGCAAAAGAAAGCTGGAGTAGCAATACTCATATCAGATAAAATAGACTTTAAAATAAAGAATGTTACAAGAGACAAGGAAGGACACTACACAATGATCAAGGGATCAATCCAAGAAGACATAACAATTACAAATATATATGCACCCAACACAGGAGCACCTCAATACAAAGGCAACTGCTAACTGCTCTAAAAGAGGAAATCGAGAGTAACATAGTAATAGTGGGGGACTTTAACACCTCACTTACAACAATGGACAGATCATCCAAAATGAAAATAAATAAGGAAACAGAAGCTTTAAATGACACAATAGACAAGACAGATTTAACTGATATTTATAGGACATTCCATCCCAAAACAGATTACACTTTTTCTCAAGTGCGCAAGGAACATTCTCCAAGATCGATCACATCTTGCGTCACAAATCAAGCCTCAGTAAATTTAAGAAATTTGAAATCTTATCAAGCATGTTACTAACTACAACTCTATGAGATTAGAAATCAATTACACGGAAAAAAAACGTAAAAAACGTAAAAAACTCAAACACATGGAGGCTAAACAATATGTTACTAAATAACCAAGAGATCACAGAAGAAATCAAAGAGGAAATCAAAAAATACCTAGAGACAAATGACAATGAAAACACGACGATCCAAAACCTATAGAATGCAGCAAAAGAGGGAAGTTTATAGCTATACAAGCCTACCTCAAGAAATAAGGAAAATCTCAAATGAACAATCTAACATTACACCTAAAGGAACTAGAGAAAGAACAAACAAAACCCAAAGTTAGCAGAAAGAAGGAAGTCATAAAGATCAGAGCAGAAATAAATCAAATAGAAACAAAGAAAACAACAGCAAAGATCAATAAAACTAAAAGCTGGTTCTTTGAGAAGATAAACAAAATTGATAAACCCTTAGCCAGACTCATCAAGAAAGAGGGAGAGGACTCAAATCAATAAAATTAGAAATGAAAAAGAAGTTACAACAGACACTGCAGAAATACAAAGCATCCTAAGAGACTACCACAAGCAACTCTATGCCAATAAAATGGACAACCTGGAAGAAATGGACAAATTCGTAGAAACGTATAACCTTACAAGACTGAACCAGGAAGAAACAGAAAATATGAACAGACCAATCACAAGTAATGAAATTGAAACTGTGATTAAAAATCTTCCAACAAACAAAAGTCCAGGACCAGATGGCTTCACAGGTGAATTCTATCAAACATTTAGAGAAGAGCTAACACCCATCCTTCTCAAACTCTTCCAAAAAATTGCAGAGGAGGGAACACTCCCAAACTCGTTCTATGAGGCCACCATCACCCTGATCCCAAAACCAGACAAAGATACTACAAAAAAAGAAAACTACAGACCAATATCACTGATGAATATAGTTGCAAAAATCCTCAACAAAATACTAGCAAGCAGGATCCAACAACACACTAAAAGGATCATACACCATGATCAAGTGGGATTTATCCCAGGTATACAAGGAGTCTTCAATATATGCAAATCAATCAATGTGATACACCATATTAACAAACTGAAGAAGAAAAAACATATGATCATCTCAATAGATGCAGAAAAAGCTTTTGACAAAATTCAACACCCATTTATGATAAAAACTCTCCAGAAAGTGGGCATAGAGGGAACCTACCTCAACATAATAAAGGCCAATACGACAAACCCACAGCAAACATTCTCAATGGTGAAAAACAGAAAGCATTTCCTCTAAGATCAGGAACACGACAAGGATGTCCACTCTCACCACTCTTATTCAACATAGTTTTGGAAGTCCTAGCCACAGAAATCAGAGAAGAAAAAGAAATAAAAGGAATACAAATTGGAAAAACAGAAGTAAAGCTGTCTCTGTTTGCAGATGACATGATACTATACTTAGAGAATCCTAAAGATGCCACCAGAAAACTACTAGAGCTAATCAATGAATTTGGTAAAGTTGCAGGATACAAAATTAATGCTCAGAAATCTCTTGCACTCCTATACACTAATGATGAAAAATCTGAAAGAGAAATTAAGGAGATACTCCCATTTACCACTGCAACAAAAAGAATAAAATACCTAGGAATAAACCTACCTAGGGAGACAAAAGACCTGTATGCAGAAAACTATAAGACACTGATGAAAGAAATTAAAGACAATACCAACAGATGGAGAGATATACCATGTTCTTGGACTGGAAGAATCAATATTGTGAAAATGACTATACCACCCAAAGCAATCCCCAGATTCAATGCAATCCCTATAATATTACCAATGGCATTTTTTACGGAACTAGAACCAAAAATCTTAAAATTTGTACGGAGACACAAAAGACCCCGAATAGCCAAAGCAGTCTTGAGGGAAAAAAGCGGAGCTGGAAGAATCAGACTCTCTGACTACAGACTATACTACAAAGCTACAGTAATCAAGACAATATGGTACTGGCACAAAAACAGAAACACAGATCAATGGAACAAGATGGAAAGCCCAGAGATAAACCCACACACCTATGGTCAACTAGTCTATGACAACGGAGGCAAGGATATACAGTGGAGAACAGACAGTCCCTTCAATAAGTGGTGCTGGGAAAACTGGACAGCTACATGTAAAAGAATGAAATTAGAACACGCCCTAACACCATACACAAAAATAAACTCAAAATGGATTAGAGACCTAAATTAAGACCGGACACTATACAACTCTTAGAGGAAAACGTAGGAAGAACACTCTTTGACATAAATCACAGCAAGATCTTTTTTGATCCACCTCCTAGAGTAATGGAAATTCAAAAAAAAGCAAATGGGACCTAATAAAACTTCAAAGCTCTTGCACAGCAAAGGAAACCATTAACAAGACGAAAAGACAACCCTCAGAATGGGAGAAAATATTTGCAAATGAATCAACAGACAAAAGATTATCCTCCAAGATATATAAACAGCTCATGCAGCTCAATATTAAAAAAACAAGCAACCCAATCAAAAAATGGGCAGAAGACCTAAATAGACATTTCTCCAAAGAAAAGAAAGAGATGGCCAAGAAGCACATGAAAAGCTGCTCAACATCACTACTTATTAGAGAAATGCAAGTCAAAACTACAATGAGGTATCACCTCACACCAGTTAGAATGGGCATCATCAGAAAATCTACAAACAACAAATGCTGGAGAGGGTGTGGAGAAATGGGAACCCTCTTGCACTGTTGGTGGGAATGTAAATTGATATAGCCACTACGGAGAACAGTATGGAGGTTCCTTAAAAAACTAAAAATAGGATAACTATATGATCCAGCAATCCCACTACTGGGCATATACCCAGAGAAAACCATAATTCAAAAAGACACATGCACCCCAATGTTCACTGCAGCACTATTTACAATAGCCAGGTCATGGAAGCAACCTAAATGCCCAGCGACAGATAAATGGATAAAGAAGATGTGGCACATATATACAATGGAATATTACTCAGCCATAAAAAGGAACGAAATTGGGTCATTTGTTGAGACGTGGATGGATCTAGAGACTGTAATAAAGAGAGTGAAGTAAGTTAGAAAGAGAAAAACAAATACTGTATATTACCGCATGTATGTGGAACCTAGAAAAATGGTACAGATGAACCAGTTTTCGGGGCAGAAGCTGAGACACAGATATAGAGAACAATTCTATGGACACCAACGGGGGAAAGCCGCAGGGGGTGGGGATGGTGGTGTGATGAATTGGGCTATTGGGATTGACATGTATACACAGATGTGGATAAAATTGATGACTAATAAGAACCTGCTGTATAAAAAAATAAAATTAAATTTGAAAAGATAGGTCCAGTAGGAAAAAGTGGGAATTAAGATTATTTAATTGGAAAAGCCACGGAAGGGAGGGTGATAAGCTTTAATATATGAAACACGATCGTGAGCCAAGTTTTCCTTGCGAACAGTGTAGAATGTGAGGAGTCATACTGCCTTGACATTTTATGAAGTTATCATATCTGCTGAATCACTGTGCTTTTGAAATGTACTAGAATATTGTCATTCTACATGATAAACCACATTAGAATATTTAATAGATTATCTCCTAGTTAAAAAAAGAATGAAGTACAGAATAAGAAAAGCTAAAGTTCTGTTCATTTAGAACAAACTTAAAGAAAAGAGGACTGTCTACCAGTGTAGTTCCATATTTAAACGTTTCCCCTTATTCTTATTAAATACATCTAAGCTTGGGTTTACTAATCAGTTCACTAAATTAATTCTAAAGGCAGTAATTCCTATACTTCAGTTTTAAGTTTTAGATTTTAAAAGACTATTTTCATTATGCATACATAAAATGGGATACTGTGGGATCTAAAAAATCTTTTATCTTCAATTCTAAAAATATCACCAATCAACAGGTAATAAGAACTGAGACAGAAAGTTATGTGCATTTTTTTTTAATCACAGCACTAACATTGGAACTCTTTCCAATGATAACCAGGAGCGAGTTCCAATACAGTGTAAGACATAACTTTCTAAGTGCTAATTCTAGTTCTTAAAAAAAGAACTCTAATTAGACATAAAGCAAAATATTATACTACGGAATTCCCTTTTCTTTTCTAACAGGACCAGAATAAAGAGATCACCACCTGTCTTTGAGAATAGAAATAATAAAGTGACAGTTCAATATTACTGTAAACTGAGAAGACAACTGGCTTTTACTATGCTTAAAACAGATTTATCACTTGTTATTTAAGAAGAATAATCTTTATAATAAAATTTAGTAAGAAGCACTTAGTATACAGTTCTTTAAAGAACATAAGCATTTTAATAGTGAGATTAATCAAGGACAATGAAACTGCTTCTTCCTTAGGAAAACTAAACACTATACAAGAAAAGCAATGACTAGAAATCTTAAATGATTTTCTATTATGAAAAGAGTCAATTTAATTTAATGATTTAACTTTTCTGGAGAATTATCACTATTACTTCCATACCAAAAGAGATATATAATTTGGGGGAACGAGTAAATGTATGAGGATTCTGAATTTTTTCCTATCCACTTGTTTTTAAGATGTAATGATTTATGGATCTAATAGAGATTATAATATTCAGGAAATATACAAGAAATCCATGTTAAATAACAACAGTGAAGCATGAAACATGAGCTTTTGTCACTTTATTGTTAACCAATGATTGTTATCCAAAATTATAGATGTAACTTAATTGTACAACACAAAATTATGCTAATAGTATAAGCCTGCTGGAATTTACCAAATACTCATTATTTTTACATTGCTATATGAACATGTGCTTCTCAAATGCTAATAATAAAAGTTATAATTGGTTTAATGAAAACCCATATTGCAAATAGTTGTTCCTGTTTAGAAAAATTCACACAGCTTTAAAAATGGATTAAATCCATTTTAATTCTAATCTACAAATAGATTATAAACAGCAAATATAACTGGTAATTTTTCAACACTGATATCAAACTGATGTAGGAATGGTAGTGCACACAATTCAAAATGAAGCAAATTAACAAAAATCCAATAAAAATCCAAGTTTTCACCTATTATGGCAATTACTTTAATGCTCTGGAAGAGTGAACACATGCTTTAAACCATGAATAGTAAGGCTTATCATCTGTTCCTCTAATGTGCTGCAAGGAGAAATGTCCTCTTCCACAGTGTTTTGAAGCATGTGCACAACCACCGTACAACAGTCACTTCAAGGTTAACCAGTTATCTTTTGTCCTACTAAATCCAAAAAATATATTAAATGCAACCTTTCCTTTTCATAATGTCTGCCCAGATTAATCCTTTTAAAGTCAGCAAAATCAAAAAAGCACAGAGATATTTTCAGACACAACTTGAATCTATTGTGCATGAAAAATGTCTAACAAAATGGCAATTTTAATAGATAAATGTAAATTTGAATGCATAATACCAAATGGAAAGTAGCTGAACCACACAGAGAAAACAAGGCTTTCCTTATCTCCAAATCTAAATGTTTTATAATAAAGAAAATGTTAGAACCTGTGAATATTGAACATCTTTCAAACTAGAAAGATTTCTTTGTAAAACATAACTGAAATTAATATAACCTATAAAATTATAATTTCTAAAATAGAATTAACTAACCAAATTTAAGTATTTTTAGTTAGATTGAAAAAAATAAGCACAATGATTTAGAAACCAAATATGCTAAAATGATTATGTAATAATTACACCAAGAAATGAAGGTACAAACATTCGTCGTCATATGCTACAAGGGCAATCTCTCTCTCTCTCTCAAACACACACACACACACACACACACACACACACACACTTCCTTAGACATACAACACCCCTCCAGGAAGATAGTATATCAGTGAGCGCTAACAATTTTAATACAAATCAGAGTCCCACAGTTCAGTTCAACAAAAAGGCAGTTAAAATTTAGCACTCTAAGATATTCTGAAGGAAAAGGAGATCTCAAAAATATTCCTTCATGATTGACAGTATCACTATGTATTATAAAACATATAGCTTACACACTTCACTGTGTTTGAACGACCAGTCATCACAGGTATAGTAGTGAGGTAGTATTACTGTCCCCTCCTCGGGACTGCTGTTTTCATATGCTGCCCTTCTAGCAAGGTCCAGGGTTTTATTAATGATGATAATCAATTACCAACAAATGTGCTTTTTCTTTTATTAAACATCTGTTTTTCTAAATCAATCTATGAAAGAATCTTTCAGAGACAACTGTTATTTGCAGTAGTGTTTCATCAGTAAACTTTCCTAGGGAACTACTTACTACCTGCTGTCTATACCTTTGTAAGATCAGTGGGCAAAGAAAACCAAATGATGACAGGAGATGAAACACCAATCAATTCAGCTGTCAAAGATGACCGTAATTAAGTAAGCAAATAACAAATATCCAATAATGTTATTAAATTGGGATTTAAAAAATTAACCACTAGCTGTACACTATACTGTTAAACATTCTAATCCTTTTCATGATTCATAGCCATCTTCTACACAATGATGAAAGACTGTCCACCCTGCCACCTATGCTCATTTTAATCACTGCCAATGATCTGTATAGTGGCAGCGCTATGGTTACAGGGCACATCAAGGTATGAGAAGTACACACTGAGGAAACATGAATGAGAGAGAATGTGGAAATACATGCAGCTAAAATATGGAAGAAGAAAAAACAGAGTGCCCTACCTAAACACTCATTAAGTCACCACCATCCTTTAAAATGTACAAAGTGCTTAAATCATACATACACATTTGTCAGACATGATAATTAGTGTTAATCTTCAACAGAAAAAAAAAATGGAAAATGAAAAATGTGAAAAAGGAGGTGATGGAACACTGTTCTCCATTCCTTGGCCCAAAAGAAAAAGAAAACCAAGCATGATATCACACTGCCTTAATGTTGAAAAGCTCCCCTTAAATGTCTTTTAGCTACCACAGTCAAACTGGTTTAAGTGCTTTGGCAAGGTGAGATGCATTCCATCACATCTGCAAAGGCCTGCTTTTCTCTGTTGGTGGTTCAGCTTATGAAGAACATGTATGCAAAATAACAGCTCTCACATTGCTTCAAACTCATCAATACGTTGCTTTGTATTGCCTTGCCGAATCTGTCGCAGAGTCTTGTACTTATCACGGCCTGCTTTAACATTCTCAGCATGAAGAACATCATTTTGTGTTTTCTTGGTTTCATCTCTGGCTTGGGCTAATTCTGAACTTAATGCCTATGTTTAAAAAATAAAAAGTATGACCATTATTAACTTTTTTTTTTAGATTTTAAAAACCTATGAAAGAGGTTTAAAGACACAAAATACAAATATAACAGATCTCTGACTTTTTAGTATATTAAAATTTCCACTGCGAAATCTTTTTCTTTAAAGTGTTTACGTTTGTTGTACTTTTAGTAGTGGTGGGGGGTAGTGGTTAGAGAGGAATACCCATGGCCTTTCATTTCTACACTCCGCAACCATGATGAGTTTGTGTATTATTCTAAATTTCCTTGAACTTTCTCATCTAATACTTGAAATGACTTACAAAAGGTTCAATATAGCTGTTATTGAATGTTACTGTAAGTTATAAATTCTATACCATGAGAGAAGTTTTCTCCAAAAGTCTTAATACATTTATTACAACTATCACCCCATTTTATTAATATTTAAAGATTTCATGAATTTAAAAATTAGAGAACTGATTCTATTAAGTTCTCTAATAGGTGTAACATTAAAATTTACTATTTTAATCTAATTATGTACATTTAATATACTGACCTTTTGCCATTACAAAATCTCAACAAAAAAAATCAGATTATGTAATGTCATACAGGTAGTCTATTAAATTATCATTTCTTTTTAATGTATACTGTTTAAAAAAGAAATTTGTTTTTTAAACAGTATTTTATGTTCTACTTTTAACATGGCTCAAGTTATAATTAAATAATAGCTTACTAATTAAGGCTTCATTACACAAGGCTAACAAACATCTGGTGACAGGGACATACAACAGAAAATATGAAATAACGTGACTGTAGGCCAAGTACTTACAAACCAATCACAAGGCCAGCTAGAGGTAAAGGCTTCCAAAAATCAAATGTTTCTTTTTTAATAAGTTTGTCTTAACAAATGGGGAAAATGCAAATTATATTTAAATGTGCATACAACTGCAAATTTTAAATACCTGGAGTTGTTTTTTAACACGCTCATTTTTTTGCATTTCTGTTATACGTTCCTCCTCACTTCTATGGTTCATTACCCCATCATTTGATAATTCAGCACTAGCCTCAGCATTATTCTCATCATGTTCATCATGTTCATTTTCTGTTGGAGGAATGACTGGTGGTGGTGGAGGTGGAGGAGGGGCAGACATCACAGTCTTTAACTCTTCTTTGGTCTTTTCCAAGTCTTCCTGGGCTGCAAAAGCCTGAACATAAAAAATAAGTTTATCAGCAAGTTACTTTGAAAATTGGTAATTAAAAGAATCAAGTTATCCTGGGACTTCCCTGGCGGTCCAGTGGTTAAGACTTCACCTTCCAATACAGGGGGTGCGGGTTCGATCCCTGGTCAGGGAGCTAAGATCCCACATGCCTCGTGGCCAAAAAGCCAAAACAGAAGCAATATTGTAACAAATTCTATAAAGACTTTAAAAATGGTCCACATCAAAAAAAAAAAAAATCAAGTTATTATCCTTTCTTTCTAATATAAACTATATTTCAGGGTAATGAAAACAGGCCCTATTGATAAAAGCTTATTACATGACAGAATTAAAGACACCACTGTGCAAAACCCTAATAAAATTATTAATTCTGGCAAGGATTATCAACTGTTGCTAAAATTGTTATACAAATAGTTGATGAGAAAACGGATATAAGTATAATGCCAAAGAATTCCACATCGAATAGATTACGTTTTAGCAACGATAAAATATAACCAGACAATGGAGGAAACAGACTGTTATTACTCTAGTCCAACGATCAATTAAAACAACTAATGGTGGGTTAATCAGATATTAAATGTCTTCTGATATAATATAACAGAAAGTATCCAACGTCACCAATTATCTGAGTAATTCTATTGTGCTGGTTTGTCTGGAAAAGTACTGCTTTACACTGTTGTCCTGGTGTAATTATTAACAACACCCCCTTTCACTCTCAAAAGTGTTCTAGTTTGGATGATAAATTATCTGAAAGTCTCACCTATGAGGCATCATAGCCAGAAATTTTTAACTTGAATCCTTCAAACTTTTAGGTTTATCTTCCAGCTTACAAGAAATATTGATGATAAAAAGACAAGCTGAATGACACCATAAGAAAGGAATTAGACAAATACAGGAGGAGGGACAATCTGTGGGTCCTTTTAATAAACCAATATCATAAAAAAAAGAACTGTCCTACTTTAAAAGAGACTTAGAGCAAACAGATGCAATGCAAAGTCCTACTCTGGACACTGGCCTGGCAAATTAGCTATAAAAGACTTTTTGGTTCAATTCTGAATATAGTCTGCCCAGAAATAAACCCACACATATATGGTTAATTAACTTACAACAAAGCAGCCAAGAATATAGGTTGGGGAAAGGACAGTCTCTGCAATAAGTGGTGCTAGGAAAACTAGAGAGCCACATGCAAAAGAATGAAATAGCCAAGATATATATGGAAGTACCCTAAGTGTCCATCAATAGATGAACAGATTAAAAAAAGTGGTACAAATATTAATATATAGTAAAATACTATTCCACTATAAAAAAGGAATTTTTTTAAAGATTTTTTTTTTGATGTGGACCATTTTTAAAGTCTTTATTGAATATGTTACTACAATATTGCTTCTGCTTTTTTATGTTTTAGTTTTCTGGCCCCAAGGCATGCAGGACCTTAGCTCCCCAACCAGGGATTGAATCTGCACCTCCTGCATTGGAAGGCGAAGTCTTAACCACTGGACCACCAGAGAAGTCCCAGGAAATCTTGCCATTTGCAACAACATGGATGGACCTTGAGGGTATCATGCCAAGTGAAATAAGTCAGACAGAGAAAGACAAATTACCATATGATCTCGCTTATAATATATATAGAATCTAAAAATCAACCAATCAACCAACCAAACAAAAAAAACGAGCTTATGGATACAGAGAACAGACTGATGGTTACCAGAGGCATAAATGGAAGAGGAATTGGAGAAGGGAGTTAAAAAGTACAAACTCCCAGCTATAAAATAAATGAGTCATGGGGACATAATGTACAGCATACAGACTACAGTTAATAATACTATATTCTATATTTCAAAGTTGCTAAGAAAGTAAATCTGAAAAGTTTACATAACAAGAAAAAAATTTCTGTAGCTATATATGGAGATGGATGTTAACTACACTTACTGTGATGATCGCTTCACAATAGATACAAATATTGAATCATCATGCTGTACACCTAAAAATACATTATATGTCAATTATATCTAAATGAAAAAATTTTGAATATAGTCTAATATTAGATGAGATGAAAACTGACTAAAACAGAACAATATGTACAGTATGATCTCACTCTGGGACATATAAATGTGTATGTATACACATATGCAAATAGGAAAAGATCCTGGAAGGATATGCACTACAGTGTTAAAACAGTGATCCCAGTTAGCAAGAATGTGATTTTTCTTTTGCATGCATTTTCTAATTTCTACAATTCACAGGATGTGCCTCTGTGATATGTTATTTTTATAAGTTTATGTGTTCCTGACGTTCATAAATCATCCCTAAAAGGGAGCTATACAATTCTAATAAAGAAAGTAGTGTTAACAAAAAAGTTAAGTGTTTTTCTTTTTGTAGAGTTCCATTGACATATACATATATACATAACTCTCAATACCAAAAACTTCCCTAAGAAATCCGAAGTGCTACGAAGAAAATTTAAGAGGGAAACAAAACTGCTTTCTGTAATAAGTACATTTTGTCGGAGAAAAATCAGAGAACTATATACCTTTGAGTGTAAAAAATTGTTATTATTATAGTTCCATTTAAGAGTTAACATTAAAGTTTGAATTAAATTCTCATTATCTTATATTCCCTACCCCTCCAAATAAAGCCTAATTTTTCACTTTTATGCCATTTCAGACAACAGTGGTTTCATCTACTTAGGAACTCAGAAATCTCAGTATCATCTTCATTGCATTCTTCTAATTCAACTTTACATCCAATCATTTGGTTGCCATGCCCCTTTGAGTCTACCACAAAATGTCCTTCAATAATTCCTGTTCCTCTTTTTTCTCAATGCCACATCCTTAGTGTGAGTCATTAGCTCTTAAGTAATCCTGCCCACTATCCCAATCCATCCTTCATGCTGATTACTAAGCTGTTTTTATAAAACCATGCTTGATCATGTTACAATCCTGTTTTGAAATCTTCAGAGCCCAACGTCTACAGATATTTCTCAGCATCTTGCCTTAGCAGGGCATTTATTTAAAGCCTTTCACAACTTAATTCCCTCTCTAACTTTCTAGCCACAACTCTCAAAATTTCTGAAAACAGACCCTAAGTTTTGCTCACTTACTAGTTGACCTCAAATCTGTCATGTGTTTTTATACTTCTTATGCTCATTCAATTCCCTCGATCTGGAATGACTTCCTCTTCAGTCTCCATCTTTTCTACCCCCAAATTGAATGTATTATTCAAGAGCCGGCTTAAATTTATAAGGGTTTCCCCAACACCTGCCTCATTCCCTCAGAAATTAAATATTTCTTCTGTGTTCCCAAAGTACTTAGCTTATTATCACTAGATTAGTATTTACTACAGTACATACACATTCATACAGAGGTACCTCTCCCCCTCTAAATCATGACAGCAACTTATATTTATCTCTATAATTTCCACATATAGCTGGGTACAAAATAGATGTTCAATAATTTATAGTGATGAACAAATGATTACTTTGTGTTGCCACTCAGTAGCTTCCTCCTCCTTTTTTTTCTTGGCTTCTTCTAGAAGCGCAATCTTGGCAGTGAATTCGGCAAGTTCTGCTGCCTAAAATAAACAAAACAATTACAAATACTAAAAAGTAATATATTTTCAGTCATTTATATTAAGTCAAAAAAGCTTTAATGTACATGGACTGGTTTCTTTGGTCATGCCGTGCAGCTTCTGAGATCTTACTTCCCCGACCAGGGATCAAACCTGTGCCCCCTGCAGTGGAAGCTCAGAGTTCTAACCACTGGACCGCCAGGGAATTCCCACACGGACTGTGTTATATGTTTTTCATAGACAGTCTTCTGTTTAAAAAAAGGAACTATTTCTTTAAGAGCATAAATATCTTACTTGTACTAGGTATAATGAGCTAATGAGACAAAGTGAAAAAAATTTTATTATTCTATATACACGTAGTTATTCCTGTTTTCATAGCAGGAACCTAGGAGCTATTTTTAAACTCATCAATAAACTATCTCTTAGGGGCTTCCCTGGTGGCGCAGTGGTTGAGAGTCCGCCTGCCGATGCAGGGGACACGGGTTCGTGCCCCAGTCCGGGAAGATCCCACATGCCGCGGAGCAGCTGGGCCTGTGAGCCATGGCCGCTGAGCCTGCGCGTCCGGAGTCTGTGCTCCGCAACGGGAGAGGCCACAACAGTGAGAGGCCCGCGTACCACGCAAAAAATAAAATAAAATAAAATAAACTATCTGTTAAAGCCTACAGAAGGAAAAAGAATTCTATTTACATAACACTTTATAATTTAAACAGCACTTTCTTAATTCCCCAACAATACTATTAGGTGGTATTATTCCTTTTTTCAAAGGGAGCGATCTGAGGCTCAGAAAGACCCAAAGACACATAGCAAGTAAATGCCTAAACCAATATTTAAATCCCAAATCTTCTAGGTGTCATGCCTACTCCTCATTATTTGCAAGTCCATTAAATACACAAAAAACCCCAATCAATTATGATCTATCTTATAGTTAGCCTACGGTTATCTTATAGGGTTTAGAATATACGTAATTGTCAACTTATCTAAAGCAAAACATGCCAGTGGCTTAAACAAAATCTAAGCAAATCAGAATCTTTTGTTAGCAACAGGCTCCATGTATCTTTTATGGTTTTATTTTTAGGTTTCCTTTTAAAAGAAGAAATAATCATTTTAGGCTTATTTCCACACTTCGTTATTTCCACACTTGTCTCTTTGGTTTGCTTTCCAGAAGGTATAATATACTTAATTTTACAAAGGTGTTTTTTTAAGTTTCCATTATTTGAACTTATTTTATTGGCACTCATTAGCAAACAAAATTTTACTGTTGATTTTGGATCTATTACAACACACTTTTGGTAGTGGCTGCACAATACTGATCATTTATTTACTGTACTAAATACTGCAACCTCCAAATTATCTATTTTTACACTGGTATTTCATTTGTCATGATGGGTATTCCTCTGAATACAGAAAATGGTCCATGTGGTCTATGGTTTTCATAATTCTTTGTTATTCTACTTACTGCTTTAAAATACATTCGAATAAAAAGATACAAGTTCCTTGCAGTGAGTGCACACATACCACAGTGCGGGGATTTGAAAACGTAATTAACCAACACCTTTGTGCTCAGAGAATAAACACTCTGAAATTGCGGAACCGATTTCGTCCATGCTTTTGTCTGAATTTTTCTTTTCCCCTAACAGAACCCAGGTTCCCTACCAGCTGCTCCTGATTCTTCATCTGGTCGGCAGCCTGTTTTGCTATAGCAGATTTGGCCTCTTCAGCAGCTTGACGCTCCTTTTCAAGCCTTTCTGCTTCTTCTTTTGCTCGTTTTCGTTCCTGGTCCAGTTCTAGAGCTTTTCGAGTCTGTTCTTCTAGTTCTGTCAAATATATGTATCCCACCAAAACAATGATTAATTCTAATTTTCTCATTATCAAAAGAAGTCAAAATAGTAGCAAGGAATCTAATCTGTACAGTTTCTTAAAATTAGCACATATGCAAATGAACATTACCTCGTTTTTAACTTGGCAAAAACCTAATAACTTTTAAAACTCTATTACACAATTCAAAAATGCAAAGAAATGAAAATTCTCTGTAATTCAAGTTATGTCATAAAGCTAGAAGCACATCCTTTATTTTATTTTTAAAAAAATACCCTCCATGGGCTTCCCTGGTGGTGCAGTGGTTGAGAGTCCGCCTGCCGATTCAGGGGACACAGGTTTGTGCCCCGATCCAGGAAGATCCCACATGCCGCGGAGCGGCTGGGCCCGTGAGCCATGGCCGCTGAGCCTCCGCGTCCGGAGCCTGTGCTCCGCAACGGGAGAGGCTACAACAGTGAGAAGCCCGCGTATCGCCAAAAAACCCCCAAAACTCTCCAAAAGGGAACCCTCCTACACTGCTGGTGGGACTGTAAGTTGGTACAGCCACTAAGGGGAACAGTATGGAGGTTCCTTAAAAAACTAAAAATAGAACTACTATATGACCCAGCAATCCCACTCCTGGGGATATACCCAAAGAAAACCATAATTCAAAAAGATACATTACCCTAATGTTCACTGCAGCACTATTTACAACAGCCAGGACATGGAAGCAACCTAAGTGTCCATTGACAGATGAATGGTAAAGATGTGATACCTATATACAATGGAATATACAATGGTACCTATATACTCAGCCATAAAAGAGAACAAAATAACGCCATTTGCAGCAACTGAGTGAAGTAAGTCAGACAGAGAAAGACAAATATCATATGATATTGCTTATATGTGGAATCTAAAAAAAGGTACAAATGAACTTATTTACAAAACAGAAGCAGAGTCACAGATGTAGAAAACAAACTTATGTTTACCAGGGTATTTGGGGGGGGCGAGGAGAAGGGATAAACTGGGAGATTGGGGCTGACACATACACAATACTATATATTAAATCGATAACTAATAAGAACCTGCTGTATAGCACAGGGACCTCTACTCAATACTCTGTAATGGCCTATATGGGAAAAGAATCTTAAAAAAAAAGGGGGATATATGTATATGTATAACTGATTTGCTTTGCTGAACACCTGAAACTAATACAACATTGTAAATCAACTATACACCAATGAAAATTTTTTAAAAAACCTCTCTGAAGTTTTGACATAAACAAACTGCCATCTGTTTCAAAAGTCTATAAAATAACACACTTTAAAACTTAAATAAGTTTTTACTTACCTAAACTAAGTATTAGATAAGTAAACCCAAGACATTAAGACTTAATACTTACTGACTCAAATAGGAATTTTGATGTGAATTATATGAATTACTGAAAATTTTGAGTTATTAGTATCCATTCCTCAAGCATGAAGACAAGTAAGTAATATTTGGAGATAAATGAGGTGAATTTTAATCCATAAATGTACAGATCATAAAGTTAATTCTCTTTTCTTATTCTAATGAGTTGAGAAAGGAAAATATTACTAGCACAAAGCCAAAAGATTTGAAATCAATTTGAAAGTACTAATTTTAAGTATTATTCTGACAATCTTTGTTCAATAGCAAGGACATTTGTGACAGAAGACAAGAGAATATCATCTATTAAGATGGGTGCAATGTCCTACAAAGAATGACTCTCCCTTTCTGTATACTTTAGAAAAAAGGAAAAACTGAAAATCTGTATGTCAAAAGATTTGAAAGCTAACTGTAACGTACAAGTCACCTTACTGTTCTTCATTTTGTTGTTCTTGGTCAGAACTAATTTAAGTAACTGCAGTTAAGACTTGGGAGGTTTTGAGAAGACTGGAAAGAATAATGACTTTAAACTCTAGATAAAATGTAAACTTCTACGCGACTATTTGGCTATAAAGATGAAAAGTGTATAATGAAGGATGTTACTGAAGCTAAATTCTAGGATTATTCATTTTAGTATATGTCTTCTAAAACTTGGACATCAGAGCTAGCCCATCTAACTTTTTTAATGATCATTCTTTCCATCTGGCTGACTAATACATAAAATAAAGCTCACAGAGTTCACAGCTGTATCCTCCTTCTAAACAAGCAAGCAAATAATAAGAAAAGTTTACAAATGAAAACGCCTTATTTTCTCTCATAATAAAAATTCTTTCTGTACTATGAGTCAATAAAGAAAAATAAGCCTGGGTTATAAAGTTAAATTTCAAAATACTCTTTATTTTCTAACAGTTTTTTGGTACTAAGTATTAATTTGAGGAATAGTAGACGGAGCAATGGTTGTTTTGTGGTATATTAAGAATTACACAAAACTCTAATTTTTTTTAATGTTGAAAATGTACTGAAAGCTTCAAATCTACTCTAGTCTCTAGTCTAGAAAGGAAGGTTTTGAAGTGCCATATATCCCACAATGATCTCTTTCTTTCCTCTCCAGTTAACTATGATTGGCAAACTATGGCTCAGTGACCAAACCCAACCCAATGCCGTATTTTTGTAAATAAAGTTTTACTGGAACACAATCTCATTTGTTTAGGTATTGCACATGACTGCTTTCATGCTGCAATGGGAGAGTTGATAGCTGTAACAGACCATGTAGCCTGCAAAGCCTGAAATATTTACTATCCAGCCTTTTAAGAAAAAGTTTGTGAACCCACAAATTAGAATATTTCAGGAGTTCCCTGGAGGTCCCGTGGTTAGAACTCAGGACTTTCACTGCTGTGGCCTTGGGTTGAATCCCTGGTCAGGGGAACTGAGACGGAACTAAGACCCCTCAAGGTCCGTGGCATGGCCAAAAAATATATATATATTTCTATGAAACAAACATCCCTCCAGACCTTGGATCCAGTTAGAAGCCCTTGAGGAGAAGGATTAGATGAGAAATGTGAATAGTATCAATGTTTTGCCTATCTGGGTCAAAAAAAGCAAGAACCTACAATTTTTGAGGTCTGGCATGTGAGAAGAGAGTACGAAGGAAATCTGGCTTCTTTTAGAATCTCAGCTCTTTCAGGACAAAGGTGAAAGGTTACAAGAATAAATTGTTTCTCTCATTAACAGTACACAGTATATTGATGTAGATGGTTATGGAAGTTAATTAAGTGTAGACCAGGGAAGTTATTCTAAGTTCAAGCTAATAAAATTTGTGAAAGCTTCCCTTTCTCAATCAGGTTTGAACACAAGCATCACTTGATTTTGACAGGTCTAAGACTTGGCAAGCCAAATCAACTCTTACGTCACCCCCAAGGGCAAAGATTGGAAGCTATAAAAATTGTAACAGTATTAGTAAAAAATAATAATAATAAAAAAAAATCTCAGAAGATTATAGATTTTTTTCTTCCTCTTTCCAGTCTAGGGCAATAGTTTATTTTTACCCTGGGAAAAGAACTAATACTATTACAAAAAAAAAAAAAAAAAAGCAAATAAAAGTTCTATTATCAAAATTCTTAGAAATCATAGAATTAAGAATATGATTACAAATTACTTACTGAAAAAGCAATTTTAGAATACCTGTACTACATCTAAGCAATGGTAACTGAAAACAGCAAGGTGCAAAAGGATATATGTACCTTTTGTTTAAGAAAGAAGTGGAAGTGGAGAATTCTGAGCCAGATTAAAACCCTGTAAGGCCTCAGGCATTGAAAAATTATATCTAGTGCCTTAGTCCCAGCAATCAAACTAAAAACAATACAAA
Organism: Globicephala melas; assembly: GCF_963455315.2. NCBI lineage: Eukaryota > Metazoa > Chordata > Mammalia > Artiodactyla > Delphinidae > Globicephala > Globicephala melas. The sequence continues at coordinate 86,034,482 of NC_083321.1, forward strand.
GTCATAAAAAGATATAAGGAAGGCCAAAAATGTTTTGCTTTTTCTAATGACCATTTTGGTACTTTTAAAAAACATTACTCAAAATGAAGATTTTTAAAATATGTATTATACATATTTATTTATATAAAAATCTATATTTATATAAATGTACTTATTTACATAAATATATTTATATATTACTTTTTTTTTCTGCCCCTGCTTGGCAGATGACAGAAACATGTGTGTAGACAGACTGCGTATTGGGTAATGCAGCCTGGGAGATGATTAGGAAATGGTCAATCCTACTTCTTTCTCTACAGTGTCCATATGCTGAAGAATTTACAGATCTGCCCAAGATAAATGTTCTTGGGGTTTTACACTAATGTAAGCCCATGGAAATCAAGCACAAGAGAGGGGCAGTTCATACGTATCTGAATAGAACCAGTTTATGAGTCTCATGCATGGCTATTCTTATTCTGTACCCATTTAGAGTCAAAGCACTTGGGCCACTGCTTATTTTCTTATTTGATATATTCCCTCACTTCCATGTCTGCCTGTCCATTAAGTAAATAGCACATGTTTCTCATATGCCAGTGTTTCTCAAATGGTTTCTATCAGAATCTCCTGGATGACTTGTTAAACTAGATTGTTGGGTACCACCCCTACAGGTTCTGATTCAATAGATGTGGGATGGAACCAGAGAATTTACTTTTCTAACAAGTTTATAGGAGATCTTCTGGTTGCTGTTCCAGGCAGTACAATCTAATATGCCAATTTTCCACAGCCAAACAATTAGAAAATAATTGAGACAATAAATTAATTTTTAAATTCACTGAAGTAGACACAAGGAAAAATTTTGTAAATGTAGAATACGTTCATTATGAAGGGATAACCAGAGTAATTGGGGTGGGTGGTCTTGCTTTTGAATAAAATCTGAGATTATTGCCAACAAAAAAAAGAGAAAGAAGTGGAAAGAAAAACATATCTTTGTGTGTACATCATGTATTTGCTTATTTTATATGCAAAAAAAACAGGTATATAATATTCCCAGAAGAGTGGAATAGAGGCAGAGCCTGTAGTATTCTATCAGGCTAAGAAGACAGAGATTTAGACTTTGGGGCTGCCAAAGCATCCAAGGCTTGAAAGGACAAGATCCTGAAAAGGAGTAAACAGAAAAGTCTCAAAATCTATGTGTATCTCCCCTCAAGACATTTGCCAACTCCTAAAATGCACACATACGGAAACAAGCAAAAGCAGCTGTAAGAGGGTAAAGAGGTGACCAGAGAGATTAACACTCTCTTGCAGCTTGGGAGTCAAAGGTTGGAGTTCAAGGCCCTCTAAGACAGAAGGGCCCCAGTAAATATGCAGTCTTCCAGATGACACCCCCAAAGGGCTAGACTAGCAATGGGAAAACCAGAAAGAGACCATCGTTAACAAAGCCTGAAACCCAGCTCAACTCTATCCAGGTGATCTGCACATATTCTGACCATCAAAAGCAAATTAAATCCTCTCTAAAGGAAAATAACACCATCCAAAGTCTCTATAACTTTTCATATACAATGTTGGGCATTCAATCAAAATTACCAGGTATACCAGACAGGACCAAATGAGCCCCTGACCCCCTCCCCCCACCCCAAAAAGGGAAAACAGACTATAGAATAGGCCCATAGATTATCCAGACATTGGAGTTTGCAAGCAAGGTCATTAAAATAACTATGATTGACACTGCTCATCTAGGAGAGGTGGAAAAAAAGCAAAGCATAGGGAAAGAATCAACGGCCAGAGGAACACTTACAATAACGTAGAAACAGATGTTCAGGGGTCCTTCAAACCCTCTGCAGAGATGCCAAGGGCCAGAGTCCCCTTTATAATTATAAAAGTTCAATTTATCCATCTTTTCCTTATGGTTATGAACACATTCTCTCCGTTACTACCTTCTAGAAACTTCATTCTACCTTTAACATTTAGGTTCACAATCCACAGGCCCTCTATAAAGAAAAACCAGCTAAAAATTCAGGAGCTCTTTGACAGGGACCCAAATACACTACTAATTTTATTTTAGCAAAACAGTAAGCCAGTGCACTAGAATCATGCATTGAAGGAAAAAAAAAAAAAGCCCCCTCCCCACCTCAAAAAAGATAAAACATTTCTAACCACCAAATAAACAGCAATACTGCAAATGTGAAGAGCATGTGAAGCTCCTCCTGTGGCTGAGAATGAAAGCTTAAAGGAAGAAAATCTGAAAAGACCAGACTTAGGCAGCGGTGGGAAACCCAACAGAAAAGCTGTATTATAAATGCCAACTTAGAAGATAAATCAGAGTTACAGAGCTTGTCATCACATTGAGAAACTGTTATCACATCCTCAATCCATAGAGGTTTGCAGCAAAGACATTTCAACAGCTGATCTTCCTCTCCTGGATTTTCCATCCCCAGAACTTCCTCTCCAGGAGCTCTCTATTAAGAAAAGGATTGTGAATAAGTAGAAAAGGAAGCTACCAGAGATGGGAAGAAAGGAAAAGTATAGTTAATACAGCAAACAAAGAGAAAACTACCAACCCAGGGATGATCCAGGAGGTGTATCACCTAGCAATACCATGGGAGGAGAGGGTTTATTCTGTGAAATATGCAGAATATTCAGTTCGTTGACTTAAATGGAGAAGTCCAGTCTTGGCAGATATTAAACTCTTCTGGAGACTTAGTTTGTCCTGTTATAAACTAAATGGCTCTCTGTATTAACTTTTTCAAGTAATTATTTTCCTTTTCTCAATTTCAGGATTATAATTTATGAAAATATATAATGTGTAACAATTAACAACTAATACCATAAAAGATAAAAGATAAAGTTAAGTAACATGGGAGCCCAAGAGTTGCCTTGTCTTTGAAACATGCTTCCTACCATTTTATTATATACCTATGACTTATTTATGACACATCAGTTAAAAATCTTTTTAGGTACAACTAGTAACTGAACACTGTGGCATTGGCAATAGGATAGACAAATAGATAAGTGGAACAGAAAAGAGTCTAGAAACAGATGCATACATATAGACTTCTGGATTTGTGACAAAGGTGATGCTATGTATGGTACAAAGTCTGCAATAAATGGGTCTGGGTCAGTTAGAAATACATACGGGAAAAAACAAACCTTGACTCTTATAAAAATCACTTACATATGGACTGTGGACCTAAATGTGAAAGGTAAAACAAAGTTTCTAGGAGGTAGTAAACAATAATACATTCACAACCATAAGGAAAAAGAGTGATAAATGGAGATTAAAGTTAAGACTGTCTTTTCATTAAATGACACCATTAAGAGAGTAAAAAGGTAAACCACGGAGAGATGTTTTTACAATACATGTAAAGAACTACTACAGATCAATAAGAAAAAGAAGAAAATCCAATTTTTTTTTTTGAATGGGCAAAATAAGTGAAAAGGCACTTCACAGACAGCTATAAGCATTTGCTAAGGTGCTCAAAATCATCAGTCATCAAGGAAATGCACTGTACTCATTGTATTCACCAGAATGGCTAAACAAACAAAACAAAAAAGAAACCCTGATAATGAGTGGTGAATATAATGATGAAGATGTAGAGCAGTGGTAGGAATGAAATTTGATACAACCACTTTGGGAAACTGGTGGCTGTATCTACTATAGCTCTATACAGCTGTGATCCCTAAATTCCACTCCTAGATGTGTACATCCCACAAACTAGTAGGTATGTACACCAAGTGCTATGTTCAAGAATGCTCATAGCAGCCTTATTTTATAACAGCCCCAAACTTGAAATATTACAAATGTCCATCACCAGTAGAATGCATAAACTGAGGTAAATACATGCAATAGAATATTACACAACAATGTGAAAAAACAAACTACAGCTACCTGCATAAGTTTGAGCAAAAAGAAGCCAAAAGTACACATGAATTCATTTCTATGTAGTTCAAACATAGGCAAGATGATTCTAAGGCATTACACTGAAAGCACAAGCAATAAAAGCCAAAATAAATAAATAAATAAATTGGACTTCATCCAAATTTAAAACCAAATTTAACACCATCAACAAAGTGAAAAGATTACCCATGGAACAGGGGAAAATACTTGCATATCATATATCTGATATATGATAAGGGATTTACACACAAATATTAAAAAAAACTCTTATACATCAACAACAAAAAAAAACATGATTGAAAAATAGGCAGAAAATTTGAAAATACATTTTTCCAAAGAAGATATGTAAATGGCCAATAAGGATATGGAAAGATACTCAACATCATTAGCCATTAGGAAAATGCAAATCAAAACCACAATGAGATACCACTTCGCACCCATTATCATGACTATAATCCAAAAGATAAAGATTAACAAGTGTTGGTGAGGATGTGGAGAAAACATGCCTTGCTGGTATGAATGTTAAATGACATATAATTGTTTTAGAAATCAGATGCATATGTCCTCAAAAAGTTAAACATATGACCCAGCAATTCCACTCCCAGGCTTATACCCAAAAGAAATGAAAACGTACAGATACACAATAACTTGTACACAAATGTTCATAGCAGCATATTCACAATGGCCAAACAGTGGAAACAACTGATGAAAAAGTAAAATGTAGCATTATACGCATAAAGTCCTTGATACATGCTAAAACGTGATGGACCCTGAAAACATTATGCTCAGCGCAAGTCACAACAGATCACATTTTGCATGACTGCATTTACATGAAATGTCCAGAAGGCAAGTCTATAGAGATAAAAAGTAAATTAGTAGCTGCCTAAGGCTGAGGGAGGGAGAATTGGGAATAACTGGGAGCGACTGCTAACAGGTATGGGACTTCTTTCTGGGGTGATGAAATTGTTCTAAAACTGTGATGGAGGCTGCACAACTATGCAAACATACTAAAAGCTATTAAATTGTACACTTCAAATGGCTGTGTGGTATGTAAGTTATATCTCAACAGAGCTATTAGAAAAAAAGGTAAGACTAAACCTCATGATGATATAAATCAGAATGATATACATCTGGGGTGAAAAAATGACTGCAAAGGGACACAAGGTGGGGTTCCCTGAGGGCAGGTAATGTTCTCTATCCTGTTCTGGGTAGTTACAAAAATAAATTCACTTTGTAAAAATTCATTGAGCCTTACATCTAAGAGGTATGCACATTATTATACCTATGAAAAAATTTCAACAACAAAAAACTTTAATATAACTTTAAATATCAAAAAATCTCAAAAAGCTAAATTAGGGATTATTTACCTCCATTTTAGAAATTAGGAACATAAGGAAATCTAGAGGCTAAAATGACTTGCTTATGGTCATAAGTTAATGACAGAATTAAAGCTTGGCTCCTATTTGTAAACAATGCATACCTAAACCCCTCCTACTTACTATTACTACTTTTATCACATTATCCTGTTTATCTCCTTCACAGCACTTCGAACTACATAAGATGATTTTTATTATCTGTTAATTTTATTACTCTGTCTTTCCTCAATAAACTGTAAGCTACATGAGAGTAGGAAACTTATCTGTTCAATACTATATCCCCAATACCTAGAACAATGCCTAGAGCAGTACTGGGTGTACTTATTAAGTACTAGGTGTTTAACAAGTATCCAGAATGAATGAAATCACTATACCCCCAACTCTTTCCTGTGGTTTGTCTTTGTGAAGGTGGAAATTCACTTTGATATTTGTTGCAATAGTGACTAAATGCAAGTTTGGCTGTATTGTATCTCAAATATAGTCACCAATATATCTTAAAGATGGTTAAAAGAATGATAAAGGAAGCTAAATAATTTAACAATGATGAATTATGGCAATGCAAAATGTCAGAATGGTTGTATTTAATGATTTATGACATTTCAAATAATGACTTCAATAAAATTTTTTTCAAGAAAATGACAATAATGAAGTATGGAAGTTTCTTTTCACAAAAACTTATGGGTTTATCTACTAAATATCATGATTTAGATATGACCAGAGTTACTGCATTTGCATGAGAATTTAGCATAAATTACAAGACAACCATGCAGAGTTTAGGACAGCCTGGAAAAGCTGTATTATTAGAAAAACAAAACAAAACAAACTGGATGTCCTTTGCCTTAGGATGACTGATTTGAAACTGTCTTGACAGGCATGCTCTATATTCTTTCTTATGTTTTATCTTCCTTATATTTTTTGGTGCTCCTTTACTTGAGTACTTTTCTGTATGTAAATCATTAATATTTTTATTATACATCCTAAATAAATAAGATTGAAAGATTTAGTAAATAGCTATTCTCTAAGAAAATGTATTATGTAAATGAAAAAGTACTATCCTTCAATCTTCTCTTTAAAATCAGAGCACTATCATACATTTCTTTAAACTTTCCTTTTTTTAAAAAAAATTATTTTATTTATTTATTTTTGGCCGCATTGGGTCTTCGTTGCTACTCACGGGCTTTCTCTAGCTGCGTTGAGCGGGGGGCTACTCTTCGTTGCAGTGTGCGGGCTTCTCACTGCGGTGGCTTCTCTTGTTGCAGAGCACGGGCTCTAGGTACGTGGGCTTCAGTAGCTGCGGCACGCAGGCTCAGTAGTTGTGGCTCGCGGGCTCTAGAGCACGGGCTCAGTAGTTGTGGTGCACGGGCTTAGTTGCTCCGTGGCATGCGGGATCTTCCTGGACCAGGGCTCGAACCCGTGTCCCCTGCATTGGCAGGCGGATTCTTAACCACTGTGCCACCAGGGAAGCCCTAAACTTTCCTTTTTTAAAAAACACACTTTAGTATACTCCAGATTTTTTTTTTTACACTATTCTTCCTCTAAGAGTATTGCTCGTACTCTTCACATGGTGCTTAGCACACGTTACCTCACTTTATTAATATTTTTAATGTATACATCTCATTTCTGTCAACCACACAGGCTTCACTCCCACGCATGCTATGTATCTGTCTTTCGAAAACACAGCACAAAGTAGGCGCATCACAAATGTCTGCTTTTTTAACTGATGAAAAAGCACCTAGAGTGGGAGAAACAGCATCAAGTTGGAATTCAGGAAACAAGTTCTACCCTTGTGTTATGGTCTGCAAATAAGTCTCTACTACCTCTGGGCTTTAAGCTAAATACTTTCTAGGTCTTTTCTAGCTCTGAGAAATAAGGCTTCTAATGAGTCAGAATAAAATCCAGGGTTTTTTTTTTTCTATTTCTTCTCTTAGAAATATTATTTCCAATCATCTTGCAATTGGAATGATCAGTTTGTGGACTTATAACAGTCTTTGTGACTTCCTCCGCTAGCCACCCATCTGCAAGTTATTCTACCCACTGCTCAACAGCATCTCCCCACCACGGTAGGCTAATGTAAGGAATGAAAATAAACCTTAACTAAGATCATTAGCTATTTCCAACAGAAGTGAATGGCTGGTCCTACTAGCTGTCAGAAAAGCAGGTATTAATTTAATTTTATAAATAATGTAGATTTTCATGTTATCCCCTAGATCTTACTGCTTAGGAAGGAACATAACATCCTATTTTACTCAATATCTTTTTTCTTTTGTTCTCCCCACTATTTCTTGTTTGAAATTAGTATATTCTAGAGTTCCTTTATATAAACCACACTCTCTAAATCCAATGTATCCTTTCTATATATACACTGTAGCATTTTGGTTACCTACTGCCTAGGTCATAGGTTCTTCCAAACATGTTACCGAAAACAAACAAACAAAACACTTCTACTATGTGTTGTGCATTATTTTTAATATACTGAAATTAAATTTAGAGACAGTTCCAGAAGAGTTTAAATAGTCAGAATAGCTTAAAATGCCTTTAATTACCTAGATGCCTTGAAGTTCTTACATATCCATAAAATGCTTTTGTTTAAGTACCAGAGAGTATTGAAAACGTGTTTTTGTTTATGGAACCCTGAATAGTGATAGGAATAAATTACTACATACAGGCATTCATAATATATAAGGGTACACATAAAAATATTTGAGTGCTTAAGTAAATGAAAGACAAAGAATATATGAGCCTTGTATAGTTGAATGTGCCTTAAACGTGTTTATGATGTAATTCCACCAAGTATTAAATTGGCAATTAAATGTAATTATTCTAGATAAGACAAATAAGATTTAACAGTAGTAAGAAATACTATTAGCTGATGACAGAGCAACAATTTTGAATCCAGTGTCAAAAAGAAACTTTTACCTTTCTGGGCTTTCAATGTCTGTTCTTCAATTTGCCTCAGACGTTCCATTAGCTCTTCCTTTTCACGTTCTATTCTTTCCTTTTCCTTTTCTGCTATTTCTCTTTTCTTCTTTTCATTCTCTAATTGCGCCCTTAAAAAGAATTACAATTGTGCTTTTACAAATTAATATATGCAAATATTCATATGAAGCCTAAGTACTAGCTGTGAATCAACTAAGAAACTACAGCATAAATATTTTAACAGTCCTCATTATACTCAGATTTGTTCAAAACTCATATAGTTAAGAATATAGGACTACACTGTTACATACACAATTGTGAGGTTGCAAAAAGTTTAGTCAATGACTGTTTAAAATGAACTCTTGACAGTAAATTACATGTCAGCACAAAAGGAGTTAACTGCACAGCTGCTATACCCAAGGACATGCCTTCTTTAGATTAGCAGGAGCCCTCCACTGGGGGAAGTAACAAAGGCTTGAAGGGAGTAAACAAGGCTGTTTCACTTTAAACAGCAAAATAACCTGGGAGGGCAACAATTTTCAACCATTAACAATTAATTAATAGAAGTTTAATTTCTAAGGTAGTACCAACTTATGCTTAGATACAAGATGACAAACCAGTTTAATCTCCTTTGACAAATTCCTTAGAATGACAGTACATACTTAAATATAGCCAAATTCACTCATCAAACATCTACCAAGGGCCTACTGTGGGTCGGACTCTATGTTGAGGGCCAGAAGTATAATGATGAATAAGAGACCCTATGTTAATTATCAGATAATACTGTCTACTTTAATGGGAATAATTTTCTCTCGTTAAAAAAAAAATTGATTATGACTTCATCTGACACTTATGTGAATATACCTAAATATTTCTAAAAGACATTGCTGCCATTTGATGTCAATTCTGAATTTCAGGCCCAAACCATGTAGTTTCTCAACCTGCAGTCTCTGATAAGCTTACCAGCAAAGTTTTATTATCAATTCCTTACTCAATAAACCTAAACTTAAAAGTTCCTACAGCTCCTAGTACCTATACGCCTCCAACATGAAAAGAGAATCAACCCAGTTTTGGGATAAACAGGTACAGTTGTGGCAAGCTGGCAAGAGATAGACCCTTAAGTGTAAGGGTGACCATACCTCTCCAGCTGGTTTTAATAAATCCTCACAGCATTTAATAATCTAGGGCTTGGAGTTCATTCATGTGAGAGGAGCTCCACCTCTGTTCTAGAATTCCCTACAAGGTACTTTCTCAACAGCCAGGAGTCAGTAACTAAGCACCCCTCTGCCGTCAAGACTTGGACTCACTCTGCAGCACATTCACCTCTTTCTTCCTATCCTATTCAACCTGTAAGAGTATACACAGGTAAAGAGTTGGGAGCCCCCACCCCTCTAGAAGACAGGGGAGCTTGAGGTTTAAGGAAATGTTTGAGTTTCCCAACTTCCTTGAGCAAAGCAAAGGCCTGGTGGCCTCCGCAGAGGCTGCTGACCTTTCTGTATTCTTTAGAAAGCTGAAAAGGCAGGCTTGTCTGTGAAAGCAAGAGCACAGTACTTTTCAAGGAATTGCTAAGTATAGCCAAGAGCTACTTTTTTCCGTGCCAGGCTGCTACTCTAAGATGTTGAATAGCCTACCCCCAACATTCCCCAGCCTCTGCTCAACCAAATCCAGTGTTGCCACTGTTCTCCAAGACAGTTAGTTACCTTCCTCCCTCCCTCCCTGAGGCCCTGAGACACTTTATGAGGACTTACACCACAAAACAGATCTCAAGACCAAAGGCTGTAATAATATTCCATGAACTCAGAACCTTTCAGGTACAGCTCTGGCACACAGATGGCCCCTTCTGGAGATAGGCACTGGTGTTATTTAGCTTTTCCCTATTGATGTTTCATTTGTTCATCCTCAAGGACAGAGGTAAAGGAGATATGGAAGCAGGAAATAAGACAGAAGGTAACAAGCAAGTTGGGGGGAAAATTTAGTCTTTGTACTGAAAAAGGGAATAAATGTATAGCCGATATTTAACTTGACTATAATATTTAAAGCATTTTGCAAAGTTTACTCTGCTGCGCTCTTATGAGGCTTGTGTCTCGTATCTTTTTTTTTTTTTTTTGCGGTACACAGGCCTCTCACTGTTGTGGCCTCTCCTGTTGTGGAGCACAAGCTCTGGACGTGCAGGCTCAGTGGCCATGGCTCACGGGCCCAGCCGCTCCGCGGCATGTGGGATCTTCCTGGACCAGGACATGAACCCACGTCCCCTGCATCGGCAGGCGGACTCTCAACCACTGCGCCACCAGGGAAGCCCGTGTCTCATATCTTAATAAGAATTCTCACCTGACTACAGCCATCATCAACTAACATCCCATTCAATTAATACAAATGCCTTTGGCTCTCCACATTTCTTAGTGATACCTAGTTTTTGCAGGCCTGTCTTGTCTCCTTTATGAAATTGAAAAAGCTTGCTTCTCCCATAAACCTTGTTGGAGGAACAAACTGGTCCATTCACAGGCCACTAGGCATGCCGTGCATATCCTTATCTTTACACATTTGCTTAGGTTAGCTTCATCTTCTGAAAATCTTACCCCTGTCTCTAACTCTCAAAATGAAGTCCCACTTTCCCCATGAAGCAAGCCTCTTGTGATTACTCTAAACCACAGATGTAAATATTTTTACTTAGAGTTTGGATTTGGAAACACTCATTTGACCAAGCTGTTCTACTTTAAGAAATAAATAACACACTAATAAACTATCAATTCTCTGTACTAATATGCCAAAAGTATTTTAAAATGTATTACTTTTTAAAGACTATCAGATGGCCTCAATTACATTTTTCTTAAAGTGAAGATTAAAACATATTCAGACTAACTTCTCAAACTAACTTCTATTCAGACTATGTATTAATAATATTAAGAATTATTTACTGCTACTATTTATTAAAAACATCAGGTACTTTGCTAAATGTTTCTATACTGACACTAGTATTTCTCACAAAAACTCCTGAAAGTAGGACTATTATTTTCATAGTAAGGGCAAGAGAACAGTGGGTCAGAAGTTACTTTTTCAACAAGTGTCAGAAGAGAATTCACACCCAGATTTATTTAATTCCAAAGCCTGTATTCTTTGCATGACACCAGCTGAGTCCTAGTGATACAGGCAGCCAGCCATGGCACAGAATATCCCATAGCTAACCTACAACTGACATGTAGGTATCTGGCTCTAAACTGTAAACTCAATTCAATTTGGATGTAAATAACTTAAGAACACAGACTACAGGGACCAATAACCCATGGAAAATAAGATCATTTTCACTATAAGAAAAAAAGTTATCAGAGTTATGGGGAGAGAATATGGCCACATATGCCAACGTACTGTAGGGAAAGAGGCCTCTTGCTGCCCCTTCCCAGCTACTGTTCTTGCCCAAGAGATTCCAGCAGCACAGGCAGCATACCTCTGAGCATTCCCCCAAGTATGTCTGCTGGCTACTTTGTCATTGGGCTTGACCAAAATTGTTTCCACAAACACAGCTGTCATTTCTCTCTGACCTGTAAAGCAGGGAATAAATGAAGACTTGGAACGCCATTTCTGAAACACTGCCAATCCCTATGTGGCTAGACTAGTAAAAAACATCCTCTAGGCATTCAAATGAATTAAACAATTACTGAATTCCTACTGTGTACAAAGCAGTCAATAAATGCTTGCTAATAAAATGCTGGAACCTTTCATGGAATCCAAGAAAGGAACCATGGGGTTGTTACTGTTTAAAAAAAAAAAAAAAAAAGAAAGAAACTTAAAATCTTCCACTTTCATCTAGACCTTAGAGTAACTAAAATATAGCACCATCACCAAATGGTGTTTATTAATTACACTACACTCCTCTCTATGTGTGAGAAACAAAAAAATAGACAAATATATTTACGTTAAGAATGTAAATAATACATCAACATCATAGACAAGCAGATTGGTCAGGACATATTACGGCTTGATGAGTATGAGATATAATTTCTCATTTAACTCAGATAGGAGACCTTAGAGGGACCAGAAGGGAAGCAAGGAAGAAAGAGAGGGGGAGGGGGAGGGGGAGGGGGAGAGGGAGAGAGAGAACGAGAGAAAGAAAAAGTTTTGCCTTTGAGAGAGAGGGAAAGGCTATGCTGCATAAGAAAAGAGAGAATGTAAAGCCCAATACAGAACTATTTTAAAAAGTAGGTAAGACTAGAACTACAATGTGATTCTAAGCTACATGAGAGCAGTGAAAAATGATAGAGCCCAAAGTAACATTCCAACTTAGCATCTTTAATGGTGGGGTCAGGAATTACTGGAAACTTTCATGCCTGTATAAAAAATGTTTTGTGAAGCAGTAAACTTCTCTAAGGCAGACAAATTGAGGGGAGCAATGTGAATTACTAAAATATCTGAAATACACAGAACATTTAAGAAAAAAATATATCTAATACAAACACTAAAAATATAGGTAGCAAAATTATATCTGGCAGAAGGCCAATTTAATTGCTGGATTCAAATCATGTTATTGTCAACATGACATATGTTTTAATATATATATGGTTAGGGGTCATCAGTTTTTTTTCTTTAGGACCTACTCTATTCTTAGATTATTGTGTTATTCTCCAAAGATTTCCTCAATAGAGGTTAACTTTAATTTGGTCTCTAAATTTTTTCAAATAAAGCATAAAGTCTAAATTAATATAGAATCAGATTTAGGAATTATGTTGCTGGACCCAGTAATGTGGTTCCAGGGTCGACAAGGAGCTTATTCAGTATTTTTACATTTCAAAAATCTCAATTTAATATATTTAACACCTTTTTCAAAAGTCTAAGTGAACCATGGTTAAAAATATCAGTGTCATTGGTAGGGAGTGCTATTGTTATTCAGCTCTGTATAGTAACTGTTCACTTCAGTTCTACAATGTCACTGACACTGTTTCAAAGCAAATACTCAGCACATTCTTACCCTGAAAAATTAAGACACACAAATCACAAGCAAAACAAACTTGAAAATTTCAAACTACTACATCCATACCAAAGTCTGTCAGTAAAAAGCAAGCACGATAAAAGAAAAGCACATCTATGGAGTCATGAAAAGCCATTTTCTCAGAAATATTTGTCAAAGATTTCTAACTTGAAAATTATACATACTCATTTTAAAAGAGGATAGTGATAATACATCCTGCCATTCAATTTTTTTTTTAAATTTTATTTATTTGGCTGTGCTGGGTGGTAGTTGCAGCACACAGGGTATTTCCTTGAAGTATGCGGGATCTAGTTCCCCAACCAAGGATCGAACCCTGGCCCCCTGCATTGGGAGCAGGGAGTCCCAACCACTGGACCACCAGGGAAGTCCCTGTCATTCAATTTTAATAACAATGAATCTAATGTAAAAATGTCAATTTAGAGTATGTCAAAGAAACTGATGAGGATTCTTAAATTTTAGATAACCTATTCCTATCAATTAAAAATGAAAGGCTATAAATTCCATACCTTTCCAACTGCTTCTGATGTTTCTCCTCCCTAGCCTGAGCCTTCATCTGTTGTACCTCAATAGTATCAGGTTTCCTTCTTCGCATGTATAGTTCATGGTTTCCCATGCATAAGGCCAAAATCCGCTTATTGATTCTCAGACGAGGTGCATAAAAAACAAAATCCTAAACATAAAGGAGCCCAAATTTAAAATCTTCATGAAGGACAGTCACTCTCACAATAATCTGTACTAAATTTCAACCTGTGCTATGACTTCTAATGTCATATTCCATATAGTTTAGAAATCATAAAATTTCTTCACTCCTCATGTATATGCCATACTTTCACATAACTGGTTTCTCACCTTTTCATTCCCTACCAGTTTTGTGGAGAAGCTAATGTTCTTACCATCTCAGTGCATTAAATGTCATTTATTCTTTTTTCTTCTCCAAAGAAACTATGAGCATCAGTTCCTTCACAGAGGAGGATTTTTTGTTTGTTTTGCCTTTTGCCATTAATCTCAAAACTGGACCTTTGTTCAAGGCTGTTAAGCTTTTTAACCTAGAAATGTTCTCCATATCTTTGTCTTTCCAATAACTGAGTTAAAATACTGGAGTATACTTGACACTAGAAGAATCAAAAAATCTATTTAAATATAAATATTTCTTAAGTTCAAGGTTTCAAGTTATGAAAATACAAAGTTCATAATGCAAAGCTCTATAAACAAGTTAAATTTAGAGTAGGGCAACCTCTACTAATTCTAGCCACCAACATGTTTTTGTAAAATAGGAATGCTGATTGTTTTCAACAAACTCCTAATAAATATTACCTACCTTATAGTTAAATCTTGGTTAAAATAAAACTCTAGTAATTTACATGTTGTAAAAAGATTAAAACCTTGTATTCTTAATGTTAGTTCATCATTGGGAAAGTTAAACTATGAAAAGAGAATATTCCTCAGAAGCAATTCAATAAATGAACAATGCCATTCTTCAAGTGGTATCATAGCAAAGTGGCAGAAATTTAGAGTTAATACATAAAAGAATTTTACTTACAGGTGCCTTTTTGTCAATCGGCTTTATAACAAATTTTTTGTCATTAAATGAAATATTTCTGATTTCACTCCAGGGAAAACCAATTTTAGGTGTTAACCTTAAAAAATGAAAGCATCCCTTAAGATGAATGTATTCTCATTATAAAAAGAAACTGAACCATTCCAGTTAAGTCCAAAGCCCCCTTTGTCCATAATCCCCAATCCCAATCCCTCCCATCCAGAGCTAACCCCTCTTTCACATTCCCCATCTTATCTGTAGTCATAACTATAATAGGTACTCTTACAGAAACTCATTCAAAAATTTTCCAAAGGAAGAAAAAGAAGAAAAGATTTCATCCACAAAAATTACTCTTGAAGTCATTTTTGCTTTTCAATCAAAAATTTCAAAATTTTCTCTTCTGAATGATATAGCATTTTAACTTGCTTTGTAATATATGAAAAAATATACCAGAGTAAAATTAGTAAAATCCTCTCTTTCGGAGTTATTCTATTTGCTTAGGAATGTGTATTTTATTAGATACTTGTAAATAATGAAAATAAAATTCTGGAGCCAACTCAGAATAAAAAGAAACGTCTTAGGAGAAGGCATTACTGCCACAGACTTGGACGCTTATGTGATATGGTAAATTAAAGAAAGGAATAAAGCAATTGTAGCTATCATTACTGAAAAGTGCTCTAAGAGCCTGACATATATATTCCTGGTCAATTTCAAGGTAAAATTACACTGTTCATTATGCATGATACAGGAAGAATATTCTACTTCACTGATGTCTAAAAATATTCAAAACAATTCCTATAAGATAAATGTTCAAAGAAAAGTGTTACAAAATACAATAAATTATACACCTATTCATTGTCTCACTGCTCCTGATGTATACATGTTAATATCAATTTCAACCTACATGCCAGGCATAACATTTAAGGAATCACTCTTTATCTATGCAAGAACAAATTTTAATTAAGTTACTAGATATAACTCACAAGACATCAAGAAGTACACTTCAAATAAAAGTCAATCATTCTGTTTAAAAAAAATACACTTGAGAACTCTGAAACTGCAAGATGTTGAGAAAACAGATATATGTTATCTGAGAGCCTATGTGGCACTAATGAATCTTTTAATTTGGGAGGGAAAAAAGCAGTTAAGAGTAATTTAGCCTAAAAAGAACTTTACAAACATAAGAGCAAAGCCATATAGAGCAATGAATAATGACTAGTTCACTATGCAACTAATTTACTTACTTGTCATCATGTTCATAAATATTCAGACCCAAAGCATCAACACCTAGCCACAATTCAGTTCCCTTTTTATTTTTTATTTCAAAATAGTTGACTCCATACATTTCTAGATCCTGTGCAATCTTCAGGTATTCCATCATAGAATCTTCCCTATTGAAATAAAGCTAATTTTAATATATATATAAGTAAAAGTAATACCAAATTACAAAAACACTCTGGATTAAAATTTAGTGCTTTATATTTATTTATATAAGCCAAATAATCTGTTGGGGATAATCTGATGTGATAATAAATGTTATGGAAAAAAAACTTTAATTTGAGAAAAAATACTAAGAAAATAACCACCCAAATACCTTAGCATTCCTCTATGTTCTTCATGCCAGTTCTGTATTCTTTCTTCCCACTGTTCTTTTGTCAGTTTGTGTTGTTCCAAAACACTGCAAGGAAAAAAAAAAATCTATGAAAATGCCTCTAAGATTCAAATATTCTTTTTAAAAGTCTAGAATCATTCAGTACCTTAACTGTGGTGGTCACACAAAGCTATACACGTGATAAAACTGCACAGAATTAACAAATATATACATACACACAAATGACTGCAGTAACACGGATGAAACCTGAATGGGGTCAGTGGATTGCATCAATGTCAACATCCTAGTTGTGATACTGTACTAAAGTCATGCAAGATGTTACCATTACGGAAGGCTGGGAGAAGGATACTCAAGACCCAGACCTCACTACCGTTTTTTACCACTGTGTGTGAATCTACAACTATCTCAAAATAAAAAGATTCTATGATCCTGAAACTATTTTACATAATATATGCTTTTAAGATAGTTATGTGGCTAGTTTATGGGAATTCAAATGTTTGAAATGAGTAGAATATTGGGCCAAAAAAAGGGAAAATGACTTCCTCATGATTAATAAAAAAAAATTAGACAAGAATAGACTGAAAATCAGAATTCTTGGGTCTTAATTCTTCTATGACTCTATGTATTTACTTTCTTTGCTGCTAAATTTAATTTTGTTATTTTCTATCAGTAATACTTTTATATAAGAAGTATACAAGTGAAAAGGCATTTTTTTCACCACCCCCTCAACACTTCAAATAATTTATTAGTTTCTTTTGTATCCTTCCAGTGTTTCTTCTGCAAATGTAAGCAAACACAAACATTCTCATTTTCAACGACTAATATTTTAACACCAAATGAGCAAATTCAGCATGCATATAATTTACCTGCTGTGTTCACTATCCCACTATGTATTTCTATTCTCCTTGGGAATTATGATGATAATTATCCACCTTTATTGATGAATACTCAGATCCTATTATACTGATAGCAAAAGCTGTGGTATTAAATTTTTTTTTTACTATGTAAAAATTTTAAGGTAAACCCACAGATTTCTTAGCAGCATAAAGGAATCTTGGGATATAATCTTCCCTTGGACAAGTTGCTCACTATTTAGAGTGAATTCCTTAATGGGGCCTCAGACAGACCATGATGTTTTTACTACACACCATTTTTAAGCTCTTGCTTTTGAGGAGATTTTTGTCTTCCTCTTTACAGCATTTAAGTTTCCACATTTTTCTTGTCTTTATACTCTCTCTTGCCATCTGGCCTCTGTGCTCACCAAGAGGCAAGCCTTGAGGGCATAATCAGTGCAGCCAATTGCAGATATTACAATGTTAACTAAATTTGAAGGTATGGATTAATTAAATTAAATGTCACTAAGATTTATGTTCTAGCTTTTTATATTCTGCATTTCAAATCTCATTCGTTTGCATTTTGTGTAATGTGCTTGTATTATTAATCTGCATGACTGGTTTGCAGGTATCCAAAAATTCCCACTTTGGAAAAGGATCTGAAAAAGAATGGATATATATATATGTATAACTGAACCACTATGCAGTACACCTGAAACTAACACAACATTATAAATCAACTATACCCCAATACAAAATAAAAATTAACTTTTAAAAAAGAGATAAAAACTAAAAAAAAAAGGAAAAAAATCCCATTTTTTTTTCCTTCTGTCCAGGAAAAAGGAGGAGATCTTCACGGTGAGGCTAATCTGTCCCACCTGGCTTTAAATCTGTCTATTTGGGACTTTAAAAGACTTATTCCTCTATTTTCTCAGGATCTTCACTCCATCATTTATTGTCCCCTGCCTACATATATTACCAGATACAGGCATACCACAGAGATATTTTCGGTTCATTTCCAGACCACCGCAAGAAAGCAAGTCACACAAATTTTTTGGTTTCCCAGTGCATATAGAGATTATGGTTATACTATACTGTAGTCTATTAAGTGTGCAATAGCATTACATCCATAGAGACAATGTACATACCTTAATTTAAAAACACTTTATTGCTAAAAAATGCTAACCACCATCTGAGGCTTCAGGGAGTCATAATCGTTTTGCTAGTGGAGGGTTTGAAATATTGCGAGAGCTACCAAATGTGACACAGAGACATGAAGTGAGCTAAAGCTGCTGGAAAAAATAGTGCTAAAAGACTTGCTTGATGCGGGGTTGCCATGAACCTTCAATTTGTAAAAAACACAATACCTAAAGCTCACAATAAAGCAAAGTACGAAAAAAGGAGGTATGCCTATATACTTATTTGTGTTAAGAGGGCAAAGATCACATCCATGTTGCTCACCACTTATGCCCAGTGCCAGAACAAAAGAGGCAAAAATCTGTAGAATGAATAAAGGAATTAATTCTTTTCCATCTTTTAAAGAACATGTCTATAAACTCATGCTTCCCTCCTCTTAGTATTTTTCTTTGTCACAGCCAAATTTCTTTCATAAACTGTTCATATTCACCATCCTTCATTTCCATACCTCACATCACCACCCCCAGTCCACCACAATCTGGCTTCAACTCCCAACAATCTGCTGAAACTGCTCTTATACTAGGGATATTTCAAACTCAATAGGTTCAAAACTGAAATCTTCCTCCTCTGAAATGTGTTCCGTCTCCTCTTACCTTGAAAAGGTATTACAAACCACCCAAATGCCCAAGTCAGAAACCTGGTACACAAAAACTTATGTATATCTAGCTCTTTCTAAACGAGAGGGATACTATCTGGTGGAGCTGATTATTCCTATCAGCAGACTACTAAACTCTACTGTGGGAGAACAGATTGCTTATCTGGGTTTTTCAATACAAGAATTATAAACATCCAACAAAATCATCAAATTATTGTGTTTGATTTAGGTTCACCAAATAAGCTGATTACTAATTTTCCCCCAGATACTTAGTGATAAAAGTTTGTTATATACTATGCATGGAATAAATCAATGACTGAAGGTATCTTCTCCATTCTAAACCAAAAACTTAGTATTCTAACTTTATAAGTCTCTTTTAAACTTAGATAGCTTGAATTAGTCCTCCTTAGACGAACAACTTGAAGGACACCTGACTGGACCCTCAAAGTTAAAGACCAAATCTTTTTTTTTTTTTTTTGCTGTACGCGGGCCTCTCACTGTTGTGGCCTCTCCTGTTGTGGAGCACAGGCTCCGGACGAGCAGGCCCAGCGGCCATGGCTCACGGGCCCAGCTGCTCCGCAGCATGTGGGATCTTCCTGGACCGGGGCACGAACCCATGTACCCTGCATCGGCAGGCAGACTCTCAACCACTGCGCCACCAGGGAAGCCCTAAAGACCAAATCTTGAACAGCATGTGCTATCTTCCTTCTTCTAAATAGAATGGGTTACAGCACATATGCATGTAAAAGAAGTTAAATTAATTGTGTTTACGTGATTCCAGTATCAAAAAATATTTTTTTAATCACATGACTATTAAATGTAAGCCAATTACTTCATCTGGTACTCACCCAAACAGCAATCTGATCTAACACTGAAAGAACAACTATGTTACACTTGTTCAGATAAAACATGACTATTTTATGAACAATTAACAATTTTAAGGGTAATTTTGATTATATAACAGTTACCTTATGTTCCGATTTAAAAGCTAATCTGCTGGCATTTTACTATATATAAATTATACCTCAATTAAAATAAAAACTTTTAACTGAAATGAAATTCTACTGTACCAGTAATCAGTTACTCAATTTAGTGCTTAAAAAATCTGAGAAAAGGAATTTTGGGCTGGAATAATCATCAAAAACAAACAGAGACTAGTAAGTATCTCATATTCCTGATTCTTTCAGTGAACAACATGCATTATTTTACCTTCTAAGATAACTATTATTGTTGTAATATTAAAGAGCAGAACAGTATAACATTTAATAATCAATTATTAAAGCTATTGTACTTAAGGGTACCTATAAAGCATATAACAACAGAATATAATTTATTAGCCAAAGATAATCGTTAATGCTTACAACCAAAGGAAATTAATTAAAAGTAGACAAAGTAGTTTTGTCTTCCTTCATATTTAGTACCTATGAAAAAGAAATTATACCTAAGGGCTTAAATACTATGAGGAAGTGATAGAGAACTGAAATTTTAGGTTAATATACAGTTTTGCCTTTAAATAGAAATTTTGAAATTCAGGAATCTGAGCTAAGAATTGTAATAACTTCTCTGGATTCTAAAGAAAAATCCCCAAGTACATTCTAATATCAGGGTCATGTACACTACTATAATTCAGAACTGAGATATTTAAAAGTAACATTTGATGTACTTTCTAGATTTTATAAATAATACTACCAACTAACACTTGTATTCACAATTAAAATTGTAAAGCATACAGTTCATGAACTGTAATCAAAAACAGTAAGGTTGACAGAGCACAACTGTTATCCCCAGTTTGCAGATTCAGACACTGAGGCTTAGAGAGTTTAAGTTATGTACTAAGGCCACAAAATTAGCAAAGGGTAGAATTAGCATTCAAAATCTAGGTCTTCTGCTAATGATGTTTTCCATGCCATGCTACTTTAAAATAACTGTTATATTGAAACCGAGTCCCCCTAAACCAAGTTCTCTTACTGCGTTTTTCATTAATCTCTCTATCCAAAACTTTATTCCCTTTCCTTGTCCCCTCTGACCTCAATCCTGTGCTAAGTAAACACTAATCAATCAAGTCAGATGACTAAAGTTGCTAATGTCCTACTGTCGCTAACATTGTTAATGTACTGAAGTTGCTATTATAGATATCATCATTAGTGTACAAACTCAGGTTGTTTCTCCAGGGCAAGATGAGCTAACAGACCCTCAAGCCACAGACCACTAGTCAGAGAA
Source organism: Globicephala melas (assembly GCF_963455315.2). NCBI lineage: Eukaryota > Metazoa > Chordata > Mammalia > Artiodactyla > Delphinidae > Globicephala > Globicephala melas. Next base: position 86,055,623 of record NC_083321.1, read on the forward strand.
TCTTAAACCACAGACTTCTGACTCCCAAACTGTCACAAGACAATGATTAATTCTAGCCTCTTTGTTCTTCCCCTTTAAAAAGCCCCTAACTCAAAGACCAAGTGGCAGTGGATCTGAGGCTTGTCTCCCACTCCCTTGCTTGGTACCCTGCAATAAATGTTACACTTTCCTTCACCACAACCAGGTGTCAGTAGACTGGCTTTCCTGCCTGGTCTGGTGAGCAGACCCGAGTTCAGCAGAGACAGCAGTATGCTGCAGATGAGAACAGAGCCCTAGACTAGGAGTCTGAAAACCGAGTTTTAAAAGTCTTTTGAAAAGTTAGAAACTTAACTTTAATTCTGCGGAGGAAATATAGCCTGGCACTTATTATTTTCAAAAGCATTTATTAAGCAACTATCTACCTGTGTGAGAATTTTTACTAATGAGCAACAATAGTCATGTCTTCCTCAAGCCCAAATTATCACTGCCTCCATTTATTGCTTATCTTGTGGGAATGAGAAGAGGCAGAAACTTTAAGTAATTACAGAGTATATAAATCTATGTAGCTTCTGGGTCATAACTTTTAAAACTATACACTCTGATCCAGCTGGCAACTTAAAAATCTAAAACAAACAACAACAACAAAAAACACAACCATTTACAAACTTCTAAAATATGATTTTTCAGAGACTATAACATAAAAGCACGTTTCACTTACCGCTGGGGTAGGAGTCTATCATTAGCCAGGTAGCCTGGCTTATGAATCTCTTTATTAAAATCTCCATACTTGGCTTGGACAGCATAGGAAGCCAAAAGAACTGCAGTTTCTGGTGGACAATATATCTCATCATTTAAGATAGCTTCTTTAACTTGCAAGAAGAAAAGTCTCTGGGTTATTTCTTGAATTAATTCTTCAGAAACATCTTCAGGAAAGAATTTAGCTCTAAATTTGAACTGCAAAGGATTCTCTTTTTTAACATCTTGCTGTGTCACCTGAAACAGTAATTTCAAGTACTGTCAAAAATATTAAGTTCACAATAACTGACCACAGTCACATAAACTTCTCTTTGGAACAAAGTAGGATGTAAAACTAAGTATGATTCTAAATCTATTAAGATTCTAAACCCGTAAAAAATGTATGTGTGAAAAAGATTCTATGCTCATGAATGCGACCGGTAGTTCACAGATCCTAACTAATAACTAAATTGAAATTTCTCTTGAGAAGCTTATCCTTAAGATGTTTAAATTAAGGTCAAAGTACTAAGTAACACCTCATAGTATTTTTTACTTCTGAGTTTTCAAATAGCAAAAATGAACATTTCTGTTTTCGAAGATGGTAAGTTGATGGTACCTTACTAAATTAAAAGACATGATACCTCTAATGATTCACAGAGATAACTGTAAAAACAAGCTTGAACTCCGTCAGACTCTGAGCTTTTCTGGCACAAATTCATGACCATGATAACTTCAAAGAACCTTAATTATTAGCTGGATGTTATCATACATGCTTTACCTTTTTATTTAGTTTAAGCCACGTAGAATAGCCCTTGCTGTCCACATACTGCAGCCCAAAAAACCAGACTTCACGCAAACCAACCGTTTTCACCACCTTAAAAAAAAAAAAAAGCCAATTTCAGTTCAACACTCACATTATAACTGGATGGCACTATACTTCAAAAGAAGAACAAAACTACACAGAAATTATAGGTTTATTCTTTTGCTACAGAAAAGATCTTTCCTAAACTTAACATAGTGATTAAAGGAACGTTTCTGAAAATTTAAATTCAGGTTTTGTTTATTAAATTTTGTAGTGTCATTTCAATCTTATTTGATCCACTTTTTTGTATGTCCTTTTCCTTCTCATCTCCCATCATGACCCAAACATAAAAAGAAGAATCTGGGGAACAGACACAGAGCTGTCATAATCCCACTTTTCCTATTTCAGTTTAGCACCCCACCCCCAAAACTATACTATTAGGTAGCCCAGACAATAGTATCATTTTGGTGATAAGAGTCTCTGAGGACATGTAAATGCCACGCCTCAGGGTATCCAGCTGCTGATTTCACCCCCATTCCTACTTCCCTTCATTCACCATCATATATTCTATGTTCTACCCTCACTGAGCAAAAAACCATCCTTGGAACATGCCATAAATTTTACATTTCTACACCTTTGGTCGTGTTTCTTCCCCTGTCTAGAATGTTTCTTCTGTACTTTTACCACCTGTTAAATAATGTATTCCTCAAGGCCCAGCTCAACTAACATGCTTCCGTGAATGAAGCTTTCCTATCATCTAGATAAAATTAATCACTTGATCATTGATAATCCCATAGTACTTTACCTATACTGCTATTTGAACATTTATTTTATCATAATTAACTATTCTTAGTAGAGTGTCTATTTACCCTCCTTGACTGTTTAAAACTAAGAGCAGAGATTACTGCCTTATTCATCTTAATATCCATGTCATCTCCAAGAATGATTAGCCTGTGGTAGGTACTCAGCAGTATTAGGGTAAATAAAGTGGTAAACTAGGATTATTAATCTACACCTAGGATGAAGCCAACAAAAATATATTTTTAATTCTATATTTAAAATAAAATGAGGGAGGTGAGAGTTTAAGATTTTAAAAGCTTTACAAAAAGATTCAACATTAGTTCTTAAGTAATAAACATTCTTGGTTTAAAATAATAAATATTTCTTTTTACTTTTTTTGGCTTTGAAAACCTTTTTATTATTGAAAACTTCAAACATATACAAATAAACAGTTAGAATAGTACAATAGTGTAAATGTACTCATCAGTCAGCTTTAATAGATAGAAACTCATGGCCAGTTTTGCTTCATCTACAGCACCTCTCCCCTCTCAGATTGTTTTGAAGCATATCCCAGATACACCATTTTATTTGTAAATACTTTACTTTAAAATTCTTAAACATAAGGAGTCTTATAAAAACAGAAGTAAAACATTACAATACCATTATCACACCAGAAAGACTTAACAGTTCCCTAATATGCTGAAATTTCTGTGGCTATTTTTAAAATATATATATATTTTTACAGTTAATTTATTCCACTTAGGATCTGAATGAGATTTACAAATTGCATTTGTTTATCATTTTAAGTCATTTTTTAGAATTGTTTTATGTTGTAGTAAATTTGTATTGTAACAATTTAAAACCATGTTTTGTTCATTCATACCCTCAGAGAGTTGTAGAATCTTTCATTTTTTAAACCATAGTTAAAATACCATTATTCACACCTAAAAAAATTAGCAGTTATTTCTTGCTATCAAATATCTAGACAAGTTTTTCTTGTGAATTTTTCTTAATAGTTGGCTTCTTGATCCACAATCCAAACTCCACACTTTTTATTTGATTGGTGTATCTTTTTTTTTTTTTCGGTAGGCAGGCCTCTCACTGTTGTGGCCTCTCCCGTTGCGGAGCATAGGCTCCGGACGCGCAGGCTCAGCGGCCATGGCTCACAGGCCCAGCCACTCCGTGGCATGTGGGATCTTCTCAGACCGTGGCACGAACCCGTGTCCCCTGCATCGGCAGGCGGACTCTCAACCACTGCGCCACCAGGGAAGCCACGGTATATCTCTCTTAATGCTAACTCTTTCTTACAGTTTTCTCTTTAGTTTTTTCCCTTTCTATCTTATTTCTGTATTTATTTTTTCACATCTTTATTGGAGTATAAATGCTTTACAATGTTGTCTTAGTTTCTGTTGTACAACAAAGTGAATCAGCTACATGTATACATATATCCCCATATCCTCTCCCTCTTGAGCCTCCCTCACACACTCCCTATCCCACCCCTCTAGGTCGTCACAAGGCATCGAGTTGATCTTGTGCTATGCGGCAGCTTCCCACTAGCCATCCATTTTACATCATGTAGCATATATATGTCATTGCTACTCTCTCATCTCATCCCAGCTTCCCCCCACCAACCCCCGCCGTGCCCTGAAGTCCATTTTCTACGTCTGCGTCTTTATTCCTGACCTGCTACGAGGTTCATCAGTACCGCTTTTTAAAATTCCATATATATGTGTTAGCATACGGTATTTGTTTTTCTCTTTCTGACTTACTTCACTTTGTAAGACAGACTCGAGGTCCATCCACCTCACGACAAAGAACTCAATTTCGTTCTTTTTATGGCTGAGTAATATTCCATTTTTTTATGTGCCACATCTTCTTTATCCATCCATCTGTTGATGGACATTTAGGTTGCTTCATGTCCTGGCTATTGTAAACAGTGCTGCAATGAACATTGTGGTACACGACTCTTTTTGAATTTTGGTTTTCTCAGGGTATATGACCAGTAGTGGGATTGCTGAGTCATAGAGTAGCTCTATTTTTAGTATTTTAAGGAATGTCCATACTGTTCTCCATAGTGGCTGTATCAATTTACTTTCTCACCAACAGGGCAGGAGGGTTCCCTTTTCTCCACACCCTCTCCAGCATTTACTGTTTCTACATTTTTTGATGATGGCCATTCTGACTGGTGTGAGGTGATACATCATTGTGGTTTTGATTTGCATTTCTCTAGTGATAAGTGATGTTGAGCATCTTTTCTTTTTAGAGATCAATCCTTTGTCAGTTGCTTCATTTGCAAATATTTTTTCCCATTCTGAGGGTTGTCTTTGAGTCTTGTTTATGGTTCACTTTGCTGTGCAGAAGCTTTTAAGTTTCATTAGGTCCCATTTTTATTTTTGTTTTTATTTCGCTTACTCTAGGAGGTGGGTAAAAAAGAATCTTGCTGTGATTTACGTCATACAGTGTTCTGCCTATATTTTCCTCTAAGAGTTTTACGGTGTTTGGCCTTACATTTAGGTCTTTAATCCATTTTGAGTTAATTTAGTGTGTTCTAACTTCATTCTTTTACATGCAGCTGTCCATTTTTCCCAGCACCACTTATTGAAGAGGCTGTCTTTTCTCCATTGTATATTCTTGCCTCCTTTATCAAAGATAAGGTGACCATATGTGTGTGGGTTTATCTCTGGGCTATCTATCCTGTTCCATTAATCTATATTTCTGTTTTTGTGCTGGTACCATACTGTCTTGATTACTGTAGCTTTGTAGTATAGCCTGAAGTCAGGGAGCCTGATTCCTCCAGCTCCTTTTTTCTTTATCGACATCGCTTTGGCTATTTGGGGTCGTTTGTGTTTCCACACGAAATGTAAAATTTTTGTTCTAATTCTGTGAAAAATGCCATTGGTAATTTGGTAGGGATTGCACTGAATCTGTAGACTGCTTTGGGTACTATAGTCATTTTCAATCCAGAAGCATGGTATATCTCTCCATCTGTTTACGTTATCTTTGTTTTCTTTCATCAGTGTTTTAACAGTTTTCTGAGTACAGGTCTTTTGCCTCCTTAGGTAGGTTTATTCCTAGGTATTTTATTCTTTTTGTTGCGATGGTAAATGGGATTGTTTCCTTAATTTCTCTTTCTGATCTTTCGTTGTTGGTGCATAGGAAAGCAAGAGATTTCTGTGCATTAATTTTGTACCCTGCAACTTTACCAAATTCACTGATTAGTTCTAGCAGTTTTCTGGTGGCACCTTTAGGGTTTTCTATGTATAGTATCATGTCATTGGCAAACAGCGACAGTTTTACTCCTTCTTTTCCAATTTGGATTCCTCTTATTTCTTTTTCTTCTCTGACTGCCATGGCTAGGAATTCATTTACTATGTTGAATAACAGTGTTGAGAGTGGACATCCTTGTCTTGTTCCTGACCTTAGAGGAAATGCTTTGTTTTTCACCACTGAGAATGATGTTTGCTGTGGGTTTGTCATATATGGCTTTTATTATGCTGAGGTAGGTTCCCTCTATGCCCACTTTCTGGAGAGTTTTTATCATTAAATGGGTGTTGAATTTTGTCAAAAGCTTTTTCTGCCTCTAGTGATACGATCATATGGTTTTTATTCTTTAATTTGTTAATATAGTGTATCACATTGATTTTTTTGCCTATACTGAAGAATCCTTGCATCCCTGGGATAAATCCCACTTGATCATGATGTATGATCCTTTTAATGTGTTGTTGGATTCTGTTTGCTAGTATTTTGTTGAGGATTCTTGTGTCTATGTTCATCAGTGATATTGGTCTATAATTTTCTCTTCTGTGATATATTTGTCTGGTTTTGGTATCAGGGCAATGGTGGCCTCATAGAGTGAGTTTGGGAGTGTTCCTCCCTCTGCAATTTTTTGGAAGAGTTTGAAAAGGATAGGTGTTAACTCTTCTCTAAATGTCTGATAGAATTCACCTGTGAAGCCATCTGGTCCTGGACTTTTGTTTGTTGGAAGATTTTTAATTACAGCTTCAACTTCATTACCAGTGACTGGTCTGTTTATATTTTCTAATTCTTCCTGGTTCAATCTTGGAAGCTTGTACTTTTTCCAAGAATTTGTTCCTTTCTTCCAGGTTGTCCATTTTATTGGCATATAGTTGCTTGCAGTACTCTCTTATGATCTTTTGTATTTCTGCGGTGTCAGGTGTAATCTCTCCTTTGTCATTTCTAATTTTATTGATTTGAGTCCTCTCCCTTTATTTCTTGATGAGTCTGGCTAATGGTTTATCAATTTTGGTTATCTTCTCAAAGAAACAACTTTTAGTTTTATTAATCTTTGCTATTGTTTTCTTCATTTCTATTTATCTCTGCTCTGATCTTTATGATTTCTTTCCTTCTAGTAACTTTGGGTTTTACTTTTTCTTCTTTTTCTAGCTGCTTTAGGTGTAAGGTTAGATTGTTTATTTGAGATTTTTCTTGTTACTTGAGGTGAGTTTGAATTGCTATGAACTTCTCTCTTAGAACTGCTTTTGCTGCGTCCCATAGGTTTTGGCTCATCGTGTTTTCCTTGTCATTTGTTTCTAGGTATTTTTTTAATTTCTTCTTTGATTTCTTCAGTGATCTCATTCTTTAGCAGCACACTGTTTAGCCTCCATGTATTTGTGTTTTTTACTGTTTTTTTTTTCCTGTAATTGATTTCTAATCTCATAGCATTGTGGTTGGAAAAGATGCTTAATACAATTTCAACTTTCTTAAATTTTCCAAGGCTTGATTTGTGACCCAAGATGTGATCTATTCTGGAGCACATTCCATGTGCACTTGAGAATAAAGTATATTCTTCCGTTTTCCAGTGGAATTTCCTAAAAATATCAATTAAATCTATCTGGTCTATTGTGTCATTTAAAGCTTGTGTTTCCTTATTTATTTTCTGTCTAGATGATCTACTGGTGTAAGTAGGGTGTTAAAGTCCCCCACTATTGTTGTGTTACTGTCGATCTCTCCTTTTATGGCTGTTAGCATTTGCCTTATGTATTGACGTGCTCCTATGTTGGGTGCATAAATATTTATAATTGTTAAGTTTTCCTCTTGGATTGATCCCTTGATTATGTAGTGTCCTTTCTTATCTCTTGTAATAGTCTTCACCTTAAAGTCTATTTTATCTGATATGAGCATTGCTAATCCAGCTTTCTTGTGATATCCATTTGCATGCAATATCATTTTCCATCCCCTTACTTTCAGTCTGTATGTGTCCCTAGGTCTGAAGTGGGTTTCTTGTAGACAACATATATAAGGATCTTGTTTTTGTATCCATTCAGCCAGTCTGTGTCTTTTGTTTGGAGTATTTGATCCATTTACATTCAAGGCAATTATCGATATGTATGTTCCTATTACCATTTTCTTAATTGATTTGGGGTTGTTTTTGTGGGTCTTTTTCTTCTCTTGTGTTTTCCACTTAGAGAAATTCCTTTAGCATTTGTTGTAAAGTTGCTTTGCTGGTGCTGAATTCTCATAGCTTTTGCTTGTCTGTAAAGCTTTTGATTTCTCCATCAAATCTGAATGAGATCCTTGCCAGGTAGAGTAATCTGGGGTGTAGGTTTTTCCCTTTCATCACTTTAAATATGTCGTGCCACTCCCTTCTGGCTTGCAGAGTTTCTGCTGAAAGATCAGCTGTTAACCTTATGGGGATTCCATTGTATGTTATTTGTTGCTTTTGCTGCTTTTAACATTTTTTTCTTTTTATTTAATTTTTGATAGTTTGAGTAGTATGTGTCTCAGCATTTTTCTTTTGGGTTTATCCTGTATGGGACTCTGCATGGGACTTGACTATTTCCTTTCCCATGTTAGGGAAGTTTTTGACTATAATCTCTTCAAATATTTTCTCAGACCCTTTCTTTTTCTCTTCTTCTTTTGGGACCCCTATAATTCCAATGTTGGTGGGTGCATTTCATGTTGTCCCAGAGGTCTCTGAGACTGTCCTCTATTCTTTTCATTCTTTTTTCTTTATTCTGCTCCCTGGCAGTTATTTCCACCATTTTATCTTCCAGCTCACTTATCCATTCTTCTGCCTCAGTTATTCTATTGATTCCTTCTACAGTATTTTTAATTTCAGTTATTGTGTTGTTCATCACTGTCTGTTTGCTCTTTAGTTCTTCTAGATCCTTGTTAAACACTTCTTGTATTTTCTCCATTCTGTTTCCAAGATTTTGGATCATCTTTACTATCATTACTCTGAATTCTTTTTCAGGTAGGTTGCCTATTTTGTCTTCATTTATTTGGTCTTGTAGGTTTTTACCCTGCTCCTTCATCTGTAACATATTTTTTGTCATTTCTTTTTTTTTTTGATGGGTAGGGCTGTATTCCTATCTTACTGGTTGTTTGGCCTGAGGCGTCCAGCACTGGCGTTTGCAGGCAGTTGCGTAGAGCTGGGTCTTGGTGCCAAGATGAGGACCTCCAGGAGGCCTCACTCCAATTAATATTCCCTGGGGTCTGAGGTTCTCTGTTAGTCCAGTGGTTTGAACTCGGTGCTCCCACCGCCAGAACTCGGGCCCAATCTCTGGCCTGGGAACCAAGATCCCACAAGCTGGGTGGCATGGCCAAAAAAAAAAAAAAAGAGAGAGAGAAAAAGGAGCAGTACAATAACAAAGAATAAAGATAAAAATATATTAGGAAAAATAATAATATAATTGAAACAAACTGCAACAAGGTAAAACTAAACCACAACAGCAAAAAAAAAAAAAAAAAAGAGGTGGGGGGAACAAGCCAAAAGGAGAACAATAACAAAGTATAAAGAATAAGATAAAATTAGAAAAATAAAAGATTTATTAGAAAAAATATAAATATAAATGAGTCAGCACCAAGGTAAAACAGAACCCCAGTCTAAAAGAAAAAAAAAAAAAGAAGGAAAAAAAGCCTTGGTTATGGGGAGCAGAGTTTAGTCGGGGGGTGGAACTTAGGCAGGGGTGGGGTTTAGGGTGGAGCAGGGGCCTAGTTGGGGTGGGGGGTGACGTTTGAGCATGGGGCGGGGTCTAGGCTCAAAATATATATATTTTTTTAATTTCATTTTTTATGTAGCAGGTTCTTATTAGTTATCTAATTTATACATATTAGTGTATATATGTCAAAAATCTAAAAACATATCAGGCTTTTGGTTTCAAGAGAGCAAACTGAACCCTTCAGTTTACTTTCCCTGTTTAAAAATTTCACTGGCATGACACATGCAAAAAATTAAAAACAAGAAAAAAAAATTTAGCTGTGCTAGGAAAGGTTACCACGTTAAAAAAAAAAAAACTGAGAAATTTCTGAATGATATAGGATACAAAGACCCCCACTGATGGCAAATGCCAATCAATGCCAAACAACCAAAACATTTTTTTTTTTAATTTTTATTTATTTTTTTGGCCGCATCTGGTTTTCATTGCTTCATGTGGGCTTTCTCTAGGTGCTGCGAGCCAGGGCTACTTTTCGTTGCAGTACGCAGGCTTCTCATTGCTGTGGCTTCTCTTGTTGCGGAGCACAGGCTCTAGGCGCGTGGGCTTCAGTATTTGCAGCACGCAAGCTCAGTAGTTGCAGCACGTGGATCCTAGAGAGTGTGGGCTCCAGTAGTTGTGGCGCTCAGGCTCAGCAGCTGTGCACAGGCTTAGTTGCTCCATGGCATGTGGGATCTTCCCAGACCAGGGATCAAACCTGTGTCCCCTGCATTGGCAGGTGGATTCTTAACCACAGCACCACCAGGGAAGTCACAACCAAAACTTTAATGTGGACAAAAGAGACCCCAGATAATTCAACTTTGGCAAAAGATAGGTTGTCCCAACAGCTCCACAGAAAACATTCCAGCTCAGAGTGGCAGGAGTAGGAAATGTCAAGAGCAGCAGAGAGAAGTGTACCAAAGCGCAGGCTTCAGCTTCTGTTTCTAGGCTTTTTGTGATTCACAATGCTAAGTAAAAGGGGGATTTGCCACAGTGGGGCACAAGGGACAGTCTCTTAGCAAACTTCAGACTATCACACACAAACCAGGAAAAATGAGAGCACAGTTGTGAAATTCCTTAAGAGGCCCCATCTTTCCCTACCTCTAAAAGTGTTCTAGGAAACTTTAGATCATGAACTTACAAGTAAAAACATACTTGGGCACATAACTACATTATATGTATATTTATTTAGAAGTTATACAATGCTCTCACACTAATATATTAGCATATTTTTTAAAAATAATTTGGAAGAGGAAAGACAAAAATATAGACAAACATTTTAATATTTTTTCTTGCATCCTAACAGATCATGTTGAGTACTCCTTGGGGATATTACTATTCTAATCCCACAAGCAGAAGCTGGAAGAGGAGGCCAGTGAAGAAAGAGTCAGCAGGGAGCAAACCAAAGGACCTCAAGCACTCAACTAGAGTCCTCCACAGGGCAGATGGCCTCAAGCTGACATCCTAATCAGAAGTGAGGTTTTGTTACAGGTGGATTCATTTGAGAGAACTCCTACCCCTAGGTCTGCTCCTGGCCTGACCCTGAACCTACTGACCTGAAAGCCCACCCATATACTCACTACACCCAAGGTAAACGCCTGCTTTTAGATCCTAGCATTCTGGCCCTCATTATCAGGAAATAGAACAGGGACTACAAGAATTAATTGCTGAGAGAGCCCATACGAGATAACAATACTCTTTAATTTAGACCTCTTCAATTACAATATGAAATGTGTATAGCAAATACTGTTCTAGTACTTTAAACAGAGTCTCAATTAGTTCTCACAAAAACCTTCTGAAGGAGTAATGTTATTATCATCCTAATTGTACAAATGAGAAAAATGAGGCAAAGAAAGTATTTGTTTGTGTGAAGTCAAAGAGCTACAGCTGGGATTCTACTACAGGCAGTGTGGTTCCAGAGCCCACACTTTTCAACTACTACATATTACTGCATTATAATAAATGTAATTTAATTTTCCCTCGTGTCCAAACTAAAGCAATTCTGCTTAGTAAAAAAACAAATATTTTATTTCTCACTATCCAATACCAAAAAGGCCCACTTGCTGGTTCATTTTTGACTAACACAAAACATTTTGCTCACTATAAATAACATTTCAATATGCTATGAAGTAGTAAATGCTAACTGCATCTACATTTTTATTCAAATAAGACAGACTATGTATTTACAAAACAGGAGACCTAGAAGAATCAACAGAAGTGAATATTAGTTCACAAAAGTAAAATATCTATATCGTATGGTGCACGCAGTTTCCTATGTTGTTGTCTTAAAAATTTGCTCACTCACACCAAAAAAAAAGCCTTTCATCTTCCAAACAGACTTTATCAGGGCGTTCAAGTTCATTAATTATCTAATCAAGAGATTAAGTTTACTACTTTGTCAAGAGAAGAAACAACTTCCCAGGAGTTTTTAAATTCTATTTCATCATATTTTGGATCAGTAGCTATCTAATATGTTATTTATTGCTGTAATGCCAGAAACTCTCTCTCCCATATTCTAAGGTCAATAGTAAGCCTGATCACAGACTATTGCTCTCCTGCTCATATGTATCAATAAAAGTTTATGTAAAAGTTACCTTCCTCCTTTTTGCAATCAATTCACTTCTTAACCACTTGACCTCTGGTCACCAATCTCTTTCCTCCTTTTCTCAATGAAACTTGATTACTTACAACATTATATACAGCATTACCTAGGGAGCCTAAATAAAACTACTAATAGTTTAGAGCAGGTCCCAGACTAACAGAATCTCTAGAGGTGGTTTCCAAGCATTGCTTTTCTTTTTTCCTCTTGAAAGCTCCCCAAGGTGGCTCAAATGTGCTCTCAAGAGTGAGAAAAAAAAAGAGAATATCAGTAGTCCAAGTTCTTTAACACGTTCTAACTCCAGGCTAGCGTATTATGAGCCGACAACATCAAACTGCTGTCAGGTGCCTGTTTATAGCCTGTGCCTTTGCTCCTGCCATCCCCTTGAAACCAAGTTCCCCTAAAACCGAGTTTAGGATTAACCTCTCTAACCAACTTTATTCCCTTTCTTGTCCCTTCTGACCTTAATCCTGTGCTAAATGAACACTAATAATCAGAGTCAGATGACCAGAACTGCTGTTGTTGATATCATTAATGTACTAAAATTGCTGTTGTATCATCAGATATCATCATTAATGTACAGCTTACTTCTCCAGGGCAAGATAAGCTAACAGACCACCAAGTCATGGACCACCTGGCTAGCAAATCATAAACCAGAGACATCCTTTCTTCTACGATTAAGAAATGTCACAGAAAATGTCACAAGATGATGATTAACCCCAGCTTCTTTGTTCTTTCCCTTTTAAAAAAACCCTCTAACTCAAAGACCAGGTTGGAGTGGATCTGAGACTTGTCTCCCACTCCCTTGCTTGGTGCCCTGAAATAAACCCTTACTTTGCTGCAAACTCTCACTTTCAAGAGTTTGGCTTTCTGTGCTGCGGGAACACAAGCCCATTGCTTGGTTACACCCGCTGTCTAGGATCTCCACCTATTCCACTCACGGACTATGGAGAATATCTTTTTTTTTTTTTCTTCTTTTATTTGCGGTACGCGGGTCTCTCACTGTTGTGGCCTCTCCCGTTGCGGAGCACAGGCTTCAGACGCGCAGGCTCAGCGGCCATGGCTCACGGGCCCAGCCGCTCCGCAGCATGTGGGATCTTCCCGGACCGGGGCACGAACCCGTGTCCCCTGCATCGGCAGGCAGACTCTCAACCACTGTGCCACCAGGGAAGCCCTGGAGAATATCTCTGAATTCCTTTTAGTCCTCGTTACAATGATTTGCATAACAGATGTTAAATAAATACCTGCTAATAATTATTTTTAAAAAGTCCTATCTCTCAAAATCTAGGAATGAGAAAAACTATCCCCTACAGTTGTTCAAGACATTTGAACAGGTACTGTGAAATATTCCAAGTGCTACATTGTTGCATTATAAGTTAAGGTAAAAAAACACAGAAAGAAGTATGCAGTAGCATCCACACTATGGTGTCAAAATTACATACTTTATTTGGTAAATGATACCTGGTCAAAAAGCTGTTTGCCAGTTGTGTTGGGCTGAATGGCAAATTCCAGCTCAGCATCCATTGTTGTTACTCTTACATTGATCTGCAATAAAAAACAAAGGGAAAATCAGTAGAAAAGAGAAAATACTTTTATCTGATTTATAAAATAAAGTGGTATCATATGTAGGCAGTAAAAAGCAACTCTATAATGTACCTAATATTTTCTTTATTAAAGTGATAGTTTGATTTATTTATATTTGTTTTTGATTTATTGAAAACATACAGTAGGCACGAGGACCTGCGCTTTTCATTTTCTTATTTAGCCTCTGCAACAATACTAGGAGATATGTGCATTTCTATAGAAAAGTTCATTTCTACAGAAAAGTTTCCATCATTTGCCCAAGGACACATGGATATCAAATGGCAGGGCAGAGATATAACTCCAAATTCTTTGAATGTCATTCACTATTCCCTATTTCTTTCAATATAAAAATCAAATATTTAGTTTTATTTATACTGCAAATGTATTATTCTTCACTTTATAAAAACCATACATCTATTGCCTTTTATTTGCTAAACTTTTTTAAATTCCAATTTTTGGGTGTAAATACCTTTCTAGTTGGATATCTCACCAAAAACGTAACATGCCTTAACCAAAATAATTTTTACTCCAGAATAGCGTCTTCACCTAGAATTCACCATGATATGGTAAAAACCTATCTTTTTAACTCACACTATTAGAACTCTAAATCAGACTTATTTCCCCTTACATTTTACTCATGCTAACAACCACATGTACCTCCACACATGTACTTTTATCTGAAATACCTTCTCTAATCAAAAAAATCTTATAGAGCTCCTTCTTTAAAATAATCCTTTAGGAAATATTAATACACATAAAATACTTCTAACATATATAGACAATGAAGCATAACAAAATAAAACCCACTGTAACATAACAATAAATATATATTTGTTCTTCATCCTGGTTCCTGGCAGAGCTCCTAAAATCGCTGGAATTTCCTGAGTGATAGATGTGAGAGGAGGATCTTTTGTTATTCATAATAAGCTCCTTTCAACCATAATAGAGTTTATGTTAATGAGGTGACTCCAGACAGGCCCTAATAGCTTCAGAATGGAGGCTGGTAGCCAGAGAAACCAATCACATGATTAGAGGATTGAACCTTTTAGACACCCACCCTGACTGCCCAGGAGGGGAAAGGCTGGGGAATGAGCTGATCATCAATGTCCAATGATTTAATCAATCACACCTATGAAATGGAACCTCCATAAAACCCTAAACGAAAGGGTTCAGAGAGCTTCCCTGCTTCTTCCTGCTGAGAGGGTGGTGCACTGCAAACTCCACAAAGACAGAAACTCCTTCACTCGGGACCCTTCTGGACCTCACCTTCTTCATCTGTTTCATTTGTATCCTTTATAGTACCCTTCATATTAACTAGTAATAGTAAGTAAAGTGTTTCCCTGAGTTCTGTGAGCTGTTATATATAGCAAATTATAGAATCTGAAGAGGGGATCGTGGGAATCCCCAAAAGTTAGCCAAGTTAGACAGAAGTGTGAGTCACTTGCACTACCTGTGATTTGCTTCAGAAGTCCAGAGCAGTCCGGTGGGTCTGCGCTAATTCTGGGTAGTTGTGTCAGAACAAATTAAATTGCAGGACACACAACTGGTATCCACATAGAATTGGAGAACTGCTGGGTATGGAAAACCCACACATTTGGTATCAGAACATTCTGAATAAAGAAAATGTTTTCATTTTTGGTGTCAGAACATTTTGAACAAAGAAAAGGTTCTCCTTTACCCATAAATCTACCATTCAACTTAAAAACTAGAAATGACAAAAAATGTCACCAGTGTATTTCTTCTTTGTGAATTCCCTGACCCCAATGCCCACAGGTAAGTACTAACCTAAATTTTGTGTTTGTCATCCCCTTAGCTTTTTAAAAAACAATAGTTCTGTCACAAATGTAGGTATCTATATGTAAAATATTGTTTAGTTTTTGATTTTTAGCTGCATAGCTGTATTAAAATTGTATAATACTTGCTAATAAAGTCCTTCTTGATGTGGGCAATGATTACATATGTATATTTTATGAAAATTCATCAACTACACACATATATTCTTTTGCATATGTATATTCTATTTCAATAAAAGGTTTAAACAAAAATTTTTCTACACTATAGTTTGCCTTTTCACAATTATATTTCTAAGATTCACTGATGTTTTTGTGAGTAGTTGCAATTCATTCACCTTTATGTGACTAGACAGTAATTCATTTACCATTTTCCTATCGATTGACATTAAATTGTTTCCAATTTTTTGGTTATTAAGAACAATACTGCTATGAACATTCTTCTACATGTCTCCTAGTGCATGTGTCTGAGTTTCTCTAGAAGTATAACTCAGAATTCCTGGGTGATAAAGTATGCATAGCTTCAACTTTACAATGTAATGCTGAATTGTCTTCCAACATGATTGTATCAATTTACACTCCCATAAATAATAATTCCTGCTGCTCTATATTTTCACTAATAGTGGATATAATCGGATTTTTTAATGTTTAACAATCTAGTGGGTACAAAATGGTATCTCAATATGGTGTTAATATGCAGGTTCTTGATCCCTAATGAAGTTGGGAACTTTTTCTTATGTGTGATATGCAGAATTTTAAGACAGCCCCCATGATCTCCTCGCCCCCACCCCCACCTTACTCCCATGATTATGTTAACATTACAAGACAAAAGGGATTTTGCAAGATGTACTTAAGGTTACTAATCAGTTGACCTTAAGATAGGAAAATCATTGTGGGTGGGCCTGAGATAATCACATGATTCCTTTAAAAGCAAAGAGTTTTCTCTGACTGGGTGCAGAAGTCAGAGAGATTTAAAGTGTGAGAGGACTTTGACATTAAAGAGGTTCTCCACTGCTGAATTGGAGGGGGCATGAGCAAAGGACTTGTCACACACACCACACTCTAGGACTAAGAGAGACCCCTGGCCAACAGCTAGCAAGAAAATGGGGACTTCATTCACCAGTAAAGAAGGATAGATCATTCTGCAAGGCAATGGATTGTGCCAATGATAGGAATGAGCTTGAAAGAGAACCCCAAACTTCAGATGAGAATGCAGTTGAGCTACACCTTGACTTCAGGGTAGTGAGACCCTGAGCAGAGAACCCATTCATACCATCCCATATTTCTAGCGTATAAAACTGTGAGATAATAGATGTGTGTTGTTTCAAGCTACCAAATTTGTGATAATTTGTTATAGAGCAATAGAAAAGTAATATAATATGCTTATTGACCACTCTGTCTCCCCATCTTTCACAATGTCTGTTCACATGTATTGCTTATTTTCTATTGGGTTGTCTTTTTCTTACTCATATGTGGGAGATCTTTATATATTCTAGATTAATCCTTTGTCAGTTACTTGCATTACAAAGAAATCTACTAGTTTGTAGCTTGCCCTTCTATTTTATGAAGAGTCCCTCTCTATGATAAACATTTTTAAAATTTTAATGTTGAATTTATCAATGTTTTACATGTAGATATCAATTTTTTGCCATATTTAAGAAAATTTTTAACACAACACTGTAAATCAACTATACCCCAATATAAAATAAAATTTTTTTTAAAAAAAGCAAAGAAATCCTTCCCTAGTCTGGAGTCATAAAGATATTCTTATATTTCCTATCAAAGTTTTGTTTTTCATAGTTTGTCTTCAATGATTTTTGCTTATGATTTAAGGTAGAAATCCAATTTCATTTCCTAATCCCCAGAGGGATAATAATACAGTGATTTTAAACATCCAAACATGATGTATATTGATTACTTCATTCACTCTCCAAAGACTGCACTGTCACAAATCTAATGTCCATAGGTATGGGTCTTATTTTGTGCTATTCTGTTGTACTGTTCAATTGAACTATTCTGCCAATACCATATTGTCTGAATTACTGTATCTTTAAATAAGTCTTGATATCTGGTATGGCAAGTCATCCCTTATTATTTTCAGAACTGTTTTGGCTATTCTTGTCTCTTTGTTCTTGCTCTTGACTCCACATATAATTATAAATTTTTCAAAACACCACATTATGATTTAAATTGGAACTACACTAAATTCATCAGCCTCTTGGGGTAAAAAATGACATCTTTTCAATATTGACTCTTACTATCCAAGTGTATGGTTCTTTCTATGCATTGATTTAGGTCTTCTTTAAGATCTTTTTAAAAAATGTTTATAATTTCCTCCAGAAAAATCATATTAATCATTTAAGATATCTTTCTCCTATGGTTTTATAGCTATTATAATTATAGGTTCATAATCCCAAGATATCCTAAATGCATTGAAAACTCTAGTTTATTAGCTAATTTCTAGCAAAAGCAATTGAAATAAGTCCACCTGGTGAATTAATTTATCCCACTTCAAATGGATATTCACACACCAATCTATAGAAATACTGATGTGATGCAACAGACCTTGATGGAAAGTTCATAACACTACTTATGCACATAATACATTGTATATTCACCTTTCTAAAATCCAAAGAATTCCAACTACTGAAACTCATCTAGCTTAAAGCGTTTCAAACACAGGGTCATAAATATGATGAAGTATCTTTCCAAAATTTTTTCTGGTTTTACTTCTGTAGAAATGCAATTGATTTTTATATTGATCCTTTTATCAGCTCCCTTGCCAACTGTTAAAATGTAAATTCTTGTATTTATATAAACCAGGTGTCAGAAAACTTTTTCTGTAAAGGTACAAATAGTGAATATTTCAGGCTTTGCAGACCATACTGTCTGCTGCATCTACTCAATTCTCCTGCTATAGCAGAAAAGCAGTTATAGATAATTAACAATGAGCATACTGTGTTCCAACAAAACTTTATAGACATTGAAATTTGAATTTCATATAATTTTCAAGTCATGAAATATTACTATTCTTTTGATTTTTTTTTCAACCATTGAAAATGTAAGAATCATTCTTAGCTTGAAGGTTGTACAAAAACAAGTGGTGGGCTGGCTTTGGCCTATGGGCCATAATTTGCCAACCCGATATAAATAAATACCTTAACATCTTCAAAGTGTTTCTTCCTTTCCAGTACTAGAGTTTTTAATTTTTCTGCACAGGCTTTCTGTTCAATGTTGAACAGCAGCAGTGAGAGTGTGTACATTTTGTCTTGTCCCCGATCTTAAAAGAAAAGCTTCCACTGTTAAGCAAATTAAGAATTACTTTTGTTATAGGTTTTCTTCGATACTTACCTTAAGAAGTATTGGTTTTTACTTTTAAATCATGAATAGTTGTTCAATTTTAGCAACTGCTCTGAATTTATTATATGATTTTTCTCCTTAAAACTAACCATGATTGTAGCAGAGACTACTTGCTGTTTGACCACCAAAATCTAACAGAATTACCGTTTGACATGGCTACTGAGCTACAAGAACATTTCTCAATGTCTCTTGCAATTAGGTATGGCTATGTGACTAAGGTCTCACCAACAGAACATGAACAGAAGAGACAGATATAAGGCCACTTTTCAGCCTAGTCATAAATAGTGAGCATGCTTCAGTAGTTACGGGCTCTAGAGCAAAGGCTCAGCAGTTGTGGCTAAGGGCTTAGCTACTCCGCGGCACGTGGGATCTTCCTGGACCAGGGCTCGAACCTGTGTCCCCTGCGTTGGCAGGCGGATTCCTAACCACTGCGCCACCAGGGAAGCCTTATATATAATTTTTAATCCTTACTCTTAGGAAAAATAAGTGTTCTCCACTCAATTATTCAGACAGTTTTCCAAACTACTTTTAACTTTCACATTCCTATCAGAAATAAGAGTTCTAGTTGATCCACATCCTTACAGCCAAGGTATTATCAGTCTAATTATAGCTCCTCTGGTAAATATAAAGTGGAATCTCACTGTATTTTTAATTTATGTTTCCCTGATAACCAAAGATATTGAGGATATTTTCAACTACTTATTCGCTATTAATATATTTTCTTTTGTGAAGTAGATGTTCAAAGTTTTTGTCCACTTTTTCAAAATTGGGTTGTCTTATTGAGTTCTAAAAGAATGCCATACTGCAATTATTTTCCCCCAATCTGCCTTGCCTTTTTACTTTCTTATTGTTGTCTTTCAAATGGCAAATTTTTTTTGATTAACCCATTTTATTTTTTTATTTTTTTTAGGTTCAATGGCTTAAATGAGGTATAATTTTTTTTAACATCTTTATTGGAGTATAATTGCTTTACAATGGTGTGTTAGTTTCTGCTTTATAACAAAGTGAATCAGTTATACATATACATATGTTCCCATATCTCTTCCCTCTTGCGTCTCCCTCCCTCCCACCCTCCCTATCCCACCCCTCTAGGTGGTAACAAAGCACCGAGCTGATCTCCCTGTGCTATGCGGCTGCTTCCCACTAGCTATCCATTTTACGTTTCGTAGTGTATGAATGTCCATGCCACTCTCTCACTTTGTCATAGCTTATCCATCGCCCTCCCCATATCCTCAAGTCCATTCTCTAGTAGGTCTGTCTTTATTCCTGTCTTACCCCTAGGTTCTTCATGACATTTTCTTTTTCTTAGATTCCATATATATATATGTGTGTTGGCATACAGTATTTGTCTTTCTCTTTCTGACTTAATTCACTCTGTATGACAGACTCTAGGTCCATCCACCTCACTACAAAAAACTCAATTTCATTTCTTTTTATGGCTGAGTAATATTCCATTGTATATATGTGACACATCTACTTTATCCATTCATCCGATGATGGACACTTAGGTTGTTTCCATCTCCTGGCTATTGTAAATAGAGCTGCAATGAACATTTTGGTACATGACTCTTTCTGAATTATGGTTTTCTCAGGGTATATGCCCAGTAGTGGGATTGCTGGGTCATATGGTAGTTCTATTTGTAGTTTTTTAAGGAACCTCCATACTGTTCTCCATAGTGGCTGTACCAATTCATATTCCCACCAGCAGTGCAAGAGTGTTCCCTTTTCTCCACACCCTCTCCAGCATTTATTGTTTGTAGATTTTTTGATGATGGCCATTCTGACCGGTGGGAGATGATATCTCATTGTAGTTTTGATTTGCATTTCTCTAATGATTAATGATGTTGAGCATTCTTTCATGTGTTTGTTGGCAGTCTGTATATCTTCTTTGAAGAAATGTCTACTTAGGTCTTCTGTCCATTTTTGGATTGGGTTGTTTGTTTTTTTGTTATTGAGCTGAATGAGCTGCTTGTAAATTTCGGAGATTAATCTTTTGTCAGTTGCTTCATTTGCAAATATTTTCTCCCATTCTGAGGGTTGTCTTTTTGTCTTGTTTATGGTTTCCTTTGCTGTGCAAAAGCTTTGAAGTTTCATTAGGTCCCTTTTGTTTTTATTTCCATTTCTCTAGGAGGAGGTGGGTCAAAAAGGATCTTGCTGTGATCTATGTCATAGAGTGTTCTGCCTATGTTTTCCTCTAAGAGTTTGATAGTTTCTGGCCTTACATTTAGGTCTTTAATCCATTTTGAGCTGATTTTTGTGTATGGTGTTAGGGAGTGTTCTAATCTCATTCTTTTACATGTAGCTATCCAGTTTTCGCAGCACCACTTATTGAAGAGGCTGTCCTTTGTACACTGTACATTCTTGCCTCCTTTATCAAAGACAAGGTGACCATATGTGCGTGGGTTTATCTCTGGGCTTTCTATCCTGTTCCACTGATCTATATTTCTGTTTCTGTGCCAGTACCATACTGTCTTGATTACTATAGCTTTGTACTATAGTCTGAAGTCAGGGAGCCTGATTTCTCCAGCTCCGTTTTTCGTTCTCAAGATTGCTTTGGCTATTCGGGGTCTTTGGGTTTCCATACGAATTGTGAAATTTTCTGTTCTAGTTCTGCGAAAAACGCCAGTGGTAGTTTGATAGGGACTGCATTGAATCTTTAGATTGCTTTGGGTAGTAGAGTCATTTTCACAATGTTGATTCTTCCAATCCAAGAACAGGGTATATCTCTCCATCTATTTGTATCATCTTTAATTTCTTTCATCAGTGTCATAATTTTCTGCATACAGGTCTTTTGTCTACTTAGGTAAGTTTATTCCTAGGTATTTTATGCTTTTTGTTGCAATGGTAAATGGGAGTGTTTTCTTGATTTCACTTTCAGGTTTTTCATCATTAGTGTATAGGAATGCCAGAGATTTCTGTGCATTAATTTTGTATCCTGCTACTTTACCAAATTCACTGATTAGCTCTAGTAGTTTTCTGGTAGCATCTTTAGGATTCTCTATGTATAGTATCATGTCATCTGCAAACAGTGACAGTTTTACTTCTTCTTTTCCAATTTGGATTCCTTTTATTTCCTTTTCTTCTCTGATTGCTGTGGCTAAAACTTCCAAAACTATGTTGAATAAGAGTGGGCAACCTTGTCTATTCCTCATCTTAGTGGAAATGCTTTCAGTTTTTCACCATTGAGGATGATGTTGGCTGTCGGTTTGTCATATATGGCCTTTATTATGTTGAGGGAAGTTCCCTCTATGCCTAATTTCTGGAGAGTTTTTATCATAAATTGGTGCTGAATTTTGTCGAAAGCTTTCTCTCCATCTACTGAGATGACCATATGGTTTTTCTCCTTCAATTTGTTAATATGGTGTATCACATTGATTAATTTGCGTATATTGAAGAATCCTCGCATTCCTTAAATAAACACCACTTGATCATGATGTATGATCCTCTAAATGTGCTGTTGGATTCTGTTTGCTAGTATTTTGTTAAGGATTTTTGCATCTATGTTCATCAGTGATATTGGCCTGTAGTTTTCTTTCTTTGTGACATCCTTGCCTGGTTTTGGTATCAGGGTGATTGATGGTGGCCTCGTAGAATGAGTTTGGGAGTGTTCCTCCCTCTGCTATATTTTGGAAGAGTTTGAGAAGGATAGGTGTTAACTCTTCTCTAAATGTTTGATAGAATTCGCCTGTGAAGCCATCTGGTCCTGGGCTTCTGTTTCTTGGAAGATTTTTAATCACAGTTTCAATTTCACTGCTTGTGATTGGTCTGTTCATATTTTCTATCTCTTCCTGATTCAGTCTTGGCAGGTTGTGCATTTCTAAGAATTTGTCCATTTCTTCCAGGTTGTCCATTTTATTGGCATAGAGTTGGTTGTAGTAATCTCTCACAATCTTTTGTATTTCTGCAGTGTCAGTTGTTACTTCTCCTTTTTCATTTCTAATTCTATTGATTTGAGTCTTCTCCCTTTTTTTCTTGATCAGTCTGGCTAATGGTTTATCAATTTGTTTATCTTCTCAAAGAACCAGCTTTTAGTTTTACTGATCTTTGCTATCGTTTCCTTCATTTATTTCTGATGTAATCTTTATGATTTCCTTCCTTCTGCTACCTTTGGGGTTCCTTGGTTCTTCTTTCTCTAACGGCTTTAGGTGCAAGGTTAGGTTGTTTATTTGAGATGTTTCCTGTTTCTTAAGGTAGGATTGTATTGTTATAAAATTCCCTCTTAGAACTGCTTTTGCTGCATCCCATAGGTTTTGGGTCGTCATGTCTCCACTGTCATTTGTTTCTAGTTATTTTTTGATTTCCTCTTTGATTTCTTCAGTGATCACTTCATTATTAAGTAGTGTGTTGTTTAGCCTCCATGTGTTTGTATTTTTTACAGATCTTTTCCTGTAATTGATATCTAGTCTCAAAGCGTTGTGGTCAGAAAAGATACTTGATACGATTTCAATTTTCTTAAGTTTAACAAGGCTTGATTTGTGACCCAAGATATGATCTATCCTGGAGAATGTTCTATGAGCACTTGAGAAAAATGTGTATTCTGTTGTTTTTTTGATGGAATATCCTATAAATATCAATTAAGTCCATCTTGTTTAATGTATCATTTAAAGTTTGTGTTTCCTTATTTACTTTCATTTTGGATGATCTGTCCATTGGTGAAAGTGGGGTGTTAAAGTCCCCTACTATGAATGTGTTACTGTCGATTTCCCCTTTTATGGCTGTTAGTATTTGTCTTATGTATTGAGGTGCTCCTATGTTGGGTGCATAAATATTTACAATTTTTATATCTTCTTCTTGGGTCGACCCCTTGATCATTATGTAGTGTCCTTCTTTGTCTCTTCTAATAGTCTTTATTTTAAAGTCTATTTTGTCTGATATGAGAATTGCTACTCCAGCTTTCTTTTGGTTTCCATTTGCATGGAATATCTTTTTCCATCCCCTTAATTTCAATCTGTATGTGTCTCTAGGTCTGAAGTGCGTCTCTTGTAGACAACATATATATGCGTCTTATTTTTGTATCCATTCAGCCAGTCTGTGTCTTTTGGTGGGAGCCTTTAATCCATTTACATTTAAGGTAATTATCGATATGTATGTTCCTATTCCCATTTTCTTAATTGTTTTGGGTTTGTTATTGTAGGTGTTTTCCTTCTCTTGTGTTTCTTGCCTAGAGAAGATCCTTTAGCATTTGTTGTAATGCTGGTTTGGTGGTGCTGAACTCTCTCAGCTTTTGCTTGTCTGTAAAGGTTTTAATTTCTCCATCAAATCTGAATGAGATCCTTGCTGGGTAGAGTAATCTTGGTCGTAGGTTTTTCTCCTTCATCACTTTAAATATGTCTTGCCAGTCCCTTCTGGCTTGCAGAGTTTCTGCTGAAAGATCAGCTGTTAACCTTATGGAGATTCCCTTGTGTGTTATTTGTTGGTTTTCCCTTGCTGCTTTTAATACGTTTTCTTTGTATTTAATTTTTGACAGTTTGATTAATATGTGTCTTACCGTGTTTCTCCTTGGAGTTATCCTGTATGGGACTCTCTGTGCTTCCTGGATTTAACTATTTCCTTTCCCATATTAGCGAAGTTTTCAACTATAATCTCTTCAAATATTTTCTCAGTCCCTTTCTTTTTCTCTTCTTCTTCTGTAACCCTTATAATTCAAATGTTGGTACGTTTAATGTTGTCCCAGAGGTCTCTGAGACTGTCCTCAGTTCTTTTCATTCTTTTTTCTTTATTCTGCTCTGCAGTCGTTATTTCCACTATTTTATCTTCCAGGTCACTTATCCGCTCTTCTGCCTCAGTTATTCTGCTATTGATCCCTTCTAGAGTATTTTTAATTTCATTTATTGTGTTGTTCATCGTTGCTTGTTTCATCGTTACTTCTTCTAGGTCCTTGTTAAATGTTTCTTGCATTTTCTCTATTCTATTTCCAAGATTTTGGATCATCTTTACTATAATTATTCTGAATTCGTTTTCAGGTAGATTGCCTATTTCCTCTTCATTTGTTAGGTCTGGTGGGTTTTTATCTTGCTCCTTCATCTGCTGTGTTTTTCTGTCTTCTCATTTTGCTTATCTTACTGTGTTTGGGGTCTCCTTTTTGCAGGCTGTAGGTTCGTAGTTCCCGTTGTTTTTGGTGTCTGTCCCCAGTGGCTAAAGTTGGTTAAGTGGGTTGTGTAGCCTTCCTGATGGAGGGGACTAGTGCCTGTGTTCTCGTGGATGAGGCTGGATCTTGTCTTTCTGGTGGGCAGCTCCACGTCTGGTGGTGTGATTTGGGGTGTCTGTGGACTTATTATGATTTTAGGCAGCCTCTCTGCTAATGGGTGTGTTTGTGTTCCTGTCTTGCTAATTGTTTGGCATAGGGTGTCCAGAACTGTAGCTTGCTGGTCATTGAGTGAAGCTGGGTGTTGGTGTTGAGATGGAGATCTCTGGGAGATTTTCGCTGTGTGAAATTACGTGGAGCTGGGAGGTCTCCTGTGGACCAGTGTCCTAACGTTGGCTCTCCCACCTCAGAGGCACAGCACTGACTCCTGGCTGCAGCACCAAGAGACTTTCATACACATGGCCTGCCCGCGGTCCCCACGACTGTCGTGGCTTCGGCCACCGGGGCCCCTCCAGAGCTGGCAGCCTCAGGGAGGCCGCCTCCCCTCAGGCTCCGGGGCAGTTCCGTGACGGCAGAGGGACGAGACCCCGAGCCAGGAGTTCCTGCTCTACGGAAACGTGGGCTCCTTTCTCCAAATAGCAAACTTTTTAATTTTGATGTTCAATTTTTTTTTTAATGCTTCAAACTTTCTGTGTACCATCAAAGAAATCTTTGCCTACACCATGACTGCAAAAATGTTTTCTATTTTCTTCTAGAAGTTTTATAGTTTGGGCCTGTTAATTTAGGCCTGTGATCCATTCAGAGTTAGTTGTTTGTGTAAACTGTGATATAAGTCAAGATTCGTATTTTTCTGTATGGATAACTCTTTGTTCCAACATCATTTCTTGAAAAGAATTTAATTTCCCCATTGAATTGTGTGACAACCTTGTGTGTGGAGATGTATATTTGTTCCACTGATCCTATTATCTAATATTTTAATGCCACACTGTCTTATTTTTGTTGCCTGAAAATAAGTGTTGAAATCCAGGAGTATAAGTGCTCCACCCTTGTTTTTTTTTTTATTTATTTTTTAAATAAATTTATTTATTTATTTTTGGTTGTGCTGGGTCTTTGTTGCTGCGTGAGGTCTTTTCTCTGGCTGCAGTGAGTGGGGGCTACTCTTCGTTGCAGTGTGAGGGCCTCTCACTGTGGTGGTCTCTCTTGTTGTGGAGCACGGGCTCTAGGCACGCGGGCTTCAGTAGTTGTGGCTCACAGGCTCTAGAGCTCAGGCTCAGTAGTTGTCACGCATCGGCTTGGTTCCTCCGCGGCATGGGGGATCTTCCCGGACTAGGGCTCAAACCTGTGTCCCCGCACTGGCAGGCGGACTTCTAACCACTGTGCCATCAGGGAAGCCCCACCCTTTTCTTTTTTTTTTTAACATCTTTATTGGAGTATAATTGCTTTACAATGCTTTCTTAGTTTCTGCTGTACAACAAAGTGAATCAGGTATATGTATAAATATATCCCCATATCCCCTCCCTCTTGCGTCTCCCTCCCACCCTCCCTATCCCACGCCTCTAGGTGGTCACAAAGCACCGAGCTGATCTCCCTGTGCTATGCGGCTGCTTCCCACTAGCTATTGCTTTAGCTATTCCACATAAGTTTTGGCTCTTCCATAAACATTTTATAATCAGCTAGTCAATTTTAACCAAAGGGATTCAACTGATTAGAATTACATTCAATCTATCAATATATTTGGGGACAACAGACATTGTAGTAATATTTTCTAGACATATCTATGACCAACGTTTATTTTTGTATATATTTTGGTCTTTTTAAGTACTTATAAGTTTTCGGAATAGAGATCTTGTACAGCCTCTGTAAAGTTATTCCTAAATACTTTATGTTTTCGATGCTATTACAAATGGAATTATTTCATTTTTTGAATTTTGCTGCTAGTATATAAAACAGAAAACTGATTTTTTAAAAATATAACCTTATGTCCAACAGTCTTGCTAAATTCTGTTATTAGTTCTAATAGTTGTTTTGTAAATTCCAGGTTATTTACATAATTATGTCATCTGCAAATAGAAAAATTTAATTCTTGCTTTGTACTGATTATGCCTTTCACTTCCTTTTATTCTTCTCTCCCTCCAACAATGCACTTTTTTACCTGCTAAATGTTTAAAAGTAATTCGAAAGTGACATTCATGCCAGAAAATTCAAATAACCACAACCAATGATTTTCTTAAAAAGATAAGTGGCCGAAAAATTCTTGAAAAAAAATCCCCGATTTTGTTAGATGAAGAAAAGTACATTTATCTTAAGATAAAAGAATAAACCTTAGTCACAAATTATATAATTATAAAACTTAATAAAATGATCACATATATACCATTAAATCAAAAATCTAGGACTATATATAATATCAGCACTGGTATCACTAGCATCAAAGCTAGAATTATGAGAAAATTAATACTGCATGGATCCTTCTGACCTCTCATTATTTTCTCCTGTTTAACACTAAGTTACTTTTTACTAAGCACTGAATGTATATGTACCAGGATCTTCTAATCCTCACCAGACTCTCCAGTAAGTAACTAATTATATCTCCATTTTATATGTGAAGAAATTAAGAATTGGAGAGATTGAACTAATCTAACAAAGGTCAGTCAGGTTAAGTGGCAGGGCAAGGATAAGAACTAAGTTTGACCCCACAACCTGTAGTAATCTTAATTACAGTGTCACCTAAACCTCTTCATCACTGGCCCACATAACACCATACTCTAGCCACATTAATCTAAAGCAAACAACAGTAATATCAGTGCTTCTTTTCCCCCCAAAACTCTACCATAATACTTTGCCTTGTTTCGAAAGGACCTTAATGCCACTGATATTTTATTAAGTAAGCAGTGTCAGAAGTAATAAAATACACTTACTGGTTTCGGCATTTTCCTTCTCTTTTTGTCACCCTCTTTAAAAATTCTTCACTTTTATGAATTCTGTTCTTCTGTTAAAGAAAAGAAAGCATAATTGATCTATTATCTTTTTATATAGTAATATTTTTGCTTAACAATATAATTTGTATAAAGAAAACTTTAAACTAACATTTTAAAATGTTACAATTAACATGGAGCTTATTTTATTCTAATTTTCAATGTCTTCTATTATTCACATTCTTTTAAAATACTTATATCTGTGATTTAAAACAGCACACATCTCAAATAACATAGTATAAAGCATCTCAATCATCAACTAAAAGTTTTAATTTAATTACAGACAACACATAGCAAAGGAAAGATTACTAAGGGCCAAATGCTTTCTCTTTCTGAGTCAAGTCTGCCCCTATACCCAGACTGGTAGAGAAGAGGGACGGCAAAGAAGAGAACAGATAGATTCAGATTCTAAAGAAATGAATTCAGGAACACTTCTCAACCTTTCTTCTGTACTGCCAAAGACAAAAAAGTAAATACTGATTAATGTAAACTACAAAAAGATAACTTTTTAAAGAAAATTATTTTTCCTCCTTGAAAATTTAAAAGTCCAAGTAGAGACAAATAACATTAAGAGTAACTTTTTCACCTAAGGTAGATAAAACAGCCATAGTCTGCACACTAGTAATCTGCATGCTACTCATCAGCAAGCTAATGGTCTTCACGGAAATACAGAATTGTCCTGAAGACCAATGTTAAATTATATATTCTCACGCTCAGGCAAAAGAAGTAAATCTTAATCCAGGAAAAACAATGGACTATTTCAGGGTAAATGTTCTCACAAACATCTAACAAAATTGGATTTTCCCCCTACAAACCTACCAAAAGATGTAACATTTTTAACCATTTAGTTGTCCAGAAAAAAATGATTATCATTCCAATTTGAAAACCTATAGTAAGAAATATATTAATTACCTGAAAATCAGCTTATATAAGTAATATCTTTGCCAAGAAATTTTATTCATTACACTATCAACTAAATTAATATAGAATTACTTTTGTATTTTAAAAATATATTATCAATTGCTTTTTAAGATACTATTATTAATAAAACTGAAAATTCTCCAAATTGAAATAAAAACAAAGGATCAAAGTAAGGTCGTTTCTCTAAATTTTAGCCAATCACATGTCAATGAACCTCTCCCCATACAGGGAACTGCATCAAGAGAAATTTCTCATCTAATACAATGGGCTATGAAATTCAGTTAGAAGTATTAAATTCCTCATTTCCTAACTCTTAGCTAGGAAATGATAGATAAATATTCCCTACCTACAATCACCTACCTTCATGAACCTACCTGTACTTTAGTCCTATCTTCCACTTCTAAATCCTCTTTTCACCCCTACTATCAAATTCATCTCAGGTCTTAAAACAGCCTCAAAAACCAACCTTTTACATCATTTATAAACTAGTAACTCCCAAATCTGTATCTCCAGACTTGCTTGGCTAACTTGGCTTGCTCAATACCTAAATGATACCTCAAATACAACATGGCTAAAACATGGCTTAAATCCCTACACCCCACAGTCAAATCTGCTTTTTCCGCAAGTTTTGGTGACATATTTCTATAAAGTTATTCATAGTATTCTCTCATGATTTTTTTTATATCTCTACTACATCTACAGTTATGATCCCCTTTTCATTCCTAATACTGTTAATATTTGCCTTAGCTTTTGCTTGATTAATCTTGCCAGAAGTTTGCTTCATTTATTGGTCTAAAAACCAGCTTTCAGTTTTGTTGATCTTCTTGTTTCTTTTATTTTTGTTTTGTTAATTTCTGTCCTTTTTCTCATCATTTTTCTTCTCATTAATTGGCTTTTACTCTGAGGCTCATATTCTAATCCCTGAAATTGAAAGTTTACCTAAGTAATTTCCAATCTTTTTTTCTAATAACATGCATTAAGGTCACAAACTAAAAATGTCCCACCATAAGGTAATTCCAAACATGAAATGATCTCCCTATTTTGCCAGTGAGACTATTTTCAAGTAATTATCATCTGATTATGTAAAATAATCTAAATTCCTCACACACCAGACATGAGCATCTATATCAAACTTCTGAATCACAGTAAATTTTCCAGATTACATAAAGTACTTTTTGAATCTATCACTAAAATTAACATTTTTATCCCAAGCCACAATTACCCATTTATAGAAAACATTAGTAGGACGTTATTTTTTCCTATTTGTATTGTTGGAATATATTTTAATATCCACAGTATAACTAGATGTGTTATTTTTAAGTGACTTAAAACCAGATCTCCTCTAGACTTCTTAGCCTCTTTTTTTCACTTAAATCACTTATCAGATGAGCTCCATGAGCTTTCCAAACTGACATGTAGTAAAGGCATTTCAGGTCAATGTGCCTTTCTTAAATAGTACTTCCATGCTCAAGAGAAAGAGAACATCTTGCAATGAGACAGTTCCTATGAAACAAATATAAATCTCCTTTTGGAGGGAATAATTTTGGGAAAAAATACCTTATATTTAAAACTCCAAAAAAAAAAAACTCCACTATTTTTCTAAGTATCACTTTAGTGGCTTCCCACATAGGTTTTTATATATATTTTCATTACTGTTTAGCTCTAGGTGTTTCAGTTTCCAATTATGATTTCTACTCACTGCTAATAAGTTTTAAATTTTCAAATAGAATGGTCAGAGGCCTGGGGGCAGAATGCTGTCTTTTTATTATTTATTTCTAAGTTTACTATATACTCTAGTCAAAGAATTCATTAAGATTTCCTTTATGCTTTGTGCTTGGTCAGTTTCATTTCTTTTTTTTTTTTGCGGTACACGGGCCTCTCACTGTTGTGGCCTCTCCCATTGTGGAGCACAGGCTCCGGACGTGCAGACTCAGCGGCCATGGCTCACGGGCCCAGCTGCTCCGCGGCATGTGGGATCTTCCCGGACCAGGGCACGAACACGTGTCCCCTGCATCGGCAGGTGGACTCTCAACCACTGAGCCACCAGGGAAGCCCTCATTTCTTTTTGATTTTCCCAGCTATAAATGAAAATAATGTATGTTTTGCGTCTGATAAGTTAGATCAAGCCAGAGTAAGTATTTAATGTTTTGTTTATAGCCTCTCTACTCTCAAAGTTTAGTCTAGTTAATCAAATAGAGAAAAAATGTATTGAATTTTCCCAACTCAGATTGTGGATGTTAATTTCTTCTTATAAATTGCCAGTTTTTAATTTATATGCTTTTAGGCTATGTTATTGAGAAAAGGTTTAGAATTATTATATCTAATGAATATTTCCTTTTTTCATTAAGTAGTAATTTAATTGCATATAGAATTCTAAAGTAACTGTTACTCCTTCAGCATTTGGAAGGTATTAGTTTTCTTCTGGCATCTGTTACTGATGAGGAGAAGTCTGCTGGCAATTTAACTAATTTCTCTGAGGTAATATGCCTTTTCTCTCTGCTTTCCTTTAAGATTTTGTGTGTGTGTATGTGTGTGTGTGTTCTTCAGATTTGCTTTTATTTATCTTGTTCAAGATTTGGTAAGCGTCCTTATTCTGAAGACTCATGCTTTTCTTAAATTCTGGAAAATTATTAGCCATTGTCTCTCCCATTCAGCAATTCTTATTAGATACATACTGGATATCTTATTCTCCAATCCATGCCTACTCTTTCACATTTTCCCTCTATTTACCTCTCTTCAACATTCCTCCACTCACTAATTCTCTGCAGGTGTTCTTAATGGTTTACCTGTGCACTAGTTTAAATTTTCAGTGATTATATATTTTAATTTCTAGAAATTCACTTTTGGTCTTTCAAAAAAAACTTTAACGCTATACTATTTTATAATTTGTACTGAATCCTACTTTTACTCCTATTTTATAATTTGTATTGAATCCTCCTTTTACCCCTATAATGTTTATGTCACTATAAAATTTTCTATTTCCAGTTCATTATGACTTATTTCTTTATGGAGTTGGTAATTTTGGACAGAAATCTCATGTCTCTAACCCACTCACTCCCCAGTGTGGGATTCCTGCAAGCCCTGAGCTGTCTATGTCTCCCTATAGAGGTATTTCAGGTTTGCTCCTATAAGCGTACAGTACCAGGAATTTTAATCGTCCTAGATCAATTTTTACATTACCTTCTTGATTTAGCATTCCATTACCATATCAGGCCCCATGACCACACCCTAGAGAAGTTAGCAGATACTCAAGAGAGCTTGCTCATGTACTGATCATTCTTGTTTGCTAAACCATTTGGCTGCTCTGCCCTTCCTGTGCCATCTCTCACTGGTAAGGAAGAACAAAGGGAAAAAGTGAACACTAACTGGATGCCAGACTATAAACTAAGTTACAGCACTCAAATTACAGAAAGAGTACTCATCAAACATAGGACCAGCTAGGCAGGTGAATAAGCATCATGTACGTCAGGTTTTGCAGAATTTCTTAAGTTTTGTATTACTCAAATACTGGAACTAAAAAAAGGTAGAGTTTTTTCCTTTTCCTTTAAGAAATATTTATCCTAGTTTTCTATATTAGAGTTATTTCAAGTTATACTCTATAGAAAAGGACCTTTCAAGCAAAATAATCCACATTAAAGTTTTAGGTTTAATATGAGTGCTCTGGTGAAAAGTACAAATATATCCCAGGCCAACATATACAAAACCAAGTTTATACACATTAAGCTTTTAAAATCTCCAACAAGACTAAATGATCTATATGAACTGTGGGGAAGTGAGGGGCCTAACAAAAAGCCTTTGCAAATAAGGATACGGTTGACTTCTAAAAGAAGCTTCTAAAAATGTGTATTTTCAGACCAGTGTTCTCTCCTAAATATACCACAAATAAATAAATATAAAACAAAGTAATCTGTACCAAGATGTTCTCAGCAGTACAAAGATATTATAACAGCCAATGATTAAAATCAAAATCACAATTAATGCTGAAATTATGTGATAACAAGGGGGACAAACTGTGTCAACATTTACATAAGGATAAGTGAAAAGTAAAAAAACAGGTACCCTTACAAAGGATATTTGGATATACAGAACTGAGCACTTAATACTAATCAGGGTCTTATTTTTGTTAAGTTACTAATTTTAAAAATCAGGTAAGAATTTTAAAAATATATTTCACTAAATTGTCTATATATCAGTTTATGCATAAGATCTCATGACATACATAAGAATTCTACCTTAAATTTTTTAGGATGAAGCTGTGTATAAATGTAGTTAAAACCTAAGTTTTTAGCCAATTTAGTGATCATTAAAAAATATTTATATCACGATAATATTATTTAACCTCAATAGTACATTTCTAGTCCTCCTTTGATTGTATTAGCATATTTTTTTCCTTAAAAATGGCATCTGTTAGTAGTAGAATGGACAATTTAATAAAATGTCACATGAGAAGCCAAGGTACCTAGATATATGTCCTGAGTTTGTACCTCTAACTGGTTCATCTTGAAAACTGTGTTTCGGTGCCTTCTTTTCTTCTCTAAAGAAATGACACCATATAATCACCTAAATCGCTGTATATCAAAGATGTATAATAAATATCAACTCTTCTCCCCTCTACCCTCATAATAAATAATTATTGAAACAAAATTTACTCCTTCCTCCCCACTCTTCCTAATTTTCTTAAAGTGGTCTTACCCTACCTCTTTTCCACACTGACTCCCACAGAACCAATGAAGCACAGTCACGGCAAGCAGTATTAAGAGATGCCACCAGCATATATATATCCCATTTCCAGAAAACGTATGAATACGTACTTAAACACAGTGCCACATTTCTCAGACGAAATATTCACATAAAACATTCTCTTTGTCCTTTAACTCTGAGGGTGACCCTTAAAACAGCCTCTTTTCTGCAGTACAATGGAAAAAACAGCCTCACGCTTAACACCTTGAGCTCTATTAGTCAGTGACACAACAACAGACTCTCCCCACCTGTCAGGTGGTAAAACAGGTGTTAAGTCTGTCCATACTGGGCCTACAGTGATGCTTCAATAATTTATACCAGGCTGCCTAATTTTACTCTTAAGAATTTCTTTTCCCCAAGCCTAACTGTACTTATTTTTCTGTCTTTTGAGACACCTTCTCTGAACATAATTGTGGTCTCTCTGCAGTCCTCTGCCAACTTCCTGTGGGTTTGGGAAGCAGGGTAACAAAGAGAAGTATAAACTGAATTAATAAGGTAATTCTGGCGGTCAAATTAACAAAATAATGGCATCTACAAAAAAAAGTTCTTAATCATTATTTTCCCCAACATGGGCCCCTCTGGTAAAGCCTATGAACCCCCTCCTAGAAAAGTATTTTTAAATGCACAAAATAAAATACACAATATTACATTAAAAAAAAAATCAATCATACTGAATTATAATATCAAAAATATAAAAAGCACAAATTTATAATACAGTAATATATATGCTTCTTTGTTAACCTTTAAATCACAATATCTACCAGTGTATCTAATAATTAAACTTTAAGTAATAATGAGTATTAAATGTCAATTTGAGATCTGCAATAACAGTTATTCATCATGAAAATACCTGCAATTTCTATTAGAAACAGTATCTGCTACTGCTGCCCACATTCGTAATGGAAGAAAACGTGTAAATAAAGATGCAATTTTTTCACTATTCAAGTTCACAGACCCACAGTTTTAAAACCTCGAATATACAAAGAACTATGCTTATTAAATTTTTTAGCTCTGTTAAGTACTGAATTTAATAGCAATAATAATGTACTTTTACCTATATAATGCCATGTGACTCCACAAGTGAAGCAGAGGACAAGAATTTTTAGTTCCATTTTGCAAAAAAGAAATAAGGCCAAAAGCAAGGATAAGGGTAGTAAATGGAATTATTTGTAGAATGCTCACTCTTCAGCCACTCTACCTACATTATCTAATCTTCCTAGTAACTGCCATTCCTCCCTCTGCCCAAGATAAGTATCACAATCCCTTGTTCTTCTAATTAAGGAAATTAAGATTCAGATAAGTCACTTGCCCAAATAAGGCTAGTCAACAAAGTCAGAGGTCCTTCTAAATTCAAGTCCTGTGCTCTTTTGGCTATCCTACTCTGCCTTCCTCTGACATCATTTTAGACAAGCTCATTCCAATTACCAGAGCTTTTCAAGAAGTTAAAGCTCTATCCTCTGTTGTTTTCAGGTCAAAAAGGCTACCTCTAAAGACTTGTTGTAAGTGCACATTAATACTGGTATAGTCACCTCTGTAAATTAATATCCTGTAAGGGTGACAT
Source organism: Globicephala melas (assembly GCF_963455315.2). NCBI lineage: Eukaryota > Metazoa > Chordata > Mammalia > Artiodactyla > Delphinidae > Globicephala > Globicephala melas. The sequence continues at coordinate 86,090,469 of NC_083321.1, forward strand.
GCAGTTCTAAATAAGGTATTAAGTGCTTGCTTTTGTAAGAACTGACTTTTGTTCAAGGAAATAAAATATTCAACTTTTTTTTTTTTTTTTTGCAGCACACGGGCCTCTCACTGTTGTGGCCTCTCCCGTTGCGGAGCACAGGCTCTGGACGCACAGGCTCAGCGGCCATGGCTCACGGGTCCAGCCTCTCCGCAGCATGTGGGATCTTCCCGGACCGGGGCACGAACCTGTGTCCCCTGCATCCGCAGGGGGACTCTCAACCACTGCGCCACCAGGGAAGCCCATATTCAACATTTAAAAGCAATACACACGTTACTGGAAATGCAAAGCAAATTTCCAGCACTTAAAACAAATATAAGGCACAAAGCAAAGTTTTACACTGAATTTAAATTCTTTTCTAAATGAATTTTGTAAATTTAAAAGAAACACCATACCTGTATTGCTTCCTAGGAGGGTATAAAAACAATACATTACCATTTGCAAAAATTAAGTTTAAATGCTAAAAGGTAAGAAAACTAAATCCAGTCCAATTTCTTCATCTTACAGTTAAGGAAACATCAAAAATTCATATAAGAAATGATTAAAAATGGAAAAACAAAGATAGGTTCATGTAAGTCACCTAGGTAGAAGGAAAGAAGAAAAGTCTCAAACTGACCTGAGGAATTCTCACAATTCTATATATGTTTTGAAACACTAGATACTACAGTAGCTTATTTTCAAAACAGAATAAAGTTAATATGTTTCTTAAATATCTTTAAAATTAGATATTTAACGATATTTCTTAAATATCTTTAAAATTAGATATGTTTCTTAAATATCTTTAAAATTAGATATTTAAAGATATTTCTTAAATATCTTTAAAACTAGATATCTTTAAAATTAGACAGTATTCGCTCATGCAGTCAATAAGGCTATATGGCAGTTCTATCATTAAGTTTCTAACTTTCGAGATATTCAATCCCCCTTTTGAGAAATTGGAATGGTGTCTGGCTCACAGTAAGGCCTCAGATGTTTGTTGATTTTTTTGGTAAATTAAGTTCATATATAATACTCACTTGATTATTATCAAGGGTAATACTTTCCTCTCATCTTTTACATTGTAAAGTGAGCAAACTAGAAAGCAATAGGCTATAAGAGACAGCAACCGTGAACGTGGTAGGGGGAAAAAAAAAAAAAAAAACTCCCAATGAGGTCTCCCAAATACAGGCCTTTATCGCCTCTACCTAAGTCTCTTTCAATAATCTCATTTAATTTGACAAGCAGGGCTCCCCTGGTGGCGCGGTGGTTGAGAGTCCGCCTGCCAATGCAGGGGACACGGGTTCGGGGCCCCGTCCGTCCTGGAGGATCTCACATGCCGCGGAGCGGCTGGGCCCGTGGGCCATGGCCGCTGAGCCTGCGCGTCCGGAGCCTGTGCTCCGCAACGGGAGAGGCCACAGCAGTGAGAGGCCCGCGTACCGTAAAAAATTAAAAAATTAAAAATAATAATTTGACAATCAAATTAAATTTAAAGGCCACCTAATTTGACACATTTAATAATATCTATAATTATCATGCTGCTTGATGATTAGATGTAAATAGTAAGCACTTTAGGTATACAGTCATCCCTTGGTATCCACAGGGGATTGGTTCCAGGACCCCTCTGCAGATACCAAAATCTAGGGATGCTCAAATCCCTTACACAAAATATATGTACATTTATATACATACATACATATATATAAATATAAAATATATTTGCATATAACCTACACACATCCTCTCATATACTTTAAATTATCTCTAGATTACTTACAATACCTAATACAATATAAATGCTATGTAAACAATCGTAAATACAATGTAAATGCTATGTAAATACTTGCCAGCATGTGGCAAATTCAAGTTTTACTTTTCAGAACTTTCTGGAATTTTTTTTCCAAATATTTTCAATCCAAGGTTGGCAGAACCCACAGATGTGGCGTGTCAACTGTATATACCAACTTTGCTTAATAACCAAACTAGGTTTTTATAGTTTCCTTAAGTCTAGATTCTAGAGACAGCTTAAATATCAAGAGCGCTCATGATGTCTAACAAAGTTTAGTCCATCCCACACACTCAATAAAAGTCAAAGGGTGATTAGATTCAATTAACCATGGCTGAGATTTCCTATGTCCCCATTCTCCCTTTTATTAATGGTCCCTCTATTATACTCGTACCCACATCATTCTGAGTACTAACAGGATTTTCAGTTACAATTTAATTTATCAAAAGGTTATTAGTTAATTTACAGAAACAACAAGAAGTTTTGGGTTTTTTTTGAAGTACAAAACAAGAAACACCCAGAATTCACATCACAGAAGACTATGCTTACAACACTGTTACACTGAATATGAACTCCAGTTTATACACACAAAGAGCACTTAAGCAAAAACAGTTTATGGTATACAAAATGGCACAAGTATATTCCCATTAGAGTGTGACGTTCTCATTATCTTACTGAACAAATGCAAAGAATATCTGGCATATGATTATAAATGTCTGAATGTCTGAATAATACCTTAAAGCAGGGGTCAGCAAATATTTTCTGTAAAGGGCCAGGTTAAGTAAACGTTTTAGGTTTTGTGGCCCATACAGCCTCTGTTTCAACTACTCTGTTGTTGTAGCACAACAGCAATCATAGATAATATGTAAACCAATGAGCCATCATGTATTCACATAAAACTTTGTTTACAAAAAAGGTAGTAGGCTGAATGTGGCCTTCAAACCAGTTTGCTGAACTCTTCTCCAAATGGTTAACAGTAAAGAGAATATCATTTTCAAATAAATCAACTTTACTAGAACCCAAAAGTTTCTTATTTCAAATGTATGTAAATTATGTAGAAAAGCAGAAAAGGAACCAGTGTTACTAGAGCATCCTATTCATATGCATAGCGTATTTACATATATAACTAGCCTCTATAAAATGTACTTTAGAATTCTTCTAAAAGGTAACTGATACTGAAATAGGAAAAAAATAACTTTGTGAATTTGCAAGAGTTTCTATACATACTGGTTATTCAAAGAAAAAAAAAAAAAACCTATACAATTACTAACCTGAAAGAACCTCTCTCTTCCAGGAAGTTAAAGCTAGGGTTCACCATTAAATGGAACAAAGAAACAAAGAACTGAATCATATGGACCATATTTCCTTTCCAAACAGTTCCCAGGTAAAAAGCTACATATATAATAGGGACATTTCACTACCCAAAATCATAAACCCTTTTTTAAAGGACACCACTTTTCAGTGTCAGTTATATACCATACCCTAGAAGAAAAAAAAAAAGTGAATTCATCTTCAATCATTAATCAAGAAAATTTGCACATGTACATGAACACTTGAGATTACCAGAAATTCCATTTTTATTTCATTCAAATGATGAAAATCCGAGAAATACTAATTACTTAATGCTCAACACAGTAATAAACACCCTTTCAATGTTTGTTACAAAATAATCTTATTTTTAAAGACTTTAAAATTTCAAATAAGGGATATATATAAAGTATATGTTTACCCTTGCATAAATATTGGCATTTTCTATATACTACAAGGAATAGCTAATAGCAATTACCTCTGAAAAACAGAGACCCAGACTGGGAGAGGTGGTGGGGGGAGGGTTCTGGGAAGCTGGGGAGAACTTTTACTTTTTCCTTAACATCTTTCTGGGTTTTTTTAACTTTGTCATAAAATTTATTAGTTTTATAGTCTTTAAAAATGGTTTAAAATATGTTCATTATAAATTAATATTGAAAAATATACCAGGAACTAATATAAACAGTAAAGGCAGGATTCTTCTGAAAGAGGCTAGAAATTCTGGAACTCTCTGGGGTCAGACTGACCATTTCTATCACGCAACAGGTGAGGATATACTTGCTGCATAAGTTAGGGAAGTTCCCTGAAGGCCTTTTAACACCATGAGGTTTAAAATAACCTTGTAAAGCTGGAGTCTATAGCAACCCAATCCAGTTCCACTAAATCCAGTACCCCAAGGATAATATCAGGGTCGTGAGAAGTGCCCACTAGCTCCTGGTCTGCAGGAGGTCCAAGTCATCCAAGAAAGGGTGACTTCCTCAACTTCCCAGATTCACAGCAATAGCACGATATGATATTAACTCTACCCTATCAAGTATGTTCACCAACATGGCTACCTTCACAATCTTAATAGAACACATTTTTTTAGGCTTTGGTCTTTGGGAAATATTGGTTAAAATTTGCCATTTTTAAATTGTACAAGTTGAACTGAATCAAGTTAAAAATGGAAGAAAAAACAAGACTCCCATCATCATTCAAGATTTTAGGCTCCATTGTATTAGACTGTAAACAGATTACATTAGAAGATTGAGAACTGAAATTAAGATAAAAGTACATAAAGACTTTCATTTCAACTGCCTGCCAAAGATAAAAATGAATAATAAAATCCAATTCTGCTCTTGGGAATAGTGAAGCAAAAAAAGAAGAAATAAGCCTTGTTCTCTCCCTGAGACTGAGTTTTAACAAAAGAGAGAAAGAACAGCAGAATCTGTCATTTCTCACCGCCACAGAAAAAAGGGTATCAGTTTAATTTCCAGTTAATACAAATGTCCAAAACAAAGGACAGACTAAACATACTTTCCCCACGCTGAAATTAATTACATTTAACTTCTGAGCCTCTCCTACATGCTCTGCCATGCTTGGGAATACAGGAGTGAACAAAACAATGTATAATCCACTAGGGCAAGAATTTAACATTCCTAAATGCCACAAATTTTGTCTCATTTAAATAAAACTGTAAAGAATTCCAATGTATGTCTATTCATTCCTCACTAATAATGTACTGTTTATTAAATCCCATCATATATTAAAAAAAGTGGTTTAGCAAAATAAACAAAGTCAGTGCAATCAACTTTACAGGATACCATTAACTTCAAAATGTTTTATTCAATACATTTTACCACATTTGAGGTAATTAGTCTCTGGAAGATAAAGCCCACTGGTTAAAGTAATGTAATACTGAAAATTTTTTTTTTTAAATGCAATCCTGAATATTAGTCTCTCTTCTTAAATCCATCGATAATAATGCTGTTATGGCAAATGGATTAAGCCATTATTTATCCAGCAAAATGAACGGGGCAATTGTTCATTCAGAGCTCCGTCCGAAATATAAAAGAGTATTTAGTGTTCTAAAAAATGTATGCTCCATAAACAATAGACTGCAATGTCTAAGTCCAAGTGCTCGTTTATCAAATAAATTCTTATTATCTTGGGTTTTTACATTTACATCATGCCCGTCTTAGTGCCACACAACTCATTAAAATGTCTTCTACACAAATCTCAACTGTATTTTAAAATGTATCTTTGATGAAGTTGACTTTTAACCTATTTCCAGCCTCATTAATAACCACTCCTTAATGGTAAAGAACGCTAAATACATGTCGTGAATGGTTAAAGAACCATGCCACATCTGTATAAAAAGTGAAGTGCTCTATTTAAACTGCAATAATGCAGTGCCCCTCACCCCCGCTTTCAAAGTTAGCCCAGGAATTAAGTTTACAACCCTTTAAAGGAAGGGGGGACTGTAATGTCTTCAACTAGTCTACTGGGGTCTAAGATACTAAACTGGGCTGCCTCAAAGGCCGAAGAAAGTTATGGGGCTCGGAGGCCGCCTTCAGCAGTAGAAGCAGCAGGTAGAGCCGGGGCCAGAACTGCGGCCCTCGCCGCGCGGGTGCGGGTGGCTGAGGGCGGTTCGCGCCCCAAACCCCGTAATGCAACATCCCTTTGCCACCAGGGCGGAACACACGTTCTCTAGTAATTCAACACCCTTACTTTCAAACTGGAGGCCGGGGAGAAGAAGTTGTAAAAAATTCCTTCCCTACATGGCAAAACGTAATTTTTCCTAGGCTTAAATCTGTATTCTCAAACTGCCTAGAAGGGACGAGCCAGGCCGAGCCCGGGGCCGCACCAGATCGGCGGGAACCCGACCGAGCTCGAGGCGGAGGGGGTCCGGGGCGGACGCTGAAGGCGGACCCACGCCCGAAGGGAGGAGAAGCGCGCACCGGCGTGTTCAGGCCGCAGCCACGACTCGGGCAGAGCCTCGCGGCTCCCGCGGCCCCGGATGCGGCCTGGCCAGCCGGGCTGTTAGGGCAGCGACACCGCGGCCCTCGCGGCGCGGCCGCCGGACAGCACTGGGCCCCGAAACTTCTCGCCGCCACCTCAGCGTCTCCGGCGAAGCCCGGGAACGGGAGTGGGGGAAGGTAGGGCGCCGGCGGCTTACCCCGAGAGTGGGCGGCTCCTTCCCGCCCTGCGTGTGGCCGGGGCGCTGCGCGGCGGCGCCGGGTGTCGCGGCTGCGGCAAGAAGGTAGAGGCGGTGGAGGGAGCGATGAGCCGCGAGAGACGAGAGGCGCCGCCGCCACCGCAGACAGCTCCGCAATATGGCTGCCTGGCGGCTCCTCGGGGGAAAGGCGGGGCTGCCCCACGCCCCCCGCCTCCCCCTGCCGGCCGGCCGGCCTCGCGCTGCGTCCCGAGCAGCAACGCCGCAGTCGCCGCCGCCGCCGCCGCCGCCGCCGCCAGACCTCCCACGCCCCGCCCCCGCCCCTCCCAGCCCCGCGGGCTCGCGGCCGCCAGCCGCGCGGAGCGTCGCCTGGGGTCCCCGTCCCGGGCGGGGACGCGCGAGGGCGGGGCTGCGGCTCCAGAGCCCCGAGGGAAAGAGGGAGAGCGCGGGGGTGGGGGACTCCTTCCGGGGAGGACTGAGCTTGAGCTAAGCCCGATGCTCAGGGAAGAAGAGCCGCCCAACCCGGAGCTAGGAGTGGGCCCGCCGCCGCCCCTCGATGGGCGGAAACTTGAAACTCCCGCTGGTGCCAGAAAACTCACCGAGGGCGTTTCTATCGCCCCCAAGGAGGAGTTCTTCCCCGAGGGAATCCAGAACCGAGTCGAGCGTGTTACTTGGCTGTTCAGCTTGAAAATCCTGGACCTGGAGAGAGAAAAAGACCTGCCTTAGAGGAATTTATGCATGCAATAAAGAACTTTACATTATTTTTGCAGAATTTACCCAACTAGAAAAACTTGCTTTTTCAGGGGCAATTTTTAAACCGCCACCGAAACCTCAATGGATATGGCCCCAATCAAGAGTGCACATTTTTATCCAGGCAAGGATATTTGATAAATCTTTATTATCTCTGGCATTCTTCTGCAGTTGGAAGAAGTCGGTTAAAAGGAAAATGTTGGAAGTGGGACCCCAAAGAGCAGCCAAACCTAAATTATCCTAGACTTTGTGAAAGTTAGGCATTTGATCATGGTGTGACTCTAGCCCACTGACTTTAGTGGTCGGGACTAGATAGACTTCTGGTTCTGTCATCTACTTCCAAGCCCCTGTTATTTTCTGCTGGGATTCAAAGAGCAAAACTTGCTCTGAGTATAGAAACAGAAAGTGCACAAAATCAGATTCGCCGAGCTTGCTCTGTTTGCAGTGCTTTATATACTTTTTATTAATAAACTTTAGATTCAAATAAAACCTCACGAGTGTATTTAACTTCTATAGAACAAATAATTCATATACTTCCTGCCTTAGCATTTGCCTTCCCTGAGACAATAGCTTTTCCAGGAACTCTCTCCCCTGATTACTTTCACTAAATTTACTCTTTAGTGAGTTTCCACCATTGCCCTTTGAGACCTCTCTGAACAATTAAAAGCCCCAAGAGTTAACTCAAAGGCCTTTAGATTCCTCAAGAATGGGAACCAGGTGTGTACTTTTTTTTTAACTATAAGATTACTCCCTGACCTTCTCCCTGGGGTGCAAGAATTATCCAGGTGATTGTCCAGCCTTCCACAACAGGCTGCGTGGATAAAGAGTCAAAGTATTGTGTGAATTCCTAGATAGTACACTAATCAAATATACTTTTGCAACAGAAAATGAAGCATTCATTATCGTTTGTCACATGCCAGGCACTGGTGTGAAATGCTTTACGTGACTATTTCTTTTAATAATTACAACAACCCTGAGTTTGGGGTAAATATTATTATTGACCTTTTTAAAAAACCGATGAATAAAGAGAGCCTCAAAGGAGTTAAGTAGGGACATCCCTGTTGGCACACTGGTTAAGAATCTGCCTGCCAGTGCAGGGGACACAGGTTTGAGCCCTGGTCTGGGAAGTGTGCCACGACTACTGAGCCTGAGCTCTAGAGCCCGCGAGCCACAACTACTGAAGCCCACGTGCCTAGAGCCCATGCTCCGCAACAGGTGAAGCCACCGCAATGAGAAGCCCGGGAACCGCAACAAAGAGTAGCCCCTGCTTGCCGCAACTAGAGAAAGACCACGGGCAGCAACAAAGACCCAACACAGCCAAAATAAATAAATTTATTTTAAAAAAAGGAGTTAAGTAATCTGCTTGATGTATTATAACACAGCTAGGAAGTTGCAGAGCTGTGACCAAACCCAGTATTATTTGACTCCAAAGCCTTGATTTTATCCTATACTCTTCAACAGCAAGCAGACCAAAAATTGTAATACTTCAGTCAGCTATCATATTAGTAAACATTTAAGTAAAGGATAATATTCAGTGCTGGTGAGATTAAAAGGGTGCTTCCAGACATTGTGAGTGGGAGTGTAAACTGAAACAACCTATTTAGAAACAGTTTGGTGCTGTGATTCAACCTAAAAAAAATTCATACTCTGTATCTGAGATTTTATCTGAATGAAATAATCTGAAATAGAGCAAAAGTTTTGTTCATAAGGTGTATGTCACAATATTATTTATAAGATGCAAAAATAAAGATTATGGAAACTAAATGTCTTAAAAGTAACCATAAGTACTTTGTAGCATTTTAGGTAACAATTTAAAAAGTATAGTATTAAGTGAAGAAAAACCCCACAAGTTATGAAACTAACCATGTAGTATGATCACATCTATGTTTAAAAACAACAAAACAAAACTATGAAGTGTTAGAAAAAAGGAAAAATTGAAACCCAGAGTTGTCTCAGGATGATGTTTCTATGGGCACCCCTCCCCCCCCGCCCCTTATTCTATTCTTCAGTATTTTCTGTATTACTTTTGCAGTGGAAAATATATATATATAAGGCTTAATTGAAATTTTTATTTCTCAGTTTAATTCCAACACTTCAGATTTTAAGGGGTAAAATCACATTTGCTAAAACTACTTTTTTTTAGAAAAAATCTGATGAACAATCTATTACTAAGTCTTCCATGCTAGAATCCTGCTCTACTCCACCACAATATATTGGCTAATTCTGAATTCTGGGATTCCGATGATTAGTTATAAAGCATTTGTCTCACTAGCACGTATAAGTCTTTCTTAAAAATGAAGAAAATTCAGTTTTGCAAGTACGGTTTATAAATGGAAGTTTTTTTGTTTTTTTTTTATCTAGAACTAACATTGAGTTCCAGGCCTTTACTAGTTTGAATAACACTTGTTCGTCTCCCTCTAGATTCAGTAATGGGAAAGGCAAACAAACAATGCTGTGTAATATGCACCATAATAAAGATAAACACATTATTGTCAAGGAGACAGAAGAGAGGGTAATTAACTCTGCCTAGAGAAGAGAAAGATAAGCAGAGAAGGGGAGAGTAAAGGAATGAGTAGAAGTTCCCTAAAAGAAGTGAGGGGAAAGGCAATTAGCTTGGGAGACACAGTGGAAAGATGGCATTGATGTTTAGACATAAGAATATTTACAAACAGAGACTTCAGAAAGGTAAATTGAGGTCCGTTCGAGTTCAGAATTTGTCCTTCCTCCTTGAAGAAATAGGAGTCCGTAACAGGTATTCTTTTTTTGTTTGTTTGTTTTTAGTTTGTTTGTTGGTTTGTTGGCCATGCCATGCAGCTTGTGGGATCTTGGTTCCCAGACTAGGGATCGAACCTGGGCCCTAGGCAGTGAAAACACAGAGTCCTAACCACTAGACCACCAGGGAATTTCCATAATAGGTATTAAGAAGAGGAATAATGTGATCTGATTTATGTTAGCAAAGTAACTGGCAGCCGTGTGGATTGCTTGGGAGAGAGGTTCAATGACAGTGAAAGTGGATGTTGAGATTCTGAGGGATGCCTTATGTAGACAGTTTTGCCTCTAGCACAGGAGGATGAGGGTCTGAACTTGGGAGGTTTATGAGGATGAAAAAGAGGAAATAGAATCTTTCAAAAGATTTGAGAAGTAAGAGAAAAGGAGAAGTGAAAATGTTTTCAGGGTTTCTGATGGGTACCATTAAGATAAATGCGGATTGTAAAAAAAGTAGAACTGAGAGATGAAGATAATTAGGCAGGTTAGGAAGATGCTGACTTTTAAGTGTCTACGGGCACTCTAGGACTCAGTAACTGGAAATATATGAACTATAAGTACAGCAAATGAGATATCCAATAAATACTTGTTAAAGAAATGAACATAGATAACATGCTAAAATAGGCCTTTCATTTCCAACTATTTCTTTGGAAAATATAGTTTCGTTCAAACCAAGGATTTTACTACAGTTTAGAATTAAATTAATCTGGAGCACCATAACATACTAAAATATTTTTCCATCAAAAAGTTTTATTCACAGGAATTCCCTGGTGGCATAGTGGTTAAGAATCCTCTTGCCAAGGCAGGGGACATGAGTTTCCCTGGTCCAGGAAGATCCCACATGCCGCAGAGCAACTAAGCCCGTGTGCCACAACTACTGAGCCTGCTCTGTAGAGCCTGCGAGCCACAACTACTGAGCCCACGTGCCACAACTACTGAAGCATCTGTGCCCGTGCTCCACAACAAGAGAAGCCACCTCAATGAGAAGCCTGCACACCGCAAGGAAGAGTAGCGCCCGCTCACCACAACTGGAGAAAGCCCACGTGCAGCAACAAAGACCCAACACAGCCAAATTAATTAATTAATTAATTTAAAAATGTATTCACTATTTTTTAAAAGCTACAGCAATGTAAAATCACTATTTTTAAAACCTATACATAGAAAAAATACAAATGTGAATCTTCTGTTGTAAACTGTGGTATTTCATACTATTCACATTATCTTGCATATTTAAGTACATATTCACAATGTGTTCACCAATATAACAGACCTCAGTAAAAACAGGCAAAGTAAATAAAACTATCTTATCACCTGCTTTGTATACCTAGTAAGCCATACAAATTTAACTGCTGATATAAGCTATAAAATTTCAGTACAGTCAATAGAGGTTTCATGTCCAATGTACCCAAACTAAGAGTCAAGAAACCACAGGTGGATTCCTACCTTTACTCTCTCCCTATCTAAGATTAAATTACATAGGTACATAATTCATAATGTGATCACAGATATGAGCATGTAGTCTTCAACAAAGACAAGGTAAAAGTTATTGCTTAATCCTCTCTGCTTAGGTAATAAAGCCAATTTAGTTCATGATAAACAGCAATAACATTTCAGAGGTAAGTAATAAATGGAGTGGAAAGTGTCCAAGTGAGGAAATCTATAACCTTGGCTTTATTCCCAATTCCTACCAACAAGTTGCTAAGTGACCTTGAAAGAGCCAATGGACTAGTCTGTACTTTACTTGCAAACAATGTTAAAAGAGGGAGAATGTTATATACACCTTTTGGGCCTGTCCCAGAGATTGTTTTAAGGCATTGTAGATTTTCAGAACTAGACAAGGAGCTCAAAAAGCACTAAATCCCCTCCCCAGTATTACTGTGAAATGGCCAATCCATCCCATCAGCAGTGGTTTCCTGCCACTGACTATGTGAGATTCTAGGAACATCTTTTTCTTTTTTTCTTTTTCTTTTTTTTAATGGACTCAGTTTTCTCATCTACTAAATAAGGGAGCTGGATTAGACAGACAATCTGTAAGCTTTCTTCAAGCTCTAAAATCCTTCATTTCTGACTGTGATTCACATATAAAATATTTGATTCTCATACATAACAATGAGTAATTTCTAGAATTCATTATGTATTTTACAACATAAAGCATTTACATGGAGGATCACTTACCATGATATTTCACAATTTTTGACTCAAACATCCATTAGTTTATGACCCATTAAGCTTTGTACATTGTTAGACTTTCCTTGCCTCATTACAGAGCTATAAATAAATAAATGATAAATATTCGCCCTGAACTTAGCATTGAGTATTCTAGGTAGCTGTTTTCTAGTTTATAACACAGTAGTTTTATTTTAATTTAAACCTATACAACAGTGTTATTTACTGTCAAGGAAAGGTACCCAGCACTTTGCAAAGTGTCAAGATTTAAACTTTTCTGTGGTAGTTTTCAAATATAACCACAAATTATTTGATACCCATCAAGAGATGGGGCCTAATTTCCCTTCCCAGGAATGTGGGCTGAACTTAGTGACTTGCTTCTAACCAAAGAATAAAGTGGAATTGATGGCATGTGACTTCCAAGACTACATTATAAAAGGCACTGCAGCTTCATTCTGGCTGGTTCTGTGTGGGATCACTTGCTTTGGGGCAAACCAGACACCATGTGATGAGGACACTCAAGCAGCCTTGTGGAGAGGTCCATGCGGTGAGAAATGGAGCCTCCTGCCAGGATCCCATGAGGAAGTAAGGGCTTCTGCTTACAGCCCTGTGAGTGAGCCACTGTGGGAGCAGATGAATCTTCGAGCCCCAGTCAGGCCTTCAGATGACTGTAGCTACTACTGACATTCTGAATGCCACCACCTGAGAGACCCTGAGCAAGAACCACCAGCTAAGCTGCTCCTGAATCTCTGACCCCAGAAATGGTGAGATAATGTCTGTTGTTTTGAGTCACTGAAGTTTGGGATAATTTTTTTGATCAACAACAGATAACTAATGTATTTACCTATAAGGAATTTCTACTCTAATTAGGCCACTCCTTGTTTTCAAAAAATGATTGAATTACATAACACAATCACACAATTTTACAGTAGAACTGGACAGGACTTTAAAGTTTGCCTCTTATTTTGCAGAAACAGAAATTAAGATCTGCAGAGTTTGTCTCGCTCAAGTCTGGTGTGCTTCCATTATTCCCTATCTCCGCTAGAAACGCAGGAGCCATCCTAACACTTTCCTTCACCTCCTTCATACCCAGCCTGTTACTATTTAATCCTGTCGCTTTTACCTCCTCTTGTGTCTGTCCACCTTTTTATATCTATCCCACTCCCAATCGGGTCACACAACAGTTATCTCTTCTGGACTCCAGCAGTAGCCCCCTAACTGGTCTTCTCACATCTACTTGTGCCTCCTACAATTAGTTCTCGGTACTGAATCCAGAGTTAATTTGTTGAAAAAATTATGATTATCTCACTTCTTCCCATCTCCCTGCCCCTCCCGACCCCACACTCATTTGTTGATTCCTATTGCCGGTCATTGGTTTGCACTTGTTCTCTGAGCTCAAGCCACTCTGGCCTATAATTCCTAGAATATGCCTGATGTCCCACCCAGGGTACTGAGACTTTGCATACACAGTTCCTTCTGCCCCATTCACCTAGTTGACACCTAACCATCTTTTAGATGTCCATCACAATCAAGCCTGTACTGACCACCCTACTACCCTGGTCCAATCTCCACGTAACTTTTCTTCACAGTGTTTAATAGCAGGTACATTGTTAACACGTAGATTTTTTTCAAACTTGACGTCTGTCCTCTTAAACTACCAGTCTAAAAATGTAGATACAATGTCAATTTCTTTTTACTCTTGTATCCTAGCACTTAGCATGATGTGCAGAACATTATAAGGTGGCCAAGAAATATTTGTTGAATGAATGAATGAAATCACCCAAGAAGTTAGTGTGGGACTAAAATCCAGGTTTCCTGACTCCAAGGTTTAATGTTATTTACAACACCTGCTGCTCTCAATTTGATGTATTCAACTCTAAGTACCAATACAATACATTTATTAAGTGCAAAGAAAATCATTGACATTCTTCAAATATTGTTTTTGGCAACACTAGTGATATACAATATCTAGGCATAGTTACTGTATTATAATGACAAAGCTGTCATGTAGACTTATTTACTTTGTGACTTTGCCACTTATTTCCTGAAATACAACTGTGATGGTTAATTTTATGTGTTAACTTGAAGTCTAGATAGCTGGTAAAATAATTGTTTCTAGGTGTGTCTCTGAGCATGTTTCTGGAAGAGGTTAACATTTGATTGGATAGACTGAGTGAAGAGATCTGCCCTCACCAATGTGGGTGAATCATCCAATCCATTGGGGGTCCAAATAGAACAAAAAGGTGAGTGAAGGGTGAAACCTCTCTCTCTCTTTTTTTTTTTTAGCTGGAGGTGCATCTTCTGCTCTTGGATGTCGCAGCTCCTGGTTCTCAGGCTTTTAGATTCTGGGACTTTTGCCAGCAGTCCCCTGGTCCCCAGGCTTTCAGACTCAGACCATACTACAACACTGGGTTTCCTGGCTCTCCAGGTGGCAGATCGTGGGAATTCTTCATCTCCATAATCACATGTGAGCCAATTCCTATTAAAAAAAAAAAAAACTCCTCTTATACATATCTCTATATATCCTATTGGTTCTGTTTCTCTGAGAACGTTGAGTGAGCAATACAACAACCATTACTTAAAATAACTAAAACACAACTTGTACTATAAATTGCTTTACACAATATGAAATTTATTAAGTTAGTAATTGAATGTATGAATACTTTTTTTACACAAGAAGCTAACATACAATATAAGTTTAATGATTACAGAAAAGTTGGAGAGACTGTCTGAATCAGAGTTGGCTATTGCTGATAAATATCTAGCTGTTATGATAACTATGTGTGAAGAAAAGGGACAAACTCTAGGCCCTCTGCAAATCCACTTAAGTCCTTGATCTAGTCCAATTATTAGTCTCTGGAGTGCTTTTCAAGTCACTGCGTTGTGCCTCTGTTCCCTTCCTCAAGACTCCTTCTATAGGCATTGTAGTGACCTGATTCCAAAAAAGGGTACCTAGTGTGGCACTGAAGCATTGAGGTAGTGACCACTCGACACTCTGACCGACTCTCAGTTGTAGGGTAAACATGATGGCTTCCAGGGTGCAGGTACAGGGCATTATGTAAGTTCTTCATGGGAAACATAACAGAATGACATTCCCAACTAGTGAAGGACCTTTGGTTCAAAATTATGGTGTAACTAATTTGGAATTTGAAAAATGTCCCCCACCCCACCCCCGTGGAAATGATTTTGAAGGGTGGTTCAGTTCTGAAGCTAGTCTGCAGAAGCTTATTAAAATGTAATGTAACTGGACCCACAGTAATGTGCAACCAACTGAGGTTTGTAATCATGTTTCCATTGGAATGTATATTGGAGTTTCAACTTGAGATGAAAAAAACATATCCCTTTTTTGACAGATTGAAATTCATTCATTCATTTATTTAATCTGTCACTCAATCACTGAACATTTATTTAGCATTGGCTATGATGCAGGCTCTGTTCTAGGTGCTGGGAACCCAAGATTAACAAGACTACTTTGCCCCCGAGAAAGTCAGTCTACTGGAAGGGGTAATGTCAAAGCAGAAAATTACAAAATAATTTGAAAATTACTCTAGCTAAGCCCTCTTCCCAGGCTTATATATTCATTTCCCGCTTAACATCGCTACTTGGCACTCAGGAATCTCTCAAACTCAACATGCCCAGAGCTGAACCCATCATCTTCTTCATTAAACTTCCTTTTCCTCTTTCCCTTCCCCCTCCTCCTCCCTCTTTTCCTCTTCCTCCTTCTGTATATGTTCATCTCAATTTGTGAAACCATCTTCCGATGAGACATCCATCATAGAAGCCTGAGAATAATCCTGAATTCATTCAACCCCCACATTCCATCAGTCATCAAGTCTTACTAACATTATCTCTTAAAGAGTCTTCTAGCCCACTCTTCCTCTCTAACTCTGCTACCTACCACTGTCTGAATCCAGGATACTGGCAAGCCTCCTAACTAAAATCCCAGACTAGGGTTCTTTCTCAAACATATCCTTCATAGAGTGCTATTTCTCACGTTTTCTAACTAGAGAGCTTAGCACAGGGCCTGACCCACAGTAAGTTCTATTGTAATTAATGTCATGTATTCATGCAGATGAGAAGCATTGACAGGCCAGGTTTCTGAATGGGTAGCATTCTATTTGTTTTATGTTAGTCTGGAATGTCAACATTCTGGTGACTCAAAGGTGATCGGGTCACTGGATATCTGGCTTATATAATCTAAATTTGCGAGAGGTAGTATAATGTAACGGTAAAAATTTTGGCCTTTGAATCCAGTGCTGCCATGTAAGGAATATAAAATGACACTTGATGTTATTTTTTCTTCCTTTTTCTTTTTTTTATTCCAAAGAAAGTCAATTTTCTACTGTACCAGTTAGGATTAAGCTCAGCAGAAACTGACTAAAAGCCCCAAATAACAGTGGTTTTGAAAAGATAGAAACTTCTCTCTTAAAATGATATCCAGGTAGGCATTCTAAAGCTGATGTGGTGTCTTCCCAATCACCAGGAGCTCCAACCGCAGCCTTGTTATCTTCATGCTCCACCATCTTCAACATGTGGCTTCCAACTCATGGCAAAAGATGGCTGCCCCAGCTCCAGCCATCATATTTACATTAAAGCCACGAGGAAAGGAGAAAGCCATTCCCATTCTTTTAAAGGGATTTTCCAAAGTGTATGTGTGTGTGCATCTTATTAGATTTTATTATATACATTACATATTATTATAATGTAATATATGTTATTATTATTATATTTATATATAAATAATAATATTCATTGGTCAGAACTTAGTCATATGACCAAGTATAGCTGCAAGAGAAGTTGCATACTACAGGGTTTACTCTGGGCAACCATGTATTTAGCTACAAATTAAAAATACTATCTTATATAAAGGAAGTAACAATGGATATGATAAGTGTCTTAACATGGGTTCCCCAGAAAGCAGAGGCTGAGACAAAGTGAATGGGCTCCCATTTACCACGGAGGACAAAGCCAGGAGATAAGGAGTGAAAAGAGGGTGAGTGAGGCAGGGAAGGAGGGAGAGCCAATGTCAGAGTCCTTATTGAATTGGCCATCACTTTGTATCAAGCATAACTAACCACTTGATCTTATATGGTAGCCCTCAGAGAGGAGTGTGAATGACCACATCTCAGAACAGTGTGTCGAGGTGAGAAAGAAGGAGAAATTCAACCTCTGGTTCCTATCTCCTGTCATCTGAGATTCATCCCATCAGGTATTAACCTCCTTGCAATTCCAGCTGTTTGCCTGCATGCTGTATGGGTCCCAAGACATCTCATGCTTCAGCATCAATAGTGGAGCTTCAGCAAGAGAGTCAGTAGGCGTGTGCATGGGCATGAGGGGAATCATCATCACACGGCATCTGCATAAAGTCAGAGTGCATGCAGAGCTGGTACTGCAGCAAGAGCTGGGGCCAAACAAGAAGTCGAAACCCTGGAGACAAATGAGACTGACAGATCTCAAGGGGCATCTGATGCAACAAACATCCAACAGTCTCTCTGCCCCACTACTTTAAATTGGGGTTAACCTCTCACTGACAAAGCCAGTAAGTCCCTGGTACACATGCCCCAAAATGAGATACTTACACAACTGAATTTGTAACAACAATAACATTTAGCAACCACCTGCTCTAGACCAGGTAGTCTGCTAAGAGGTTCGTATGTACTATTTCATTGAATCCTCACAACAAACCCAGATGGAAAGTATTATTCTTTTTCTTTTACTATTTTTTTTTGCTCTTAATTTTCTATATGAGGAAATGAATGGACATATTAACATAGCTAGTAATAGCATATTAACATAGCTAGTAACATAGCTAGTAATTACTAACATAGCTAGTAATTAACATAGCTAGTAATAATTACATAGCTAGTAGCTAGAAACATAGCTACTAACATAGCTAGTAATCACCCAAGGCTTATTTGGGTGATCTCCTGAGGCAGGGCTTCTCTGAGGCAGAGCATTAATAATGAGAAAGTTGCAAAATCAGTGAGGGATTAAAAGAACATATTTTCAGGAAAGGAAACTTTATGATCTTAAAACACATGTCAGTATCTGATAGAAAAAAAACTAATGATTTTTTCTTCTGTGCTGTAGAGTACCTCCATCTATTCCTACCCAGAAACTAGCAGTGCCTTTGGTAGCAAAGTTCCCTGCTAGTGATAATTCCTGAGGACATGTCTCCTCTCCAGGCCTGGCCCTTTATTCATCCTTTTCTCCCAGATGATCCAAGTCTGACCATAGCTTTCTTCTGGCATCACCCCTCATTCCCCAGCCTGAATTTTCTTCCCTCTTTGACTCTGAAAACAATATAATTGTTTATTTCCTCCCTTCCTTGTCTATATGCCAGCAAATGACTCAGAAAAGTGTTTCTAAGGAGTTTTACAGCTTTCAAAAGAAGAAAAGAATCTGGGGGGGAGGTGGTTAAAATAGCATCACAGAGAAATTTCAAACTTATAAGCACTCATTTTTCCTTAGAATGTAAACCTAACTAGGTCAGACTGTCTAAGGTTTCTTCTCTTTTCTGGCCCAACATTTTGGTAAAAATTGGATCTAGACAATCCAGTTCCTTGATCTCTTATCTACCCTCAGCACTGGAGCCTCTGAGGCCTCCTTCCTTGGCTAAGGAAGACATCATTCTTTCCACTCAACCAAATCTCCTCTATAAATCTGTATGGAAAAGAACAGAAATACTGAGGAAGGGATGAGGTTGACAAAGGCTCAAGTGTGATTTATTCAAACTTCAAAGAAAATTCAGACTGCTCATCTTCACATTCATCTCTTCTTTCTTCACACAGAAAGAAGGGCTATTCTGAGCATAACATCCAAACCCAAGGTGTCAATCTCCTTTATTGTTGTTTTATTCTCCACCTTTTTTCTTGACTCTGAGATAACAATCATTTGTTCATCCAGCAAACTTTTGTAAAGAACCTGCAAAGCACCAAGCACCATGAAAGGCAGCAGGGGTAAGTTACTTGCACCTATCATTTCAATACTACCCTTCATCATTTCAACACACTTTTATAACATACTGCAATTTCTAATGAATATACACATTATTTACTTTTAAATCACATTTTAGATAATTTCTCTAAGCATGTTTCTGTAGACCTCATTCATAGTATATTTATTCATTCTTTGGCCTCAAATAGTATAACTTTTTGTCTGCTTCCTTACCATTTTTCTTTCCGAATACCCCACCAAAAACTGACACTGGACCCATGGACCTTGGCCCAGCCTGGATTCTCTCTGTAGTGCTTACCCACCAGCACCACAGACTGAGCCTACACCATTTGCTGAGTGCTGGACCAGCAAGGACAATCATTTGGGTGAAGGTCAGAGCTGTTAAAGACCCCAAAGACTCAGCATTCTATAGAATGCACAAAAATGAAAACGCCCTAGCACTTGATCTTTGTCTTAGTTTTCTTCCTGATATAACACAGTTTAAGAAAAAAACAGGAAATATTTCTGGATTGCAGATCCTAGAATGACTCTTCATGGCTTTACCTATTCATAGTCTATATTCATATTCATAGTCCATAAAATTTATACTTGATATCTATAGCTAAGTAATTGTTACTTTTCGCCAAGTGACAATTCTCTGCTGGAAAATAATAAAACATTAAGAAAAAGAAAAATAAATTTATCATTTCACAAATTATGCCTTAAATTTTTACTTATTTTTGTATCAGAATCAGAAACTATAGATATATGAGTTACAATGCAATGCAGTGTTGATGAATTTGACACTACTTGTCTCATAAATGTAATGCTTTGGTTTTTACTTTTCTGCAAAACTGACTCATGTCTTTTAAGTAGGATGTCATATCAAAATAATAATTTCCTTGAAGGAATTTCCTTGTTTCCTTAGACAATGGGTACGGGGCGAATAGTGTTAAAATTTAAAAGCTCTAGACTTCCCTGGTGGCGCAGTTGTTGAGAGTCCGCCTGCCGATGCTGGAGACGCCGGTTCGTGCCCCGGTCCAGGAAGATCCCACATGCCGCGGAGCGGCTGCGCCCGTGAGCCATGGCCGCTGGGCCTGCGCATCCGGAGCCTGTGCTCCGCGACAGGAGAGGCCACGGCAGTGAGGGGCCCAAGTACGGAAAAAAAAAAAAAAAAAAAAAAAAAAAAATTTAAAAGCTCTGTAAGATTCAATACTTTGGAGAATATTGTAAAATCAGCTCTTTCACATACTTTTATATACTTCCAGTGGGATGTGAGTTGGTACAATATTCCTGAAAAACAGTTTGGCACCATGGGTCAGGAGTCCTAAAAATATTCATGCACTTTGATCATTAATCCATTCTAAGAATCTATACTTAAAAATTAGGACACGGTTTAACACACACACACATACAAAGATGTTCAACACAGCATTATATAAATTAGTGCAAATTTGAGAACAACCTAAGTGTCCCTATGCAAGAAAAGTTAAATAAATCATGGTATATCCATACAAAGTAACATTTATTATACAATAGAAAAATTGCATTTTTGGAAATTATATAATTACATGTAAAATGCTTTTAATGTAATGTTAAATTAAATTCAATATACAAAACATTACGTATAACATAATCCCAATTTTAAAAAAAATATTATTTTCATATATGCATGAAGAAGTCTGAAAACAAAATAACAGCTGTTATTCCTGAGTGGTCAGAAATATATTTAATATTTTTTTCTATTTTCCACATTTTCTAAAGTAACTTTTAGTAATAAAATGTTATTAAACCATGTTTAGACTCTTAAATATAACTTTAGCTTAACTACATAAATAAAGACTTTAAGTATGAATTTTGAAATGTTGGGTCAAGCACATGCGCTTGGGTTGCTAACATTACAAAATTCACAAACAAAGGGGTAAAAAGAGCAATGTTTACAAAGCATTTCCCCTCCAGCTTTATTGAGCTATACTTTCTGTACAATAAATTGCACACATTTAATGTATAAAATTTGATGAGTTTTGACATATTGAGCCTCACAATCCATCACCATCACCACAGTCCAGATAATGAATACATACCATCCCCAAAAGTTTCATGTGCCCTTTTTTCCATCCATTCCTCTCTTTTCCCAACCCAGACCCAGGCAACCACTGAATCAGATCTTTGTTGCTATAGTTTGCATATCCTAGAAGTTTATATAAATGGAATCATTCAGTGTGTATTTTTTTTGGTTGTGTTTCTTTCACCTTAGAATAATTATTTTGAGATTTATTGATGCCATTGCATGTATCAATGGTTTGTTGCTTTTCATTATTGAATAGTATTTCATTGTGTGGATGTATTGTAATTTGTTTTTCCATTCAATTGTTGATGAACGTTTGAGTTGTTTCCAGTTTGGAGCTGTTACAGATAAAGCTGCCATAAACATTTGTATATAAATTTTATATGGAATATATTTTCATTTCTCTTGAGTAAATACCCAGCAGTGGGATGATTGGGTCAAATTGTAGGTATATGTATAACTTTTTAAGAAACTGCCAAACTGGTTTCAAAGTGGTGGCACCACTTCACATTTCCACCAGCAGTGTATGAGAATTCCAGTTGCTTTATATTTTCACCAACATTTGATATTGTCAGTCTTTTTAATTTTAGCCATTTTAGTGGATGTGTAGTGATACTGCATTGTGATTTTAATTTGTATTTCTCTAATGACTCATGATGAGATTTTCATGTTCTTTTCACTCATATATTTTCTATGCTAAAGTGTTCAATTATTTTGCCCATTTTTAACAAAAGTTTCCATTTGATTGGTTTATGAGGTATTTTAAAATTCTGAAGTCCCATGCATGGTAAAAGTTTTGCAACGATTTTCTCCCAGTCTGTGACCTGCTGTTTCATTTTCATACCAGTGTCTAAAGAGCAAAAGCTTTTTATTTTAAAGAAGTCCATTTACTAATTTTTTTCTTTTCTGGTTCATGCTTTTTGTGTCATATTTAAGAGCTCTTTAACAAACTAAATGTCATTAAAATTTTTCTCCTATGTTTTCTTCTAGAACTATTATAGTTTTAACATTTATATTTAGGTCTGTAACACATTTCAAGTTAATTTTTGCACATGATGTGAAGTAGGTTTTGAGGTTCATTTTAGGGGTTATTTTTTTAGTACTATTTATTGAAAAGATTTTCCCTTCCTCATTAAATTGCCTTGGTACCTTTGTGGAAAACAAATTGAATCTATTTCTGGACTCTCTCTTTCATTACATTGATCTAAATGTCTGTTTTATGACAATTCCTCACAATTTTGATTGCTGTAGATTTATAGTAATTTTGAAACCAGGTAGTGTATATCTATTAACTTTATTCTTTGTTTTTAAAATTGTTTTGACTATTCCAGGTATGTTGCATTTTCATACAGATTTTAGAATCAGTTTATGAATTACTATAGAAAAAATAATGCTAATATTTTGACTGGAATTTCACTGAATCTACAGATCAATTTGGGAAGAATTGATATTTTAACAATACTGAGTCTTCCAATTTAGGAACACACTGCATGTCTCCATTAATTTGAGTCTCAGAAATGTTTTATAGTTTTCAATGTATAGGTCTTAACATGTTTGGTCAAATTTATTCCTAAATATTTTTTGGTGCTATTATAAACGGTATTGATTTTATACATTTCTTTTTTTTTCAAAATAAATTTATTTATTTTTTGCTGCAGTGGGTCTTTGTTGCTGCATGCAGGCTTCCTCTAGTTGCGGTGAGCTGGGGCTACTCTTCGTTGCAGTGCATGGGCTTCTCATTGCGGTGGCTTCTCTTGTTGCAGAACATGGGCTCTAGGTGCACAGGCTTCAGTAGTTGTGGCACGCTGACTCAGTAGTTGTGGCTCACAGGCTCTAGAGCACAGGCTCAGTAGTTGTGGTGCATAAGCTTAGTTGCTCCGAGGCATGTGGGATCTTCCCGGACCAGGGCTCGAACCTGTGTCCCCTGCATTGGCAGGCGGATTCTTAACCACTGCACCACCAGGGAAGCCTACTTTTATAAATTTCAAGATGAGATTGTTCTTCACTAGAATGTAGAAATATAATTGATTTTTATATTGGTCTTGTATCCTACAATATTACTACATCCAATAATTAGTTCTAGTGGCTTTTTTGTAATTCTGTAGATTTCCTATAGGTGATCGTGTTTCCTGCAAATAAAAACAGTTTTACTTCTTCCTTTCCAATCAATGTGCCTTTTATTTCTTGTTTTGGCTTTATTGCACAGCCAAAGACCTTCAGTACAATCTTGACTAGAAGTAGTAAGAACAGATATCCTTGCCTCACTTCCAATATTAGGGGAAAAGCATTCAATATTTACTATTAAATATGATGTTAGCTGTAGGTTTTTCATAGTTGCCCTTTATAAGACTGAGGAAGTTCCTTCCTATTCATATTTTGCTGAGAGTTTTGTTAATGATATTGAATTTTTAAACATTTTGAGCATTATTTGAAGTTTGAGCAATTACTTTAATATTAATTTTAAAATTTGCACCAAATACACACAAGAGTCATGTTTAATATTATTTATAAAATTTGCAATGGATTTATAGTATCTCTAATTTTAAAAAATGAAGAATTTTCTCATTAATATTAAAAATCAAATTTTTGACTTCTTTATGGCAGCTTTAGTAATAAATAGAACATTAAGTGATTTGAGGTTGAGGTTTTCTTTTCACAGTCAACAATTTAAATTTTAGTTCCATATGTTGTGACAATGAGGAAAGTTAATTACTCAGCAGTTACTCCAATGTGCTAATAAATACAGATATTTGGTTTCAAAAACACATGTGTGACCCTAGAATTATACGTTACAGGTGATGCCTGGGTAGCAGTGCTGTCTTTGCTTCGCTCTCCTCTTGATTGTGTGGAGACCAGGCTGCAGTATAGGCAAAGCGACTCTCCTCATTTATTGCAATGGGGCATCACAAGTCACATATTTTAAGGGATTTAGACTCAGGTAAAGTCAGCCTTGATGTAGACTACGACAGTCAAAAGAGAACCATTGAAAATAAAATTCCCCAAACACCCAGACTCAAAAAGCTGATACCAAAGTCCCATTGTTTATCATAGGTGCATGATGTACCATTTTATGAAAATATGCAAAGATATTATCATAAGTTCTAGACAGATTGTCAGGAAATCCTCTTTTTAAAAAAAGAAAGAAAAGAGCCACACCTAATTTACTATTCTTTGGAAAAATCCATTGGTTTGTATGATAAACATTAAAATAGACTTATTATACACCTGGCTAGGTGCCAAGCCATTCTTCTGTGAACACTGAGATAATGGACCTTCATTGTTCTCTGTGTTATCGCTGCCAGTTCCTGTCAGACTGGTCCTCAGCAGTTACATGGGCTTCTGCCATTTATCAAAAGTCTGAGGCTTAGAAATCTTTCTCTACTTGTCTGAAACAACAATTCATTTGTTTAACAAACATACATTTGATGAAATTTGCAAGGTTCACATGTGACTGGTAAACTGTAAACAGAGAAAATGTGTAAAACCATATTGCTTTAGGAAAACTTATAGAATTGGCTACATTTATCTTTGGTAGAGACATTTTCTCCTTTCTTTGATTTGACAATGAATCATTTTAGATTTCACTAAAGTAAGAACTTTCTATTGTTTAAAGGCAGTCTTATTTGGTAAAACATAAGGTAACGAACTCCAGCACACACAGTTAGTGACAGTGTTACAAAATTATATAACCTTAAAGCAAAAAGGGACCTAATTTCATTTAGCAATAAATTTCCATGTTAGCTTTGTTCTTCTAGAGATGAAGATTTCACTGTGTCCTTTGGTCTTCTTTCTGCCATTTAACTTCTATACTACCAGGATCATAAAGTTATTTTGCTGAATTTTTTTTTTCTATTTTAAGCACAAAATCCTCCAGTTCTGCCCTTTTTAGAAATAAGAACTGTTTAGTCAATTAGACTCTGAGCTAAACTGCATTTTTACAAATCTCTAAATGTGCGTTTATAAATCAGTGATAACATCAGCTCAGTAATTATCCTATGTAAACTTATAAGTGTGTTTTCTTTTGGTTTGGTTGTGTGAGTATATTGTAGACTAGACTGCAAAGGAGGACAATGAAAATAGGAAGACAAAGACATAAGTCTTGCATTCAGTTCCTAAATTCACTTTGGAAAGCTATTTTTGAAAAGTGAACATCAGAAATAGAAAGTGAAAAAGAAGAAGTAGGGAATTCCCTGGCAGTCCAGTGGTTAGGACTCTGCACTTCCACTGCAGGGGGCAAGGGTTTGATCCCTAGTCAGGGAACTAAGGTCCTGCATGTTGCATGGCATGGCCAAAAAAAAAAAAAAAAAAAAGTAAAAAAGGAAGTAGGATTGTAAGATATTTATGTATTAGTTACAGAAAATGTTAATGGGTTTTTGTTAATGTCACATTTTATTTGCTTAGATCCTGCAGAAGAGATTAAGAAAAAAAATGTATAAAATTCTAACACAAAGGAGGAAAAGGTTTTTGTTTTTAAACTAGGAATAGATTTTTTAAAAGTCTCTCACTCTCTGGGCAATTTTGGAATCGTGAAAGCAGCTGTGTGTCCCTTACAGGGTATCAGGCACTCTCTGTCAGCAAGACAGGGTGAGCTGGAAGGCAAGCTGGGGTTGCCTGCACTTTTCCTGGCTTCCTTCAAGTTCTTAAACATACTAAGATTTCACAGCAATTTTTGTCAATGAGTTACATTTCTCATTTCTAGGGTTGAGCCCTGATGCTCTGCTCAAGACCATAGCCTCCCAGATTCTGTTCCCTGGGAAGGGAGAAGGAAGAAAGGACAGGGCAGAAACGTGCTGGGATCAGGTGAGAGGGTTTAGTTTCATGATAATTTTTGACCTGAGCAGATGTGGGGGGTTGCTTTTGAACTTAGCCACTGTCCATAGATGGGTGCCCACAGATAGGTCAGACAGGTCACCAAACCTTCCTGTTTTGGTTTTCTCTTATATTAAAGGCACTAACTTTATTGTGGTCACAACACACACTTATATCAAATCGTCCTGTGGTACACCTTAAGCTGACACAATGTCAATTATATCTCAATAAAGCTGGAAAAAGATAAGTAAGGGCACTGAAGACTACTTATTTCAGAGGAAGTTCTGAGATAAGATGACAGGATTTCCCTGTGAGAGAAGATAAATGCTTTTCTTTAGGATAATAAACATTCCACAATTCCATAGAGGCAATGCTTTATTTGTTCCTCCTGCCCTGACAATGGGAAGTCACAAAGCCTCATTCACCTCTTACCCAAGGTCGTCATGCAAGCACAAACTTCAAGGAAAAGGATAAAGATAAGGTAAAAATCCCTAGGAAGGAGGTAGTAGTATAACCTACTGTTCAGAACTTTTCCACATCCTTCTTCCTTACTTTTTGCTCTGCCTCAGATTCCCTGGCTCTGCCGCCACTGTATCTGCCTCTGGAGCATTTCCATTATTTATCCTGATTTAGATATGGGAGATCAGTTTTTCTCTGGGTTCAGCTGGGACTTAGTTGGAATTGGTTGGGGGGGGGGGGAGGTGGCGGGAAGAACTGAAGGAAAAGAAAGCAAATATGAGAGCAGAGAAATGGATAGGTTTACAAATCCCAGATTTTTTATCCTAATCTCACCAAGGTTCAGCTATAGCCTGGTTAGATTGGCACTGTTTGAGGAGCTTACCCAGCTTCAATTCTTTTTCCTGGCCTCCACGCTGTCTGGCCAGATAGGGTGGAGGCTAGATTGAGCTCCTTGGATTTCTGGCCCAACGTCACTTTGGAAAAAACGATCTCTGGTGGAATCTCAGGAAGGATTTTTGGTTCCTCCGGAGCTTGCCTCTGTGTCTGTTCTCTAGGATCAGCTCTCTGGCTCTCAGTTCCAGCTTGGGGCTCAACTGATTTTCCTTCACACAAATCCCAGAATATTTGGCTCAGCTTTGTTTCTCTGTCTTTCTAAGTAGAAAAAACATCTTCCTCCCTGATTTGCAAGGATTCTGCCCCTAATCTTCAGGCATTTGGAATCAGCTCCAGCATTCCTGTTCATGTTTACGGCTCTGGCCCTTGGAAATTCTACTTTTGCTCTAATCCCTTCCTTTCTGCTTGGCTTGTCTCAAGTGAGTAGTTAGGGCTGGGTTTACCTTTGGGTGTGATATAGTACAATTTCTTCATTTTACACTAAGTCAATATCTGAGCTTCTCTCATGTAGCTTAGGTGGCCACAGTCCCCTAGAGCTTTGTCTTCCTCAAATGATGAGAAGCAGATATCTTCTCTATTTCTGTTTGAAAATATACACATCACTCATGGACCTCACCACTTTGTGGGAGCGCACACACACACACACACACACACACACACACACACACAGTCCTGATCACCAGTGAGGAAAGAGGAGTTTTCCCACCTCCAAGATTTTTTTCTGCAAAGGTTTAAAATCCCTGAACAAACAGTTTGGGAGCCCTGGCTATAGTTTTTACACCAAACAACTGAGCTTCTAGAGGCTTACATGGGGGTCAAGCACATAGGCTCTGGAAGCAGGCCATTGGATTTGAATATTAGCTTTGTTACTTACTAGCTAGTTAACTATTGGCAAATTACTTATCCACTTTGTGCCTTAGTTTTCCATCTGGAATATGGAAAGAAACAATAGCAACTACTACTATGGTTATTGCGACCATTACTTAATACCTGTAAAGCATATAGAACAGGGCCTGGTACATCGTAAGTACTTGGTAAATGTTAACCCCCATTATTACCACTGTACAGGTCTCTTGAATAGATAAAATTTTTTTAAAGTAATGGTTGGTATAGTGGTTTTAGCAGTAGGACTGTAACTAAAATTTAGAGATTAGTTAAGGGTAACTCCAATGAACGAAAATGGACTGTGAGAGAGGATCCTTACTTGAAATGTTGAATAACTGTGTTTCAGTTGTAGGTACAGGAACCACCCAACATTTCTGCCACATTTTGTATTTGTGCTAGTATTCTCCTGTCCAGGAAAGTACCCACCAAAGTTATTTCTGTTTATGACTGGTTCTGCAGTTCAACTAGCTCACTACAAACTCAGATTCCATCTAACATGGGGCTGGCCTAGTCCCATGCTTAGTGTCAACAGGCATGCATATCCAAGGGATTCCAAGAAAACCTGTTACAAAAGATCTAACAATCCTTCTTATGGGATAGATCAAGTGGTCTTACCCTCTTCCAAAACAAATCCAAATACATCTTTCATCAAAGCCAAAACTCAGATGAGAAGGTTCACTTCCTTAGTATGAATAGATTCTAATGTAATAGCATCAATAACAGGGCTGAGCATGTTCCAATACAAATATACCAACCAAAATGTGAAAAACAGACACTTATCAGCACAGGATCGGTATAATTTCTCATTATAACAGCGACTGGTGACTTCCCTGGTGGCGCAGTGATTAAGAATCCACCTGCCAATGCAGGGGACACGGGTTCGAGCCCTGGTCTGGGAAGATCCCACATGCCGCATAGCACGCACACCACAACTACCGAATCTGAACTCTAGAGCCCACCTGCCACAACTACTGAGGCCTACATGCCTAGAGCCCGTGCTCCGCAACAAGAGAAGCCACCTCAATGAGGAGCCTGCGCGCCGCAATGAAAAGTAGCCCCTCTCCCTGCAACTAGAGAAAGCCCATGTGCAGCAACGAAGACCCAATGTAACCAAAAATAAATATATGTATATATAAAAATATATAAAACAAAAAAACAGTGACTGTACATATGCAACCAAATATGGAGTCGCGCTTCCACATGGGAAAGAATGAATATGCATATGAGAATTTCTTTGAATCATTTACCCATCACTTCCTTCCTGACTTTTCCCCTTCAGATCTATGATGCTCTTTCCCGGAGCATCAGCACAGAACTTTTGGTTACAAAGATTATAGATTTTTTCCCTCCCAAACCCCCTTATCCACCACTATTTCAAGGAAGGTCATTAGATTAGTCTAAAAGGACTTCTTTTTTTACCTTTCTGTTTTTCTTTTTTCCTTCCTTTTAATAAACCTATGGATTTTAGGTGAAAACATTCAGACCTTCACCATTAAGTATCATGTTAGCCATAGGTATTTTATAAATGTTGTTCATCAAATTAAGGAAGTTCCCTTTTACTCATAGTTTGTTGGCATTTCTATCATGAAAGGGTGTTGGATTTTGTCAATTGCTTTTTCAGTGTCTAGTGAAATGATTACATAGATTTTGTCCTTTATTCTACTAATATAATGTATTTCATTAATTGACTTTTGAATGTTAAAGCAATTTTACTTGCTTGAGGTAAACTCTACTTGGTTGTGATGCATAATCTTTTCTATACTTTGCTGAGTTCTGTTTACTAATATTCTATTAAGAATTTTTATGTCTATGTTCATGAGAGATATTAGTCTGTAGTTTTCTTTTCTTGTGATGTATCTTTAGTATCAGGAAAATGCTGCTTCATAATATGGTTTGGGGAAATGTTCCCTCTTCCTCTACTTTATGATAGAGTTCCTATAAGACTGATATTATTTCTACTGTAATGTTTGATAGAATCCAACAGGGAAGCCTTCTGGGTCTGTGATATTCTTTGTGGAAAGGTTCTTAATTAAAATTCCATTTATTTACATGATATAGATCTTCAAATTTTCTATTTCTTCTTGAGACAGTTCAGCTGGCATGAAGTAGTTTGTAGTATTCCTTTTAATTTCTGTTGGGTCTTTCTCATTTTTGATTTAGGTAATTTGTGTCTTCTCTTTTTTTACTTTGTCAATCTAACTGAAAGTTTATCAATTTCGTTGATTGTGTTAAAAAGTCTACTTTTGGTTTTACTGATTATTTTTCTATTGTATCCTTATTTTCTATTTCATTTCTTCCTTTTTTTTTTTTTTTTTTTTTACTGTGTTGGGTCTTCGTTACTGCATGCAGGCTTTCTCTAGTTGTGGTGAGTGGGGCATACTCTTCAGTGCGGTGTGCGGGATTCTCACCACGGTGGCTTCTCTTGTTATGGAGTGTGCGCTCTAGGTGCGCAGGCTTCTGTAGTTGTGGCGTGTGGGCTCAGTAGTTGTGGCTTGCAGGCTCTAGAGCACAGGCTCAGTAGTTGTAGTGCATGGGCTTAGTTGCTCCGTGGCATGTGGGATCTTCCCGGACCAGGGATAGAACCTGTGTCCCCTGCACTGGCAGGCGGATTCTTAGCCACTGAGCCACCAGGGAAGTCCCTATTTCATTTATTTCTTCTCTGACTCTTTATTTTTTTAATTCCATCTATTTACTATAGATTTGATTTGCTCTTTTTCCAGCTTCTTAAGGTGAAAACTTACATTATACATTTTAGATCTTTCTTCCTTTCTAATAGCAGCATATAAAGCTACAAATTTCCCTCTAAGTATTGCCTTAGTTGTACTCCATTAATTTTGACATGTTGTGTTTTCATGTTTATTCAGTTCGATATGTTTTCTAATTTCCTTTGTGATTTCTTCTTTGACTCATGATTACTTAAAAGTGTGTTGCTTAATTTCCAAATATTGGAGAGTCTCCAAATTTCTTTCTGTTGTTGATTTATAATTTGATTCCATTGAGGTCAGAGAACATAGTTTGTATGATTTCAATAATTTTTAATCGATTGAAATTTGTCTTATATCCTAGCATATGATCTCTACTAGAGAATGTTCCATGTCTTTGAAAAAAACATGTATTCTGCTGTTTGAGTAGAGAGTCCTCTATATATCAGTAAGACCAAGTTGGTTGGTGGTTCTGTTCATATCTTCTATATCTTTACTAATTTTCTGTCTATTTGCTCTATCAATTACTTTGAGAGGAATATTGAAATCTCAAACTACAATTGTTGAATTGTCTATTTCTCCTTTCCATTCTGTCAGTTTTTGCTTTATGTATTTTGTGGCTGTTTGTAGGTGTTATCTATTTACAATTGTTAACTACTCCTGGTGTATTGAACCTTTACCATTATGAAATGTCCCTCTTGGTCTCGAGAAATACTTTTCTAAAGTATATTTTGACTGACATATCCAGTCCAGCTACCATATAGTTTCTGTTTGCATTTATCACCCTTTTCCATACTTTACATTTTATTTTACCATTGAGTCTTTGAATCTAAAGTGTGTCACACCTAGACAAAGAAAGAGAAAATCTTATCCATTTTTTCTCTTTGTTCGGATATAGATATCTTTGTGTTTATCTTACTTAGGATTATTTGTGTTTCTTGGATCTATAAATATTCGTTTTTCATCAAATTAGAGTTTTTGGTCATTATTTTTTCAAATATGTTTTTCTGTACCATTTGATCTTTCTTTTTGGGGGGGGATTCCTATTATATGTTTGATGTTATCCCACAAGTCTTTGAGACTGTGTTCATTCTTCCCATCTTTTTTTTTTTTTTTTACTCTGTTGTTTAGATTGAACAATTTCTTTTTTTAAAATTAATTAATTAATTTTTGGCTGCATTGGGTCTTTGTTGCTGTGTGTGTAGGCTTTCTCTTGTTGCAGCGAGCAAGGACTACTCTTCATTGTGGTGCGCGGGCTTCTCATTACAGTGGCTTCTTTTGTTGTGGAGCATGGGCTCTAGGAACATAGGCTTCGGTAGTTGTGGCTTGAGGGCCCCAGAGCGCAGGCTCAGTAGTTGTGACACACGGGCTTAGTTGCTCTGCAGTATGTGGGGTCTTCCTGGACCAGGGCTTGAACCTGTGTCCCCTGCATTGGCAGGCAGATTCTTAACCACTGTGCTACCAGGGAAGTCCCCAGACTGAACAATTTCTATTGTTCTATTTTGAGTTCACTGATGCCTCCTTCTGACATCTCAGATCTGCTGTTGAGCCAATTTAGCAATTAAAAAAATTTTAGTGTGGCATTTTTCAACTCTAGAATCTCATTTTTAAAAATAGTCTATATTTCTCCATTGGTATCCTCAATTTGTTGAGGATATATATTTTATATATATACATATAATATTGTCACAATATTTTAAAAAATTATTTGAACTTATTTATAATAATATCTTTGAAGTCTTTTTATGATAAATCCAACATCTGAGCTCACTAAAAGTCAGTTTCTGCTGATTACTGGGGTTTTTTTTTGTTTTTTTTTTCGGTACGTGGGCCTCTCACTGTTGTGGCCTCTCCTGTTGCGGAGCACAGGCTCTGGATGCGCAGGCTCAGCAGCCATGGCTCACAGGCCTAGCCGCTCCGTGGCATGTGGGATCTTCCCAGACCGGGTCACGAACCCGTGTCCCCTGCATCGGCAGGCGGACCCTCAACCACTGCACGACCAGGGAAGCCCTGCTCATTACTTTTTTACTTTCCTGCTTCTTTGCATATCTCATTTTCCTTTTTTTTTTTTTTTGTAAAACTAGACATTTTAGCTAATATGTTGTAGCAACTATGGATTTTGAGATTTGTCGGGGGGTGGGTATCTCTCCTGGACTTGAACTGCAGATTTCTTCTTCCCCGCAGTATGCAGCTGTTGATATGTCTGCTGACATTTTCATTGCAATTTTTATTTCTTTCAGCCTAACCTCCTAAGGTTTACTTTTGTATTTTCATGACTTAGTAGTCAGCCAGTGATTTGGACAAAGTTGTTTCCAGATACCCCAAGCCTATAAGACTTCCACACTCTGCTGATCCATTTGTGTGGTGATTGGGTAGGGCATTCAAAGCTTAGCCAATTGTCAAGTGTCCCTTGGCTTTTGCTTTCTACTGAGCTCTCTTGTGTCTCCTTTGTGTGTATGTAGAGTTTCACAGTCATCCAGAGATGTGTGAAGAATTTATTTAGCAGATATGAGATGAGTAATTCTTCAGTGGTGTCACATGCAGATGCAGAAAGAAGTAAAAATCATAAAGGCATAAGGCATTGATGGACTCATAAAGAAGCATGCTTGGGAGAGTAAAAGATGAAAACATTGCTAGTTAATATAACTGAAAAGGGACCACCATGAAGTCACTTAATCAACTGGTAAGGAGATGGTTTGTGTGTATCTCTTAAAGTGTTAGGCTTAGCTTAGCATATTATGACCTAGTGGGTCCTATACATAGAGTTTAATTTTTTATGTGGTATAAAATGTCCTTCAAGATCTGGCCCAATGTCTTCTTATCAGCCTCATTTTTCATGTCCCATCATTTTCACTTCTGCATGTAGTCCCACACATCATTTCATATGCCTCAATTACTTCATATGTCTCTGTTTGTCTCATCATTTAAGACCCAGAGAAAATATTATAAATTTTTGATACCATTTCTGATTTCTGAAAGCCAAGTATACTCTTCCCTGTGTGTTACAAACAAGAGGGAAGGAAAGAATGTTCAATAAATGATGGGGTTTTGGCTTGCTCTGGTACAGAGTAAGATTCAACTTATATCCTCATCTCCTTTCATACACCAAAATAAATATCTGATAGACATTTTTTAAGTGAAATATAAAAAAAGATAAGGGGGATTTTGGTTAAATATGATAGACTGAACAAAAGAAAGGACTTCTGACTTTTCTCTTCAAAACTCACTAAAATCACCTAAGTTCCTACTTAGGTAAGAAGGTAAGTGAAATAGTCTCAGCCTTTGAGCCTTTGAGTTCCAGAAAGATTCAAGCATCTAGTCTTCAGCAACCTTTGAAGACAGGGTACAGGGTTGGCCTGAAAACAGAAGGATTGGTTGAAAGGAGCAGTTAGTACACCCAGTTCTCCTCCTCTATTCTATGACCCCTCCCTCGCTTGTGCAGAAAACTGGAGCAAAATTCATTCTCTGGAGAAACTGAACCAGAGAGGCTTTGAACTCTGGAAAATGAGGCATAGATGAAAGTGGGGGTGAGCCACCAACATATTGAAAAGGGCAGGTTTTGGAGGTGTCAAATTAAAGTCTTAATAATAATTAGTCCTCTGTCTATAGACCAGCTATTCACCTATCTATTCTGGAAATGGTGAACCACTTCTGCAGACGAGCTCTGGTCCAGACCCTCTGGCAAGCTTACACACCATGGACAGGCTGTGTCTTTCTGTGGTAGCCATGCTCTCTTTGAAGAGGTCTCATGTCTCTGCTCAATCTCTTGTTTCTACATTGTTCACTCTTTCTTAGACTACAGCTTCTTTTTTGTACTTGCTACTTATGGATATTTGAGTCATCTTTACCCTTTTTAATAGTTAACTACCTTTTATTAGTTAACAATTCTTTATTTTAAGTTTCCCTTGCTCTAATTACTGGCATGGTTTTTGTCTCCTAACTGAACTCTGACTGCTATAGAATTCATATCTGGGGTGGTCCCAGGAGACAGACCCGAAAAGATGAATTTGGGGATTGGGTAATGTGTTGGGCTTCTTGCCAATGGGAAACAAGATGCTAGTAACCCATGGAATGCAGCAACATTACAATTAACTTATCACCTATGGTTAATTAAGTGCCAGTGAAATAAGTGTCGTGGGAGTCCACGCAGCTGTATTTGACTATTATAGACTCTTCTGAGTGCATTGTAGTGCTTACAGAATGAAAATGAAAATCTCAGGTTCTATAACACTTAGTTAAAATCATGATCTTAGAACAACAGAACTATGACATCTTTAAAAGAAGCTCAGTTCTTGTCGCTACAGAGCTGATGTTGAAAATCAAACATAAAACTTAATAATGTGGGTTGCAGAATTATAACATTGGTTAAATTTACAGCCTCACTAAGTAACTCATGTGAAAATTAGGACATTGATTGGGACATTATGGCACCCTGAAACTTGATATGAGAACATCTAGTTAAACTCATATGAAACTGAGAATCTAAGCCTCCCTTAACCCCAGTCATAGCTTTCTATCTTATGTCTGAGATTACTAGTCTTCCTGTGATAGTCTTACTTCAGACATATGCTTTACAAGGGGATATTCTTTCTTCTCAATACCCACCACAATCACTTTCTGTTTTCATTATACCTGTAACTATGGTCAAATTTCATCATATTTCGAAGGGCCAAAACATTTATGGGAGATAACAGGTTGCACACCAAACCAATTGCAAGATTTTATGAATATGTTTCAGCAGAAACCGGGGAATGTGTGTGGAAATGGATTCTAAAGGTGTTAGACTAAAGAGGGAAGATATAAAAATAGGCTAATTAAATTAATGTGGATGCACTTACTGGAGATTTCAGATTTAATATGTTAATTCATGCAGCTGTAGTTGCCTCTAGTAACTTACCTGATGGATTTACTGAAACCTGGACTGATTGGTGACAATGAGATTGAGATGCCAGAGCTTCCCTGCATGATGTACAGAAGGGAACCCAAAGGTTTAAGGCGATAGGAAGGTTGGAGTGGATTTATTATGTGTGACCAGCACACCTACCATTAAACTACAGTCCCTTCTAAGTCTTGGCACACTTCCAGTGGTACCTGTCCCCCATTTTGAAGTCCCTGATGTAGAGATTATTTCAAGACACTGGCTCTAAAGGGAAAAACTAAAATAGTAACTCTAGAGGGATGCAAAGTCAAGAGAGTTCATTTTATTTGTTTGTTTTTTTAACCAACATTCTTAAATACATTAAAGAGGCAGGTAGAGGAGACAACAGAGAGAGAAAATGAAAATCCAGGCAAGAGGTTATATAAATACATCATAGCACATGTCAAAAAAATATAGTCCTGAGGATCATATTTGAACATGGCAAGATTATAACTCCAGGAATTAATCTGTTGCTTTCTGGTTTTCCTCCCTTCCTTTCCATACTCTCATTGGTATTGGAGGACACTTTATTTTTCTTCCCCAGAGCACTATGATAGCTATGAGTTACCCACTTAGTGAGGCGAAACAAAAGGTCAAAGAAGGAAGCTGTGGAAGCTTTATTTTCTAGGGCTTACATGAGACTCTGGTTGAGGAAGGCAGGGGAAAGAGTGTAGAAACTAGGTTTGGAAAGATGAGGAAAGGACACTTTCAGCCTGCGAAAACAGACTGGATACAGAGAAGCTTGCCACCAACAACCTGCCCGTGGCCCCGCCGCCAGTGCTGCAACCTCCCACCCAGTCCTCCTTGCCTGTGTTCAGCCTACCCTGTAGCGTTCTTATACACTAGTGAGCCTCCTCCTCTGGACACCTTGTGATAGTGGTAGAGGTGGTGTATCTCCTTCCCAAGGTAGGATGGAAAGAACCAATTGGAAATTTCCTTATGCACTGGGCTAGAGTGGATATTGGGTCCTGTTATTTGTGTAGGTCATAACTGTGTTTTGGACAGTGTTATGGTGCTGCTAATCTTTTACACAGAAACAAGTTAATTGTTTCTTGAGCTCCTATCTGTAGGTTTTCAGTTGTTTTTATTTGTTATGGACTGAATGTTTGTGTCTCCCTGCCCCCAAATTCATATGTTGAAACCCTACCCCCTGATGTGATGGTCCTTTGGGAGGTAATTAGAATTAGATGAGGTCAAGACTGTGCAGCCCTCATGAATGGGATTGGTGTCCTTATAAGAGTCACAAGAGAGCTTGCTTTCTCTCTTGACTCTCCCATGTGAGGGCACAGTGAGAAGGCAGCCACCTACAACCCAGAAGAGGGCTCTCTCCAAAACCATGCTGGTACCCTGATCTCAGTCTTCTAAGTCTCCAGAACCGTGAGAAATAAATGTTTGTTGTTTATAAGCCACACAGTCTATGGTGTACTGTTATATCAACCTGAACTAACTAAGACATTTTTAGAAGTAGTGATTATATAAGCCTGGTGACTGGGCTCAGGAGTTAAAACTTGGAACACCTACCTTATGAGAATTATGACTTTGGTCTCATTGACACATAATCCTATAATAGACATAAACAAACAAACAAAAATTTACTTAAATCTTGGAGGCTTATAGAGCTATAAATTAAGGACACAGATATTTAAAAATATATAAATACTTTTTTTGATATGTATTACCTTTGAAGTATGACTGATGACCTATGTGGAGACATACAAAAGCAACTAAAAAACAAACAAATAAATACAAGCAAAGATGTGTGACTTATATATTTGCAAACACTGTACCGTTTCGAACAAGGTCTGTGAAGACCTATTCACTTTCTATCTCAAATATATTCCAAAAAAACGAATCTGTCATCTGCCTGAGAATTGAGGAACACATACATTGATTACGATATACCTTTGGGACTCTGTTGGAAGCATGGCTGCATCCTCCTCATATTGTACTTTTCAGTGTCAGTTCAAAAAATAAGTGCCATAAATTTGGAAATAATGTTGGAATATATAAGTTGTTAAGTGTCTAATAGTAGATCTTAGGCTTTCAGGACTCTTAAAATGCTTCTGCTCTGTTTGACTGAAGTTTAGTTTAATACATAGGCCATTTTTACAAAATTTGGTACCAACATGTAAATAAGCTTCAAATGAAGAGCTAAACAATAAAGTCAAAATACATGTTTTGAATCATTTTTATATTCATTAGTAGTACTAATGATGTTATATAGGCCAAAGAGGAAGGAACACTCCCAAACTCATTCTATGAGGCCAACATCACCCTGTAACAAAAACCAGACAAGGATTCACACACACACACACACACACACAAATAAATTATAGGCCAATATCACTGATAAACATAGATGCAAAAATTCTCAATAAAATATTAGCAAACTGAGTTCAATAATACATTAAAAGGACCATACACCATAATCAAGTGGGATTTATGCAGGGATGCAAGGATGGCTCCATATCCACAAGTCAATCAGTGTGATACACTACATCAACAAATTGAAGAATAAAAGATCCATTTCAATAGATGCAGAAAAACGTTTTGGCAAAATTCAACATCCACTATGATAAAAACTCTTCACTAAGTGGATATAGAGGAACATATCTCAAAATAAAAGAGGCTGTATATGACAAGCCCACAGCTAACATCATACTCAATGGTGAAAACCTGAAAGCATTTCCTCTAAGATGAGGAACAAGATCAGGATGCCTACTCTTGTCACTTTTCTTCAACATAGTGTTGGAAGTTCTAGCCACAGCAGACAAGAAAATGAAATAAAAGGAATCCAAACTGGAAAAAAAGAAGTAAACCTGTCACTGTTTGCAGATGACATGATACTATACATAAAAAATCCTAGACACCATCAAAAGCTACTAGCACTCATCAATGAATTTGGTAGGGTTGCAGGATACAAAATTGATATGCAAGATACAAAACTGATATACAGAAATCTATTGCATTTCCATACATTAACAACAAACTATCAGAAAGAGAAATTAAGAAAACAATGCCATTCACAATCTCATCAAAAAGAATAAAATACCTAGAAATAAATCTAACTAAGAAGGTAAAAGACCTGTACTAAGAAAACTATAAGACACTGATGAAAGAAATTGAAAATGGCAAAAAGGGAAAGATATACTGTGCTCATGGATTGGAAAAAATTAATATTGTTAAAATGACCATAATAACCTAAGCAATCTGGGTATTAAAATACCAATGGCATTAAATTCAAATATCAATGGCATTTCCCACAGGACTATAACAAGTAATTGTAACGAATAATTCTGTATGGAAACACAAAAGACCCCAATTAGACAAAACAATCTTAAGAAGAACAAAACAGGAGATATCATGCCCCCTGATTTCAAACTATACTACAAAGCTAAAGTAATTAAAACATTATGTTACTGGCACAAAAACAGACACATAGATAGAACCTAATAGAGAGCCTAGAAATGAACCCATACTTACATGGACAATTAATTTATGACAAAGGAGGCAAGAATATACAATGGGGAAAAGACAGCCTCTTGAATAAGTGGTGTTGGGAAAACTGGACAGCTATATGTGAAACAATCTACCTGGACTATTCTCTCATGCTATATACAAATAAGCTCAAAATGAATTAAAGACTTAATTTGAAGACCTGAAACCATAATACTTCTAGGAGAAAATATAGGCAGTACACTTTTTGACATCAATCTTAGCAATATTTTTTTGATATATCTCCTCAGGCAAGGGAAATAAAAGCAAAAATAAGTAAATAGGGCTACATCAAACTAAGAAGGTTTTGCACATCCCTTCCCCATTCATAGTTATATTGCAGAAAATATAAGAGCCTGTAAGTAAACAGGAGGCCTGGTCCTTAATCTACATAGTTGCTGGAGGCTACACTTGATCTTTCAGTACCACATGATGCCATTTTCAATTGCTCCTCAGTATTGCTTCACTGGGAAAGTAAAGAGATACACTTTACACTGATCTTCTCTACTGACCACAGACTCAGCTACAGAGGATCTTACCTCTGCTCTCAGAACTGTAGTAGTTGGTGACACGGGTAACACCCACCTGAGGTCCTACCCTTCTAAGGCA
Organism: Globicephala melas; assembly: GCF_963455315.2. Taxonomy (NCBI): domain Eukaryota; kingdom Metazoa; phylum Chordata; class Mammalia; order Artiodactyla; family Delphinidae; genus Globicephala; species Globicephala melas. Next base: position 86,129,688 of record NC_083321.1, read on the forward strand.
CTGGGTAGTAGCCATTCAAGGACATTTGTAGAATCTGTTTCCCATCCTTCCCAGTCTTGCAATGCTCTCTCTTCCCCCAGACTAGATCCTCCTCTTCTCTTAAATAAGTCAATTCTGTCCTCCAATTAGCCCACATTAAAAAATAAAAACATCTTCCATGAGCTCTTCCATGGTGACCAAAAAGCCCTATTCTCAATTTACAAAGGCCTGGGTTCTTTCTTTAGAGGGGACTATGGTGTGGTGGTGAGGAAGTTTCTGTGTATCACTTAAACTTGCATTCACCCACAAATAACAGGAAAACCACCTACAGTTGCTTAAAAGATAGAGATTCATTTTTCTCACTTATCAAGAAGTTAAATGCTGGTCTTGGTTCTCTAAGTCAGTGATGTCACAGTGGACACACCTATGATTTTCCTGACTTTTTCTTTCAAGGTTACAAGATGGCACTGCAGATCCAGCCATCAATTCTGCATGAGAAAGAGGAAGAATAGGGTAAAGGGAAAGAGGCAACAACACTGGTCTCATCAGTTTTCTTTTTGCAGGAAAGTAGAATCTTTCTCAGAATCCCCTCTCCCTTGACCAGTAGGCTCCAGGGGCATCCCATGGACCAGCACTGGGTCCTAGGGCCATGTCTAAATGCAAAGAAAGATGGAAAAGAATGTATCTTGCTTTTCAGGCTGTATAGTAGGAGGCATAAATGGATGGGTGAGAGGTTTGGGAATGGCTTGGTAGGAGCCATTTAACATTATCTTCCACAACCCCTCATTCTTTCCTGCTGAGTAGGAAACAAGGCAGTCAATTTCTCAAATACAATATGCTAGCACTTGTACCATAGCAGTTTATTACATAAATGTGATGCCCAGACACTGCAGATAAGAGCCACTGTACTCCAGTAGGTCACAGAAAAGGAGGAGCAGAGCATATTGTGCATCAGAAATGAGGGAAAAGTGGCCAGAGGACAGCCAAGTGTTGGAAGAGTTAAGAGTGAAATGGGAAAGAAGCATAGAGACGTTGATATAGAGAAGCACACAGAAAATGACAGCCTGAGGCCCAGCACCCACAAGGCCCAGGTCACGAGCAGAAAGGGAAGAAATGTAGATGCTGCAGACCAGGCATCACACTTGAGTGCACACTGAAGAGCATATACCTTGTTGGAAGGGATTAAGGGATTCTGAGGGCCAAGTCAAGTTGATACTGTTTGTTACTCTCGTTTTGATCTTACCATATACCTGGATTGGAGTGAGGAAACGTATTACACAATTAAATTTGATATATCAATAAAGTTGTACTTGACAAATATAGTTCTTTTGTCATTTTGAAAAGAAGATACTTTGTCATAAATAAGAACTATCTGGTGGTTGAGAGGTCAATGAGACTATAAACACAGAAGTCAGAGAAATGAAGATAAATTCTCCATTCAATTCCATATTCCAATTCCATAAATTACAATTCTTTTTATGCTATTAATTAAATTCCTTTTCTTCACATAGGCTCAAACCATTAGGAATCGTACCTGTGTGCATGCACATGTGAATTCACATGTATTCACTTACAACAAAATCTTCTTTCTTGTTCCCTTTTCTCTTACCAGCTAATTTATCAATTCAACAGTTATTTTTAGAACACCCACTCTTTCCTTCTACACCTTTTCTACTTCTTGCACTGCAAACCTAAAGGGAGTCATAATGGGAATTACAGGTGGTGGTTTGGGTTGAGAAGATATAACAGAAAACATATCCACTCTGGATTGATATGTAGAAATTTCACTCCCCCATCTCCCCCACCTCCTCCACACCCTGCATCTCAGGTCCTAGAAGCAGAGATCAATAATAAGCTAGAAGGATTCATTACATGTCTAGCTCTACCGCTATCATGCTGGGTATGTCACAAGACTTCTCTCTGTTTCATTGCCTTTTTATTAAGACAAAACTGGTATTATTCCTTTCTTTCCCCTTTTCCTTTCATCTCTCTTGTCTGACTACGTAACAGATCTGTTACACAGATAAATGAGATATTGCTGGTCACATTTCTCTGGGAAAAAGCAAAAGCAAACTATACATGAAAAACATTTTTCTTCAATAGAGCTTTTATGCCTACCACTAATGGGTCAGCTCAGAAGGAGGGATGTGCAACTGTCTTGAGAGTATTAGAGAACTCTGTTATGCACATTTGTGAGCTGCCTTTGCTATTTATAGATGTTAACCAGAACGCATGATTGCTTCATTTACTGGCTTCCCTGATACCTCACTCTAAGTTGCATAACTATGTATGATATCTTGACATCCCCTGTAATTTTCCTTTTTACTATCATCACATTCACTTATTTAACCTACATTTGTAGAGTACTTAGAATGTGTCAGACACTCATTGTTCTAGGCATTGGAATACAAGAGTGAATGAGGCAAAGTTTACTGTGCTCTTGAATCTTGAATCTCTTAGAGAGACACAAAATACACACACACACACACACACACACACACACACAATGTCAGGGAGTGATAAGAACTAGAAAGAAAATAAAGCAGGTCAAGAGGATCAAGAGAAGGAGATGGAGAGGTTGTGCTGTTTTAGTAGTTTAGTTTAGTAGTAAGGGAAGTCCTCTCTGAAAAGTTAACATTTGAATAGAGACACATATAAACTGAAGAAGAGAGCCTTGTAATATCTAGGTGAACGATATTCTAGGCAGAGGGGCACAAATGCCAAGGCCTCAAAGTGGGAAGGTAAAGAGCAAACTCCAGGAATAGCAAGAAGAGTAGGAAGGAAGGTGAGCGAAGAGGCAGGAAAAGACCAGATCGTAGAGTCTTGTATGTCATGGTAAGGATTTTACTCTAAGTGTCATGGGGAGCCATGGAAAGGATATAAACAAGGAAATGACATGATGAAACTTTCAAAAGTCTCACTCTCACTGTGTTGAGAATAGAACAAAAGAGTGGAATCAAAAAGATGAGTAGGGAATCTACTGGAGTAATCCAGATGATCGAAAATGTTGTCTTGAACTAAGATAATACTGATGAAGGTGGTTGGAGACAGTAATATTGTGATATAAATTGAAAATAAATCCAATAGTGTTTTCTGGTCAGTTAAATAAGGAGTATGAAAGAAAGAAAAATTATGGCCAGTTCCAAGATCTTTAACCTGATGAACTGAATGAATACAGTTTCCATTTAATAAGATAGTGAACAGGAGGGGAGAAATAGATTTTTGTGGAGTGGAGAAGGGAACAAAGTTTCCTCTAAGAGTTCCGTTCAGGACGGATTTAATTTAAGATGCTATTAGATCTCTGAGAGGGGGCATTGAGTAGGCAAATAGACATATAAAAGTGTCAAATTTAGAAAATATGAATGTAGCAGTCATATCAAGAAATTGGGAACTTCCTTGGCTGTCCAGTGGTTAAGACTTTGCCTTCCAATGCAGGAGGTGTGGGTTCGATTCCTGGTCGGGGAGCTAAGATGCCTCCTGGCCAAAAAACCAAAACATAAAACAGAAGCAATATTGTAACAAATTCAACAAAAACTTTAAAAATGGTCCATCAAAAAAATCAAAAAAATCTTCAGGTCTTCCCTGGCTGTCCAGTGATTAAGACTTTGCCTTCCAATGCAGGGAGCCCTGTTTTGATCCCTGGTCAGTGAACAAGAGCTTGCATGCCGCAACTAAAAGATCCCGCATGTTGCAACTAAAGATCCCGCATGCCACAACGAAGATCCCACATGTGGCAATGAAGATCCCGTGTGACCAGCACAGCCAAATAAATAAATAAATAAATATTTTAAGAAAAAAAAGAAATTGGACATCCATTAAAGAAATGTTTAGAAAGGAGGGTGTGATCAACTGCATCAAATGTTTTGAGAAGCTGAGTAGGTTTGACTGAGAATGGACAATTGGATTTAGATCACCATATGAAGATCAGTGGCGATCTTGACCAGATGAATTCAGTATATTATTGGGATCAAAATCCTCAGAGTTCTGATTAGACATGAAGACTTGTTATAGCAATCTCCCCGGCTAGTTTGTAAATTTCATGAAAGTACAGATGATGTCTCTTTTAGTCACTGTTTTGTCTCCATTGTTTGGCCCAGTGCCTGGAGCATAGTAAACACTCCACAGATATTTGTGGAATATTCCAGTCTGTTCAGATTATTTCAAAGGAATTTATTGTCAGGCATTCCCTTGAGGATGTAGACTATTAGGGGACTTAGTGGTGATTATAATGGAGTGGAAAGGGTAATTTATAAAGTCATTAAAGGACCACTTTTTAATTTTCTTAAATATTCACTTTCTAAGTTTAAAACGGTGAATGTAACCAAGAAATTCCTGATATTTGGTAACCTGAGATTTAAAAATACATGCATGTTTTTACCATTATTTGGTGCATAAAGTAAAAAATTAACTTTGAGAGAAGTCATGAGGGAGAAACAGAATTTCTCCTATAGTTATTTTCCTGAGAAAGGAACGTAAGCATTTCAGTGTTCAGAGAGCTGGGCCTGTATCTTTGAGCACATTTCCTATACATGCTCACTCAATTAGGCAACAGTATTGATTTTAGGACAGGTAACACCTAAGATTACCCATTTGTTCATATTAGCTCAGATTCTCCTTTTCCCTAAATTCCTGGAAGCAAATTAAATACCATGAAAAACTCAGCAATTTTTTTCTCACATCACCAGGGAACATTTGGCAAATTACTGCTTTAGTGCATAAAATAGCTTCTACTATCCCCAAAGCTTAAATGTGTCTTCCCAATGGTAGCTAATTTGCTCTGAGTTTGTGGATTTAAAAATCTGGCTCAATGAGTAACTACATAGAACAGAAAGCTGGATGTGAGTAGCTGCATGACCAGTGGAATCATAATTAAAATTAGGTCAACCAGAAACAAAAATGATTGAAATATTCTCAGGAGGAAATAGAGACCATTTGGAGAGGTTACAAGACTCCTGTCATGTAAAATATACTTCTGAAAATGATGGTTGGTAAAAATGAAAAACAGTGTTTTTGAGAAAAAAGGAAGGAAATGGAAATTTCCCAGAATTTCACTTGCTATTAATATACAGTGTGTTTACCAAGAAAGTTATCAGACCTAGGGAAATCCTAGGGAAAGGAAGAAGAACTGGTCAGTGAGTGATTGAAGTTTGTAACAAAAATGCAAACTGTGAAATACTGAACTGAACTCCTGTACTGAACTGAAATACTGTACTGAACTCCTCCTAGCCTTAACTATCACTGAAACTGAAAATGCACTACAGACTATGTCCTGTGCTTGTACAACTTCCTCTTGCCCTTTGAACAGAAAAGGGAGAGGAGAGTCACAAGGTCAGGTCCAAAGGTAGAAAAAGGCTCATTGGTTATTACTAGGATCTTTTTGGACACACAGGCCTGGTAGCTTTCCCCCTTAAGTGTTGAACCTGAAAAACAGCTGTATTTTACATGTTCTAGAGGACAGAATTAATTCTGGCTCTTTCCAAGTGCTTGTGGGTATAAGCTTTAGTTATTTAGGGCAGAGTAAATCTAGAGGAATATTTGTTCCCTTGAAAGTCTGTGTACAACCAGAGATTATCACAGTAAGTGAAGTAAGTCAGAAAGAGAAAGATAAATACTATATGATATAACTTATATGTGGAATCTAAAATATGGCACAAATGAACCTATCCACAAAACAGAAACAGACTCATAGACATAAAGAACAGATTTGTAGTTGCCAAGGGGGAGCCGGGGAGGGAGAGGAATGGACTGGGAGTTTGGGGTTGGTAGATGCAAACTATTACATTTAGAATGGATAAACAACAAGGTCCTACTGTATAGAAAACTATATACAGGAAACTATACTCAATATCCTGTGATAAACCATAATGGAAAAGAATATAAAAAAGAATGTCTATACGTGTATAACTGAGTCACTTTGCTGTACAGTAGAGATTGCCACAACATTGTAAATTAACTATACTTCATTAAAAAAAAAAAAGTCAATGGCTGAGAGTCTATTCATTCTCAATCTGCCTCTAACACTGGCGATTCAATAGTTTCGTCCACAGGCATTACTGAGCACCTACTCTGTGCTATTCTCAGTGCCAAGCCTTGGAGTTAAAAAAAAAATTTAATAGCTCTTTATTGGAGTATAATTGCTTCAAAATACTGTGTTAGTCTCTGTTGTACAACAAAGTGAATCAGTCATATTCATACATATATCCCCATATCTCCTCCCTCTTGTGTCTTCCTCCCACCCTCCCTATCCCACCCCTCTAGGTGGTCATAAAGCACCAAGCTGATCTCCCTGTGCTATGTGGCTGCTCCCCTCTAGCTAACTATTTTACATTAGGTAGTGTATATATGTCGATGCTACTCTCACTTTGCCCCAGCTTCCCCCTCCCACCCCGTGTCCTCAAGTCCATTCTCTATGTCTACATTTTTATTCCTGTTCTGCTACTAGGTTCATCAGTACCATTATTTTTGTTTTTAATTTTTTTTTTTTTTTAGATTCCATATATAAGTGTTAGCATACAGTGTTTGTTTTTCTCTTTCTGACTTACTTCACTCTGTATGACAGACTCTAGGTCCATCCACCTCACTATAAATAACTCAATTTCGTTTCTTCTTATGGCTAATATTCCATTGTATATATGTGCCACATCTTCTTTGTCCATTCATCCGTCGATGGACATTTAGGTTGCTACCATGTCCTGGCTATTGTAAACAGTGCTGCAATGAATATTGTGGTACATGTCTCTCTTTGAATTATGGTTTTCTCAGGGTATATGCCCAGTAGCGGGATTGCTGAGTCATATGGTAGTTCTATTTTTAGTTTTTTAAGGAACCTGCATACTGCTCTCCATATTGGCTGTATCAATTTACATTCCCACCAACAGTGCAGGAGGGTTCCCTTTTCTTTCCTTTTTTTTTTTTTATACATTTATTTATTTATTTATTTTTGGCTTCATTGGGTCTTTGTTACTGTGTGTGGGCTTTCTCTAGTTGAGACAAGTGGGGGGCTACTCTTCATTGTGGTGCACAGGCTTCTCACTGTGGTGGCTTCTCTTGTTGCAGAGCATGGGCTCTAGGCACATGGGCTTCAGTAGTTGTGGCACGTGGGCTCAGTAGTTGTGGCTCGTGGGCTCTAGAGCACAGGCTCAGTAGTTGTGGCACACAGGCTTAGTTGCTCCGCGGCATGTGGGATCTTCCCAGACCAGGGCTCAAACCCGTGTCCACTGCATTGACAGGTGAATTCTTTTTTTTTTTTTTTTTTTTTGCGGTACGCGGGCCTCTCACTGTTGTGACCTCTCCCATTGCAGAGCACAGGCTCCGGATGCACAGGCTCAGCGGCCATGGCTCACGGGCCCAGCCACTCTGCGGCACATGGGATCTTCCTGGACTGGGGCACGAACCCGTGTCCCCTGCATCGGCAGGTAGACTCTCAACCACTGTGCCACCAGGGAAGCCCCAGGAGGGTTCTCTTTTCACCACACCCTTTCCAGCATTTATCGTTTCTAGATTTTTTAATAATGGCCATTCTGACCTGTATGAGGTGATATCTTATTGTAGTTTTGATTTGCATTTCTCTAATAATTAGTGATGTTGAGCATCTTTTCATGTGCCTCTTGACCATCTGTATGTCTTCTTTGGTGAAATGTCTATTTAGGTCTTCCACCCATTTTTTAATTGAATTGATTGTTTTTTGATATTGAGCTCCATGAACTGTTTGTATATTTTGGAGATTAATCCTTTGTCCATTGCTTCATTTGCAGATATTTTCTCCCATTCTGAGAGCTGTCTTTTCATCTTGTTTATGGTTTCCTTTGCTGTACAAAAGCTTTTAATTGTTGTTAGGCCCCATTTGTTTATTTTTGTTTTTATTTCCATTACTGTAGGAGATGGGTCAAAAAAGATCTTGCTGTGGTTTATGTCAAAGAGTGTTTTTCCTATGTTTTCCTCTAAGAGTTTTAGTGTCTGGTCTTACATTTAGGTCTTTAATCCATTTAGAGTTTATTTTTGTGTAGGGTGTTACATAGTGTTCTAATTTCATTCTTTTACCTGTAGCTGTCCAGTTTTCCCAGCACCACTTATTGAAGAGGCTGTCTTTTCTCCACTGTATGTTCTTGCCTCCTTTGTTGTAGATTAGGTAACCATATGTGCGTGGATTTATCTCTGGGCTTTCTATCCTGTATCATTGATCTATATTTCTGTTTTTGTGCCAGTACCATACTGTCTTGATTACTGTAGCTTTGTAGTACAGTTTGAAGTTGGGGAGCCTGATTCCTCCAGCTCTGCTTTTCTTTCTCAAGATTGCTTTGGCTATTCGGGGTCTTTTGTGTTTCCATACGAATTGTAAAATTTTTGGTTCTAATTCTGTGAAGAATGCCATTGGTAGTTTTATAGGGATTGCATTGCATATGTAGATTGCTTTGGGTAGTATAGTAATTTTCACAGTATTGATTCTTCCAATCCAAGAACATGGTACATTTCTCCATCTGTTTATGTCATGTTTGATTTCTTTCATCAGTGTTTTATAGTTTTCTGAGTACAAGTCTTTCGCCTCCTTAGGTAGGTTTATTCCTAGGTATTTTATTCTTTTTGTTGTGATGGTAAATAGGATTGTTTCCTTAATTTCTCTTTTTGAGTTTTCATTGTGTATAGGAATGCCAGAGATTTCTGTGCATTAATTTTGTATATTGCAACCTTACCTAATTCACTGATTACTTCTAGAAGTTTTCTGGTGGCATCTTTAGGATTTTCTATGTATAGTATCATGTCATCTGCAAACAGTGACAGTTTTACTTCTTCTTTTCCAATTTGTATTCCTTTTATTTCTTTTTCTTCTCTGATTGCCTTGGCTAGGACCTCCAAAACTATGTTGAATAAGAGTGAAACCCTGGAGTTTTAGAGGTGAATTTGGTAAGCAGAGATAAACATGTAAACCTATAATGACAATAAAGTATTAAAGTACTCCTACATAAATAAGGAGCAAATGATCAGTCTTTTCGGGCATATACTTGTGAGGCTTCAGAGAGGGCTGTTAGGTGGAATCTCAGATGGTAGTAGGTGAGCAGCATGGAAGGAGGGGGAGGTAGGGGACAGGGTGCAAGTGGATGGAGGTGGGATATAGCCTGACAGATTGAGGGATTGAATAGTGAAATATCACAAAGCAGAAAGAGAGAGGTGGAGAGAGTTCCAAGGGCCAGGAGGTAGGGGATGGAGAGAGACGAGAGAGCAAGATGATAAATAACAGATGGTATAAACTTTCTCTGCAGAACTATTTGTAAGCAAGAAGATGCATCTTCCTCTCTGAACCTTGAACAGACTTTGTGCTTTTTTTTTTAAAATTTTTATTGGAATATAGTTGATTTACAATGTTGTGGTAGTTTCATGTGTACAGCAAAGTGAATCAGTTATAGATATACATATATTCTCTCTTTTTTTGATTCTTTTCCCATATAGGCCATTACAGAGTATTGAGTAGAGTTCCCTGTGCTATACAGTAAGTTCTTTTTTGCGGGGGGGGGGGTTATTTATCTATTTATTTATTTTAATTAATTTATTTATTTATTTATTTTTGGCTGCGTTGGGTTTTCACTGCTGCATGCAGGCTTTTTCTAGTTGTGGAGAGTGGGGGCTACTGTTTGTTGTGATGCGTGGGTTTCTCATTACTGTGACTTCTGTTTGTTGCAGAGCATGGGCTCTAGGCACATGGGTTTCAGTAGTTGTGACACATGGGCTCAGTAGTTGTGGCTCGCAGGCTGTAGAGTGCAGGCTCAATAATTGTGGTGCACGGGCTTAGCTACTCTGTGGCATGTGGGATCTTTCTGGACGAGGGCTCGAACCTGTGTCCCCTGCATTGTCAGGCGGATTCTTAACCACTGCACCACCAGGGAAGTCCATACAGTAGGTTCTTATTAGTTATCTATTTTACATATATGTGTGTATGTGTATATGTCAATCCCAATCTCCCAATTTATCCCTCCCCCTCCCCTTACCCCCAGTAACCGTAAGATTGTTTTCTACAACAGTAACTCTATTTCTGTTTTGTAGATAAGTTCATTTGTACACTTTTTTTTAGATTCCACATATAAGCAATACCATATGATATTTGTCTTTCTCTGTCTGAGTTACTTCACTCAGTATGATAATCTTTAGGTCCATCCATGTTGCTGCAGATGGCATTATTTCATTTTATGGCTGAGTAATATTCCATTTTATACATGTACCACATCTTCTTTATCCATTCCTCTGTTGATAGACATTTAGGTTGCTACCATGTCCTGGCTATTGTAAATAGTGCTGCAATGAACATTGGAGTGCATGTATCTTTTCAAATTATGGTTTTTTCTGCCCAGGAGTCCTGGATCATATGGTAGCTCTATTTTTGTTTTTTTAAGGAACATCTATACTGTTCTCCATAGTGACTGTACCAGTTTACATTCCCACCAACAGTGTAGGAGGGTTCCCTTTTCCCCACACAGACTTGGTGCTTAAAATGGGGCTATACTGACATTAAAGTTAATCAGTTCTGAGATTCATAACCCAAAATACATTTATACAATCTTGAAAATACAAAACTGATTCTTTGCCCTCCACTTGTTCTTTAGCTGGTTAAGGTTCTTTACTAGTGGAGGTGACTCAAATTTTCATTTCGAAGGGATCTAAGCACATAGTGGCCTTGCTTGTGTAGTGTTACTAGTGTGTTCCCTACTGACTTTTAACACTGACTATAGAGTATGTGGTGGTGTATCTGGGGATCACCTCTCTGCCCCTGTTATGCTATAACTCACTTTCCCTTTATAGACAGAGTTAATTGCCCAGTCTACACTTGAACTTTCTTTTCTGTCTGTATGCCAAGATATGAAAAAGGAAGAGTTTCATTTTCCAGTTCAGTGGAATCTTTAATATGTCCCTTGACTGAACCTTTTTTTCCTTGGATTCTAAACCCAAAGGCCATTGCTCCTTCCAGGAAGGTGGGCAATGAAATGTACTAGTGTAGTGTGCTAGTGTCTTACATCAGAGAAGAGCCATCTGAAAACCAGTCTGGAACAGCTTTTTTAGTCAGCAACTCACAGGGAGTCCCCACAAGGCCACGTGTGAGAGCTGGAGGAGGGTCCTTTTCAGCTCGTAAAGTCCAGGCAGTATACTCTGTCATACCAAGACTACTCAAAGTGGGGAATCCCACCCTGGGTGGGCAGGGCAGGGATCTGATGCTGGGACAGCCAAGTGTCAGGTTTTCAAACCCTCTTTCACTTAAACATTATAAAAGTATTTATCTAAAACTTTTTAGTACTCTAAATCTTTATTATATCTGAAAGTTCAAGGTAGGGACCCAACTTTATTTTTTCTCCAAATGATTAAACTCGTTGTCCAAATAAAACATTTTTTTCCATCATTTTATTATATAATCAAATCATATTCATATCTAATTCTGTATTCAAATATTTTGTTTTAGTCTTCCTCTGTCTATTCCTGCAGAAGGATACCGATAAGCAGTAAATACTGCAGTTTAAATAACTGGTAAAATCCTCCCTAATATTCTTCTGTATTAACTTCTGTATTAGCTATTCTTGTGCATTTTTATACTTCCAAATTTTAAAATTGTTTTCCCAGGTGCCAAAAGAATTCCATTATAATTTTATTGAGTTGTAATAAATTTATAGGTTGGTTTTAGGAAAAACTAACATCTTTACAATGTGTGTCTTTCAAGCCCAGAATATGACATGCCTCTTTATTTATGTAAGTCTTCTTTTTCACTGGACACTGATTCTTCGTGATATGAACTAGTTTCTTCTCAAGAGACTAAACTTTTTTGTTACTAATCTTGCCGTGAGAAGCAAGTTCAACAAAATGAAATCATTTCATGTTGGATCACCAAGTACTCTTAACAGTTAGCATAAACACATGGGTGTATTGTTGAAAACTGTGTTGTGATGATTAACTATCTGAGATTCCAGGTTGGGATTTTTTTCAGTTGAATATAGAGGGGTGACCAATTGAAAAAACTGCTTGGAAAATTCAAGACATCCAGAAGCCACCAATGTATATTTTTATTATTTGCTTATGAAGTTTTCTTTTTTTGAAAGACTGTCATCATTCCAGAGCAAGGATGGAGGCTATAATGTTATCTTGGCCACATATTTGTGGCACATCTGAGAATTGTTTGCATAAATGCACTGGCTAGAAGCCACATCTACGATCCAAAACCTACTCTAATATTGACAAGACAATAAAGAAGAGTGGTGCATGCCAAGTTATTTAACAAAGCTTGCCAAAGAAGTCACCATGCCTACTTCCTTTTTCCTTTGTGTATTCAATGCCTAACACAATGCCTGATGTATAGTTAGTGACTAACTATTTATTGAAGGAATAAATGGAGTGTTCAGCAAGGATTTATCTGTATGCTTTTTAAGGTGAAAATTTGAAGAATGTAATTTGCTGCCAGCTTGGCTAACTACCACCCCCTCTGCCTCCATGGCAGGACCAATAGCTTCTGGATTGGTAGCTGAGACTGTTGAGACCTCCTGCCTTTGCTTCCCTAATAACTGTTTCCAGGGCCTGTTTTTGGAGCCTGGTCAGCTGCTCCCAGTCCACCTTCCATTCCAGTGGTGGGTGTTCCCCAAAAGCTGGCTTCTGTTTTCCTTCCCACCAGGCTTCCGTTGCCAAAGATCATTTGTGACCCATACCCACCCAGCCAAGTCCCCAAATCTTGAACAACCACACTGACATTTTGCTCTTGGCACTGGAATCAGAGAGTACCATGTTACAATTTGAGTGCTGGAATGACAGTTTAATGACAGACTTTGCCTGATCTCCTTTTTGTAATGAGTAGGCCAGTGGGCTAGCATGAGTCAGTCATAGCCAGAATGAGGCCATGAAAATACTTTTTACCCAGGGTTGCAGATATGAGTTTGTGAATAAAAATGATGTTGAGTCAAAGAGAACACACAGTGCAAGAGAAGCATGGCCACCCAGGTAATCAAAGCTGGGGGAGTCTGTGACTGGTATTAGGAGCTGGAATCATGGGCCAAGGGATTAGAAACCAGAGAATATTGAAGGATATATCAAAGATATCCGTGGTCAAAAGCTGAGCTTTTGTGTACTCTCAGAGATACATGACACGGGCAGTCTGAATTTATTTAAATATCCTAGAGTGAAGCAGATATAATGGAAAATGATTGTTAAAAAGGCTATTGCATCTAAGTGAGAATTATTAAAAGACTAGGAGAGTCACAGTGGGAACAGAGAGGCCAGGAACAGATTCTAAAGTCATTTCAGAGACAGAATTAGTGGGAACAGATGGCTGTATGACCAAAAGTTATGAATTCTAGAGGTATTAGTTGAGGGAGGGAGAAAGTGCAACTAGAAAAAACTCAAATGATAGAATATGGTCCATAAAGATCAATAGGCATTGTAAAATTCAGAAAGCACAGTGAGCACTACTATGGGTCCTTTTAAAATTGACTGTTTAAAATACATTATCATTTTTGTCTGTGACAATTCTGTAAGAGTGACATCCTTTAAAATTCCTTCTGTTTTAACAGTTCTGAGAGTGTAACTTACCCAGGTTTATACAGTTTGGAGCCATATCTCTAAGAAGAACATAGGGCTTTTAATCTCCATGTCCTGCTATTGGACTTTACTCATATTTGCCATTCAACCCTCATGGTCCCAGTCTAACTCAGAATTTTACACACACACACACACAGAGTCTCCTAGATTTTAAACTTGATTTCTGAGACTAAAATTAAAGTGATTTCTCTATTATCAGTACTTCCAGAGATAGATAGATGATAGATAGAGAGATAAATATATAAATATTGTTAAATGTTTTTGGAACAAGGGAGATGACTTCAATGTTATGCCTTTTTTAGCAACTCTAGAGTGACAAGACCCCTGGTACCTACCTCCCTCTCCCTCTTCCTCCCTCCCTTCACCTCTTTCTTCCTTTCTTCTTCCTTCCAATTTTTTTCCAGCAAACATTTATGAAGTGTTAATGAATGTCAGCTCATGCTGGGCTCTGAGAGTTACAAAAATAAAAAGACTGGGTCCCCTAACCTCTAGAACAGGGGGAGTCAAATTTGCACGAGCCCTCTCAGAGAAAAATCAAGGGTGCTTGAGGGGGATTTGAGTGCTGAAGAGCCTGCACTCAGTCACTGGGAGAAAAAAGGATAAAGGTTTTTCCCAATTCTGGCAGGAGCAGCCTGAGATGGGGGAGGGCAGTGAAGGACATGTGTCTCCTCTTGGGATGCAGAGTCAAGGTCCTAAGAGTACAAGAGAGGGTTGTGTGACACAGGCAGGCAGCAACCCCCGCCACCCCTCAACAGCACACGGGGGCTTGTGAACTTGAAAGAGTCAAGTGATTTCTTTGGCAGGCCAGCAGAGGTGCAACCGTTTAGAGGTCTTATCATCTGAAATTGGCTGACAGAGCTGTCCTACTTAGGAGGAAAATCTTTCTTTTGGTTGTGGAAAGAGCTGGAACTTTTAGCAAAGCTAAATAGATTTCAATTTTGTCTCTACCACTTACTAGCTGGGCAGTCTTGAGTAAATAATTGCTGTGAGCTCTGGTGTCTCCATCTGTGAAAATCCTAAGTGATAACAATGAGTGATGCTGTTTATTGAATTATGTGAATTGTATTTTAATCTTTACAAGAACCCTATGAAATAATTATTATTTTGATTCCCATAATTCAGATGGGAAATTGAGGCTTAGGGAGATAGAGTACATTTTCAAAATTTACGTATCTAGTAAATGGCAGAGCTGGAATTTGAACTTATGGCTTGACTTAAAGCCCTATGTTCCTAACCATTTATACTCTTCTGTGTCTCTCCCAAGGATTTGTATGAGGAACTAGGTGAGATCAAGTGTCACTGAAATGTTGGTAATTAATTTGACTATTAAATGCCTGACTGTTCTGATACTTACAATCTTAGTTTTATCTAGATAATAATTTGGGTCTATGTATTTATACTATTTTTTTCAAGCATAAGTACTTTTTTTAATTAAAATATTTTCCCTTAATTTTTATATTTTTGTTGTTTAGTTTATTTTGTCATATAGTTGCTTTCTGAGGAAAGAAAAATCTTTTGAACATAGGAAAAATGGTTAGAAATAATTAGCATACTCTTGTCAGGTTAATTATACATTGTCAGGTTAATGTATACCTTTATTAACTGTGATTATCCATAAATAGTCATTCTTTGCTTGATTCAGCTGTGACCTGGGAAAAGATCACGTGACTGCGAGTCTGGGAACCTGGGTTCTAATCCAAGGTCTGAGCTCATCGTCCTGTGTTTGTCTTAGGCCAGCCACCCTCTTTGGGCTGCTATTGCTTCATGTTAAAACAAGAGGATTAGATGAGATGGCTGGCAAAGTCCCTTGCAGCATTAACAGGCTACGATTCTTTGTAATTTTAGAAGAGGACATAGTTCAGAAGAATATAGTTTTAAATCAATTTCTGTTGTAAGACTCTGGGTAATAATATATGAAGGGACTCTAAGCAAGTAATAGATGAGAAAAAGAGACCGAATTAAAGATATTTGACTAGATAATTTCTAAGTTCTTTCCAACTTTGAAATTCTATCATCCAAATAATACAATATTGTAACCTCAGAGCACTTTGTAATATTTCAAAGGACTTTCAATTGATTTATCCTTTCTGATCCTCATAGGGACAGTACGAAGTAGTGAGGAGGGAGATTATATCCACACTCTACAAATGAAGGAACTAAAGATTAAGTGGTGGCCTCAGGTCACTAGGCTATTTGGGGACAGAGCTGGGACAGAAAGGTTTTCTGACCTGAGCTCTGTCCACTTCACCACAGCATCCCTGACTCAATAAATATTAAGCATTAAAGAAGCTTGCTTAATACAAAATGCATTTTATTCTAGTTTGACAGATGAGTAATCCTCAGTGATGAATTCATTTTTTGAAAGTGCAAAGTTTTTAGTTCATCAGTTTTTGAGTCATTTGTAGGGTCAAAAAGTTTAGGACACACAATATTTGCAACTTTCTCCAACTTGAAATCAGAAAACCTGGATAGTGGGTTTTACTTTTTCTTTTCAACTTAAAAAAGTCAAGTAAGTAATATGCTAAACTCTCTTTCACCTAAGAACTTTTCCTAAAAACTGTGAATCTTTGAGGACATTTAGCAACTATGACTAAGCAACATATATCTATATTAAATATTATTGCTGTGTTTGTGGAAAAGATTAATTTAATATGTTTTCACTCTTTAAAAATATTAATGTATTTAATACTGTTGAAACAGTTTATTATTATTCTATGGCAGTTTTATACACACATAATAAGAAAAAAATTTATCAGTACAGAAGAGTATAAAATGGATATGTAGATAACTAATAAGGTCCTACTCTATACAGGGAACTCTACTCAGTACTCTGTAATGACCTATATAGGAAAATAATCTAAAAAAGAGTGGATATATGTGTATGTATAACTGATTCACTTTGCTGTATAGCGGGAACTAACATAACATTATAAATCAACTATACTCCAATAAAAATTTTTAAAAACTAAAATAAGATGGATATGATATCCATACCATTGCAGACTAGGTCCATTCTTTAGAAACAAGCACTGTTAACAGCTACTGTTGCTAGATCATGCCACAGTTACCATTATAATTTAAAATAATATGCTTACAGCTTCATTTCTCGATTTGGCAAATTTAGAAAGTATGTACTGACTCCCATCTAGGAAAGATGAGTAATTTCTTATGTTCATACTTCCTCCCAACTTCTCTGTATCCCTCCATCACCTAATTTGTGTTACTTATATTATTTATAATATAATTATATTTCTAATGTTTCAAAAAATTATATTTAAATTATTCTTTATAACTTTAAATAATGTGTCTATACTTCTACTTCTGGGTTTATTTATTAAGAGAGACTTTTTTGATTCCCAGTTATGTAAGAGAGTCCATCTCTCAACACACCTCTAATGTGCAGATACATGTATATGTATCTACGTGGTCATATTTTAATATATTTATATTCTGCTCTGTAATTACAATTAAGTCTTCTGAAGAGTAAAAATGTTAATCCATATAAAGCACTCAGCACAGTGCCAGGCGCATAGGTCCTCTATAACTGCCAGCTATTACTATCAACTAAGTTGTGTGGATGAACCCTCATTGAGAAGGAAATATAATCTTATTTAATTGAAAATTTGCAGCTTAAATGAGATTACTCTAAACTTGAAGAACTTAGAAATCCTTCCTACCTTCTTTCCTTTACTCTTTTTCTTGCTTTCTGTACTTCCTCTGGCTCATATTCAGATAGCATCGCTTCCTGTTTTCTTTCTTGGACTATGATTTGTTGGATTACTTCTTTAAGTTCTTGTTTTGTGTTGTGTAAGAAATAAGTTCTCTGAATTCTTAAATGTCTAAAAATGGTCTTTTTTGCTTAGGCAATTTGCTACCTGGCTATAACAAGCCTCCTCAGAAGGGCCAGGTCCAGACCAGTTCCAACTAAACTCAAGGAATGAGATTTATTTTCCAAGATTTATTAAAGTTTGGGTGTTCACTCTTCCTCCTACTTCTAATTGGGTCTGTTGCACCAAAACAGTGGACCAAGGGTCAAAGAACTTAATCATGCAAGACTCAGATCCAAGACCTGGAACTCAGGAATATTTCCAACTCTGTGTCCATTCCCCAAACAGAGACAAAACTGTGCCCTGTTTCAGCAGGAAGTAGCCAGAGCAATAGTCATCCGCTCTCTCAAAGGTTTGGGGAATGTTAAAACAGGAGTGGAGATTGAAACCGAGTTTACCTGCCAAGTTTATGATTAATCTCTCTATTCAAAACTTTATTCCCTTTTTGTCCAATCCTGTTCCCCTCAGGATTGAAGAGTATCCAAAAAAGTGGGGATGGAGAATTGGAGCCAACCAGGACCCTGAGGGACCCCCCTGGGTACAAAGCCACTCCATGTCTCTTGTTTTTAGGGCTTTAGTCTCTTAGGCCTTCCTTGAGTTCCAAAGAGCAGAGTGAAGAAGTTAGTGATTAGAGAAGAGAGGGAATGCAGAAAGAAAGGAAAAGCAGTCAAGCAAGAAAAGTAGTGATAGCTTAATAAATGGTTCAGTGATACAACAGAGTCACAGGATTCCTAGTTCCTCCTCAAGGGATACACATAACAACCTGACACATATCTTTGAGTTGTTCTGCAGGAACTAAGATCCCCTCCACTTGGTGGAGGATGGTGACTACAAGCTGATCACAAACATTTAGACCCCAGACTGGTTGGAACAAGAAGGTTGATGATTAAGATTCCTGAAATATCACTCTGTTACCTCACCACCAACCAATCAGAAAAATGTCCACGTGCTGATCACTACTGGGTGACCCTTATGCCAAACTTTGCCTTTAAAAATCCTTGCCTGAAAGCTATTGTGGAGTTCCGGTCTTTTGAGTATGTGTTGCCCGTTCTCCCTGATTGGCACCCTACAATAAGTGCTGTACTTTCCTTCACCACAGTACATAGATAGATAGATAGATAGATAGATAGATAGATAGATAGATAGATAAATGTCTTTTTTAGCCCTCACATTTGATTGATAGTTTGGCCAGATTTAGAATACTAAGATTCCTTTTTTCCCCTTAGGATTTTGGACATTTTGCCAATAGAATATAAGATCCACCAGGGCAGGATTTTGGTCTGTTTGATTCATTGATTTATCTGAAGGATCTAAAATAGTGTCTAACACACAGTATATACTCAATATATATTTGTTTTATTAATTAGTTGTCTTCTGGTACTAGTATTGCTGAAAAGAAATTGGATGACAGTCTGATTATTGTTCTTTTTTATATTTCCCGTCTTTGGAAGCTTTTAGGATTTCTTCCTCTTCTTAGAATTCTAAAATTTCACCATAGTGTCTAGATGTGCTTTTGTTTGTTTTTCCTGCTCTGTAATTTGTGGGCTTTGTCAATCTAAAAACTCTTTAGTGTAAAGAAATTTATTTTATTATCTTCTTGACTATTTCTTTTTCTCCATAGTCCCTATACCTTCTAGAATCACATTTAGATAAATATTAGATTTCCTATTACTAACTTCCATGTGTGTTCATTTTTTCTCATATTCTCTGTCTTTTTATTTCCTTTACTTTATCTTCCAGGTAACTAACTTGATCTTCTATTGTGTCTATATTATTTAGCAATTCCACTGAAATTTTAATTTTTAGTTTCTAAGAACTCTTTCAAGTTCTCTGATTGTTAATTTTTATCACAGACTATAATTGTCTTAAAAATGCAGTAGGTTATAAATTCCGCTGATGACACAATTAACATTTTTATTGCTCTTATTGGAAATGTTTTAAATATTAATTTTCTTAATTGACTAATATAGGTATTAGGAATGTGATTGATTTGTGTGTGTTAATTGTGTGTTTTGTTTTGTTTTAAAGAAGATATTGGAAGTAGGAGTTTATTAATTTATTTTATTTATTTTTGCTGTGTTGGGTCTTCGTTTCTGTGCGAGGGCTTTCTCTAGTTGTGGCAAGCGGGGGTCACTCTTCATCGCGGTGCACAGGCCTCTCACTATCGCGGCCTCTCCTGTTGTGGAGCACGGGCTCCAGACGTGCAGGCTCAGTAGTTGTGGCTCACGGGCCTAGTTGCTCAACGGCATGTGGGATCCTCCCAGACCAGGGCTCAAACCCGTGTCCCCTGCATTAGCAGGCAGATTCTCAACCACTGCACCACCAGGGAAGCCCCATGTTTTTTAAAAAATTCTCTTTAACCACTTGGATTATCTTTTTCCTTCAGCCTCAGTTATTTAATTTATTTTTCTAAGTCTTTCACTTTTGCATTGTTTTTTCTCACAAGTTTGATGTTCCCTGCTGTCCATTTATATGAATGAATTAAGAACTAAACAAACACCTTAATTTAGTAGAGGTAGCTTGTGTGGGTTTCCTCTTCAATTGTTTAGATTTGTTTCCCCAAGAAGCTCTTGAATAGAATGACTGACAGCTTTTGTATAAGTAGGTGGGGTTTGCGGACAGGAAAGCTTCTCTGTAGGGTCCCCTGTGGGCAAAAAGCAAGCAAGCAGGCTGGGGGAACCAGAAGTTTCCAGGTGGAGTGCGTGGAGGTGCATTTTGAGTCTGATTTAAGTACAATGGACTCTGAGTTTATTGCAGAGATTCAGAATTTCTTCATTATCATTATCCTTTACACCTTAGGCCACAAAATCCTCACCAAGAACCCTCTCTGAGGTGCTGGCTTGCTTCCTAGAGGGCAATGGGCTGGCTTTTAGCCCAAGGGCAAAAGTCTCAGCTGCCAAGCTCTGTTTGCACAGGTCAAAGGAAAGTGGCTCAGCTGGCCCTAGGCACGGAATCTAGTTCTTTAATGAGGCCACTTACATAGCCCCACAGCCCATCAGCATATTGTTGACTGAGTGTGAGCTCCCATCTGGGGCCCCCTTAGGAAAACACATGTTTGTTTCTTGTGCCCTGGCCTGAAGTTTTCCATACACTTTCTCTCAGTCCATCCGTCTGCTTTCTGTCTTTCAGAAATTTCTCAAAACTTCTTATCTGCTGATGACACTATTTCTTGTTTCCTATTCCTGTTATTATCTCATTCTCTTTAAAGACTTTTTCTGTCACTTTCATGGGAATATGGGAGGTAGTAGAGGTAAATGCATGTGCATAATCCACCGTTTTGTGTGTGTGTGTGTGTGTATTAAAACATGTTTGAAAAGCAAATGCAGTAGCACATCCAGTTAATCCTTTGGGGGAAGATAGAGTCCCATAAATTAACAGACGAATTAAACTCTGAATTCCTTAGTTTATTCAAATGTTTTACCCAGTTTATGCTTATTGAAAAACATAATGCTGAACAATGTGCCAGAAATTACAGTTATAAAGTCTGAAAGTTAAAAAAAAAATAAAGTGATATTTTAGAATTATTTTACAGAATTAGTTTTACCCCAAAAGGAATATTTGGTCATTGTTGCTTTTCCAGTCCCCTTACTTTTGGACTTAGACTTGAGTACCCCAACTCCATAGTAAATTTGCGGGGCTACTTGCCAAGGTATTGTTTTAGGTACAATTTGGTAAGGATTGCTGTTCAACCCATATCCTCTGGCCTATCATTTGGATTCTCCTGATTCAGATTTATTTCCTTAGAAATTTCTTAAGTGCTTAAGGACAAAGTGTTAAGACTAAGAAAATCAAAAAACTTTTTATTATAAAAAGCAGAATCCAAACTCTGAAAAGAGCAATATGTTTAACAGTAATAAATCTGTCAAATCTGGGCTCTACCAGGTACAAACCCTGCACCCTGGGAAAATGATTTAAAGTTTCTAAGCCTCACTTTTCTGAACTTGAAAATGACCATAATAAAAAGTATTTACCTCACAGGATACCTCATATGTTTTGAGAATTAAGATAATGTACATAAATCCCTTAAACAGTCCCTGACTCATTAGATGTTAGCAAACATTATTAACATTCACAAATAATTCAAGTCTATATTACAGAACAGTTCTGGAATAAACATCCAACTTCTTCTTGTTAAGATATTGGTAAAATATAGGAAAATATTTCTTACTTCCTCATTCCATATATAGGCATTTTTTTGGCAATAAAATACATATAACATTTACCATTTCAACCATTTTTAAGTGTACAGTTCAGTGGCTTTAAGTATATTCACATTATTGTGTAACCATCAACACCATCCACCTCCAGAACTCTTTTCGTCCGAAAAAATTGAAACTCTGTACCCATTAAACAGTAATTCCCCATTTCTCCCTCCACCCCAGTCCCTAGCAAACATCATTCTACATTCTGTCCCTATGAATTTGACTACTCTAGATGCCTTGGATAAGTGGAATCATACAATATCTGTCCTTCTGTGACTGGCTTATTTCACTTAGTATAATGTCCTCAAGTTTCAATGTAGCATGTGTTAGAACTTCATTCCTTTTAAAGACTGAATAATATTCCACTGTATGTATATACATTTTGTTTATCTGTTCATCTGTTGTTGGACACAGGTTGCTTTCACTTTTTGGCTATTGTGAGTAATGCTGCTATGAACATGGGTGTACAAATATCTGTTCAAATAAATCCCTGCTGTCATTCCTTATGGTTATATACCCAGAAATGGAAGTGCTGGGTCATATGGCACCTGACCTTTTTATTCTCACTCTTCTCCTTTGGTGTCCCATGCCAATTTGCATTCCTGTATTTGAGGGATTTATAAATCACACACCAGATTTGTTTTCTGTCTCACAGATAAACATGCTGATGCATCTTTTCAAAGAGCAGAGATGGGGTCCCTTTCCTGAGCCAGCACAGAGTCCACCTGCACTGTCCCACTGCAATGACTCACCTGGCAGATCTACTCACCATCCCACAGGCTCCTCTGGGGACCAGGAGTCATGCTGTGGCCCTGTTTACTTGAGATGGGAGAACCCTTTCAGCTAGCCATCAGAAATAGCTCTGCAAGGACTACCCCTCACTACTCCAGGAATAAGAAATTGGTTAGGAAGCGTTTTACCTTTCCCTGAAAACTCACTGCAATTTAACAGTGCTACAAATGGTCTTTGAATACCTGAAATGTGCCAGATGTGTGCTAGGCAACAGGGGTGCAAATGTTTGTGAGGCTTGGCCTTCCAGTTTAGTGGGGAGCTTATAGTTAACCTTGCCACATCCCCTCAGAATTGATTATAACTAGAATGTCTCACTCACAGTTAAGAAATTAAAGAGCTCAGTGATATTGGAAATGTTTGGATGCGAGATGACACAAGCCCATCAGACTTGGAGGATAAACAAGGTTTTTAAAAATACCATGTTCATTGTAGAAAATTTAGAAAGGCTCAAAGAGAAAAACAAATTCACCTGTTAATTGTTCTACTACCCAGAGATAATCACTGTCAGCATTTTGAGGAATATCTTCCCAGTCTGTTTTACATTTCCACAAATTTGTAACATGCTTTTAAACTTATTATTATTATTTTGCATAACAATACTTGGGCGCATTTCCAGACCATGCATTTCGTCAATATATATTTAAACATTTTAAGAAATTTTTCTTATGAAAAGGGAAAATAAGAAATCCAAACATTACTGTTGAACTGATCCTCAAGGCTAGACAGATAGACAGTATAAAAAAAATGCAGTTGCTGCCACCTAAAGGAAAAAAGCTAAAAATACAGAAATGACATTTTAAGATGATGTTTGATGTATTAAGCTGCGATACTAAGGAGGGCTAATTATGTTGTTCCTGTTTTTTTTCTTCCTTTTGCCAGTTTGGTTTTTCCCTCCCTTTAAAAAATTATTCATTTGAATAGGTAACACATTTACTAGCATAAATGTTTAAATAACAAAATGGTGTATAGTGAAAAGCAGGTCCTATCCCTGCTTGTCTGATCAAAGTTCCCCTCCACAGAAGCAGTCACTATTAGCAGTTCTTTGTGTATCTTTCCAGAAATTGTAGATACACAAGATTTAGTGTTTGTGCATGTGAATATATTGATACATATATTTATTTTCCCCCCAAAGTGGTAGTGTTTTGGACCCACCTCTCCCCACTGGGTCTGTTTTGTTTTCACTGTCTGGTTGTTCATGTCATCGTTTATTGTTTGGCTTTTTTTAAAGCTTGCATTGTACTCCATTTAACCATGATCTGTTTAACCAGCCTCCAACTGACAGATACTTAGGTTGTCTCTGTTTTGCTATTTCTTGTTCAGTGATGTGGTGAACTTCTTTATACATAAATCTTTGTACCTGTGTCAAAAATATGTACAGATTAGAATCCTAGAAAGGAAATCATTGAGGCTTTTGACTTCTTACCCAGCTCCAACTCTCCCTGCTTTCCTCCCTCCTCTTTTCCCAAAATAATTATATTGAAATGTCTAGTTAGGTCAAAAGTCAGTGTTTATATAATTATGACTATCAAATATTATTCACCACTGAACCAGATAGTATATCATAATCATATCTTCTTCTTGTATAACCTTGTTTTTCCTGCCATTCATAATTGCTAACCCCCTTACTCCTGGCTAAATTGCTTAGTTTTCTACATATCATCACTTTTTTCCCCCAGATGATCTAACAGACTTGGCAAACTCTTAGTAATGATTTTTCCCCCAAATGCTCAAACGCATTAAATAATCTATCAGTTCCATATTTTCCTTAAATGACTCCCCTTCACACTTGCACAGGCCTCTGTTCTAGGGATGGTTGCTTGCCAGGCGTGATAAACATCCATCATCCTAGGACTTCCCCTTTGCCACTCTCCTGGGCGCATCCTCTGTTTTTTTTGTTTTGTTTTTTTCTGGAGTCCGTGTCTTCCAGGGTCTTGTTCACTCCACATTGTGTTGAATTATGCTTTTTGGTAACTTCCTCCTAAATGATGCGTTGTGGGCAAATTATTCAAAACTTGCATGTCTGAAAATGTCTTTATTTTCCCCTTACATTTGGCGGGAGTTTGGCTGGATAGAAACTTTTCAGTTATAGGCTGTTTTATCTCAGAATTTTGAGGGTGTTGCCTTATTGTCTTCTAGTATCTTGTATTGCTGTTTTAAAGTCTTATGCCAGTCAGATTGCTGATCTTTTGTACATGAAGTGACGAGGTTTTATTCATTCGGGAAGCTTTCAGAATCTTCTCTTTATTCCCAGTGTTCTGAAATTTTAGGATAATGTGGCAGACGTTGCTATTGGGCCATCAAAAAGCATGCTTTCCTTCTCGGCAGAGAGGGGTGGTGGGAAGCCCAGGCGGCCCTGCGTGGCATCTCCCAGCCCCCCTGCTTCTAGGAAGAACATTGAGACCAGTTCTCTCCAACAGAAGGAATGTCAGTGGTACTGACATGGTGGTGAGATTAGGGGAATGCACTGAGGTTGGGGAGGCCAGAAAGAGGGATGCACCTCACTCTTGGCTGACCAGTATCAAGCAGGGGATGGGGCAAGCGACCCAAAGTCGCATTCTTACTGCCAGTCTCCTCCAGTTTCAGCCCCAGTCCCTGCTCCCGCCCCTGTGGGGTGCTTGGTGACCCTGAGCTGACAGCTCTGGGAGAAATGACTCCCGGCTTGTTCACAGCCCTTTCTCCTGGCTCTTAGGGTTGCAGTTTTCTCTACTCTGATGAGTAAGTTGCCTCTCATTCATTTTTCCATCTTCCAAAAATTTATGGAAATTCTTTTCTGCTGCTCTCTTTATCTTTATGAGTTGTATCATTTCCCCTCCCTTAACTGTTATTTTGGTGGAGTTTGGGTGGATCCAGAAGTGTATTCGTTTTCTAGGGATGCTACACAAATTACCAATAAACTGGTGATTTAAACAACAGAAATTTATTCTCTCACATTTCTGGAGGCCAGAAATTTGAAATCAGTTTCACCGGACTGAAATCAAGGTGTTGGCAGGGCCACATTCTTCCTGGAGGCTCCAGGGGAAAATCTGTTCCTAGCCCTTCCAGCTTTTGGTGGCTGCCAGCATTCCTTGGCTTGTTGGCTGCATCACCTCAATCTCTGCCACTGGGATCACATTGCCTTCTCTAATGTGTGTGTGTCACACCTGTCTCTTCTCTCTCCTATAAAGATGCTTGTTGTTGCATTTAGGGCCCACTCAGATAATGCAGGATAATCTCCCTATTTCAAGGGCTTTAGCTTAATCATATCGTAACGTCTTTGTCATTTAAAGTAACATTCATAGGTTCTGGGGATTAGGACATGGACATATCTTTGGGAGTCGTTATTTATCCTACTACAGGGAGAAAAGATAAAAGCATATGGTCAGTCCACTGTATGTAATGCGGATTCTTTCTATGCTTTCTTTCAGTACCTTTAGATTTTCTTTTGTACATTTACATCTTTGATCCAGTTGGAATTTGTTTCAGAATGGAGCTTCCCTGTTATCCCAAACACTAGTTATTAAATATTTTTTCTTTCCCCCTTAGAGAGGAAACAGAGGTGAGTAGCTCTTAAGAGAAAAAAAAATAAAACACTCACATTTATTTTTCTGTATTAAAAACAAAAGTATTTTTTAAAAAGTAAAAAAAAAAAAAAAAAAGATACAGTTTTGGAGAAATTACCTTTCTCCTTTGGATTGTGGAGACTGTGAGTGACATGCCCATCTGTGCATGGAGAACAGAAAGCCCCATCTCCTGTATCACTCATCTGATGGGAACACCCCAGCCTCAGGCAGCAGGATACAGTATTATAGGCATTAGCATTACTCCTATAGACAAACAACAGTGGGAGAATGGTGTGGGGTAGGAAATGATACCCTTAGCTTCCTTCTGGCTTCCTAGCCTCACAAGGAACAATAACAATACCCTTTGAGGCCTGCAAGCCTGTCCCTGCAAAACATGTAGTGGGTGGTAAGAAGACAAAGGAAACCAGGTCCCTAGTCTGACTTCCCAGGAACCACAGGCTTGGCTGCTCCCCAACCTGAACCTGAACAAGTGCAAAATGTTCACATTTTCATCCCATTTCTGACACATCCTGGGGCAAATAGCCAATTGCCTCCATAGGGGTTTTTGTGTAGGCTATGAATAAGGATTTTTGTAACTCTGTCTTCTTTTAACTTATTTAAGGAAAGTTTAGAGTATGCCAGGAATAATTGTTTTCTTTTAAAGCCCTGTAATTTAGTTCCTTTCTGGACTTTGTATGTATGAGTCTCATTTTGCAGCAGTGCCAGGAGATGCAAATAGAATATTATTTCTGAAAACTTGAGATTTTAAGCTGGGTCTTTTATTTCTATTTGTTAGTTTTAGTCTTAATTGTGACATTCATATTATTAAAAGAATAACAGATTCATATCACATTTTTGTTCCAAGTACTAATGCAACAAGTTGCTTCTCAATTTCACACTATTTCTTTTATATATGGGTTATATAAAAGAAATAAGGAGGTTGCCCTCCCCATCAGGGCAAGGTTCCTCTCTCTCACTCACACATACACACATATTTCTGGGATCCCAGATCTTTCTCTATAGGTGATACAGATTTTGGGGCATTCTAATTTTTTTATTTGTTTTTTTACTTTTCATACCTTCTCAGTACCCCTCTTTGTCTAAGTTTGACTGTTTTTTACATGTCCTACACCCGATCTTCCTTCTTGTAATAGTACAGCAACTCAGTCTAATTCTGTATCTCTGTTTAGAGTGTGCCCAGAGAGTGAAGAAGGGATGTGGTGAGTTGAAAGGAAGCATGAGCTACAGACAAAGAAAGAAGAAGAGGGAGGTATGGTGAGAAGGGATAGTGGCCCTTAAAGAAGATCTTGGATCTTCTCCTTTGAAATTTGAACCCAATATCAGAAAGCACATTTGATTTTGAAATGTATGGAATGTATGGGGTGCCTAGCACATGAGCAAATGTCAGAGCAGTAATAAAAGTTAGGGCCACAGCCACTTTTCTTGCATCTCCTATTTTTTTCCTTGGCTTTTTGTGAAAACCTTAGCATAATGCACTATTGCTTAGTTTACAAACTATTTATTTATTTATGAAAGCTGCTAAGGTGAGAGCAGAGGTTTTAGAATCAGAAAGACTTAGTTATAATTCTTAGCTTTGCTATGTGCCCTTGGTCAAATTATGAACCTATTAAAGCTTTAGCTTTTTCATAGTGAATGTTTATCTCATGAGAGATAAAGGAGAAAATGTAAGTAAAAGCCTTAGTATAGTGCTTGGCACTTGAACCAGTCCAGAATATCAGTTAATTCATTCAACAAATATTTATAGAAGGTTTCCTGTGTGCTGGACTGTCTGCTGGGTGCTAAGGATGCTGTGGGAAATGGAACAGATGAGGTCCCTGACCTCATGGAGCTTATATTCTAACAGAAGAGGCAGATAGTAAACATGCAAACAAATAAATGAAATAATTACTGGTGTGTGACTGGGAACAGCAGAGAGGACCTGTGTTAGCTGAGGAAGTCACAGACGGCTTCACCATAGCCTGAGGGGTGAGAATGAACCAGTGGACCCAAAAGTTGTTTAAGGCAGGGAAACTGAATCACTGGTTAGAGATTGGGTTCTACTCGCTGTCAGAGGCCATCAGGGCAAGGTTCCTCCTTGCTTTCTTATGGCATTTGTCCTTCTATAACCCTGGACACTGAGAATAGGCTCAGACTGTGCCTGTGACTTTCCTTTCTCATTTATCTTCTTATCCAACTGAAATTCAGTAGCCAATCATTATAATCACCTCCTTGAATATACCCTAACCTCCCTTTTCCATCTCATGGTACTTTATTCCCTTGGCCCACCCCAACCTTGTTAAATCCAGGTATCAACCCTATGCCCTTGTCTGCCCCCATTGAGTGTAGCAGAAGAACAGCATGCAACCTCATTGACTGGTCTCACTTTACATTCCTGGAGGCCCTTATGCAGCCCAGGAATCTTATGAAATTTCCCTGGTTCTTCTCTCCCCTATTCTCCTCACAGGTTGATGAAGAGATAGGATGGAGCATTATGATCCCTGCCCTCCCCCACCAGCTGGATAAGAGAGGGACAGGCCTATGATTCCAAGCTCTTTTAGCCCCAGCTCCCCTTCCTGCCACTCTTTCTTCACCAACACCATGTCATCTCACTCCCCAAAGCACAGCTCCCCTCTCTTCAGAAATGTATTCTAATTCAGTCACACCCACAAAATCTGTTCAAAGAGTCAAGGGGGAAGGTGACTCTTGGTGGTTGACAGGAGCTTACAGCAAAGGAGTGCAGGTACATAAGACAGGGTCATTTTTTACTAATTGTGTCGTTAATCTTGAACTAATTATCAATTTCTGCCTCTGAGGTTTGCTGTCAGGAAGATCTATGGGAGACCATCTTAAAAGTGGTAGAGTACTAAGTGCATCCACAAACTATAATCCAATATTTGTAATTCAATAGATTTTATTAGCATCACAATGTTCACATTTTGAATAAACTTTATGTATCTGGTTATTAATCAGTCAGTAATGGGAATCACAAGACTTCTTTTACACTTTTTTTCTTTCTTTCCTTCTAGTACACATGTGTTTACCATAAAACCACATCCCTATGGCTTTAATTTTAATACAAGGACTAGCCCTATAATTTTAATATAAGTACTAATTTTTTATTTCTAATCCAAAGGGTGTCACAAATCCACCTCCATCCCATCTCGGTTCCTAAAGTTCAAAGTTTTGCACACTTGCAAAAACAAACCCTTGGTGTTCAAATTAAAATCAGATTTGTTTTCTTTCCATTGCACATTGCTTTTCCCTGCTATATACTCTATGAGTTCATTGAGTTCATTTCAGGCTCCTTCCCCTCCCCCCACACCAACCGACTGGAGAGAGCCCTGGCTGGATGCCTAATGGGCTCTTAGGGGCTGGAATCCACAGTAGATTCCCCATTCTAATCTCTCTGTGAGATTACAAAATCTGCCAAAAATTGTGTCTTTTCTACTCTGGCTCCATCTATTGGACGAAAATGACCAATGCTGCCTAAATTTCCCCATTATGGCTTTGTCTGCAGTCTTCAAATTAAGCAGAACTCTACTACATCTTCCCTTAACATTATACTTAAATGTGACTCTGTGAAGCTCTATTCCTGGACAGAAGGAGTTTAAATAGTTTTTGATCGTACCTCCTGGACACATTTTCTTCTTTGGAGGAAAGTTCCAGCGTTCCTTAAGAGTAAATACTTACTTTGGTTAGTGGGAGCTTATGGAAGCTGGAAACTTCCATTCATTTTCAGCGATCCTTGGTTACTATTTTCAATATGCAAAGGTTCCCTTTCTGGAAGATCTTCTGCTGATAATTGCTACCTCTATTAGAATCACAGGAACTGACCTGGGTCTTGAGTTCTAAGTGAACACATTGCTTATATAGCTTTCTAGTCCCTTTGCCTTCCTTATCTCAGGGAAATCTGGTCCACCATGTTATCTACATATTTCTAACCTTGGAATTGCATTTCTGGCGGTTTCACTTTACTTCTACTCTCAAGTCCAAGGATAAATATCTTTAGTTCATTAATTCTTTCAGCTAATATTTACTGACTGCCTACTATGAAAAAACATTGATTTATTTAAATAAGAGTATTAATATACTCATTGGGAGTATATTAAAATTGCTACCCTCTTGGTGGGGAGCAAAAGGAACACTTCTACACTATTAGTGGGAATGTAAATTGGTACACCCACCAACTATGGAGAACAGTATGGAGGTTCCTTTAAAAACTAAAAATAGAGCTACCATATGATCCTGCAATCCCACTCCTGGGCATATATCCAGAGAAAACCATAATTCAAAAAGATACATGTACCTCAATGTTCATAGCACTATTTACAATAGCCAGGACATGGAAGCAAACTAAATGTCCATCAGCAGATGAATGGATAAAGAAGATGTGGTATATATATGAATATTACTCAGCCATGAAATAGAATGAAATAATGCCATTTGCAGCAACATGGATGGACCTAGAGATGATCACACTAAGTGAAGTAAGCCAGACAAAGACAAATATCATATGATACCACTTATATGTGGAATCTAAAAAGTGATACAAAATGAACTTATTTCCAAAACAGAAAGAGACTCACAGACATAGAAAACAAATTTATGGTTACCAAAGGGGAAAGAGGGGTGGGGGGAGGGATAAATTAGGAGGTTGGGATTAACATATACACATACCACATATATAATAGATAACCAAAACGGACCTGCTGTATAGCACAAGGAACTATCCTCAATATTTCATAATAACCTATAAGAGAAATGAATCTGAAAAGGAATATATATATATATATATATATATCACTGTGCAGTACACCTGAAACTAACATGATATTGTAAATTAACTATACTTCAATTAAAAAATTAAATTAAATTTAAAAAATTAAGTTGCTACCCTCCTGAAGAGTATATTCTACGAGATGGGGAAGGGTGGATATGGAGACCGACAGTAAATAAGCAAGTAAACATAAAGAATGTGAGATAGCAAATAAGTGCTGTAGAAAACAGTAAAGCAAGGGAGAGGAGATAAGGAGTACGGAGTGGTGGGCAGTTGCTATTCTGTGATTTTCAAGGACCTCACTAAAAATGTAATATTTGAAAAGGTACCTAAAGAAAGTGAGTGAGTGAGGCAGGTAGTTATCTGCAGGAAAACATTTTGGGCAGAAGGAACAGCAAGTGAAAGGCCCTGAGGTAGAAGACCTGAGTGGCTGGAACAGAACAGGTGAGGGGTAGGAAATAAGATCAGGAGGGAGCAGACCAGGTGGGGTCTTATAAGCCACTGTAAGGCTCTTACTCCTGCACTGAATGAAATGGGAATCCATTTGAGTATTTTGAGCAGAGGAATGACATGATCCGACTTAAATTTTTAATAAAACTTGTGTTGAGAAGAAACTACAGGGATAGCAAATGTATAAGGAGAGATACAATAGGGGGATATTACAATAATCCAGGCAAGAAAGGATGGTGGCTTGCTACCAGGGTGGTAGCAGCTGAAGCATAAGAAGTGGGCTAATTTTAAAACATCCTAAGGATAGAGCTGACAGGATTTGCTGGTGGATTGACTGGATGAGAAGTAAGGCCTCAAGGATGGCTACAAGGTTTTTAGCCTGAGAAAAGCAGAGGACAGAGTTTCCATTAGTTGAGACAGAGAAGACTAGGAAGAGGAAATTTTTCTCATGGAGATGATTCAGAAGTCAGTAATGTGATTTAGCATATGTTAATTTGAGAGGCCTTTTAGACATTCAAGTAGAGATGTCAAGTAAGTAATTAGAAAATCAGGTTTGGAATCCTGACTAGAGGCCTGAGCTGGAGGTATACATTTATGCTTGTGTGTGTGTGTGTGTGTGTGTGTGTGTGTGTATTTATTTATTTATTTAGCTCACGCAGCTTGCAGTATCTTAGTTCCCTGACCAGGGGTTGAACTGGGTCCCTGGCAGTGAGAGCACCAAGTCCTAACCACTGGACCACCAGGGAATTCCTTATAGATACACTTTTAATGTCAGGAGCCTGCATGAGATCACCCAGCAGAAAGAGGACAAATAGAAGGTTTGAGGACTGATCTCAGGGGCACTCCAACATTTAGGGTTGGGGACATGAGGACAAACCAGCAAGGGAGACTGAGAGGGAGCAGAACCAAGAAATATGTCCTTAACATCCACATGTAAATCAATGAAGTTAGAACACTCCCTTACACCTTCCACAAAAATAAACTCAAAATGGTTTAAAGACCTAAATATAAGACATGACTCCATAAAACTCCTAGAAAAGAACATAGGTAAAACATTCTCTGACATAAATTGTAGCAATGTTTTCTTAGGTCAGTCTCCCAAGGTAAGAGAAATAAAAGCAAAAATAAACAAATGGGACTTAAAAGCTTTTGCTCAGCAAAGGAAATTATCAACAAAATGAAAAGACAGCCTACGGAATGAGACAAAATATTTGTAAACAACATGACTGACAAGGGCTTAATTTCCAAAATATACAAATAGCTCATACAGCTCAATATCAAAAAAGCAAACAACCCAACAAAAAAATGGGCAGAAGACCTAAATAGACATTTCTCCAAAGGAGAAATACAGATGGCCAATACATGAAAAGTTGCTCAACATCACTAATTATCAGAGAAATGCAAATCAAAACTTCAATGAGGCAGCACCTCACACTGGTCAGAATGGCCATCATCAAAAAGTCTACAAATAGGGCTTCCCTGGTGGTGCAGTGGTTGAGAGTCCGCCTGCCAATGCAGGGAACACGGGTTCGTGCCCCGGTCCGGGAAGATCCCACATGCCGTGGAGTGGCTGGACCCGTGAGCCATGGTCACTGAGCCTACGCGTCCGGAGCCTGTGCTCCACAACGGGAGAGGCCACAACAGTGAGAGGCCCGCATACCGCAAAAAAAAAAAAAAAAAAAAAAAGTCTACAAATAATAAATGCTGGAGAGGGTGTGGAGAAAAAGAAATCCTCCTACACTGTTGGTGGGAATGTAAATTGGTGCAGCCACTATGGAGAGCAATATGGAGGTTCCTTAAAAAGCTAAAAATAGAGTTGCCATATGATCCAGCAATCCCTCTCCTGGTCATGCATCTGGAGAAAACTCTAATTCGAAACACACCCCACTGTGCATAGCAGCACTAGTTACAACAGCCAAGACGTGGAAGCAACGTAAGTGTCCATCAACATAAGAATGGATAAAGAAGATGTGATATATATATATACAATGGAATACTACTCACTTATATATATAATGGAATACTAGTCAGCCATAAAAAGAATGAAATAATGCATTTGCATTATTTCCACATGAATGGACCTAGAGATTATCATACTAAGTGAAGTAAGCCAAATATATGATATCACATTATGTGGAATCTAAAACATAAATGATACAAATGAACTTATTTACAAAACAGAAACAGACTCACAGACATAGAAAACAAATGTATGGTTACCAAAGGGGTAAGGGGGTGGGGGGAGGAACAAAATAGGAGTTTGGGATAACAGATACACACTACTATATATAAAATAAATAACAACAAGGTCCTACTGTATAGCACAGGGAACTATATTCAATACCTTGTAGTAACCTATAATGGCAAAGAATCTGAAAAAGAATATAAACATATATATATAACTGAATCACTTTGCTGTACACCAGAAACTAACACAACATTGTAAATCAACTACTATACTTCAGTTTAAAAAAATGTGTCCTTGGGACTTCCCTGGTGGTCCAGTGGTTAAGACCCCATGCTTCCACTGCAGGGGGTGCGGGTTCAATCCCTGGTCAGGGAACTAAGATCTTGTATGCTCCCGTGTGGCGCGGCAAAAAAAAAAAAAAAAAAATTAAAAATTTAAAAATGAGTCCTTAAAGACGAGGGGAGGAAGCATTTGTAGAGGGGAAAAGTAATTAACATGACAGATGCTGCTGGTCGATCAGAGAGGGCTGAAAATTGACCATGATATTTACCACGAGGAAGTCATTGATTACCTTGATTCAGGCAATCTCAGTGAAGTGATGAAGTGGAAGTCTGACTTTAATGGTTTGAATAGAGAACGGGAGAAGAGAAAAGGAACACAGAATACACATAACTCTTTTAAGGAATTTTTCTGTAAAAGGGAAGAGAGAAATAGAACAGTAGATGGAGGGAGATGTGTTTTTAAACCAACTCCATGGAGGCATATTTTATATACAATATAATATAAAATAAAATGCTTACATTTTAAGTATACTCTTCTATGAGTTTTGATAAATATACACAAACTAGTTATCTCCACTACAATGAACATATGGGATATTTGCGTCACCTCAGAAAGTTCCTTCACACTTCCTGCTGTCAGCACTTCCTCATCCTCAAACCCAGGCAACCACTGATCAGATTTTTATCACCACTGATTTTGCGTCCATTCTAGACTTAATATCCTGGAATCATACAATATGCAATCTTTTGTTTGGCTTCTTTCTCTTCTTTCTCCCTGTTGTGTTTATCAGCAAATCATTCCTTTTTTTGTTGCTGACTTGTATTCTATTGATGGACATAACATGATTCGGTTATCTATTTACTTGCTGATGGGATATTGGAGTTGTTTATAAATTATATAAAAATATATACTTATAATGTATATATGAGTATAGTATATACAGAAGCAAAAAAAATTGTAACTATGTGGTGGTGGATGTTAACTAGACTTATTGTGGTGATCATTTTGCAATATATACAAATATAGAATCATTGTTATACACTTGGATGTTAATTTCTTCACATTTTTATAATACAAAGACATTTTATTGAATTCTGCACATGTGCAGAAATTGTAAACATGTAAACATTTATATATAATATGTATACTTTTATAAAAATAATATATATCATTTATGTGTATATAATTCATTGTATCATTTATACATAAATAATTTTTACATACTTGTATTTATATATATTATACATTTAATCTTGTTTGGATTAAATCAGCTTCTTTATGTGAGAAAAACCTTTTCTAACCACCAATTGGATGTCAATGAATATAATGTTAGCATACACAAAATAATTAATATTTATTTATAATCTGTTAGATCCTATGATGACAACAAAATAAAATCTGATTGCATACAAGAGATTTTTTCCTTTGCTCCCATCCAAATACATCAAGTTATCTTTTCTTTTTTCTACAAAGGCTCATATTGACTGAGCAAGCCAAAGTAGAAAAACTGCTGTAATGAGAGGAAAACGAAGTGCATTGAATCTAAGGATTATATAGGGATGGAAAGAGTATGAGAATTTTAAGTGAGAAAAGCTAGATTGAGTTCTTGACCCACCACTTCTTAACTATGCGTCCTTGGGCAAGATACTCAACCATTCTCCCAAATCCCAGTTTCTCATCTGTAAAATAAAAGCAATAACAGAAATAACATTCAGGGAGCACATGTTAGGTGCCAAGCTAGCGCTTCATGTGCATTACTCCATTTACTCTTCACATCAACCCTTTCAGGTGGGTACTGTTATAGTCTCAATCTGCAAATGAGGAAGCTGAGGCTTGAGAAGTTAAATAATTTGTCCAAGATCTCACAGCGAGTAAGCGATGAGGCAGAGATTCAAAGTTTGATTCCAGAGCCCACAATCTTAACTATTACACTATACTACCTTACCATAATAATATAATGTGATAATCAAACTAGTTAATGTATGTTAAAACGCTTAAGTTACTTGGCACGTGTTATTTTCACCTCATTAGAGGGGGTATCATTAATCAATAGAGAGCATCAAGATATAAAGAAATGAGCACTGAGATTGTTAATCAGGGGCCCTGGGATTGTCCGTAAATCAGAGCAGTGGTTGTGGAAACACCGCTTAACACTTCCAGCCTCAGTTTGATTAATCTGTAAAAATGATTAGGTAACATTTAGCTCTTTCTAGCTAGAAAATTATGTCGCTTTGTCATTTTATGACTTTCTGGACCTAGCTTTCTCTCATCTGATGGTTCTAAGTTTTCTTCTCGGAGACTTTGTTGCGTTTTCCTCCCTTGTTCACACCTCCTGAATGCCTTGAGTTCATATACAAGATTTTCAAAACGTATAACATGCTTAGAAATATTTGTGAACAATGGAATGGCAAATCTTTTTTTCCTTTGGAAAGTTTTGCTTATTTTGTTTTGTTTTGCGAAGGTAATGCATTTTCACTGTCCAAAAGTCAAAACCCTATCACAAGTCATACACTGAGGAGTTTTGCTCTCCACCCTGACCCTGTCTACCCTTTTTCCCCTGCCTCCATTTCTTACTTTCTGATTCATCCTTCCAGTGATTATCTATCTATGCAAGTTCAAGCAATATGAGTATAAATATTCCTATTTTCTCCCCCTTTTACACAAAAAATGATACATTATATTGAGTGTTCCACACTTTGCCTTTTTCTCTTAACAATGTACCTTGGAAGTTACCTTACATCAATACACACAAAGAGCTTCCTTTACTTTATTAATTTTTTTACTTGTGTATTATTCAATTGTGGGACAATATCATCATTTATTTAGCTAATCTCCTAATGAAGGACACTTGAAGAGCATTTCTAATATTTTGCTATTACAGACTATGCTGCAAATGAATAAAACTGTACACATATCATTTCATATTATACACAGCTGTATCTGTAGGACAAATTCCCAGAAGTGGAATTCCTGGGTTTTAGAGTAAATGAGTTTGTAACTTTTATAAATATTATCATATTGCCCTGCATAGAAGTCAGACCACTTTACACACCAGCTAGGAATATATCAGAGTGTCTACTTCCCCACAGATTTGCCAACATCGTGCTGTCAAACATTGGATTTTTAAGAAATCTGACAGGGAAAATGGTATGCAGAGTGAGTTTAATTTGCATGAAGATGTAGCTTTTAAAAAAGAGTTGGAACCGTGGTGGGGTGGGGATGGTGGTGTGATTGGGCAATTGGGATTGACGTGTATACGCTGATATGTATAAAATTGATGACTAATAAGAACCTGCAGTATAAACAAACAAACAAACAAACAACTAATACTAAACTTCCTTTGGGTTATTTGTATGGAAATATGTTAATATAAATGTTTCAGACATTACATGAAATTTCTAAAAATCTTATATGTTCTGGTATAATGTTATAAGTCATAATTCTAGTTATTACTTTAAAATGTATACCTCAGAAATAACTAAATTTCCTTGTCAATTGCTATGAACTTTCATAAAATCTTTA
Source organism: Globicephala melas (assembly GCF_963455315.2). Classification (NCBI taxonomy): domain Eukaryota; kingdom Metazoa; phylum Chordata; class Mammalia; order Artiodactyla; family Delphinidae; genus Globicephala; species Globicephala melas. The sequence continues at coordinate 86,166,803 of NC_083321.1, forward strand.
ATCGTGGTCATTTTTAAGTCTTTTGTCATTTACAGACAGTTCTGGGTGTACTCTGATGCTTTTGCAAATATGTTCCTATAAAAGGGTTTCATCCTCAAGGAATTCATGGAAAAGACTTTGACAAGTACAGGTTTCTGGTAACTGACTATACTGCTGAACTGAATGGATAAGCATTTTCAGAACTCTAATGGAAAACTGATGAACTCATAAAAGTGCTAACAAAAGATCAAATTGAAAAAAAATTACATGGGACTGAGTGAACTGATGAGGATGATTATAATTTTTGTGACTTTCTGTTTGAATAAAAAAAAGATAAGTACTAGAGATGTAATGTACAACATGATAAATATAATTAACAGTGCTGTATGTTATATATGAAAGTTAAGAGAGTAAACCCTAAGAGTTCTTATCACACACACACAAAAAAAAGAGTTGGGAAGTTGAAATGCTGGTCAAAATTCAAGGTAAATTTTGGTAGAAAGGGATTCTTCAAAGCAGACCCTAAGTCTAAAGCTTTGCAGCAGACTAATACGTAAAACTGACTTTGGAACAAAACAAAAATATTTTTCAGTAACTCAAAGATTCATGTCAAGGAAGTTCACGGAAATTTGGCAACTGCTCTGTAGTTACTCAATCTTAATCCAGAAAGATCAAATGATGCATTCCTGCAGACTGGCCTTGAGCTCTCCCGCAGCCCTGTTAACTGAATTTTTTTTATTGTTGGGTTCTAGTATGGCCTGCATATTAGTAACTCCAAATTAATAACTGCTTATTAATAAACTCCAAAGGCAAAATAATACACATATAATGTCTTGAACAGATATCATAGAGCAAAAATGGCACAAATGATGAAAAATAGAACTGAAGGAAATCCCTTTTGTTAGTGAGTCAATCTCTCCCTCTCCTTCCCCCTTCCTCTCTCTTTCTCTCTCTCTCTCTCTCTCTCTCTCACACACACACACACACACACACACAATCCCAGCAGAAGCATTTCTTTCAGAATCAAAGAAACAGAAATGTGTAGATTCTGTTCTACTTTTCCCCTTGACTCCAAGGGGGGAAAGGAATAAATCCATTTTGGGGGGTAGAATGTAATGTAAAATATGTAGTGTTTCTGCTATGTTTGTATGTTATAGAAACTACTGTAATGAAGGTCATCTAGTATCATTTCTTTTGGTAACACTTCACACCTCATTTAATTTAACTACAAATTATGCCTCATCTTATTCATCAAAATAAAATGGTAATAATGCTGATAGCCACCTCATAGGGTTTTTGGTGAAGATTTAAAAAGTCTAACATGTAAAGTGAGTGCTTGGCACAGAGTTAAGCATTCAGTAAATATTAGCTGTTATCATATTTACTTTTTGTTAGTAAGAAATTTCATGTGACCGTAGAATCTTTGGACATGGTATCCATGGAAGGCATAATATGCATTGCTTTTATATATTTAGGAAAGTCTTGAAAACTTAATGCACAGTGGTCAAAATCGACACAGAAAGTGAGAGTGATGATGGAAAGCGTCCTGCAATGGTTAGTGTTAATGCTAAACTTGTTTGATTTTTAAACTCAAGTGTGAGAGGCAAAATAATGGCCCACATAGATGTTCATGCCCTAATACTTGGAACCCATGAAAATGTTCACTTATATGTCAAAAGAGTTTTTGCAGATGTTATTTTGGATAGGACCCTTGAAAATGATTATCCTGTATCATCCAGATGGGCCCAAACTAATCATGAGTCCTTAAAAGAGAGAACCTGCTGTGGTCAGAGGGAGAGATACGATGATGGAAAAAGGGTCAGAGAGAAGTGATGTGAGATCTCACCCAGCAGACCAGCTGTTGTTGGCTCTAAAAAATAGAAGTGAGCTAATGGAACACAGGAGGCCCCTAAAACTGGGAAAGGCAAGGAAGCAGACTCGCTCCTTGAGCATCCAGAAAGGAACAAGGCCCTGCCCACACCTTGATTTTAGCCCAGTGAGTCCCAGTTTGGATCCATCCTATAGAACTGTGAGATAGTCAATTTGTTAGAGCAGCAAACGAGAACTAATAAACTGTCTACTGAAAAAACTGCACAACATGAGAGCTGTGAGTTTCAGTTTTATTTGGGGACTTACTGAGGACTATAGCCCAGGAGATGCCTCTCAAATAGCTCTGAGGAGCTGCTCCAGAGAGGCTGGGGGTGGGGAGGTCAGTAGATCTGTGATTTTGGAGAAGAGGTATGTGCAATCAAGCACACATCTTGGTAGAAGGTTACTGTTAGTATGAGGAACAGGTCTCTCAGTTAATGATTTTAGTGCTTTTCTAAGTATGGGAAGATGCAAGAATCTGGGTTCATGAGATTTTCTCCTAAAAGTATCTAACTATCTGAGGGCCTGTTCTGCCAGTTTTCCCAGAGCACAGAGGGCCTCATCGCTGGTCTTCACCCTGAGTTCTTTCCAGGGCGTGCGGCAAGTCAGTGAGTGCAGTGGCTAATGACTCAATTCTTGTAGAAATGGGTGGCGAGTGACATTCCTTAGTTGGCAACACCAAGGTAGCAATCTTTTGCAAGGACATAGAACTTAGGTACATTTATTACATGTTTTGTACTAAAAAAAGTTTAAATGAAACATGCCATGAATAAGTAAACAGCACCAAAACTATACATTCCGCTGGCTTGAACTCTAGATGAATTAGGTACACAATATGCCAGTTTGCTGTTCTACATTTGAGATGGCTTAGCCCAGGCCTGAGGCTGAAGACTTTTGAGGTGTTGGCAATAAAGTCGAATCACTGGTATTTCAGGGCGATGTTGAATCCATCTCTGTTGGGACATTCAGACATACATTTATAAACGCACTGGGTGGTTTTATCATACTTGATGAAATTACATCTTTTGGAAACTCTTTTGGCAAGAAATAGTTTGGCCCACATTTCAGAAATTTAAAATATAGCATACCCTACATTTCTAAAATTGTAGAACTGAAGGACTTTCAGATCATTTTGTGTGACAAAACTTAATGAAAATAAATTAACATTGTGCAGTTCACCTTTTACAATAGCAATAGTGTGAATGAAGACTACTGATGTTTGTTACTGACTCGCAGTGCAATATGGTCTTGAAAAAAAATATGCCAACATTGAAATATCAGAATTTTATAAATCTCCGGGGTAACTTACATATAAATCCATTTGGAAAGTTTCTGTCTATCTTCTGATGTACTTACACTGTAGAACAAAAATATGTAAAAGACACATTCTAACATTTCAACTATATTGTGTTCTCTATATCATTTTTTTGAAACTTACTGACACTTTATTACCTAGTACATTGCCAAGTTTATAAGTGCTCTCTCTGAACTTATCGGAAAATTGGATTACTTAAGTACAGGTTACTACATGTCTGAAATTTATTATATTCTTTTTTTTTTTTTTTTTTTGCGGTACGCGGACCTCTCACTGTTGGGGCCTCCCCCGTTGCGGAGAACAGGCTCTGGACGCGCAGGCCCACCGGCCATGGCTCACGGGCACAGCCGCTCTGCGGCATGTGGGATCTTCCCGGACCAGGGCACGAACCCGTGTCCCCTGCATCGGCAGGTGGACTCTCAACCACTGCGCCACCAGGGAAGCCCCTGAAATTTATTATATTCTTATTGATAGTTTGATCTATTACTGAAAGAGGTATGTTAAAAGAGTCTCCAATATGATTGCATATTTTTCCATTTCCATGAAATTCTGTTTTATAAATAATACGTATATATACATATATATATCACATATACATAGGCTATGTTACGTTTGGACTCACAAGATATTTCAGGTTAATTTAAATGTTTAGCATTAGATAGTGGTCCCATTTATATTTTATAATGCAATTTTCCCCTGAAAGTCCATTTAATCAAACAGCAATACAGCAAATTAACTTTCTTTGAATTATTTTTACCTAGTATTTGTTTTTCTATTCTTTTGTCTTCAACCTTTTTGTTTTCATGGTTTTGATGAGTCTCTTCTAAATGTGGTAGAGTCAGAATTTTTGCTTCCTAAATGAAAGTCTGCCTTTTATATTGGTGTATTTAATCATTTTGATATATTGGAATTTATTTTCAAGATTTCATTTTACTCTTTTAAAACACGTGCCTTTTAAATGCTTTCCCCCTCCTTTTATTCATTCTTTTGGAGCTTAAATGATGTACTTGTCAGGATAGAGGCCAAACTGCAAGAATAACAAAAAGACTTTAAAATAAGTACCTTAAAGAGCGTAAATGTTGACTTCTCTCTCATGGAACATTTCAGAAGTGGGCCAGGATGGGGGTAGGGGTGGGGGAGGCGCTGCCACATCAACATAGGTAGGCAACTCTACTACCTGAGATCCTTCAGGTACTCAGGCTGGTAGATTGGTTCTGTCATTCTGCTATCTTTAATGCTTAATTTCCATTTTTTTTGCATCTCATGTGATCACTCTGGTTGTTGCCATTTTCTAGCCTGTGGAAAAGGAAAATAGAGAAGGCTTCCTTATAAAAAGTTTATCTGTTTTCACACATCATTTCCACTTGCAAACAACTAGCAAAAACTGTAATAGGGAAACAACTAGCTGAAAATGAAGCTGAGAAATGTGGCCTCTGGCTGGTAATTCATGTGCTCAGCTAAGATTCAGGGTACTCTGTTCCTAAAAGGAACAAAGGGAAAAAGGATTCTGCCAATAACACTTTGGCTCATTACTCCTTTCCTGCTTTATATGATATATTCATCCAGTAATAGAAATAGTTCTATCTTGCTTTTATTTTTATCCTTTGATGAGATCATAGTTACTGTTACAATCAAGTGTTATTTAGATTTACCCATACGGTTGCTAATTTTTTTGCTTATCATTTCTCCTTGCACCTTAGTCCTTCCTTTTGGGTTCAATTTTACTATTCTTGAAGAACATTGTGTTGTCTATTGCTGCATAACAAATTGCTCTAATATGTAATGGATTGAAATACCTATTATCTCACAGTTTCTGGATGTCAGAATCTGGTGCGGCTTTGCTGTGACCTCTGCTTCAGGGTCTCTCCCAGGCTGCAATCAACGTGTCAATGGGGGATGTGGTCATCTGAAGGCTCAACTGAGGAGGTATCTGTTTCCACCTCACTCAATTGTTTGTTGACAGGATTCAGTTCTTCGAGGGTGGGCAATTGGACTAAAGTCTTGGTTCCTTGCTGGCTGTTTGCCAGAGGCCACCCTCTGTTCTTTGCCCTGTGAGCCTCTCCAACGTGGCAGCTTCTTCATCATGTCATGTAAGCATAAGGGCAATAGAGGAAGAAAGCCAGCAAGACAGCAGTCACAGTCTTTTATAACCTAATACCGGAAGTGACATCCCATCACTTTTGCTGTATTTATTTGTTAGAAGCAAATCACTCAGTCCAGCCCACCCTCAAGAGGAGTGGATTATACCTAGGCATGAATCCCAACAGGTGGGGATCAGTGGGAGCCAGGTCAGAAGTTGCCTGCTACAAACATCCTCTTTATGAGTTCTTTTAGTAAGAGTCTTAGGGCAATAGCTCTATCAATTGTTGTTGACTTAAAAATATCTTTATTTCAGCCTCATCTATTTCTTCTGGGACTTCAAATAGAAGTATGTCAGACCCCTTGATATTGTAACACAGGCCAATGCTGCCATGTTCTTTTTTTTCTCCCCCAGTCTTTTTTATCTTTGGATGTCATTTTGGGAGTTTATATTGCTGTGTTTTCAGGCTCACTGATATTTGCTTGTGCAATGTTATTGATTTCTAACCTTTGTACATTTAGACATTTCAAAACACGCTTCCAGATGGCTCACCATCAAAGAATAAACAGTAGAAATTTGAAAATATTTAAACTAAACAATAAAGAAAGTATTTTGTTTCAAACTCTGTATGCAGCAAAACATAAAACTTAGGAAATTTTAAATAGAGGACTTTAAATACTTCTTTAAAAAACAAAATTGAAAATTAGTGAGATTGTATCTAGATCAGGAAGTTAGGAAAAGAACAAACAAGTAAATCTAAGGAACTTAGAATGAAGGAAATTATAAATATAAATGAATAAATAAAATTAGAAAACAAAGATACAGGTGAGATCAATGCCAAAGTTGTTATTTGAAAAGCCTAATAAAATCAACTTTTGGCAGAATTATTCAAAGAATATAGGGAGATGACCCAGAAAATAATATGTGAAATACAAAAAACAGTATACCTATAGATATATCAGAGGTTTTTTTAAAGATAAGTAAATAATAGGAAAATTTTATGCTAATAAGTATTGCAAATTAGGTAAAATACACAATTTGCTAGAGATTTATAACTTTCTAAACCAGCTTTTGAATAAATAGAAAACACGAATAAACCTGTAAGTATGACAGATAAATAAAGGGAGGCAATCAAGCATTTATTCCGCTTTTCCTATACAGGCTCTGTTTCAGGATATCTGAATAGAAGATGAGGGCAAGTCTGTCTTTGCAGAAGTGGCCTAGGTAATCAATGAAGAAGGATTGGTAGAATTAGAACACCAGCATTTTGCATGCGCAAGTGAACTGTTCATCAGGAGTGGCTAAGATCACAAAAAGAGACAACCAACTCTTAACATTTGAGGGGCATGTTTAAAAGTTTAGAAGTACCTAAAAAGTAAATTTAACAAAGAAATGGGACCTAAAACTGAGCAACCACTTGGTTCAAGTTCTTATTTGCATATAATGATTTAATTGTAACCAATGACAGAGGTATTTAATGATTTAATTATAAGCAATGACAGAGGGATTTATAGTGTTGTGAGGTTCACAAAAGTTGTGTTATGTCAGAGAATGGTTCTTGCAAGGGCTGAACTGAGTCCTGGAGGCTGCCTACACTTTAGCCAGGTACAGGCAGAGGAGTACATAACATAATGCAGGGGAGAAAGGCATGAGGCAGGATGAATGGGTGGTGGAAAGAGCTTGAGGGACATTGTGGGTCCAGCTGAGCAGTTTGTTTTATTTTACTAATAAATGGTCATTTCAATGGCGATGGAATATCACATAATGATGATAGAATGTCATTCAAGGATTTCATCCAGAAAGTGAAAATAAAGGAAACCTTATTTGAGATGGAGTTGGGAAGCCCTGAAGGGGGAGCTCTCACACACCACCATTCATTGCCCTTTGCAGACTCCATCAGGAAGGAGCATACCTTTCACTCTCTAACAGGAAGTAGCTTACTTTACACACCTCAGCAGGAGAAAAGATGATTTTTCTCCTTGCCCAGCCAATGGGAAACCACTACACTTCAGCCAATGAAAAGCTGCCACCACCCTGAATTCTCATTGGCCTCCAATGAACTTTTGTTCAAAACAGCCCCTCCCAACTTCCTCCTCTCCTCTATAAAAGCAAGCCCCTTTTCTCTATTCTCTGACCTTGCCTGTAGTATGCCATAGCTTGCACGTCCTGAGTTGCAATTCCTCTTCTATTCCTGAATAAACTCATTTTGCTAGTTGAATAACTGGCTATTTTATTTTAAGGCTGACAAAAGTAACTTGATCACATCAATATTTTAATAGGATTGGCCTACTGGCAATATGAAGCATGCTTTAGAGCAAGATAAGATTGCAGGAAGGAAGGTCAATTAAAACAAAGATAGCAATTTATTTAAATATCAGTGATTTAGTTTAAGTTAGAAAACCCACCAATATCATCAGCCATATTAATAAATCACCTGGGAGTGGAATGAGTAATTTCTTAGAGTGAATATATGTATATATATATATAATTAAATATAATAAAAATAATAAAATGGTCATTTCTTGTGCTTATGTTCTGGACTTGGGACCAGGAAGACCTAGACTTAAATTTTGGATTCACAATTTAATAGCAGTATAATTCTAAGAAAGTCACAACCACTGTGCACCTCAGTAGGTTCATCTTTAAAATAAGATGGCAGGGATTGTTTTGTTCACTGCTGTGTCTCCAGCACTAGCATAGTGATTTAAACACTGCTAATGTCAATAAATATTTACTGATTAAAGGCATGTCTACTCTACAGAGTTGCTGTGCTAATGAAATGAGATAAAAATTGTGAAAGTTTCTAGAACAAATAACTCTAAAATTTATATGGAATCACAAAAGTCCCAGAATTGTCAAAGCAATCCTGAGGAAAAAAGAACAAAACTGGAGGCATAAGCCTTCCAGACCTCACACTATACTACAAAGCTACAGTAATCAAAACATCATGGTATTGGCTCAAAACAGACATATAGATCAATGGAAGAGAATAGACACCTGGAAATAAACCCATACACCTTTGGTCAATTAATCTATGACAAAGGAAGCAAGAATATACAATGGAGAAAAGACAATCTTTTCAATAAGTGTTGGGAAAGCGGGATAGCTACATGTAAATCAATGAAATTAGAACACTTTGTCACACCATACACAAAAATAAACTCAAAATGGATTAAAGACCTAAATGTAAGGCCAGACACTATCAAACTCTTAGAGGAAAACATAGGCAGAACACTCTATGACATAAATCACAGCAAGATCCTTTTTGACCCACCTCCTAGAGAAATGGAAATAAAAACAAAAATAAACAAATGGGATCTAATGAAACTCAAAAGCTTTTGCACAACAAAGGAAACCATAAACAAGACCAAAAGATAACCCTAAGAATGGGAGAAAATATTTGCAAATGAAGTAACTGACAAAGGATTAATCTCCAAAATTTACAAGCAGCTCATGCAGCTCAATATCAAGAAAACAAACAACCCAATCCAAAAATGGGCAGAAGACCTAAATAGACATTTCTCCAAAGAAGATATACAGATTGCCAACAAACACATGAAAGAATACTCAACATCATTAATCATAAGAGAAATGCAAATGAAAACTACAATGAGATATCATCTCCCACCGGTCAGAATGGCCATTATCAAAAAATCTAGAAACAATAAATGCTGGAGAGGGTGTGGAGAAAAGGGAACCCTTCTACACTGTTGGTGGGAATGTAAATTGGTGCAGCCAGTATGGAAAACAGTATGGAGGTTCCTTAAAAAACTAAAAATAGAGCTACCATATGACCCAGCGATCTGCTCCTGAGTGTATATCTGGAAAAGATGAAAACTCGAATTCAAAAATATATACATGTACCCCAATGTTCACAGCAGCACTATTTACAACAGCCAAGACACGGTAACAACCAAAGTGCCCATCAGACAACTGGTTTAAGAAGATGTGGTTATCATATATACAATAGAATATTACTCAGCCATAAAAAAGAATGAAATATTGCCATCTGTGGCAACATGGATGGACCTAGAGATTATTATACTCAGTGAAGTAAGTCAGACAGAGAAAGACAAGTATTATATGATATCACTTATATGTGGAATTTAAAAAGTAATACCAATGAATCTATATACAAAACAGAAACAGACTCACAGACATAGAAAAAAAACTTATGGTTACCAAAGGGGAAAGGGAGGGTGGGAGGGATAAATTAGGAGTATGGGATTAACAGATACAAACTACTATACATAAAATCGATAAGCAAAAAGGATTTACTGTGTAGCAAAAGGAACTATATTCAATATCTTGTAATAACATATAATGGAAAATAATCTTAAAAACTATATATAACTGAATCACTTTGCTGTATACCTGAAACAATCACAATTTTGTAAATCAAATATACTTTAATTTTAAAAAATTGTGAAAGTTCTTAACACAGTTCTTAACAAAGATACTATTAAATGGCTGCTTTGTGTCAGGAACTATGCCAGCTGCTGGGGATATGAAGATGAATAAGACAGCCTTCCTACTCTTGGGAGTTGCTACACAAAGTATTTGTGATGGAGCACAATGTACTGTGAAGCTCAGAGTAGGTGCTCTATAAGCTCTATATTCTTGCTTGCTTTCATGAACATTATCCTATTTGAAACAATGGGTACCATAAATTTTACAAGAATAAACAAAGGTCTTAGGCATTCAGCAGAGGGAGGGATGATCTTTTGTGATGAGTAAGCATGACTTCATGGGAAAGATGGAATTTTAGTTGAGTTTCAGAATACAGATGGATTTTGACAGGAGTGAAAGATGGAAGGGTGGGAGTTTCATAAGACAGAGAAATACGCAAGCAAAAGCTTGTCCTCCGTAATTCTGTATCCCTTTTTTATCTGTGTTCACAAACCATATGTTTATAAATTCCCTCTGGAATACTGCCGAATCTTGATATCTGGAATTTTTGGAATCTACCCTTACTGGCCTTTGAAAATCTGGAAAACCTTTTTTTATTCATCTTTAATTTTCATGCACGTGATTCATGAATTCTGATGATTACTAATGGAAATTACATGACAGTATTCATTTATTCACAAATACTTATTGAAACCTTGATAAGCTCAAGGCCTTGTCCCTGGCAGTGCGGGGCCTACTAAGATGAACTATGTATACAAGCAACTACCCCACAAAGCAGAGAGCTGTAAGTGCCCTAACGGAGCTGAAGCTGGATTTACACTAGGAGGGCTGAGAGGAGAGGGATCATCTGCAGCGGGTTTTTTTGGTTTGGTTTTTTTATCCAATTCTCCTCCTACAAGTCATTCATCTGACTTTGGAGATTTGACCTTATAAAAAAAGGATTAAATGTTCTTTTACAACCTCCTCTTCCGGATTACTTGCAGGGTTTGTTGCGACGGGTTCAACTCGAACGTCTTTCTCTTTACCAGAAGACTGAGGCAATTTAGGAGCCGAATGACTGCCGACTCTGCCCTCAGGTTCAGAACTCACCATACATTGTCTCGAGGGACTTTACTCAGGCCCGTACTTTCTTGTTCTGAATATTCTTTAAAGTATCTTTTATTGTGTTTAGCATATTTGCAATATCCAGCTGACTTTAGCCTTTGAAGAGTAGCCTTAGGCAGGAAGGCCCAGGAAAAGTTATGGCTCTTTGTGACGCACTATCCCATCCTGCCTGTCAGTTTTTCTAACCCTCAGGATGGCCCTGAAGGATGGAACATCTTATCCATGTAAAACTGTTATGGAGATTCTGACCCTCTAAAAGAAAAATTTATCCAAGGTCTCAGAGCTCAGAAGTGGTGGACCTTGGATTTGAACATCGCTATTTCTGACCTTAAAGCCCATGCTTTTCCCACCACAACCTATTAACCGTGATAAAGTGTATTTTAAAATTAATCTTCCTGGTTTTTTAAAATTCTTTAAAAAATCTCAGTTCCTGTTCAGGCTCATGGATTTCAGGTGCTCAAGAGCATCTATTTGCCATTCAAAGCCTAGGATCATTATCTGCCTTCTTCGGTATCCTTGTTTATTCATTACCGTGATCATTTATAACTTTATAGTCATAGTTATTCTCCTGGGTGTCTGCTTATTGGCTTTCTGAAATTTCCCACTGTCCTTGTTGACAATGGCTAGAATTCCGTTTTATCATAGTTTTTGAACTCCAAGATGACAATCTCCCATTTTTTTTTTCTTAATGGGCAGGAGGAGGAGGGAAGCGCAGGACAAAAGAAAGTGGTTTAGTTAACTGGGGATTGTTTTACTGTATCTTTCCGTCAGACGTTCAGCTAAAATTTATTGTTCCTGCTTGGCAACTCCAGAAGGTAACAAAGCAGCAAGGTCATCAATACAAAACCTGGTCAGTAGGTAGAACAACAAGGCGCGTAGCCCCGCCTCTATAACCACGCCCTGGAGGCGGGGCCGCACTCGCGGCCCGCGAGACTTATAGGTCAGCCGGAAGGCGCGCGAGGCCTTGGCGGTGCACTGAGCAGGCCCTCGCCGGGACCGCGGGCGTCAGGCAGGCGCAGCGTCAGCCCGCCCCCAGTCTTGAAGCCTCCCTCTCGTGGCGGCTGCAGTGCGGCCTGCGTTGCCTCCCGTAGTTATCCGACCGGCTATGGCCGCTCGTCTCCTGCGTGTCGCCTCCGCCGCCCTCGGCGACACAGCCGGCCGGTGGCTGCTCCTCGCCGGACCCCGCGCCGGAGCCGGCGGTCTCCGGGGGAGCCGGGGGCAGGGCGGGAGCGCCAGGCCGGGCCTGGGCGGCGGCGCAGCTGCGGCGACGCGGACGCTGAGCGTGTCGGCGCGCGCGCGGAGAAGGTGAGGCGCAGGGGGAGCGTGGGCGTTGGGTCCCTGGCAGAACGGCCGCGCTCCTTCCGCCTGCTTTCCGGTTCCGTCTGCTTCTCCCGGCGACGGCGTGCGGGTCACACGCCCGGCCCCACCCGCTTCTTCCTCCACCTTCTCCGTGTCCCCGGCAGGTTGCTCGGTATGGTCACGGCCTCCTTTCCTTACGCTGCCAAGTTGCCTTTCCGATCCACTGACGCCTGGCGGGGAATGGAGGCCCGGGACCCCCGATCTCCTTGTCCCAGTGCCTCCTGTGCCCTCAGGAAAACCGGGCACTTTGCTGCCGCTGGTTCTCCGTGCGGTTTGGCGAGGATCTAACCTTTGCTATGCTAGAAACCGCGGTGACCTTCGTAAGATGCGCCCCGTTCGTGTCCTGGCCTGCAGTTTCTTATCGTGCCTTCCTCCTGCTAGGTCAGGACGTTCTGTCTCCAAGTCCGTGTCTATTTAGGATACACCTGCTCTGTCCCCGAGCTTCCCTGTTTGCTCTCTTCTGGTTGCTGTCGGGGTAAAAGCCCCAGCGTTGGACTGGCAAGGCCGGGGTTTAAACTGGGCTTTGACACTTACTGTCCAGTTTGTCTAACGTCAGTGGAGGATAATAATCGTGTCGGCCTCACAGAATTATTTGAAGAACAAATGAGAGCATACAGGTAATGCAGGGAGTCTTGTGTCTGGCCAGTATCGACTCAGTAGATCCCACCTGTTAGCATCAGCTGCCTCCTAGGCTCACAGCGTTGTGTTTTGTATTAAGTGTCGAAAGAGGTGAGAGAAAATTTGCCCAAAATATGTTGCAGTCTTATATTCTTGGGCAGATTCGTTTCTCAAAGAATCCCCTTAGATATAATAGAGAGAAAATTTCCTCATAATTTCAGAGTATAGCACTGTGTTGGCGCCTTATATAATGCAGGCCTCGGAACAGCTCTTTGACTCCCTTGCTGTTGTGTAGCAGCAAGAAGGAGCTGCAGGGAGAAAGGGCTGGATTTGTATTCCTCTCTAGTTTCTTCTTCATGAGGTTCCTGAGAATAGGGTGGAGGAGTTACTCATCTTTCCTCCTGTAATCCCATAATATAGTGGGTGCTCAATACATTTTTGTTGCATGAACTGTGAGGGAGATAATGGGGAAGGCAAGCAGGGGTTATTTGTCCGTTTCCGTTACACTTTACTATCTTTGACCTTCCTCTGCCTGAATGCCTTGTTTTCTGCATTGTATGCTTTCTTGAAAATTTGTGTATAAATTGGGACATATGTTGAACATATTTGTGTAACTAGTATTTAAAGGAACATGATTGCTTTTGTAAATGGGAATTATATCCCCCAAACTTACTGTTTGAATTGGTACATCAAGTTGTCTTAAAGGGAAGCACATCTGTCTGCTCCCTTATAAACCTGCTTTCCCCCTCATTGGCACGGTTTCCATTGGTGCCCTGTGCTTCCTATCACAGACTTTGGAGCTACAACTAGGTTTTCTGACTCTTATTATCTAAGACTTATGCTATCCAATATGGTCACTATTAACCACATGTAGTCATTTAAGTTTAAGATAATTAAAGTTAAATAAAATTAAAGAATCATTTTCCCAGTTCCACTGGCCACATTTCAAGTACTGGATAAACACACATGGCTAGAAGCTACTGTCTGGGACATCACAGCTATAGAATATCTCTGTTATTGCACAAAGTTTGGACAGAACAGTCTAGAAGCTGTAGTTCTGACTTTGAAGTTTAACACTTAGATAAGCTTTCAGTAATTGAGAGTCGAAAAACTCCTTTTACTCCAAAATACCCTGATATAGTACTTTATATTTTGTAGTGATTTAGGTTGTAAAGGGCTTTCACATGTATTATTTCCCTTGACTCTTAAGAAAATCCTGAGATAGGTGAGGTAGATAAACGAGAATAAAAATTTATATTAAGTAGCATGCAAAACTAGGACTAGAACTCACATAGTTTTTGTTTGTTTTTTGAGCACCATTAGAGTTGATAATTCTTTAGCCCATAGGGTCATTTGGAAGAGTTAAGGTGGCTATGGAAGTGGGGAGCCCTAGACGGGGCCCTTTTCTTGGACCAACTACCCCAGGCTACCCCACATAGTGAAAGGGTGGGCATCAGCAGCCATAACTCCTCTCCCTATTAGAAGTCTGTTAAGAGCTTTACCGCAGCAGCCCCTGGAGAGCTTTGTCAAAATATCTGCTGTAGTTGAGCAGAATAAATGGCGGTGCATAAAGGGTAAACAAGTGAAGAAAATAGTTGTTTGTGGTGCTGGCTAACTCATTGATGATAGAGGATTTAGAAGGATCCTAATTATTTCCCAGTGCATGAAATCTTATCCTTTTTGGAAACAGCTAGAAGCTTTTAGCTAGTTCTTAGAATTGGGGAAGAAAACTATAGAAACCCCACAAATACCACTTGTTAATAGTGAATGGATAAAGTTACCTGGATAAAGTGCATGTGTATAATGCTTTAAGGAACAAAATATTTCCACAAACTTTCTCTCCTTTAATTCTCTCAGCAGCTGGGTGAAGTCACTGTTATTGCCATTTTACCCATGGTCACCTAATGAGTATACATATGTCAGAACCAGGGCTAGAATCTACCTTTTTTGACTCTTACATCTTATATTCCATACTTTCTCAGCTGCAAGATTACTTTTTCTCTCTCATTTCTGCTTCTTCTCCTGTTCTTTGATAAACCTGTTATTACTCTTACTCTGCAGTTTTTTTCTGGGGCTGTACACCTTTTTTAATATGTAGCAGCAGTTCAGGCTCCTTAACAACAAAAGGACTTTTAAATAAAAGTTATCAATCAGTGTTTGTTGAGCTCTACAGTATGTTAGGAATTTTGCGTATGTTGTCCAAACTATGAGATAAATGTTACCCTGATTTTACAGAAGAGGAGTCTGATGTCAGAGTTGCAATTTCTTGGCTGTAGCTCATCTCTAGAGTGCTGCAGAAGAGCAGCAGTGCCCAAACCTCCGGCCTTCAGTAGTGTGTATAAATGATGGAATTCTTTCTGCTGCACTTCTTGTACCTTAGGCTACCAGGCATTTTTTGATGTCAAATCTCTAGGCTTCTGCAGGGCTCAGACCCATATTTCCATCAGGCTTCTGGACATTTGCATCTGTTTATTATTAAATCAAACAGGTTTAAAGTTGAACTCATTTCCAATCTTCCCCAAAGCTCCTTCTCCTCCTAAGTTAAACTTAAGTTAAACTGTACTCCCTCATTGTCCGAGCTAGAAATTTCAACATTATTTCTTCCCTCTCCAAAAGTTTTTAATTCTGCCTCCTGAATATCTCTCAGTATCTCTCAAATCAGTGTCTCCTACGTCCCTACTTTGTTTATGACCTCCAGCGTGGTCTCCCTGCCTCCAGAGTGTCTTCATTCCTAGTCATTTTTCTTCGAAAAAATAGCAGTTGCCTAGTTGAAAATCACGAATGTTTGGGAATACTTGCTTTAAAGCATTTGTTGCTACGAAAAGAAGTCAGAGAGCACATGCCCATTTAAGGGACATTCTCTCTCTCTCTCTCTCTCTCTCTCACACACACACATACACACACACACACACACACACACACACACACACACACACAATTCTGATCAAAATTTTTAATTACTAGGATCCTCATTTTTCAGCATTGAGTTATCAAGGACGACATTATCTGATAAGGCCTCAGCTGCCTTGTTTGGGAAATGAGATGATGGACTTGGTAATTTGCAAGATATTTATAGCTCTGAAATTATGTAGTTCTAGGTTTTACTTAAACTAAGCAACGTTTTCTTTGATGGACTATTACCATCTATTGGCAGTAGTGAAAATTACAACTAATTCGTTTAAGCTGAAGTACATCTTTTCAATTGTGAGGTAAAAATTTAAATAACCAGTAGTGGAGGATAAGTATTTAGTTGATAATATGATTTCTTTTTTTTTTTTTTTTTTTGCGGTACACGGGCCTCTCACTGTTGTGGCCTCTCCCGTTGCGGAGCACAGGCTCCGCACTCGCAGTGCTCAGCGGCCACGGCTCAAGGGCCCAGCCACGCCGCGGCACGTGGGATCTTCCCAGACCCGGGCACGAACCCGTGTCCCCTGCATCGGCAGGCGGACTCTCAACCACTGCGCCACCCGGGAAGCCCAATAGTAATATGATTTCTTTTCCCAAAGTTTGGACTGATGTTTGTGAGAAGGGTAAGAAATTTAAGTTAGTTAGCTAACTGATAACTAGCTGATAGATATCCTATAGTAATGAAACATGTAAGGAGATATTATATTTATTTTCTGACATATTCAAGCAAAGAAAACCCTTTTTCTAGTCCCTTTGTTTTTCGAGTACACTATATGGACCAAAATGAGATGTTCAAATACTCAGAAAACTATCAAACTGCTGGCTCTCAGTGACCGTACTTATCGGACACTTGCATAACAATTGCCTTATCAATAGCAGAATGATTTGTTTTTAAAGCTCTCCACAACCGTCACCTAGTCTTTTAGGGACACATTCATAGAGACATTGTTTTTCAGAGAGCTATGTGAGAGCAAAGCAGACTTCACGAGTGACAATGATTGCTAAGCATTTCATGTAACTGTGACCTGAGAGTGAGCACTGGGGAGACACATACTGCAGGTGGCCTTGATAGTGATGTACTTGCTATTTCCTTTAAGGTGGCAGAGCTTCCCTCCTGGTAGGTGGGTAGATAGATATGCCTGTGATTTGTGGTGTCTCCTTCCCAAATAAACTTGGGAAAGAAAATACCGTAAAGGAGGATATTTGCATGCACACAGGCACACACACAACCTATTTTTTGACGTTACAGGTTCTTAGAACAATTATTTTAAAGTATCTTTTGAAATTATTAAAAATAATAAAGGACTGCTTCCTTTTCCAGCTCAGAAGATAAAATAACAGTCCACTTTATAAACCGTGATGGTGAAACATTAACAAGCAAAGGAAAAGTTGGTGACACTCTACTAGATATTGTGGTTGAAAATAATCTTGATATTGATGGTTTTGGTGAGTATGGAACATACTTTAAAATTTATAAGTGAAACTATTGAATAGGTTTCAGCTTTGTTTTTTCGAAGAATTTTAACTAGAGTATGCTAAGTGAAATATTAAAATTCAGGATGTGTTAGTGTTATATTCTCACCTATAAAGAATAAGTGACACTGTGTTTCTCTTCTTTGAACATTAATTAGCTATATGCCCCAAAGTCTGTTGCTTCATTACCTTATTGATTATGTGTGCAATGCAAAGCTGGGAGTAGGAAGTGGAATTGAAAGATACCAGGTTGAGATAATAAATGTCATATCAGTGGGTAGTTAAATCATTTTAACTTAGTCTTTTTTTAAACTTTTTAGTTTGAAATAATCTTTGACTTATTAGAAAAGTTGCAAAAATAGTACAGAGAGTTTCTGTATAATCTTCACTCAGCTTCCCCTACTGTTAACAATTTATATAACCATAATACAATAATCAAAACACAGAAATTAACATTGGTTCAATAACTAAAAAACTACAGATTTATAGAATTTTGCTAGCTTTTCCACTAATATCTCTGTTTTGGGATTCAATCCAGGATCCCACATTGCATTTAGTTATCATATCTCCTTAGTCTCCTTCAGTCTGACATTTCCTCAGTCTTGTTTTTCATGACCTTGATACTTTTGAAAAGTACTGGTAAGTATTTTGTAAAATGTTCCTCAATTTGGGTTTGACTGGTGCTTTCTTTTTCTTTTTAATTTAATTTTTTAAAAATTATTTTATTTATTTATTTATGTATGTCTGCACCATGTGGCTTATGGCATCTTAGTTCCCAACCGGAGATTGAACCTGGGCCCTTGACAGTGAAAGCATCGAGTCCTAACCACTGGACTGCCAGGGAATTCCCAGACTGGTGTTTTCTTAATTACATTGAGCTTATGCATTCTTTTTATTTTAAGTGAGTTTTATTTTACTTACTACTTTCTTATTTTATTTTATTTTTATTGAGATATAATTGATATGTTAGTTCCAGGTATACAACATAATGGTTTGATATTTGTATACACTGTGAAGTGATCACCTGAATAGTAAGTCTAGTTAGCATTCATCACCATACGTAGTCTTGAATGTCATCTCACCTTCCTAGAAAGGGTACTTAATCTACCTCTTACTAGAGAAGGAAGTGTTTTGTTTAGAAAGTTTTCATTTCTAGGCTTTTGACCATATTCCTTAACCACTCACACAAAGCCCATGTCCTGGAAGCTGACATCTTAGAGCTCAGGGATACCCTGTATATCACTTGTCAGTTTTGCTCGAGCATTCTCTCTATCTAGAATGGTGGTTCTTTAAGAGGGTTCCATCAGTGTCACTTGGGAAATGCACATTCTCAGGCCCCACTCCAGATCTACTGATTCAGAAAGTCTGGGGTGTGGCCCAGAAATGTGTGTTTTAACAAGCCCTCCATGTGATTCGGTTGCATGTTTAAGTTTGAGAACCATTGGTCTGCAATCAGGTCCAGGGAGCATATCTGACTATTCTTCTTTCAAGGCACTGTTCACATTGCATTTTTTTTTTTTTTTTTTTGCGGTACGCGGGCCTCTCACTGCTGTGGCCTCTCCCGTTGCAGAGCACAGGCTCCGGACGCGCAGGCTCAGCGGCCATGGCTCACGGGCTCAGCCGCTCTGCGGCATGTGGGATCTTCCCGGACCGGGGCACGAACCCGCGTCCCCTGCATCGGCAGGCGGACTCTCAACCACTGTGCCACCAGGGAAGCCCCACATTGCACTTTTAAGAACACTTTTCAGATCAGAATTATTTCTCCTCCTCCATTTTCCCATGATATATTAAATATACTTCTCTATGTTAATATTCATCTCAGTTTTCCTTTTTAGAGGGAATATCTCTTTCCTTTATTAGAGTTTGTACTTTTGGAAGACTGTTATCACTCAGGTAACCAGAGTTGGCAGTCAGTAATATTTGCTGAATTTCTCAATCTAATGTCAGTTTCAGGGATAACTGTAACAACTACCATTTGAGTGCATACTACATCCCAGCATATGTTATCTATTATTGTAATAACTCTAAGAGGTAGATTTTTTTTTTAACTTCCACTTTATAGATGAAGAAACTAAAGTTCAGAGAAATTAATGTTCCCTGGGTCATACAGGTAGCAAGTGAGAAGGCTAAGATTCAAACCTAAGTCTCTCTAACTCCTAAACCTCTGCTTTTTCCTTTATGCCTTTTTCTCTAAGAAGCATCTTTCCTTTGTGAACACTTGTTACAGAAATTAGGTGATGAAATAGTTGATATAGTTCTAGTTTTAAGGAATTTTTTACTCTAATGCAGTGGTTCTTGGCTAGGACTGAGTTTCAGAATTCTGCAGAACTTTAAAAAGTGTTACGTCCTTGATGGTAAGGGAGAAAGGGAAGTTGTGCAGGTATCCTTTTAAAAAGCTCCACGTGGTTCAGATCCATACCATGGTTAAGAACAGCTAATGTATGGAAAAGAACCCATTGATAATTTATATATATATTCTATAAAATTTATATATAATTGATCTCCCTCATGAGTTCATATTCAGCAACACTTTTGACTAAGCTGTGTTTCTCTGAATTATTCTCTCACAAATGAAAAGTAGTACATTGCACAGTAATTGAGAATAGACTCTGGAATTAGACAAATTGTGGTTCATAAACCAACATTGTCACTTACTAGCCATGAGACCTGGAGCAAGCTACTTTACGTCTGTATGCCTCAGTTTCCTCTTCTGTAAAATAGGATTGTAATAGTTCTAACCTCATAGGGTTGTTAAAGATTAAATAGGGTATTAGAAGTGAAGTGCTTAGCATAGTGGCTACGTTGGTAAGAACAGTAGGATTTGTGGCATTTTAACTTGCCCTATTCGCCTTCTCCTCTCCCCAGTTCAACAGTAGCCTTAAAAACCAGCAACCTTGTGGCCACTGGAGGGGCAAACTGGTTTGAGTTCCTCAGAAGGTTCCATCTCCAGAACGTTGTCACTTGTCTTGCAGCTTCTCAGAAAAGCTCCGTTCCAGGGAGTTCTTATTTGACCTGCCTCAGAGATTGCTCTGTGGGGAGTCTCTGTCCCTAGGACTTCCATCTAAAATAATTACCTGCAGTCGTTGAACACTGTGCTGCCTGAGGCTGTGATGCCACTTGGAGCAAACAAGAGCTTGGCCAAAAATCTAAAAGGAAGATCTGGGGAACGAGATGTCTGTAGTGGGCTTTGAAATGCTTCAGGGATCTAGAAGGCCACACACAAATGCAGGACTGTGTTTGTGCCCAGGAAAGACCCGACAGGGCCCCAGTCTCTCATCTCTGGCTGACTTTGAGGTCCCATGCAGGTGAAGGCCAAGACAGACATGTAGACTGCTTGAACGCTGAAGGTGCGCCTAATCACGCACTGAGCTCCTCAGCAAAGGGTAGAAGCCATATTGGTTCAGAGCACTGAAGGAAACCTCCATCCAGTCATCTAGCTGACCACTAAGCTCACTGAGTGGAGACATTGGTGGTCACGTGCTACAGGGAATACAGACCTCAGAGTTAGTCTGGGAAAGTCACTGGAGAAACAAATAGCAGCAACAACAAACCCAGGGGAGACAGTGGTGATCTGAATTCCAGAGTTACCATATTATATTACTTAGAATGTCCACTTGGCAATAAAAAAATTCAAGACACCCAAAGAAACAGGAAAGTATGGTCCATACTCAGAAAAAAAAAAAAAAAAGCAGTCAATAGAGACTGTCCCCAAGGAGGCCTAGGTATTAGACTTACTAGACAAAGATGTTAAATCAGCTGTTATAAAAGTTCAGAGAGCTTAAGGAAAGTATGTGGAGATATTCTTGGGCCTTTGCACATCTGTGTATGTGGACCCTGTTACCACTCTGTATAAGGGTATGTAAAAGAAATAGTGAACTTTGTTCCTGCCCTTGAGAAAGCTGATCTCTTCTGCTCTGGGAAGGCTAATGTGGAGGCTGTGAACCGGTAAATCTCTTTCTGTAAATTTCTCCACAGATTCCATCTCAGCTTTAGGAAAGGACATGTCTACTAGGCTGTTTACTTCAAAGATGTTTGTAACAGCGAAAGATTTGAAAGAAGCAAATGCCCATCAATAGAGGACTGATCTATGTAGTCCTACTAGGGGATACTATATGGCTGTGTTTAAAAAAGAAAAAAAATCTCTGAAAGGAGTCTTAAAAACAAATATCAGTGATTACCTGTTGATAGGAGGGAGGCAGAGGGGAGACTTTAAGTGCCATGGTGTATTTAATCCATCTCTTTCTTTGGACATTTAGGTGGCTTCCAGTTTTCAACTATTGTAAATAACCTTAAGGTGAACATCCCCAGAAATACCTTTCTGTGTTTATGTTCTGTAATTTTCTTGCATTAAATTCCTGGAGATGGAATTACTTAGTAAAGCTTGTTTTATAAATTGTTTGCTCAAACTGTTTGCCTGTTTTTCAGATGAGGTATTATTTTCAGCTGTTAGGAAAGGCTCTTTAAATGTGCAAAAAAAAAAAAAAAGAAAATTAATTTTAAACATTTATTTGAAAGGCTTTTAACTTCTTTTTTACATGAAGCTACGTTCAGTAGCTACATAAAGTATTTTACATTACTTTATTTATAGTAGATAATTTCCATAAGTTGCTTTCCATTACTTTGAAATAAAAGTATAAGTATTTTGACCTTAATACTTGAAAGTATCTTTAAAATTTTTAAAAAGTATTTTTCTTTAATTTTTAAAAGGTATATATTGTAGTACACTGTTTTTCAAACTGCAGGTTGTAACCATTTGTGGGTCATATAATCAACTTAATAGCTTTCAACTAGAATTTAAAGTAATTAAAAAGAACATGTAAAAACACACCATCTTTTGTATTATTCCATGAAATGATTGTTTAGCTATTTTACAAAGTATATGTATACTAGGTTGTGATGTAAAATAGAACTCAAAATTAAAACATTCTTTTTGGAAGCCATTGGTTAGAATGATTAAGAATGGAGTCTTCCTGCCTTGATTTGTTCCCCAGCTCTGTCACTTTGCCAGCTTTGTGACCTTGGGTTAGGTCTCTAACCCCTTCATAACTCGTCTCCTTTAGGGTAAAATGGGAATAATGTTAGTATCTACCTCGTAAGGTTCCTGTAAAGATCCAGTGAGTTTATCTAAGCAAGGCTAAATAGATGTTAGCTATTTTTGTTAACATAGTTATTACTACAGGCTCATTGTTCATTATAACAAATTTAAGAAGTACGTTAAAAAAATCAGAACTTCCTATAGTTTTTACTTTTCTTTTGGGGGGGAGATTTTTTTTTCTTGAATTTTAGAATTTTATTTTATTTATCTTTTTATACAGCAGGTTCTTATTAGTTATCCATTTTATACATAATAGTGTATATATGTCAATCCCAGTCTCCCAATTCATCACACCATCACACCCATCCCCTACCGCTTTCCCCCTTTGGTGTCCATACGTTTGTTCTCTACATCTGTGTCTCAATTTCTGCCCTGCAAACCGGTTCATCTGTACCATTTTTCTAGGTTACAAATATAGGCATTAATATACAATATTTTTCTCTTTCTGACTTCACTCTGTATGACAGTGTCTAGATTCATCCACATCTCTACAAATGACCCAATTTCCTTCCTTTTTATGGCCGAGTAATATTCCATTGTATATATGTAACACATCTTCTTTATCCATTCATCTCTCGATGGGCATTTAGGTTGTTTCCATGACCTGGCTATTGTAAATAGTGCTGCAGTGAACACTGGGGTGCATGTGTCTTTTTGAATTATGGTTTTCTCTGTATATAGACCCAGTAGTGGGATTGCTGGGTCATATGGTAATTCTATTTTTAGTTTTTTAAGGAACCTCCATACTGTTCTCCATAGTGGCTGTATCAATTTACATTCCCACCAACAGTGCAAGAGGGTTCCCTTTTCTCCACACCCTCTCCAGCATTTGTTGTTTGTAGATTTTCTGATGATGCCCATTCTAACTGGTGTGAGGTGATACCTCATTGTAGTTTTGATTTGCTTTTCTCTAATAATTTGTGATGTTGAGCAGCTATTCATGTGCTTCTTGGCGATCTGTATGTCTTCTTTGGAGAAATGTCTGTTTAGGTCTTCTGCCCATTTTTTGATTGGGTTGTTTGTTTTTTTAATATTGAGCTGCATGAGCTGTTTATATATTTTGGAGATGAATCCTTTGTCCGTTGAAACATTTGCAAATATTTTCGCTCATTCTGAGGTTGTATTTTCCTCTTGTTTGTAGTTTCCTTTGCTTTGCAAAACTTTTAAGTTTCATTAGGTCC
Organism: Globicephala melas; assembly: GCF_963455315.2. Lineage (NCBI taxonomy): Eukaryota > Metazoa > Chordata > Mammalia > Artiodactyla > Delphinidae > Globicephala > Globicephala melas. The sequence goes on from NC_083321.1 coordinate 86,190,193, forward strand.
ATTTTTGTTTATTTTTAGTTTTATTTCCATTACTCTAGGAGGTGGATCAAAAAAGATCTTGCTGTGATTTATGTCAGAGAGTGTTCTTCCTATGTTTTCCTCTAAGAGTTTGATAGTTTCTGGCCTTACATTTAGGTCTTTAATCCATTTTGAGCTTATTTTTGTGTATGGTATTAGGGAGTGATCTAATCTCATACTTTTACATGTACCTGTCCAGTTTTCCCAGCACCACTTATTGAAGAGGTTGTCCTTTCTCCACTGTACATTCCTGCCTCCTTTATTAAAGATAAGGTGACCATATGTGCGTGGGTTTATCTCTGGGCTTTCCATCCTGTTCCATTGATCTGTATTTCTATTTTCATACCAGTACCATATTGTCTTGATTACTGTAGCTTTGTAGTATAGTCTGAAGTCAGGGAGTCTGATTCCTCCAGCTCCGATTTTTTCCCCTCAAGACTGCTTTGGCTACTCGGGTCTTTTGTGCCTCCATACAGATTTTAAGGTTTTTTGTTCTAGTTCTGTAAAAAATACCATTGGTAATTTGATAGGGATTGCATTGAATCTGTAGATTGCTTTGGGTAGTGTAGTCATTTTCACAGTACTGATTCTTCCAATCCAAGAATATGGTATATCTCTCCATCTGTTTGTATCATCTTTAATTTCTTTCATCAGTGTCTTATAGTTTTCTGTATACAGGTCTTTTGTCTCCCTAGGTAGGTTTATTCCTAGGTATTTTATTCTTTTTGTTACAGTAGTAAATGGGAGTGTCTCCTTAATTTCTCTTTCAGATTTTTCATCATTAGTGTATAGAAATGCAAGAGATTTCTGTGCATTAATTTTGTATCCTGCAACTTTACCAAATTCATTGATTAGCTCTAGTAGTTTTCTGGTGGCATCTTTAAGATTCTCTATGTATAGTATCATGTCATCTGCAAACAGTGACAGTTTTACTTCTTCTTTTCCAATTTGTATTCCTTTTATTTCTTTTTCTTCTCTGATTGCCATGACTAGGACTTCCAAAATTAAGTTGAATAATAGTGGTGAGAGTGGATATCCTTGTCTTGTTCTTGATCTTAGAGGAAATGCTTTCAGTTTTTCACCAGTGAGAATGACGTTTGCTGTGAGTTTGTCATATATGGCCTTTATTATTTTGAGGTAGGTTCCCTCTATGCCCACTTTCTGGAGAGTTTTTATCATAATGGGTGTTGAATTTTGTCAAAAGCTTTTTCTGTATCTATTGAGATGATCATATGGTTTTTCTTCTTCAATTTGTTAATATGGTGTATCACATTGATTGATTTGCATATATTAAAGAATCCTTGCATCCCTGGGATAAATCCCTCTTGATCATGGTGTATGATCCTATTAATGTGTTGTTGGAATCGGTTTGCTACTATTTTGAGGATTTTTGCATCTATATTCATCAGTGATATTGGTCTGTAATTTTCTTTTTTTGTAGTATCTTTGTCTGGTTTTGGGATCAGGGGGATGGTGGCCTCATAGAATGAGTTTGGGAGTGTTCCTTCCTCTGCAATTTTTTGGAAGAGTTTGAGAAGGATGGGTGTTAGCTCTTCTCTAAATGTTTGATAGAAATCACCTGTGAAGCCATCTGGCCCTGGGCTTTTGTTTCTTGGAAGATTTTTAATCACAGTTTCAATTTCATTCCTTGTGATTGGTCTGTTCATATTTTCTATTTCTTCCTGGTTCAGTCATGGAAGTATATACCCTTCTAAGAATTTGTCCATTTCTTCCAGGTTGTCCGTTTTATTGGCATAGAGTTGCTTGTAGTAGTCTCTTAGGATGCTTTGTATTTCTGCGGTGTCTGTTGTAACTTCTCCTTTTTCATTTCTAATTTTATTGATTTGAGTCCTCTCCCTCTTTTTCTTGATGAGTCTGGCTAATGGTTTATCAGATTTTGTTTATCTTCTCAAAGAATCAGCTTTTAGCTTTATTGATCTTTGCTATTGTTTTCTTTGTTTCTATTTCATTTATTTCTGCTTTGATCTTTATGATTTCTTTCCTTCTGCTAACTTTGGGTTTTGTTTGTTCTTCTTTCTCTAGTTCCTTTAGGTGTAAGGGTAGATTGTTTATTTGAGATTTTTCTTTTTTCTTGAGGTAGGCTTGTATTGCTATAAACTTCCCTCTTAGAACTGCTTTTGCTGCATCCCATAGGTTTTGAATAGTCATGTTTTCATTGTCATTTTTCTCTAGGTATTTTTTGATTTTTCTTTGATTTCTTCAGTGATCTCTTGGTTATTTAGTAACGTATTTTTTAGCCTCCATGTGTTTGTGTTTTTTACATTTTTTTCCCTTTAATTCATTTCTAATCTTATAGAGTTGTGGTCAGAAAAGATGCTTGCTTTGATTTCAGTTTCCTTAAATTTACTGAGGCTAGATTTGTGACGCACGATGTGATCTATCCTGGAGAATGTTTCGTGTGCACTTGAGAAGCAAGTGTAATCTGCTGTTTTTGGATGGAACATCCTATAAATATCAATTAGATCTATCTGGTCTATTGTATCATTTAAAGTTTCTGTTTCCTTATTAATTTTCTGTTTGGATGATCTTTCCATTGGTATAAGTGAGGTGTTAAAGTCCCCCACTATTACTGTGTTACTGTCGATTTCCTTTTTTATAGCTGTTAGCAGTTGCCTTATGTATTGAGGTGCTCCTATGTTGGGTGCATATATATTTATAATTGTTATATCTTCTTCTTGGATTGATCCCTTGATCATTATGTAGTGTCCTTACTTGTCTCTTGTAGCATTCTTTATTTTAAAGTCTATTTTGTCTGATATGAGTATTGCTGCTCCAGCTTTCTTTTGATTTCCATTTGCATGGACTATATTTTCCATCCCCTCACTTTCAGTCTGTATGTGTCCCTAGGTCTGAAGTGGGTCTCTTGTAGACAGCATATATATGGGTCTTGTTTTTGTATCCATTCAACGAGCCTGTGTCTTTTGGTTGGAGCATTTAATCAATGCACGTTTAAGGCAGTTATTGATAAGTGTGTTCCTATTACCATTTTCGTAATTGTTTTGGGTTTGTTTTTGTAGGTCCTTCTCTTGTGTTTCCCACTTAGAGAAGTTCCTTTAGCATATGTTGTAGAGCTGGTTTGGTGGTGCTGAATTCTCTTAGCTTTTGCTAAGAGAAAGCTTTTGATTTCTGTAAAGCTTTTGATTTCTCCATCAAATCTGAATGAGATCCTTGACAGGTAGTTTAATCTTGGTAGTAGTTTCTTCCCTTTCATCAGTTTAAGTATATCATGCCACTCCCTTCTGGCTTGTAGAGTTTCTGCTGAGACATCAGCTGTTAACCTCATGGGAGTTCCCTTGTATGTTATTTGTCATTTTTCCCTTGCTGCTTTCAATAATTTTTCTTTGTCTTTAATTTTTGCCAATTGGATTATTGTGTGTCTTGGCATGTTTCTCCTTGCATTTATCCTGTATGGGACTCTCTGCCTTTCCTGGAGTTGGGTGGCTGTTTCCTTTCCCATGTTAGGGAAGTTTTCAATTATAATCTGTTCAAATATATTCTCATGTCCTTTCTCTCTTTCTTCTCCTTCTGGGACCCCTATAATGCGAATATTGTTGCATTTCATGTTGTCCCAGAGGTCTCTTAGGCTGTCTTCATTTCTTTTCATTCTTTTTTCTTTATTCTGTTCCGCAGCAGTGAATTCCACCGTTCTGTCTTCCAGGTCACTTATCTGTTCTTCTGCCTCAGTTATTCTGCTATTGATTCCTTCTAGTGTAGTTTTCATTTCATTTATTGTATTGTTCATCTCTGTTTGTTTGTTCTTTAATTCTTCTAGGTCTTTGTTTAACACTTCTTGCATCTTCTTGATCTTTGCCTCCATTCTTTTTCCGAGTTCCTGGATCATCTTCACTCTCATTATTCTGAATTCTTTTTCTGGAAGGTTGCCTATCCACTTCAGTTAGTTGTTTTTCTGGGGTTTTATCTTCTTCCTTCATCTGGTACATAGCTGTCTGCCTTTTCATGTTGTCTATCTTTCTGTGAATGTGGTTTCTGTTCCATAGGCTGCAGGATTGTAGTTCTTCTTGCTTGTCCCTATAGTCTTATCACACAGAGATAACCACTAACAGAATCTTTTTCCCCTGATGCCCCAGAAATACAGAAAATTTAATGCCAATACAGTCTTCAGTAGTTTGATAAGATTTCTGCATTCATTTATACAGACTTAGAAGAGAAACTTTAAAGATCAAGGATCCTAATGTGTCCAGAAATTTTGGCATGTAAATACACATTTGAGATAAGCTAAAATAGGTTCGCAAAAGATAGAGTTAAAATACTCAGCCACTTTCTAGAAAAAAGATGAGAGAAATGCAGTCAAGAAGTCTGAAATATTATGTTTATGAAGAAGAGGTCGTGATAACAACATTATAGGGGCAACTATTTAATTCATTTCTAAAGTTGAATACAGGACACCCTTTACATATTGCCTTTGTTATAGTCATGCTCATAGGTGAACACCATATGCAGACGAGGGTGGCCAAGTACAGAGTGTCTGTACAGTTTCTCCCTGGATGATCTTATCCCTTCTGTGACCTTAAATCCCATCCAGATGCTCATAGACTCTTTTTTTTTTGTATAAAATTTACTTTATTTAACATCTGTTTTGGCATATAATTGCCTTACAATGGTGTGTTAGTTTCTGCTTTATAACAAAGTGAATCAGTTATACATATACATATGTCCCCATATCTCTTCCCTCTTGCATCTCCTTCCCTCCCACCCTCCCTATCCCACCCCTCTAGGTGGTCACAAAGCACCGAGCTGATCTCCCTGTGCTATGCAGCTGCTTCCCGCTAGCTAGCTGTTTTACGTTTAGTAGTGTACATATGTCCATGCCACTCTCTCACTTTGTCCCAGCTTACCCTTCCCCCTGCCCGTATCCTCAAGTCCATTCTGTAGTAGGTCTGCAACTTTATTCCCATCTTGCCCCTAGGTTCTTCATGACAATTTTTTTTTTTTTTAGATTCCATATATATGTTAGCATACGGTATTTGTTTTTCTCTTTCTGACTTACTTCACTCTGTACAACAGTCTCTAGGTCCATCCACCTCACTACGAATACTTCAGTTTCGTTTCTTTTTATGGCTGAGTAATATTCCATTCTATGTATGTGCCACATCTTTATTCATTCATCTGTTGATGGACACTTAGGTAGCTTCCATATCCTGGCTATTGTAAATAGAGCTGCAGTGAACATTTTGGTACATGACTCTTTTTGAATTATGGTTTTCTCAGGGTATATGCCCAGTAGTGGGATTGCTTGGTCGTATGGTAGTTCTCTTTTTAGTTTTTTAAGGAACGTCCATACTGTTCTCTGTAGTGGCTTTATCAATTTACATTCCCACCAACAGTGCAAGAGGGTTCCCTTTTCTCCACACCCTCTTCAGCATTTATTGTTTGTAGTATTTTTGATGATGGCCATTCTGACTGGTGTGCAGATGCTCATAGACTCTTAAGTTTACATTGTTAGCTCAACCATTCCTCTGAGCCCTGGACTTATAGATTCAACTTCCTACTTTATGTCTTTTCTTGGAAATTGCACAGGCATTTAAACAAGTCAACATGTTTAAACAGATTTTGATTCTTTCCCCCCCACTGAAACTTATCTTTCTGAGAATCTTTTCTGCCAGTAGCGAGCATCACTCAGGTGCTCCAGCCTGAAACTGGAGAGCGTCTTTTATTCTTTCTTCTTCCCTATCCTCTACCTTCAGTCCACCAGCAGCTCCTGTCAGATGTGCTCCATGTATGTCTCCAATGTGTCCTGTGTTCACCATCCCTGCAGTCACTACTTGGGGCTGGCTAGTTACTATGTTCCAGGAACTGCACTACTCTGCTTCTGCTCTTGAGCCCAGCAGCTAGGGTGATTCATCATAATGCACATCAGACAGGTTCCTTGATTTAAAGCCATGAATAACTTTTCATTTAGGTTAAAATCCACATTCCTTACCCTAGCCTAAAAGGTTTTGCATTAATGGCCCCATCTGCCTTTCTTCCTCTTCCCCATTTCTCATTGTTCTTTCTCTCAGTTTGGCCACACTGGCCTTTTATCAAGAGCTGAACTCACCCAGAATTTCTAGCTTGGAGACTTTGTTCATGCTTTGCATTTTCTTCTGCCTGGGACACTTCCCTCTCACTCCACCCTGAATATCCTGTATGTGTTTGCTGGTCTCAGTTTATCTTATATTGTAATACTTCCTTAGTGGGTCTTTGCCCAACCACCCAGTCCAAAATGTTCTTTCATTACCCTGAACCTGTTATTCTCCATCGCAGCATCCTGTTCATTTTTTTCATGGCATTTATCACAACCTGTTAATTGTATATTTGTTTACTTGTACATTTTTCTCCTAAGAGACTGTGATGAAGTATAAAATCATCCTTGTTTTATTTATATATGAAGTGAAGTAGTGAATGGACAAGTGAGTAAAAAGGGACAATTGTAAATTTTGGAAGCAATAAATTTATGAACATTCCTTTCCAACTTTTAAGTTAATGTAGATTTTTTAGATGATCTTTAAGTTTTCAGAGTATATTATAGTATTCTGTCACTAGGGGGCAGTTACACCTCTCTGATCAAATTTACCTAGTTTATTATCTCAGACTTTGTTTTTTTCTTAAATATTATGTATTTCCTTCATGGGTCTGTTTGGAGGGAAATTATTCAAATTGGGTGACCCTGATAATGATCATATAAATCTCTATTTGTATTATGTTTATTGACTCCTTATTAACATACTGTATTTCCAGCTCTGGTGGATCAAGGTTTACTCTAGAAAATTAGGTTTTATATTTTTATATAGTTTCATATTTTTAATATATAATATTTCCACATAGCTATCCCTTGGAGTTTTGTTTGGGAAAGGGGTTAGGCAGTCTGTCTTGTCAGCATCATTACAGATCTCCAAATTATCTTAGTATGGTTACACACACAAACGAAACAATCTTTTCCTGGTGGAAAACTCTCAAATTACATGAAAGGAGCAATAGTCTGCAGATAGCTAATTTTCTTTGGGAATAGTTTTATGGCAGGAATTTCTAAGCTTTTGTGCAAAACCTTAGTATCGGTCTTTTTTAAAAAAAAAAAACACCTCAGTTCAGAGTTTTATTCATCATCAACCTTGAAATTAGCCAGTAACCATGTCTTACTTATTCTTTTTTTTTTTTTTTTGCGGTACGTGGGCCTCTCACTGTGGAGCACAGGCTCCGGATGCACAGGCTCAGCAGTCATGACTCATGGGCCTAGCCGCTCCGCGGCATGTGGGATCTTCCTGGACCATCGGCAGGCGGACTCTCAACCACTACGCCACCAGGGAAGCCCCATGCCTTACTTATTCTTAATGTAATTTTTAAATTATGCAAATTTGAAATTGTACAGTTTAACAATATTAAGGTTCTTACTCTAGTAAAATCAGAAATACTGTGAAAACCAAACCTTTTGTCAAGAATCCCATAATTTCAAGCTGGCAGGCTGTGCGAATTATAAATTTTATATTTGCTTCCATGCCTTTTACAATTGTAAACAAATACCTGTCAGCCTTTGTCAGTATCATGTGAACTGTGCTGTTTCCAGACATCTGATGTCTGTGTGATTTCTGTTGACTGTAGTGCCGATATTTTAAACTGTGGTTATAATTTAATATCATTTTAAAGCCTATGACAGTTTCAGCCAAGCATTCATTACGTGTTAATGCCGAAAAATGCATCCGAAAGCGAGTTATTTTGGGACAGAAGTTAAATATGACAGAATGCAATGAAGAAAGCCAAAAACCTATCATGATTTGTATTACTGTTAATTTAGGAGACAGAACTGAATCATTAGCCAGAATGCCAGCAATATTAAAGCAGCACTAAACTGTACATACCTTTAAGTTCATGACAGTTGTTGTGTAACTAAGCAAGGATGATGGATAAAATGCTGGCATCAGGGGCTAATACGGCTGTAATGTGTCCCTAAGTCAGTTCAGATTATCGTCTGTTGTAAGCCATGGAGTATCTTTGATTATTTGAAATGTGGACATAGTAATGGAAAAAGTTTCACTTCAAATGTTTGTTCTAAGTATATTTTGCAACAAAAATATGATATGAGGATTATAGATTTACGAACTATAAGAACCCACTCCTTACTTTACATTTTGTTTCATTGAGAATATAATTCGAATTATGAGACTTCAACAATTTCAAAATCTTTGAGAATGTATTCCTCATAAAATGTGATCACTTTCTGTTTAATATATGTGTATGTATCTCTATTTACATATGTATATACACACATATGTACACATTTCCCCTATTAATTTACTCTTATGTAACCAACCACTTATAAAGACACTAAAAGCTGACAGCTGTCAGTGCTGCTTTGGGGCTGTATATAAGCATAAGTCACATAACTTTTGCACTTTCAATCCCCAACTCTCCACATGTATTATTATATCGGTGTACCCATATTTTGATCAGCTATCAGTTTTAGATTGAAGGTTCTATAGTTGTTGCTTTTGTATCCTTTTTCCTTTGGTAGGTTGCCTCCCACTGTGTGTTTTGTATAGTTGTTCCCTGTGTATGTGATAAGCATAAAAAACAACAAACACTTCCCATTTTAGGGATAGGTTTTGTTTACCAAATCCATTTTCAGGTCAACTAGTTGGCATTTGGAATCTGTTTTCCGATGGAAATACTGTTATACATGGTGGCTAAATTTTTCGGGCCAACCCACAGAACCTGTTTCTTCACAACTAACTTAATCACCATTTATAGCCTGGCTTCTATGAGAAAATGCATTGCAACTTCTAACTTTTAATACCAGATCAAGAACTCCTTAACTCCTTGGGCCCACCTACTGCACACACACAATGCACACACCCCACATACACTATGGGGACTCCACTTTGCAGTCTGGCATTGGGAATATATATACTGCTGATTTTCAATGCAGATAATTTCATGTTAGATAGGAGCCTGGGAATTCTGTGATGCTGAAAAGGAGTTAGAAGATGAGGCCCAACAGGAATCTCATCCACTTTGTTCTTGCCTATAGCCTTTGGGTTGTGGCTCTAGTGGAGTTGGGAGCAGCAGGGACGTTCAATAACGATGTGAACTCTGTTCAAATGGGATATAGAATTGGTGGCAGCTCCCGTGTTTTAACTGAAAACAAGTGGGCAGCTGTGGTGCAAAATCAGATGCTGATAAAGGATATCTATGAAAAGCCTACAGCTAACGTCATGCTTAATGCTGAAGAATGAAACGTCTTTCTCTTAAGATTAGGAACAAGGCAAGGATGTCTGTTCTCACCACCCTACTAACATCATGCTGGAAGTCTTTGTGTAATGAAGCAAAAAAAGAAAAAAGAGGACTTCCCTGGTGGCACAGTGGTTAAGTATCCGGGGACACAGGTTCGATCCCTGGTCCAGGAAGATCCCACATGCTGTGGAGCAGCTAAGCCCGTGTGCCACAACTACTGAGCCTGCACTCTAGAGCCTGCGAGCCACAACTAGTGAGCCCGTGCGCCACAACTGCTGAAGCCCGCGTGCCCTAGAGCCTGCGTGCCACAACCACTGAGCCCACCACAACTGCTGAAGCCCGTGCGCTCTAGGGCCTGTGTGCCACAGCTGCTGAGCCCGTGTGCTACAACTTCTGAAACCCGCACACCTAGAGCCCGTGCTCCACAACAAGAGAAGCCACCACAATGAGAAGCCTGCGTACCGCAGTGAAGAGTAGCCCCTGCTCACTGCAACTAGAGAAAGCCCGCGCGCAGCAATGAAAACCCAATGCAGCCAAAAATAAATAAAATTTTTAAAAATAAGTAAAATAAAATAAAATAATGAAAAAATAAAAAAATTAAAAGGCATACAGGTTGAAAAGAAAACTGTCTTGTTTTTAGATGATTATTTACATAGAAAATCACAAGGAATCTATTAAAAAAATCTTAGAACTAAGTGAGTTTAGCAAGGTCCTAGGATACAAGGTCAACACACAAAAATCAATTGTATTTCTGTGTACCAGCGATGAACAGTTGGAAACCAAAAAAATTTTTAAAAGAACATTTACAAAAAAAAGAACATTTACAATAGCTCCTCAAAATGAAATTTTTAGGTTTAAATCTAATAAAATATGTATAGCATCAATATCCTGAAAGTTATATAACTCTGATGAAAGAGAGCAAAGACCTAAGTGGTAGAGAGACATACTGTATTCATGGATTGGAAGACAACATAGTAAAGATGTTGATTTTAGATTTATAGATGATGTATAGATTTAATACATTTCCTATTAAAATCTCAGCAGGATTTTTTCTAGATACAGACAAGCTGATTCTAAACTTTTTACAGAAAAACAAATGAACTAGAATAGCCAAACAATTTTAGAAGAGAAAGATAAAGCTGGAAGACATATGTATAGTACAGATCTTAAAACTTGATGCTACAGTAATCAAGACAGTGTAATATTAGCAAAAACATAGACATGTAGATGAGTGAAATAGAATTAAGAGTTAAGTGGTAGACCCATTAAAAATATATCTAGTTGAGTTCTTTTTTTTGGAAGAGCTTTACCGAGATATAATTTACATACCATACAGTTAACTCATTGAAAGTATACGTTGTTTTTTAGTATATTCAGAGAGTTGTGCAGCCATCACCACGGTTTTGTTTTATTTATTTTATAGCTTTATTGAGATATAATTGACAACTAACGTTGTATAAGTTTAAGGTGTACAACGTGATGGTTTGATACACATCTCAGTTGCAAAATGATTACAATAGGGTTAACCTCACATCATTCCTTTTTTGTGTGTGTGTGGTTAAAACATTTAATATTACTCTCAGCAAATTTCAAGTGTATAATACAGTATTATATCTGTAGTCACCATGTTTTACAGTAGATCCTCAGACCCTATTCATCTTATAGCTGAAAGTTTACACCCTTTGACCATCGTCCCCATCTCCTTTAGCCCCCACCACTACTCTCTGTTTCTATGAGTTTGACTTTTTTAGATTCCACATATAAGTGGTGTCATACACTGTTTTGTCTATCTCTGTCTTATTTATTTCACTTAGCATAATCCCCTCAAGGTCTATTTATGTTTCACAAATGGCAGGATTTTCTTCTATTTTATTGCTGAATAGCATTCCATTGTGTGTGTATCTGTACACACACACACACACACACCCCACATCTTATTCATTCATCCATGGACATACACTTGGGTTGTCTCCATATCTTGGCTATTGTGAATAATGCTGCAGTGAACATGGGAGTGCAGATATTTCTTTGACGTAGTTATTTCGTTTCCTTTAAATGTATGCCTAGAAATTGGATTGCTAGGTCATATGGTAGTTCTATTTTTAATTTTTTGAGAAACCTCCATACTGTATTACATTGTGGCTATACTCTTCAGATCTTCTGCCCATTTTTAAATTGGGATGTTTGGTTTTTTTGATGTTGATTTGTATAAGCTGCTTATATATTTTGGAGATTAATCCCTTATTGGTCGTATCATTTGCAGATATTTTCTCCCATTCAGTAGATTGTCTTTTCAATTTGTCAGTGGTTTTCTTTGCTATATGCAAAAGCTTTTAAGTTTAATTAGGTTCCATTTGTTTATTTTTGCTTTTATTTCCTTTGCTTTATGAGACAGATTTAAAAAGTATTGCTGTGGTGTCAAAGAGTGTTCTGTTTTCTTCTGGGAGTTTTATGGTTTCAGGTCTTACAGTTAGGTCTTTAATCCATTTTGAGTTTATTTTTGTATGTGGTGTTAGAGAATGTTCTAATTTCATTCTTTTACATGTAGTATCCAGTTTTCCCAGCACCATTTACTGAAGAAACTGTCTTTTCTCCGTTGTATATTCTTCTTTGTCATAGATTAATTGACCATAGGTGTGTGGGTTTGTTTCTGGGCTCTCTATTCTGTTCCATTAATCTATGTGTCTGTGTTTATGCCAGTACTATACTGTTTTGGTTACTATAGCTTTGTAGTATAGTCTGAGTCAGGGAGATTGATATGTCCAGTTCTGTTCTTCTTTCTCAAGTTATTTTGGCTCTTTGGGATCTTTTGTGTTTCCATACAAATTAAAAAAAATTTTGTTCTAGTTTTGTGAAAAATGCCACTGGTAATTTGACAGGGATTGCATTGAATCTGTAGATTGCCTTGGGTAGTATGGTCATTTTAACAATATTAATTCTTCGAACCCATGAACACAGTGTATGTTTCCATCTGTTCGTGTTGTCTTTACTTTCTTTGATCAGTGTCTTACAGTTTTCTGAGTACAGATCTTTTACCTCCTTAGGTACATTTACCCCTAGGTATTTTATTCTTTTTGATGCGATTGTAAATGGAATTGTTTTTCTTAATTTGTCTTTGTGGTTCGTTGTTACTGTATAGAAATGCAGGCTGTGACTCCAAAGGCACAGCAACACAGGGGAGTTTCTTTTGGATGACGAACCTATTTTGTATCCTGGTTATGGTAGTGGGTACACAAACTTATACATGTGTTAAGATTCATAGACCTGTATACCAAAAAGGCAAAAGTCAGATGCTTATTAATTGGGGAGCGCCCTCTAATTACCAGACCAGGAAACAAATAAATTGGCAGAAATACCCATCATGAAATCATGAGATGAAAAAAAAACAAAAACGGAGTAACTTTTTTTTAAAGTTTTCTTCTCACAGTTTTAGGCTCACTTTTAAAATCTTTTTTCCTCCTAATACCTTTTCAGAGACATGTCTTCACTGTTCTCTAATTTTTTCTTCTTTTTTATAGAACATATAGTTTAAATCTAAGGAAAAAAAAACCCTCCAAAAAACTGCTCAGATTGTCTTGTTATTTTGGAGTTTTGCAGGATTGACTATTTCTTCTTATAAGTACTATCCACAGGGTTTGTAAATCTTTGCTCCACATTTTTTTCTGTAGTGATACTTGTACCACTATATGACCATATGTGTCTCTGGTTCAGTGGTAGCCATCTTATGCATGCTGAGTTGATTCATTCTGAGTTTTAAAGTTTCTATTATATTTGAGTTTCTTCCTAGTACAAAGAATAAGAAAAGCATACCTGTTGACAACTTGTGATAGAAAAAGTTTGAAAGGAACTGTAAAATAAGGAATCCTGAGCATGGTGCGTTTATCTAAAGAATAAATATGGGACTAGAATGTATAATAGAAACTTGAGTGTAGGAACCAAAAGTTAATCTTCTGTATATATTCAACATTTGTCAAATTCTTACTAGAATACTCTCTTCAGCTCTGAACTTGGCAACTTAAGCAAGATGTGGAAATAATTGGCAAGGTTCCTGAGAGGAGCAATGAAAACTATTAGAGAATGAAAATAAAGCCTTTAAGAGAAGGTTAAAAGAATTGAGGTTTCCTAGGGAAGAAAGTGAAGAGCTGGAACACGGATGGTAACTCTTCATTTTGACTGACCAGGTGGCAAAAAAAAGGAATGTCCTAAATTTTCTGGAGGGATTTATTAGCATGTGAACTTTACTCTGCATTCCGAGATGATTGAGACCATATTGTATGCACTCGCTTCTTCCCTGGGCTTTTCTCATGTCACACTTTCTGGTTCTCTCTCTAGCATTTGACACATTTGTATTTTGACTCCTTTTCTTGGAGGGGGCGGGTCTCTCCTTGACTCAGTTTCTTATCTTTCTTTTCCTCTTTTTCCCCCTCCTCCTTGGTGAAATCTCATGACTTTTGCTTCTGTCTTGTTCATGTCAAATCCATCCTTTACACACAGGCACCAGCAAGAGCTATCCAAAATAAACATACCATGTCACTTTCCTACTCAGAATCCTTTAGAATCTTCCCGTAACTTCAACAGCAACCACTGTCCTTCAGGGTCTGGATCCAGGAGAGGGGCAGTGAAGTGACGGGTGCTCATAACCCCTGGCCAGAAACATCTCTGTCAACCCACCCACTACGAGCATGCTAGTTTACCCACCGTGTCAGGAAACAGGGAGTGCGCTTATAGGACAGCTCAAGCTCCTTAGGAGAGCATGAGAGACCTCCATGCTTGGTCCCCTGTCTGCCTCTATAGCCCCTAGCACCGCATCCCACCCTGGACTGTGAGTTTTGTTTTTCTTGCATATTCTGTTACACATGGCTTGCAGTTCTCAGGATTTGTCTTTTTTTAATAATAAAAATATGAAGGGAGTTATAAGCTTCTTAAATTAGGAGCGTTGCTTGGTATATTTTATAAGGAGATTTTACATACTTTTTAAGACAAAAGATGCTGGATTTCCTGAATTTTGTCCCATAGTATCTTCAGAGTGATTTGCCATTTTAGTTTTGAGTTTGTCTGGATTGGGTATTGATGAGATAAAAACAGAAAACAAAGTTAGTATATATTTATTGAATACTAGGGAACAAATCCATTAAGAACTGTAATTCTTCTTTGTGGAGTCATAAAATGTTAGCGAGAACAGGCCCTTAGATATCATCTGCTTCAGTCTCTCATGGTACAGATGAGAAGAAAACTGAGGCCCTTGAGAGGCTTGCCCAGGACATAGCAGACAGTATGGCAGATTCATCTAGAGCCCAGATGGCCTCAGGGTTGTACTACACCAGTTCTCCTTTTACTGCAGGGGTTTCCTCCCTCCCTGTCCCTCCCTTCCTTCCTCTCTCTCCCTCCCTCCCTCCTTCCCTCTCTTTCTTTCTTCCTACCTACCTACCTATCTGTATTTTTTTAAGCAGAGGAAGCTTACTTCTTTTTAAGTAAAATATATCCATTTACCTTTTTCTGTGAAATGCCTCATATTTATACAAAAGTAGAAAAGGAAAGTGCTTGTTCAAATAACCAATTGGTGTGGGTATATATTTGTGTATTACATAAATGTACTGAATATATGTATATATATGTTTATATATTTAATATTCACATAAGGTGAATTAGATTATTGAGTGGCAGGAATTCATAGTTGATTCATTTAACTTCTTGGGTTTAATTCTTACTCTTACATTTAAAAAAGTTGAATGACTCTTAAGTTTTCTTATAACTTCCAAATCATAATAATTACCAACACTTGAATAGTTCTTATTCTCTACCAGTCAGTTGTGGTTGCAAGTACATATGTTAAGTACACACTTATATGTAATTCTTGCAACTATTATGTGAGGTTGGTACAGTTACTATTGAGGAAATTAAGGCAGGAGGGTGTAGTGGCCCAAGGTGATGCCATTAGTAAAATGTGGAGCTGGGATTGAAGCCAGGGAATCTGGCTCTACAGTCCATGCTTATGGCTCCTGTACATCACTATATGGTGTCTGTGCTTTATCTTGTTACTGCTTTGAATGAGATTTAATAAAAATGAATGTTTAAGGAAGCCTGTCTCTTCTTTCTTGATGTTTTAAAAAATAAAATACGAGTAACAAATGTTTAACTTATAAAAGAACAACGCTTTTTAAAATGATAAATTCATTTTGAGGAAAATTAAGAAGTTCACTAATTATTGATAGCAGTTTTATTAATATTTTATATAGTGTTTATTGACCAAAAGAATCTAAATCAAACTGAAGTTACTCCTAGGACTCTATAATCTTTACAGTTGTATAGTGGCTTTAAAAAATATTATTCAGAAACAAACCAGAATAACTTTTTTAGGTAGAATTTAATGAGAACATGATTCTGGATGATTCTGTTTTGTCAGGTCCTCTTCTGGATGCTGTATTTTAAGAAAAGCCCAACCAGACTGAGGGAAGGGATTGAGAACTATGTCATTACGTAAGAAAAATTTGGAGGGCCTGGTTACGCTCAGCCTGGAGAAGAAAGAACATTCTCAAATATATGAACAGCTGTTGTTTAGAAGGATTCACTAACTAAACTCATAGAAACAGAGAATAGAAAAGTGATTTCCAGAGGCTTGGGGGAGGTTGGGAAATAGGGAGGTGAATAGGTAAAAGGGTACAAAATTTCAGCTCTGAGATGATTAAGGACTGAGGATCTAATGTAAATCATGGTGACTGCAGTGATAACACTGTATTGCTGAGAGAGTAGAACTTACATGTTCTCACTAAAAATAAATAAGTAAATATATGAGGTTACAGATGTGTTAACTAAATGAGAGGAGTCCTTTCACAGTGTCTACGTATATCAAATCATCACGATGTATGCTTTAAATATCTTACAATTTTATTTGTCAGTTACACCTCGGTAGAGCCAGAGAGAAAAAACAGATTTGACTTCATGGGATAGAATTGGAGCAGTAGGTGGAAAGTTACAGAGTGACAGACTTTTAGCTCAGTAGAAGCTGAGTGTGAAATTGGCTGGCTTAAGCAGTGAGGAAGTTTTCAAGCAAAAGCTGGGTAACCCCTGGGAAAAGGATTTTGCAGAGCAGATTCATAGTTTAGTTGGACTAGGTGACTTTTCAGTTCCCTTTTCACAGTCCTTGGCATATTAATATGCACTCAATAAATAACTGTTAAATTAGTGACTTTTAAAAACATGGAACGGGAGAAATATTCTCTATTTTAAACCAGTGTGACTCTCTTTTTTTAATGTACAAAGAACTCTTTTAAAATTAATTAATTTTTGGCTGCGTTGGGTCTTAGTTGCTGCACGTGGGCTTTCTCTAGTTGCATCGAGCAATCTTCATTGCGGTGTGCGGGCTTCTCATTGCGGTGGCTTCTCTTGTTGCAGAGCACTGGCTCTAGGTGTGCGGGCTTCAGTAGTTGTGGCACATGGGCTCAGTAGTTGTGGCTCGTGGGCTCTAGAACTCAGGCTTAGTAGTTGTGGCACACAGACTTAGTTGCTCCACAGCATGTGGGATCTTCCCGGACCAGGGGTCAAACCCGTGTCCCCTGCATTGGCAGGTGGATTCCTTACCACTGTGCCACCAGGGAAGTCCCAAACCAATGTGACTCTTAAAGTGACTTATTTGATTCTGTCCTGATTATAAGGAGAGATTGAGAGGGAAAAATATTTAACTTTAGATGTCAGTTTGGTTACTTTCTGGTTCCTCTTATATACTGTGAGGCATTATAAATTGTGTTGCGCTCTCCAGGAAACAGTAAGTAACTTGCATAGCTGTTATATAAATCATTACTATATAAGTTTAAAATGCATACATTTTTGTATGTATGCATATCTGAGTTTATTAACTTGTAAGCTCTTTGGTATTAGGATTTGTATTTTTATGTTTCCCCTCACAGCATCTAGTTCATACCTTTTAAAAATAATATTTGAAAGTGATTTCAAACTGTGTGTGTGTGTGTGTGTGTGTGTGTGTGTGTGTGTGTGTGTTGGGTATGGGGGGGTTGTCCCTAATTCTTATTCAGAAATAAAGTCCTATCATTGATGTATGCTAATGCTGATTTTTAAATTTAGAAATTATTTAATTAATTCAAGTCAATTTTGAATTGTGTTGAATGTAGAGGGGAGCATATTCAATGTTTGTTGCTTTTGTAGGTGCATGTGAGGGAACCTTGGCTTGCTCCACCTGTCACCTCATCTTTGAACAGCACATATTTGAGAAATTAGAAGCAATCAGTGATGAGGAGAATGACATGCTTGATCTGGCATATGGACTAACAGATAGGTAAGATTTTTGGACCACTTCTGTTGTAATAATAATATAGGAGGATAAAAGTTTTATTAGTTCATGTCTGTCTCTGACCAGAGACATGTAATACGCATGCATGTAATAGGGTCTCCCAGTGTAGACAGATAACAGTCACAGACTTTGAATATCAAATATGTGACATTTCTCTTACGTATTCTACAGTTTAACCCTTATGAAACTTTTAACAAAAGTAAAAAAAAAATAATTGGAAGTATTAGAAGCATAAGTTCTAGATCCTAATAAATCTTCTTTCATCTATTTTTATTCCAGGAATTAATATTTATCACAGTTTAATGAGTTGGGATTAAATTTAATGCTTTTTATGGTATTCTTGAAGGACAGATTTGATAATTGAAAGAAATTATAATGGAAAATTTTACCTACTTGAGAGAATACAATTTTTAAAAGAACTTAATATATAATAGTAATTATGTTAAAATGAATACTTCTGTTTCTAACTGTACATTAAAGTAAATTAATCAGAGCTTATTCTTGTTATTAATAAGTAGAATTACTCTTAAAAGTGGTAAGATTTATAGTAGCAAGAGATATCAAGTGATACCTTATTTTTTTTTTAATTATCTAGTCTTTTGGTTTGAGTTAGGGAAGATAGGTAGTTAATTTACTGTTTCAAGGGACAAGATAACAAGAGTTTATTTAATTAAGGTTGGCTTTGATGTTTAACTGTAATTTGGTGGCCCTAATGAAAAATAGTTAAAAAAAAATAAGAAATAATAGTAATAATAATAGCTTTATTTCATGTGTATCATGTAACCACAATTTTATTAGATCCTTAAGATAAACCCTCTTATCTAATAATCCTCAAAAAGTTTTTAGGTCATTGGTATTTATTGTGACTGCCATCTGCCTGTCTCCCCTCACATCTTCAGGTGCCACATTCTCTATCAACACCTCCTTTTTTTTTCCTAAAGGATAACACACAGAATACACTCAATGTTGTGTTAATTTGGTTCTGAAAATTGTTTCTTTCAATGTGAGGGGTAAATCATAGCTAACTGCTTGCCCTTTTATTCAGGTGAAATTTGTAGGCGCATGTAACAGATAATATTCTGAATGAAAAGAAAAAAAAATGAGAGGAAATGGAGAGCTACATTTAGGAGAGATCCATGAGTGTGAGAAGATACAAGAGACCTATTGTAAATGTAAACTAGCCAAGAACTTTGATAATAAAATTCAGAAGTTTTAGAACAAGATAATGGAAAGCAGGAAATAGCTTTTATGGCATTTTATAGCTGATATTCTTAAGTACACAGAATTTTAGTAGAAATGCTTTGTGGGGAAAGAGTATAATGCTTTTCACAGGTAGGATTTAGAAAACACTGACATATTTGGAATGAAAATAATTTTGTTCAAAGATAGTAACTGCGTGTAAACTTCTATTTCTAGGGTTCCATATACTTCCAAACAAAGAAACAAGGAAACTCAGTCTTTAGTTCTTAGGTTTATTTTATTTATTTACTTACTTACTTACTTATTTGGCTGCACCAGGTCTTAGTTGAGGCACGTGGGATCTTCATTGCCACATACGGGATCTTCATTGCAGCATGTGGGATCTTTAGTTGCAGCATGTGGGATCTTTAGTTGTGGCTTGCAAATTCTTAGTTGTGGCATCCATGTGGGATCTAGTTCCCTGACCAGGGATCAAACCCGGGCCCTCTGCATTGGGAGCGTGGACTCTTAACCACTTGACCACCAGGGCAGTCCCATAGGTTTATTTTTAAAATTAAGTGCTATGTAAATGTCTATAATTTTTAAGATAAAACAGCATCATTTTAATGTTTACTTTAGGGTGTACTTAACCTTGATTAATGATGGCTTGTTGATACACGGGTGCATATGGCACTTATTTTACTGGTTACATGTCTCCTTTTCCCCATTAGAGCAGGGGCCATGTCTTATTTCATCATTGTGTCTCCAGTGCCTGATTCACAAAAGGCGTCACCAACTGTTTTTGGAATTAGTGGTTGGTAGAGAGATTCAGGAATTATCTGTGAATCTATTTTTGATGGTTGTCATTGCTCCCTGCTACCAGTTTCCATGGATAATCTACACAGAGGCCTCAGTTTCCATATTTGTAAAATGAGGATAATAATAGTACCTACCTCATAGGGTTGTTGTGTCGTGTCAACTAATAAATGTACGTGAAGCTCCTTGAACAGTGTCTGGTGAAGAAAGCATTCATTAAATGGTTGTTGTTGGCATTCTGACTATAATAATATTAATTCAAATGCCGGAAACTTACTATAATGCCTAAAAACTTAACAAAGATTATTTCTAACCTTCAGAGTTAGGCAGTATTATCACCATTTTATAGAACAAAGCTTAGTTCTTGTGGATTTGCTCAAGGCCACACAGCTAGAGAATGACAGAGCCCTGGTTTGAATCAGTTATGTTAGACCCCAAAACCCTTGGTTTTTTACTATTTGAAGCTTCTTCTCTGCATTGAAAACCAAACTTTAGAATTAAAGTTAACGTAACACCTAGTATATTTCCACTGTCAGGTGTATATGGAGAAAATGTCTTCAAGGTTTGCACAAGTGTGAGATTTTGTAGGATTAATAGTGAAATCAAGGAAGACTTGCTGTCCGTCTCCTTCTGTAGAAGTGTAAGACACTTTCTACACTGGTAGACCCTAGAGCCAGAGACCTTCCAGGAGGAAGTAGGGGAGTGAGAACAGCCACAGTGCCACTGCCTTATCTTCTAGGGTTATAGAACCAGCAAGGGCTTTCGGTGCCACCCCTCCCTGTGTTCCCCCACACAGTTCTTGTTCTTCTGTTACTACACTTACTTTATTCTGCCCTGTATCACTGGTAGCTCTTTCTGTCCTGTTCCCCTTACTAAAAGTTCCTTGAAGGCTAGCATTACCCTACTCATCTTTGTATGGACACCAAGAGTAACCAATAGTCTCTCTAGGGCTCACCGCAGTCCTAATGAATTTGTCTAAATTGGCTTGCCTTATTTTTTCTCTTGCAGACAGAGCTTAATGCATAATTGAATATTGTCAGGGCTGTTTCTATTCAACAAATAGGAATTATTGGTAAAAGGGGATTTTTTTCTATCAGCAATCAATATTTCCCATGGCAGTAGTACTTACTCCTTACTCAGAAACCTCCCAGTGGTCCCTCATTGCTCACCAGTAAAAACCTGAACCCCTTCACTGGTGTTCAGAGCTGTCCATGGCTTGGCCACCTTTCTAGCCCATCACTCCCCTGTCCTCGTCTGGCCTGCACAGCAGCCAGGCCAAAAACCCATATTGCCTCAAACATGCCTTGAATCCCTATTAGCTTTTTCTCAAATGCCTTTCTCCTCTTAAGTTCTAGCCAGCCTTCAAAGCCCATTAGAAACACCATCTCCCCCATCAGAAGTCAGTGCTTTCTCCTCAGCCCTTTCAGCTTTCTCTCTCTGTGGCATTTGTCAGAGTCTCTCATGTTAATTATCTGCAAATGTGTCCCAGCTCTTCTATTTGATTGAAAGTTCATGCCTTAATACTGATATTAGCAACTAATCCTTATGGCAGTCCTGTGAGGAGCCCACTTATTATCCATGTTTAGGATGAGGTTGGGAAACTAATATTTGGCATGGTTAAGAAAGTTGCTTGTGAACACGTCATGTTCAGTGCTGGATTCTGTACCACTGGTCTGTTTGGCTCTAACCCCTGCATCCCTGGCACCCAGCATGTAAGAGGTGTTTAGTAAGGATCGAAGTGAGTTGCTGTTCTTTTGCAAACCCACTGACATTTAGTTCTGTGCCTTTTGATGCTCAGCAGGTGCTTGCTGAATATGTTGACAAAACCAAGACCTACATACCACATTCCATCAAATTGAAGGCAGTTTGATTATAAGACTAATATAGTATTTATTTTTATGTGCCATTAAGAAGGAAAAAGCTCTGCTGATTAAAATATGGTGTAAAATGATCTTATCACTTAACGTTTTATGCATATTGAAAGAGCTATTTATACTTAGATTTAGAACTATTTAGACAGATTTGTACATCACTGTTTTAAAAGGAAAATATAAATAAAATTGGTCACAATACTGAAAAAAATAAAAGAAAATGGAATTACAGTTATTCTTCCAATGACAAATATTTACTTTCCTAATATCAATTTATGCTGGGTCTCTGTATTGTTAATTTTTGTTTTGTAATCTTTATGGACTTATTTTGAATGGTAATGAAATTCAACACATAATATTAACATACTTCCCATAACTCAATTGAAGAGACACCTCTGATGTGACTGCTACCTCACAGTGTAGCTGTGATTGTAAGATGGCATTGATTTTAAGATGCATTTGGTTTCAGAGATGTTAAAATTGTGGGAAAAATATGCATCTGATAATTGATGACTTACATCTATGTGTTTATTCCAAATTTCTTGTTTTAAAGGCTTTAAAAAGTGTAGCTTTCTTTCATAGACTGTATGGTTTTAATTATCTGGGAATTGATTAGTCATTCTCTTGGCATTGCTAAAACCTCAGTTCTCTCCTCCACTGTTGTGCCTTCTCATCATTTCATTGCTTGTCAGTCCTGTCACCAAAAAAGCAGTAGTTCCAGTGAAACAATTAGTAGAAAGATTAAAATGAAGCTTTGGCGTATCACACTTTTTGTTTTTCATATTTACATTCTGTTATCCTCTAGTTGAAAGGGTTGGATGTATCTTTTTCTACTTAACGGAAATTTAAAAGGTAAATAAATCCCTATGCTTTGGGTAAGAAAAGGTCCTGGTAACTGCATTGCTTTGTGAATAATATATACTTAATACTAAATCATACTCCCCCCCTTTTTATACAGATCGCGGTTGGGCTGCCAAATCTGTTTGACAAAGGCTATGGACAATATGACTGTTCGAGTACCTGATGCTGTGTCTGATGCCAGAGAGTCCATTGATATGGGCATGAACTCTAAGCGAGAATAAATAGGAATATTTTCACAACATTTTACCTATTTTTATAATTATTATTTCTTAATGTAATTAAATGAGAACATGGATGAATGCATTTATTATTATGACTAGATTTATTACTTTAATTCACCTTGTGTAACTGCTGAATTTTGTAGTTCTGAAAGAATGTCATCTTTATTTTGATTAAATTATAAAAACAAATCAAATATTAGAAAGTAGTTAATATGATAAAACCTTATATATTTTACCTGTGTTTGATTAGCAACATTAGCAAAATGTTTTCACATAAATCTTATGCCTACTTACCTACAAAATAGGTTAAAAAAAGGTATCATTATCTCTGTTAGACGTGGTGGAGGCAGAGATGTAAAATGGCTTGTCTAGGGCCATACAACAAATTAGAAGGTCAGTATTAGAACTGTATCTTGTTATTACAAGTTATGTGTTGAGATCGAAAGTGGAGAAATTAGGAATATCATAGCTGTAGTTAAATGTGAATGTGTATGGATGTGTATTTAATTGCTCAGTAAGCTGATTAATTTCAAAGATAGGTATGACCTTATAAATCATTAGTCCAAAATTTTGATTCAGTGAAAGCACAGGTAATGTGCTGAGCAACGACTGAGCACAGGTAATGGAGTGCTGTCAAAGATGTTTGGTGTCAGTTCTGACTGAACTGGAGAAATAAACTAAAAATTACATGTCTTTATTTTTTTATCCTAATCAGAATGGCCTGTCTTTGTAATCTTTTAAAAATAATGCCTGTGACAGAATGGACATCTTATGGATTAGGTTTTCTCTGTCCTGAGCTGCAGAAGGAAGCGAGTGGGCTGCCATCCTCTCGGTGAGAACAGAGCCTCACAGTGTGCACTGAGCACGATGGGCACAGTCCTGGAAGGGGGTGGGCTCGAACACCTCAGATCACTGTCTGTGCATGGCAGACCTTTGTACTTTATCTTTACTGTGAATACACTGGTAAATGATAATAAAGGGGTACAAAGTATGCTCTTGGAAGTATAATAAAACATTAGTTTGGACTAATGGTGGGAAAGGGCAGAAAAAACTAGTTAAAAGTGAATTATAAAGTTGAGTTAGCTTCAGGTACATCTGTGCACTTTGAGCATTTGCACAAATATTTGTCAAGTATGGTGTTGGACCTACAACGTTGTGTTATGTCCATTGGGGTACAGAGATGAACACGATCAGGAATGCCCTCAGGGAGCTCACCTTTTTTTTTTTTTTTTTTTTTTTGCGGTACACGGGCCTCTCACTGTTGTGGCCTCGCCCTTTGCGGAGCACAGGCTCCGGACGTGCAGGCCCAGCGACCATGGCTCACGGGCCTAGACGCTTCGCGGCATGTGGGATCTTCCCGGACCTGGGCACGATCCCGTGTCCCCTGCATCGGCAGGCGGACTCTCAACCACCGCGCCACCAGGGAAGCCCCGGGAGCTCACCTTTTATTAGGAAAAGATAAAATATATGTATGCACAAATCATTTGCTTCAACTAAACTGACCAATTTGCCAAATAGAATACTTTTAAACTAATTAACATGTATAAAGTGATTAAGGAAGAACTCAGGGCTTCTAATGTTCATTTGACACTTGATAACCATCGAGTGCCTTCTTTGTGGAGAGTGTTCCACTGTTACAGTACTTCAAAACAATCTGACCTCTTAGTTAGCTTCCATATTCTCCTCGTATTCTTGCATGGATTCCCTAAATTCTCCTTTCCAGAGCACTTTAATGATGGCATCCAGCTTAAGACTCTAAACTCTAGTCTAATTGTCTCAGATTTCAAATTAAGAGAGCTTCTTATTAATGAAGTTTAATTGTATTACTTAAATAAAACCTACTAAACTTACTAAGTGGAGCATATGTCCTATAATTGTTTTGTATAAAAGTTATTTTTTCAGTTTCAAAAAAAAATCCATGTTTGATGTGTGTGCGTTCTAGGTAATGTTATTCAGTTATCTATTGCTGCAATTTTATTGTCTCTGTTTCTATGGGTCAGGAATTCAGAGAGTGCAGAGCAGGGGTGGCTCATCTCTGCTTCACGATGTCTGTGGCCTAAGCTAGAGGACTTCAGGGCCAGGTGCTGGAATCATCTGAAGGCTTATGATTTCCTCATGTGACTAGCAAGTTGATGCTGGTATCAGCTGGGGGTCTAGCAGGGGCTGTTGACTGAAACACCCGTGTATGGCCCCTGCACGTGGCCTGGGCTTCCTCACAACATGGTGGCTGACTTCTGAGTGCCAGTGCCCTAAGAGAGCGTATAAGCATTGCTAGGCAGAAGCTGACCGTCACACAGTATCACTTCTGCCCGTTTTTTTCATTAGAAGTGAGGCATCAAGTCTGACCCATCATTTGAATTGAGGGGTGTCAAAGAATTTGCAGACATGTTTTAAAGCCATCACAGTAACCGTTATTTTCAGATTAATTTACTGGCACATCATTGCCTGTGAAAATGGGCCTTTTACTAACAGTGTTCTAAACTTTTGAAGAGGGGTAGGATTTTATTCTTGTATTGTGTTTCAGAAGATTCTTGTGTCTTCTTTGTTATGACGGTTCATTTGTTTTATTCTCTGACTCCTTGCAGTTTTCTTGACAGTTGATTTAAATCAGAGGAAAGAGTGGTGGGTTTCCTTTCAATGCTGTATAATTTTGGTTTACATCTCTCTGTCATTTTTGTCATCAAGAAAGGCATCTTCCTTTGGTATAGTACTCCATATAATTGTTGGTTACATGCTAATACTTAATGTTATATTTGGTTTTCACAGATAAAACCAGCCTGTAATTATATAAGTAATTCAGAATTGCTGAATTTGTTTTTCTTTTTAAGTGAACCATTCTAAAAATTTCCAAAACCTTTTGCTTAACTTTCAGTGTGAAAATACTGTCTAATTTTTGTCTTAAAGGACTGCTTTCCTGTTTTTAAATTTAAGTATCATATGGTGATCCATGTGATTTTTTATAATGGTCATTCAGCAATAGAATAATTACGTTTCACTTGGAAAAATGTTTTCTAAGGGAAATTTAGATTCAGTATATGTTTTCCCATCTTTTCTTTTTCTTCCTTTTTACAACTCTTTTAATTGCTTTCCTTTTTTTAAACTACTTGAAATTTTGTGGTAAACCGCATTTTGGGATCAGAATTTCTTAAATGGCTTTCTTATTTATAGGATAATATCTCTCTAAATGAAAAGACAAATAATTGTATTACATTTCTAAAAATAGCCTGTGAAACTTTATTCTAAGTGTAAACCATTCAGAGATGTTCAAACATTACACATAAACTTTGTTTCCTATTGGAGAAACATTTAAGAATAGAAGTATGATCTTGGTTAAGCAACAACAGGATTCCTTTAATATGTCAACACATCACATGATATCAAGTTATTTTTATCAGATTTTCTTCTGTTTAAAAGTTTCTAGAAGCTGAAAAATTAGAAAACCAGCTGGCGGGAAGAAGGCATGATCTCTTGCAGACAGAAATAAATGTGGCTCTAACAACAGAAATAGGAAGTTAAAAGATAATTTAAGTCTACCAGAAGCAACTTAAGAGAGAAGTTGGTGGGAAAGATCTTTACAGTGAGAGGCATTACCTCTCCAAAAACTGTTAGTAATAACCTAATCAATGTCTTATTCCTCTTTCCTTTTGACTCCCATTTGCTTATCTTATTATCTGGATGTATTATTTGTCATTTAATTTTTAGACTTGATTTGGTAATAATTTATAAAATTAAGCAGAGCCATTGTGCCTTTCTGGCTTCCTTTGTCTGCTAATCATTTCTGAAGCCATTAACACTCAGTTTGATTTACCCCAGTGAGTTTCACTGCTCCCTCATCTTTCCCAGTCTTCTGTCTCAGACTGTCCTTTTTAGTATTTGTTACATGTGGCACTTTCTACATTTTTCTCCTGATAGGTTAAGCTTTTTAAGAGTAAAGATTAGGTTTTGTTCAACTTTGTAACTGCAGTTTCTTTTGTGGTATTTAGCCCACAGTAGGTATATAATACATAGTTGAATTAATCAAAACCTGGTCTTATGCTTCTAGCATTTTGCTCTTTGGTAGTCACCTGCTATTGATGAGATTACATTCAGCCTGTGCCTGAACCTTAACTCTTAACAGGAGTCCGGATACATACGAGTGTTTTCTTGAGATGTCAGGTAGTCTGCACTATATATATATATATATATATATATATATATATATATATATATATATAATTTTTTTTTTTTCGGTACGCGGACCTCTCACTGTTGTGGCCTCTCCTGTTGCGGAGCACAGGCTCCGGACATGCAGGCTCAGCGGCCATGGCTCACGGGCCCAGACGCTCCACGGCATGTGGGATCTTCCCGGACCAGGTCACGAACCCGTGTCCCCTGCATCAGCAGGCGGACTCTCAACCACTGCGCCACCAGGGGAGCCCTGTCTCCACTGTATTTAAAAGGACAGTGTTCAACTTGCCATCTTTTTAATTTTTTTTCTTTACTGAAGTATAGTTCATGTGCAATATAATGTAAGTTACAGGTGTACAATGTAGTGATTCACAATTCTAAAGCTTATAGTCCATTTATAGTTATAATAAAATACTGGCTATATTCCCTGTGTTGTATAATATATCCTTGTAGCTTATACATAATAGTTTGTACCACTTAATCCACTACGCTTATCTTGCCTCTCCCCACTTCCCTCTCTCCACTGGTAACCACTAGTTTGTTCTCTGTATCTGTGAGTTTGTTTCTTTTTTTGTTATATTCACTAGTTTGTTGTATTTTTTGGATTTCAAATGTAAGTGATACCGTACAGTATTTGTCTGTCTGACTTACTTCACTTAGCATGGGATCCTCCAAGTCCGTCCATGTTGTTGTTGTAAATGGCAAAATTTGACTTAAATCATTGCAAAACTTTTTGGATCCATCTCCTAAAGCAAAAGAAATAAAAGGAAAAATAAACAAATGGGGGCTTCCCTGGTGGCGCAGTGGTTGAGAGTCCACCTGCCAATGCAGGGGACGCGGGTTCGTGCCTTGGTCCGAGAAGATGCCACATGCCGTGGAGAGGCTGGGTCCGTGAGCCATGGCCTCTGAGCCTGCGCATCCGGAGCCTGTGCTCCGCAACGGGAGAGGCCACAACAGTGAGAGGCCCGCGTACCGCAAAAACAAAAATAAAAACAAATGGAACCTAATTAAACTTAAAAGCTTTTGCACAGCAAAGGAAACCATCGACAAAATGATAAGACACCCTACTGAATGGGAGAAAATATTTGCAAATGATATGACTGCTAAGGGGTTAATATCCAAAACATATGAACACCCTCTACACATCAACATCAAAAAAAACAATTCAATTAAAAAATGGGCAGAAGACATGAATAGCCATTTTTCCAAAGAGGACTTGCACATGGCCAACAGGCACACGAAAAGATGCTCAACATTGCTAATCAGGGAAATTCAAATCAAAACCACAATGAGATATCATCTCACACCTGTCAGAATGGCTATCAGCAAAAAGAACACAACAAATGTCAGCAAGGATGTGGAGAAAAGGGAACCCTTATACAGTGTTGGTGGTGCAGCCACTGTGGAAAACAGTGTGGAGGTTTCTCAAAAAAGTAAAATTAGAACTACCATATGATCCAGCAATCCCACTCCTGGGCATATAACCAGAAAAGATGAAAACTCTTAATTCAAAAAGATACGTGTACCCCTGTGTTCATAGCAGCATTATTTATAATAGCCAAGGTATGGAAGCAACCAAAATGCCCATCAATAGATGAATGGATAAGGAAGATGTAGTGTACATATACAATGGAATGCTACTCAGCCATAGAAAGAATGAAATTTTGTCTTTTTCTTTTAACATCTTGGCTGAAACAGTTTTTGAATGAGCTGAATGCAGGTCCATCTGCCGGGTCTTACATCTTGTAGATCACTAGTTCCTGAAGTCTGAGTGCTGAGGTCCTACAGGTGGTACATGGACTCCATCCCTTTGAATCATGTGACACTGTTACGACCACGCCTGCAAATCAGTGCTTCTTCATCTTGGAAGTGTCTGGCATCCTGTATTTCTGATAGCGCTCAGCAAGTTCTCATTGGCATTATGTTTCCTGTTGGTCCTGATGGGCATTCTTCAGGGCTGGGGCAAAGGGGTAGGGAGTCACAGAATCTTACCAAACTAAGCAAGTTGAAGACATGTTGAAAAACACTCAGTAATTTTGTTTTAATGTTCTTTAATAGAGCCTTTGTTTTGTAACAGAAGTCCGAAGTCTGAATGAGCCTTAGAGGGCAAAGTAAGCTCTCTTATGTAGTGCGGGAAGAGCACTACAAAAGTTATCATTTTGGGTACGTTTTAAAAAAATTATCTAAAACTTGGAAATAAAGCAAAAAAATTACTGCAGTCTCTTCAAAGTTGTACTTAGAGGATTGCCTAACTGAGCCACCTAAGGATCATCTGATGTTCTGGGGCAGGGGAGTTGACAAACTATCCTGTGGGTCAAATCAAGCCCATCACCTGTTTTATGTAAATGATGGCTTATGGCAACATAGCCATTCTCATGCATTATTTATTGCCTATTGCTGCTTTGATGCTACAACAACAGAGTTGAGTAGTTGCGACAGGGACTAAATGGCCTATAACGCCTTAAGTATTTGTTCTCTGGCCATATACAGTAAAAGTTTGCTGACTTCTGCTCCAGAGGAGGTAACTTTAACTTGGTACTTACTATTGACTAGGACCCGGTCCCTCTGAAGTTAGGTGTTAAGTAACTTAGAGAAGCTTGATAAGTTGCAAAGGATTTGTTTGCTAAAAACGGTAACTCCAAGAGTTACGGTTTTCTTGCCTTGTAAGGCATTATCCAGTTTTGTATCTATCTCTGCAGTCTTACTACAGCATTCTTTTTCTCCTCTGTGCATGCGTGTGTGTGTGTGTGTGTATCAGTTTCTTATGTCTTTGAACCAGCCTTGTCATTCTGCTAATCCCCTTGCTAATGAGTTAAATCTTTGACATGTGATCACTATATATTTGTATGAGAGTTCTTTATAATTTATAGAAAATTGTACAGTGACCGCTTGAGGCCTGGCTATGCCTCCTCATGAATGTTCCATCTTGAGATAGTCACTTAACCCTACTGAGTCTCTGGTTACATATCTGTTAAGTAGAAATGATGATACCCATACTTCAGCCAAACTACTCTCTCATCCGGATAGTAATATCCACTGGACAAAGTTTAGTAATTATTTAAATTCAAAAATGATGCATGTAATCACCTTTGTCAACTGGAAAGCACTGTGTGGTTTTTGGTTGTTGCTTCTTGACAAAATTTAACCCTTAGGTATTAAAACGTAGAATTCCTATTATGTATGAATTGCAAACTGAGACTTGATTATTTGACTTTTATATTCAGAATAGTTATTTTTAAAAAGCAGATGTATAAAGGGATTAATTTTAAACTTAACTACCCATCTGCAATAATATGCAATAAATATGGAAGTGCTTTATTATATTTTATGTTAGAGACATATTCCATTGATAACCACATATATTAAATTCTCAAGAAGTAGTTATGAGTTGAAAATTTCTAGGCTGTAATAACTACAAAAGGAAGCAAATAAGAATACAGCTGTGTATGTGGTCTGGAAATAACTCTGCCTTTTTCTTGATAGAAAAAGCAAGGAGCAACTTCCAATAAAAGTGAAAGAAGGGAAGGACGTGTTGTTGAAAGTGGAAATATAAATTGGTTTTTTAAATCGTTCTGAGGAACCTAGGGGCAGGACAGGAATAAAGACGCAGCTGTAGAGAATGGACTTGGCACGGGGAGGGGGAAGGGTAAGCTGGGACCAAGTGAGAGAGTGGCATTGACATATATACACTACCAAATGTAAAATAGATAGCTAGTGGGAAGCAGCCACATAGCACAGGGAGATCAGCTCGGTGCTCTGTGACCATCTAGAGGGGTGGGATAGGGAGGGTGGGAGAGAGACGCAAGAGGGAGGGGATGTGGGGATATATGTATATGTATAGCTGATTCACTTTGTTATACAGCAGCAACTAACACAACATTGTAAAGCAATTATACTCCAATAAAGTTGTTAAAAAATTTGTTTGGTTTTTAGAGCAACATCAATTCTTTCAAACCACATAGTTCCTCATAATACTGAAATACAAATTGCTGTATGGAAACCTGTTTTAAAAGGGGTAACAGCACTACCGTGTTCAGCTTACTCCCCACCCACTAAATTGGGATATACGTAAGAGTTTTAATATAGTTTTTAAATCAAGCTCAAAAAATTTTTGTTACATATTTCTTGACAGCCCAATCTAATTTTTAAAAGTATGATCATTGGATAGATCTTGCATGATAGGTAAACCATTCTTCAAACAAAAGCTAAAACACTTTGGGGAAATTTTTGTAATTCTGTTTGTTACAGGGAGTACCATGCTCTGGCTGCTCAGTTTTGAGCTGGGTCCTGGCAACCAAGTGAACTTGCCAGTCAGATTCTCATGTATACAATAATTTCAGGTGATGAGATCTACTTAAGATCAGATTTCAAGACCATGGCTCCATAGCTCCTGTGGTGTTTTTTTTTTAAAATTCAGGCTCTTTTATTCATTGTTACATTCCAAATGGCTTGAGGGGAGTATCTGATGCATAACAGGTGGTCAATCAATATTGGTTGAATTTATTGAATGAAGCTCCTCTGAAAGGACCTACTTCCTTTGCCCACCCCTGTGCCCCGAAAGGTTTCTGGGGTAAAAATAGGAGGGGCTTGAGAGGAGAAAATCTCGGGTTAGAGTTTTGGACTAAATAAATGCGATTATGTTAAATGAGTTCGCTAAACCAAACAGAAAAGCAAAAAGGTTATATACCATCAACAGCTTTTGAGGTTAAAGTCTTGGGTTATAGCTCTTATCAGGATGATGAGGAGACAAACTCTCAAGTGTTTTTTTTTTAGTCTTTATTACTTTTGCCAAATAGTTGAACTCTTCAGGAGGACAGAATGATTATTTGTTTTCAGGATGCTGCCAGAAGTAAAAAACTGAAAATAAAGTGTTCATATACCCAGCAGGGGCATGGACATACTTTGCCCTGGCAACCAGCTCTACTAGCTTCTACTGTGTGTCCTGGGGTGCCCTGCCTGGCGATCACACCTTTAGGGTATGGAGGCTTCTTTTCTAGTAGAGGACGAAGAGAGGGCGGTAGGAAGCTGACTTCCCTGGCTTTTTCTTTCGCCACCAGGGACTAAAACGTTTGTCTAACAATTACAGCAGCTCTCAGCCAGCCGGCTGGTTACCTTTGTGTAGTCATCATGCGCAGTCTTGGAGCTCTTCCATAGCCCCAGTGAAACCCCATCCCCTGCAGGTGAGAGCCTCATCTTGATGTGGTTAATGTGCACACCTCAAAACATCCATCCTCAAGCTCAGAATTCATGCCAAGCAGCAGGATAACAGAATTTATCACAACGCATTAGATTGTGAAACCACCTGTTGGCACTCATGTGTCTCCATTATTACACAACATTTTTTTTTTTTTGGCTGCACCTTGCGGCACGTGGGATCTTAGTTCCCCAACTAGGGATTGAACCTGTGCCCCATGCTTTGGGAGAACAGAGTCTTAATCACTGGACCACCAGGGAAGTGCCACACAGGTTTTTTATATATATATATATATATATATATATATATATATACACACACATATATATATATTTATTTAATTTTTGGCTGCCTTGGGTCTTCGTTTCTGCACGTGGACTTTCTCTAGTTGCGGCGAGAAGGGGCTACTCTTCTTTGCGGTGCGCGGGCTTCTCTTTGGGGTGGCTTCTCTTGTTGTGGAGCACGGGCTCTAGGCACGTGGGCTTCCGTAGTTGTGGGGTGCGGGCTCAGTAGTTGTGGCGCACGGGCTTAGTTGCTCTGCAGCATGTGGGATCTTCCAGGACCAGGGCTCGAACCCGTGTCCCCTGCATTGGCAGGCGGATTCTTAACCACTGCGCCACCAGGGAAGTCCCCACACAAGATTTTATGCCACAAGTCCAATTTTGTGGACTGACTACAGCCTTCCAAACTAAAAGTTGTTTGGGGAGAGAGCAAAGGAAAAACTGAACAGGAAATAAGAAAGTCAGCAGTCATCAACTAATGCAACTGCACAGAAAAGTTGAAAAATATTTTACGTGTTTTCAAGATGTTTGTAGATATTAAAGAGCCAAACCATCTGGGTGAAACATTCCATTGCTCTCATTTTTTGTAGGGGCATTAATTTTGAACTGGAAAAATCTCACCCCTGCCCAAGTTAACATACTTTGTACTTATCACCTCATCCCAAACTCCCAAGCATGTTAAATTCTAATTCATAATAAAACTTAGAAGTACATGGCTATTAATGCTTTTCTTTTAAACATTTGACCATGAGGTTTGAGAAGGAGGGGAATCCCTCCCCGTCCCACTCCCACCTCCTGCCAAGATATTAATTCCACACTAGCTCCTTCTCTCCAGCCCGTCCTGCCCCTCCCCACTTCATGTCTTTTTTTTTTTTTTTAATCAGCTCCTTAAAGCCCTCTGATCTGATTCTTTGGGGTGCTCTGCCTACCCCGACTCCTACCTGACCCTACCTTGTCTCTTTCCTCCTCTTTGTTAGTGCCCATTATGTTCTCCTTTACTAAGGTAACTTCCATGTCTAACCCAATATTAGCACCGAGTACTTGGCTGGAGAGAGCTTATTGGTAGGACTCATTAGTCTTGAAAGAATTTTTCAGTTTGATCACCTGATAAACCCAGACTGCAGATGAGGGTCTATGATTTTGACTAAGGTGGAGACATTTAAGAATGTTTAGGGTCAGTTTCTGAAGTCTCAGAAGTTACCTGTAGGCTCCCCTACACATGAGGGCACATGAGGTCATGGCCTGTCTAGGGAGGATGAGGACAGGAGGGTGGCAGCAGCTGCTATTTCACTCCAGCCAGTTGTTGCCCCGTCGGAAGGCAGGCCAGTATTTTCAGATTTCTTTTCTCCAAGAGAAGCTGGGACCCAGATTTTCACGTGAATTCTCCTGACTGTGACATGTTTGCAAGGATTTTAAGTTGTTTTAGCCTTTGTTTTTAATATTATGTGGGATAAATAAAACAGCAATGAGCAGATAAAGTGGGCTGCCACCTTGCAACCTCTGGTCTAAGAATCCCTGGGAAGTGAGTCAGTTGGGTCCTAACTATTAGTACTTACATTATACTCAAAAAGGTCTGAAATGTCAACGTGGGTCTCTTTCAGTGAATCTGATTTTCGAGGAGCCTCAAAGTTGATTCGCTTGCTAAGGGATCTCCAGTGTTAGGAGACTTGCCAGACCTGGGGTGAGCCTGCAGACTGACCGTGGGCTGGAGTGGATCACCCAGCCTCTCTAGGTATTCTGCCTGATTCTAAGAAGGCCTCCAGGCTACGGGGGCTTCTGAAGGGTCTGTATCCTCTCCTGTCATCATATGGAAAGGGCTAGATGTGTCATCCAAGATCTCACCAAGTCTTGCTTTCATAGACCTAAGAAACCTTCCACAAGCCTGGATTAAAACTATCCTCCATTAGGATGATCAGTCTGCAAGCAAATCGGATCGTTTCATGTTCCACAGGTGAAGTCCATGCCCCTGTATATAGCATGTAAGAGACTCTGAGCCTCATAGCTTGTGCTCTAGTAGCACAAACTCCCTGGTAGTTCCCTGAATACATCATGCAG
Organism: Globicephala melas; assembly: GCF_963455315.2. Classification (NCBI taxonomy): domain Eukaryota; kingdom Metazoa; phylum Chordata; class Mammalia; order Artiodactyla; family Delphinidae; genus Globicephala; species Globicephala melas. Next base: position 86,224,407 of record NC_083321.1, read on the forward strand.
TTTCATAACTGCATTTAGACTGATCCCTGGAGCACCCTCCTGCCCCTTCCTGTCCTGGCTAACTCTTGATCCTCTTGTAGATGTCTCTGGGAAGTCTTCTCTGGATTCCCAGCTGGGGTTAAATTCCCCCTTTCTGGGCCCCCCCAGGGTATTTGCCATATTAGAATGTGCTGAGGCCGGCTGTTAGTGTTTGTCTGCCACTAAGCCCCATCCTGTGTATCATAGTGCCCAGAACATGGTGCCTGACTCACACTCATCTGTCAATAGATGCTTTTTCTGAAGTGTTGGACGGCAGGGAGTGGGTGCCTTCATGCTAGGGGGATAAGCCATGTGAACACTAAAGACAAAACCAAAAAGCCATAAAGTCCTAAACATCCCAAACTCAGCAAGGAGTTATAGTATGAATAAAGAAGCCCTGGTAACATGGCTTGTTCCTGGTTTGGACATGTTCTTTGTCTTGGAGCCCTTTAAACGTGTTTCATAGTTACTTATGGTTAAGTTTTGTTCTTGTCTTTTTCATGTTTTGGAAGGGCAGAGACTTTTGATCTAACAAGGTGTGTGACCTTGAAAGAGAAAGGAAGGGAAGGAGAAAGGAAGATAATATCCATTTATTCATTTAGCAAATATTTATTGAGCATCTACTAGGTGCTGGGGATTCAGCAAGGACAAAAACCAAGCAAACGAAAAAAACCAAATTCCTGTCCTCACAGCTTACTTTCCAGGGCAGGGGTAGGATAGAAAATAAGTGAAAATATAGGATATTTTAGATGGCAGTAAGTGCTTTGGGGAACAGCAAAGCAGAGGAGAGATAAAGGCATTGAGGTGGGGAGAGTGAAGAGCTGAATTTTAAGTGAGGTGGTCCCTGAGGTGGAGAGCATGCCAGCGAGGTGGACGGGCCCGAGAGCGGCAGGGGCCGGGGAGGACCAGGATGGGTTAAAAGGTCAGTGAGTGAAGGTGCCTTTCCAGAGGGAGCAGGCCCTGGAGGCTGGCATGGACTCGGCTTTATTGCTGTGGGATGGAAGCCGCAGGAGGGATTTGAGAAAAGAAGTGTGATGTTCTGACTCATCATATGCCCAGCTTTCTGTGCTAGGTGTTCACATAAACGACCCCATTTAATCTTGTAAAGCACCCTGCAAGGTACGTGGTAGTGTCATCATTTTGTAGGCAAGAGCTTGTAGGACCTTTTTCAAAGTCAAACATGCAGTAAGTGGGCGAGTCAGGGAGACCTGACCTCTGTGTAAGCCCTGGATTCATCCTCTGCAAATTAGGAATGATTTCTGTAAACCCTATGCAGTTATTGTGAAAATCAAATGCTAATGTATATAAAGGGCCTAGCAAAGTTCTTGAGGAACACAATGAATGCTAATTTCCTTCTTTGTCCCAAGGTCGCACTCAAAATTAAGGACAAAGTCATGCTAGATAAAAGGCCTCCACATTCAGAGAGCCTGAAGCGGGCACATGCATGCACTTCATAGATCTTAGCTTCCTTCTCTCTCCTTTTCCCCTCCTGTCTATGGGTTCAGTTTCCATATCTATCTATGACGCCTGTTGGACTGCTCTCTAAGGCATTTCCAGTTAGAAAGTTCTTTATTGGTTCTACATTGTCTGAGAGGATTATTACACCCCCTCAGCAACCAGTGGAGGCGTGTGCACACTGTGGGAGCTCCATCCGTCTCCATGGGTGATTGGAGATGGGCGATGATGGGATGGGCAGGCTAAATGCCAATGTTGCCCTCAAGTTTGATTGGGTCAGTGGTCTTCCCAGCGGGGCATGTCTGAGTGCCCCCAAGGAAGATCTTAGAGTTTCTGAAAATGAATGCAAAATACAAAATGTCACTGCTTCTCAAACGATGCTGGGGTGATTCTGCCTCTCGTATGTCATCCTTATTACTTTATAATTACCTTCTGCCCTTTACTGACTCTGACAGTTGTGAGTCTTTAAAAAAGATTCCAGAATATTACCGTTATGCAGTTGCTTAGAAACAGGGCCTAAAATACATCTGGCTTTAATAGAAGAGCTAAAATGAGTTTTCATTTTTTGGCATTGTCTCGCTTTTCTCTGTTCTCTCCTCCCCCCACCCTTATTTGGTATCAACCATGAATTGCAGTAGAATTTCTCACTAATCCTTTCTGAACTGTCTGAAGCCAAGATATTTAACATCGAGAGCATTTTTCCATCATGGGAAGCTTTAGCAACACTAACTTGGTATTAGGAAACCTAATCCCGAACCCACTTACGCGCAGCATGTATAAAATCTGTATTGTCAAATCTCTCACCACTCTCTCTCTGAGGAAGCTTTTGCCAGCACTCCTTGAGAATGCTAGAAGGAGGAGGTATTTGTCTCTTCATCAAGGCTTGTTCTATTATAGTTTGCCAGATGGCTACAAACATAGTTTTCTGACCCATAGAAATTTCTATTCACCGCTCCAACCCCTCTTCCAGGATTCATCCTCTCTCCCTTCTACTCCTTTTATGATTGCAATATTCAGTCAGGCTATAGCTAGTGCACATTGCAAACACAAACCCTAATAAAAAGAAAAGAAAAAAACAACAGTGAAAACAAGGAACAATATATCCTATTGCTTCTATATCGGCTGTTTGATTTCTGCCTGTGGGAATATACTGCTCTGCAGTGATGCTGCTGGTGGCAAAGGTCACACACAGCCTCATCAGGTCATGAGGTCTAGAAGTCTGCAGACAGGGTCAGTGTACCAACCCCTGCTTGCCCTGCAGACACTTAGGAAGATTCAAGGGTGTGCACTTCTGCAAGGGGGAGGGGCGGAGGTAGGGAGATGAGGATTCATTTCATTAAGAACTGGTCTAGAATTAGCTCTCATTGACCAATATCACCTCCAGGCTGTTTCCAAATTTGTCTGGTCATAAGAACCACCTGAGGGCTTGTTAGAAGGCCTCAGTCAGAGCCTCTCCTCTAAGACTCTGATGCAGCAGACCTGTTGTAGAACTTGAAAGGCAGCTTTTAACAAGCACCTGGGTGATTCTTACCGGCACATTTAGGAAACACAGGGGCCAACAAGGTAGAGTCCAGGAACCCTTGACCTGCAGACAAGGCTTTCTGTGGCCTGGCTGCAGATTCCACCGTTTCTCGCACACCCTTTTGACTCCAGCCATACCACCCACGTGTGCCACCCTGTGGCACGACTCCACACCTTTTCTCGTGGCTCTGAATGCTGCCCTGGGGACCATACACATTCTTCACCAAGCCTCCCGGCATTAGGACTCCTTGCAGGTATCACTTCCTTGTGTTTCTGGAGCATCTAGCTCTCGCTTCTAACACAGGAACAGCACCTACCAACGTTTATTACAGTTGGTGGTTTTCCTGCCACTACCCCATGTCCTGCTTGCTTTAGTTCACCTCTACCTCAGGCTCCTCATTTTGAACACAAGGGACTCAGCATGTTTTATGTTCCCGTGTGCTCCATCCCACACGTCTGCAAGAGGGCCTGGCACATGGTAGACCCTCGATAACTCTGTCCATTAACTTCCATCTGCAGCTCTAGACTGTGAGCTCCCTGAGAGCTGGGCCTTTATCTCTGTTACACCAGCACCTCCTGTAGTGCCAGTTGCTCAAATGTGAGTTGAATGAATCATTGAGAAATTTGACTTTACAACCAGGCTTTGTCCACTCAGGGCTCTGAGTGGAGGGGGGTTTAAGCAACTGTAACTTTGAAAGGGAAGAAAGGAGCCAAACGATGGGAAATGACAGAAACCTGGAGAAGGGTAGAGGAAAGAGACACAGAGGAGAGTGCCTAAGAGCCCAGGATTTGGGATGCAATAGGTGTGGTTTAGAGACCTCGCTCCACTGCCTCCCAGATTTGTGACCTCAGGCAAATTACTTAATTTCTCTGAGCCTCACATCTTCATGTATAAAGTGGGGATAATAGTTACTATTTATTGAGCATTTACTATATGCTGAGCACTTTGCATCCATTAACTTGTATGAGCCAAACAACCATACTATAAGAATACTACCCCCATATACCCATCACCCAGTTTCAACAAGTATCAGCTCTCAGTGATGACTGTTCCATCTATAACCTCACCCCCTCAAACCCCCACCCTCCACGCCCCTGTCAACTGAAATAAAAATGCATAATGTGAGAGCCGTGAGTTTCAGTTTCATTTGGGGACTTACTGAGGACTATAGCCCAGGAGACGCCTCTCAGATAGCTCTGAGGAACTGCTCCAGAGAGACTGGGGGTGGGGAGGTCAGTAGATAGATACGGGGTTTTGGAGAAGGGGTATGTGCAGTCAAGCACACATCTTGGTAGAAGGTTACTGTTAGTCATGAGGAACGGGTCTCTCAGTTAATGATTTTAGTGTTTTTTCTAAGTATGGGAAGATGCAAGAATCTGGGTTCCTGGAATTTTCTCCTGAAAATATCTATCTGAGGGCCTGTTCTGCCAATTTTCCCAGAGCACAGAGGGCCTCATCGCTGATCTTCACCCTGAATTCTTTCCAGGGTGTGTTGTAGGTCAGTGGGTGCAGTGGCTAATGACTTGATTCTTGTAGAACTGTGTGGTGAGTGACATTCCTTAATTGACACCCCTACTCCCAGTCCCATCCCCTAGTTAGTTTCAAGCAGACCCCAGATATAGAATATTGATATGTTTTATAATGTTTTGATAGCTTCACCGCATCTGAAGTTATTCTAATCTAAGTAAACAAACTGGGTTCTGGATAAGAAACACATGTCGAACACCTTTCCTGTTTTTGTTGCCATTCTTGTCTTTCAACTTCTGAACCATCCTTCTCAGCCCGCTGATGAGCTGATACCGGTCAGGCTGCAGGTGGCCTTGGAGTTAGAGAAAGAATGAGGCTTAGCACCGCTGCTCACCAAGTGAGAAGGCCGGCTGATGGAGAGCGTAATGGAAAACCATCTCTTTTGCCTTGGCCTTGTGCAGATTAGTTGGATAGGATGGCTGGGATGACTGGTCCAGGCCACAGCTAAGCCAGACTCTCCCTCTATAAACCTGCCTCCAGACCTAAAACTCTGTCCACATGGCACACTGCCATGATTGTCTCGAAGAAACCAGGGTGCTCTCCTGGGGATGGTTCAGAGGCCACTGAGACCTCATGAGAACTGGTCTCCTTTAGGTAGCAGCAATGAGCTGTAGCAGCTCTATAGGCAGACAGCAAAAAGAAAATCTCATTTTGACTAAATTGTCACTTGGTCCTGTCACATCAGCCTATCATTTTGGCTAATTTTTCAAAGCTCTTCGTCCCCAAATCTGAAAGAATTCTAATTCTCTCTGTAGATTAATACCAGTTCCCCTTGAATGAGACTCTAACCCCGATGGAATCTCCTAATGTATTTTTTGTGATCACTATAAGGCAAATCTAAGGTAAGCTTGGAGCCAGAGAGAGAATTTTATTTACTTATTTTTGGTAGTGCTGCCAATATTCCTATTACAATTTAATTTCTGAGGGAGACAGCATTATGTAACCACTGCATCAGATAAAAACCACCCCCAGTCCTTCCAGTAAGGGAGGACTTCTCTTTCCTCTTAATAATGAGCTGGAGATTGTCAGTGGTGAGGAGGCAAGTACCACACTACTTTCCTTTTTTTTTTTTTTTTAACATCTTTATTAGAGTATAACTGCTTTACAATGGTGTGTTAGTTTCTGCTTTATAACAAAGTGAATCAGTTATACATATACATATATCGCCATATCTCTTCCCTCTTGTGTCTCCCTCCCTCCCACCCTCCCTATCCCACCCCTCTAGGTGGTCACAAACCACCGAGCTGATCTCCCTGTGCTACGCAGCTGCTTCCCACTAGCTAGCTATGTTACGTTTGGTAGTGTATATATGTCCATGCCTCTCTCTCACTTTGTCCCATCTTACCCTTCCCCCTCCCCATATCCTCAAGTCCATTCTCTAGTAGGTCTGTGTCTTTATTTCCATCTTACCCCTAGGTTCTTCATGACCTTTTTTTTTTTTTCTTTGATTCCATATACATGTGTTAGCATACGGTATTTGTTTTTCTCTTTCTGACTTACTTCACTCTGTATGACAGACTCTAGGTCCATCCACCTCACTACAAATAACTCAATTTCTTTTCTTTTTGTTGCAAGAAAGTTTTGATGTCAGCCCTTGGCATGAATGAGAAACCAGAGGGTCTCTGGAAGGAAGGCCTGCTTATGTGGGTTCTGCCTAAGGGCTAGCAGAGGTTTCTGCACCTCCATGCCTGCAATTCAAAACACAGTAAACAGTAGGTGATGAAGTTCTCATCTAGGGGTTACTGAAATTCCTGTTTCAAGACATCATTAAATATATCCACCAAAAGGCTGCTTCCACCACCTTTGGTCATAGTTCTCTGAACGGTGTCTCTGAGTTAACTTACCCTGCTAGTTCAGAAACCTCTAAGGCAAAAAGGAGGCTCTAGTGACTCCCTCCATTTTAGCTAATAGCACCTGATACCTGAAAGCTCTACTCATCCTGATTCAGAATTAGGCCAAGAGACTGTTTCTCAACCGCATTAATAAGTTTGGCTATAATCACTGACATAATAACAGTAGCTGCCCTAACAGACAAAACGGCAAACCTCAGTGACTTATACAGAAAGGTTTATTTCTCATTTACATGAGGTCCAATGTGGGTCTGGCTGCCTCCCTCTATCTTGAGGCAGGGCCATCTGGAGCACAGGTACCCCAGGGCCTCTGCTGCAGGGGAAGGAAAAGATGGAGGAGGTGCCTGACTCATAGCCCATTGGCCAGAATTAGTCACATGACCCCATCCTACCTTCAAGGGAGGCTGGGAAACATGAAATATCTGGTGAGCACTGATTTTCTGTATTACGTTCACTATCATAATTCCATAATTTTCTGTGTTTTCCAGCAAGTCACTGACAAAAATGTCAAATAAATTAAAGTCAGGACAAGAGCCCTGAACGCACCATGAAGTGCTCTCCCTCATGTGTTTTGGTTCAGAGAGAGCCACTCTTCGCACTCCAAATATCCAGCTCCATTGTGGGGTTCAGGATAGGTTATGGGTCCTGGCAGGAGGACTTTCAGGGAACACCAGGGCCCTAGTCCTGAAGGAATGTTATTCTGCACAAGGCTCAAGGCAAGAAGAATACTGTTCTTTTGTAAGAAACAAAAATCATTACTAGAAGGAAGGAACTATGAAAATAACACAGTTCTCTGTCTGGTGGCTGAAGTTTACATTCTCATTTAGCTCCTCTGTTGAGGTAGGATTCCAACTCATGCCAGCAGGAGGATGCATTTTATCATCCTGTTGCTCAGTTCCTAATGAACACAAAGAAGGTAGTAGCTTCAGAAAGTGTTTCAGGTAGCAAAGACGCTACTGAAAAATAAAATAGAATCCTTGTCCTATCAGCAATTCCAAACTGTACCCTGGCAGATCCAGAGACTGTGAGAGTGACACTGGCCACATAAAAAAGTACAGACAGGGAAAAATTTAGCACCGGTTAGAAGTCAAAAGTCTTCTACAGCTGGGAAAGCAAGTAGAGATAGGTGAACTTTCCACCTGGTGCATCAACTTCTTGTGAATGATAAATGAGAAGTTAAGTGAGAGGGATGCACCCTTCAAGGGCATATTAGAATCTTGGAGGGAGAATGGTTAGGGACATGTAAGACTTTTTATTTATTAATTTATCAAAAGAGAACTTAAATTTAAGAAGAAGGAAAGAAAAATGAGGGGAGAAAGAAAGGAAAGAAGGAAGAGAGAGAAAGAAAGAGAGACTTCTTTAACTTCTAGTTAGCAACTTTCCAAACCTGAGTAGGATTATAAGGTGGTTGAGTGCACATATATAATTACAATGCTATAGAGCCTCATGTCATATGGAGTAGAGGTGAATAGATTTTCTGAAGTGCTATGGTTGGACTTTTTCTTTTGTCACCCTGGAAAGAGGGGTTGGATCTGAGGTGGCATGGTGAGGGGCGTTTCTTTCTCTTGCAAGCGGTTTTCAGTCTATGACCCAGATGTCACCAGAAGCACTCTGGATCCTAAGATCTAGGTAATATCTTTCCATAACATGTTAACATAACATAATCACATCAGTTTTACTGCCTGTGGAGGTCCACTGCCAAATTTCTATCAATTCTTAGGGACTCACCCTCCTATAGTGCTATGCTCTTGGCTCCACACATGCTGCTTTGGCCCCTACTGTGTTAACAAAACATGAAACTTAGCTCTTTCAACAGTTTTCAAACACACACACGTGCACCCCACAAAATATTTATGAGCATATATTTATAACTTTATGACTTTACTGAAGTCAACAGATAACATTTAAAAAATACATTTTATGGAGAGATATTCCACTTTTGTGAATTGGAAGACTCAATACTATTAACATGCCAATTCTCCCTAAGTTGATCTATAGATTCAACACACTCCCAGTCAAAATTCCAAGAGGCTTTTATATAGAAATTGACAAGCTGATTCTATCATGCATATGGAAATACAGAGGACCTAGAATAGCCAAAATAATTTGAAGAAGAATAAAGTTTGAGGACTTACGTTACCTTAGTTTAAGATGTATTATAAACCTACAGTAATTAAGATAATGTGATATTAGTGTAAAGATAGATATATATGGATCAATGGAACACAATAGAGAGTTCAGAGATAGATTCACACATAAATGGTCAATTGATTTTGACAAAGGTACGAAGGCAATTCAGTGGAAGAAGTATAGTTCTTCAATAAATGGTGCTGGAATAATTAATGTCCATATGCAAAATATGATCTGTGATCCATAATTGCTCCATGTCAAAAAATGAACTCAAAATGGATCATGGATCTAAATGTAAAACCTAGAAGTATAAAACTTGTAGAAGAAAAAATAAGAGAATATCTTTGTGACCGTGAGTTAGGCAAAGATTTTTTAGCTATCACACCAAAAGCATGATCCAGGAAAGAAAAAAAATGAACTAATTGGACTTCATTAAAATTGGGAACTTCTGCTTCAAAAGACACTGTTAATAGAATGAAAAGTCAAGACACAGACTGGAAAAAAATATTTGCAAACTACATATCTGATAAAGAACTTGTATCCAAAAATATAAATAACTCTCAAAACTCAATAAAACAGGGCTTCCCTGGTGGTGCAGTGGTTGAGAGTCCGCCTGTCAATGCAGGGGACACGGGTTCGTGCCCTGGTCCGGGAAGATCCCACATGCCGCGGAGCGGCTGGTCCCGTGAGCCATGGCCGCTGAGCCTGCGCGTCCGGAGCCTGTGCTCTGCAACGCGAGAGGCCACAACAGTAAGAGGCCCATGCACCGCAAAAAAAAAAAAAAAAAAATGGGGAGAGGATATGAATAGATATTCTTCCAAAGCAGCCATACAGATGGCCAATAGGTAGCTGAAAAGATGCTCAATATCATTGATCAAATCAGGAAATGCACAATGAGCTTTCAACTCACACCTCTTAGAGTGGCTATTATCAAAAAGACAAGAAATAACAAGTGTTGGCAAGGATGTGGAGAAGAGAGATGCCTCATACCCTGTTGGTAGGAATGTAAATTGGAGCATCTATTCTGGAAAGTAGTAGTTTTATCTTAATTCAAAAAATTAAAAATAAAACTACCAGATGATCCAGCAATTCCACTTTTGGGTATTTATCTGAGGAAAAGGAAAATAGTAACTCAAAAGGATATATACTCCCACCCCAAAGCTAAATGTCCATTGATGGGTGAATGGTTAGAGATTGTGGTATATATACACAATGGAATACTATTCAGCCATAAAAAAGAAGAAATCTTGCTGTTTGTAACAACATGGATGGACCTGCTAGGTGAAACAATTCAGACAGAGAAAGACAAATAACATATGATCTCACTTACATGTGGAATATAACAATAAACAAAGAAACCAAGCTTATAGATAGAGGACAGATTGGTAGTTGCTAGAGGCAGTGGGTGGGGAGTGGGGGAAGTGTGTAAAGGGGGTCAAAGGTACAAACTTCTAGTTATAAAATAAATAATTCATGGGAATGTAATGTACAGCATGGTTACTATAGTTAATATACTATAATGAATACTTGAAATTTGCTAAAAGAGTGAAACAAACTTTCTCCTAAAATTGTTTTTGATAACTATGTACAGCGATGGATATTAAATAGACTTATTATGGTAATCATTCCACAATATATACAAATATCAAAAAATTATGTTGAACACCTGAAACTAATAGGTTATATGTCAATTTACCTCAATATTTTTTTTAATGTAAAAAAAGGAATTATGACAATAGAAAAGGAATTAAGTGATTTCTGGCCTATCCACTCAGTGGAATATTTATAAGCACCTGAAAAAAATGATTCTTCCTATGAGTCTATAATAAATGGGGGGAAAACGCTTGTTAAATGAAAATAAAGTAGGCTTCATAATCATCTCAGCTGTACTCAAAAGTCCAAATTAAAATTATGCACAGGGTAAAGAAGGAAGGGAATTATAACAAAATGTTGAGTGTTATCTTTCATAATGGAAAAAAAAGGTTTTTTTTCCACAAAGAATCATCTAATTACTGGTGAATCTCTGTAGGAGCTCTGTGGCCACTATACACTCTTACTAGTTAACCTCTTATCTAGACAAGCCCTTAGCAGGAAACAGCACGATGAAACCCAAGGTGGTGGAATATGTTAGAACGGGAGGGGGGAGGATAAAAGAAGATGTGTGAAAGAGGAAGAGGATACTGTGAGGAAGGTGGGAAATGCTTTCCTGTTGCACCTGGAGCCAGAAGCATTCACTCTCCTGCCTACCCTCACACGGCAGCCAGCCTATTCCTGAAAATCACTCTGGTGCCATCTTATGCCGAAACCCGTAAGGTAGAGTTAGGGGTGCCGACTTTAAAAAAATGAGCAATGTGAGAGTTGTGAGTTATGTTTTATTTGGGGCAAAATGAGGACTGTAGCCCTGGAGACAGCATTTCAGATAGCTCTGAGAAACTGCTCCAAAGTGGCAGGGGGGAAGGTCAGGATGTATGTGATTTTGGTGAAAGGGGAGTACATGCAATCAAGCACATATTCTTTTGCTAAAGGTTTTTTCTAGTCTCATGAGGGTTACTGCTAGTCACAAGGAGCAGACGTCACCATGAAGGATTTTAGTGCTTTTCTAGGTATGAGGAGATATAAGAATTGGGCTCACAAAATTGGCTCCTGAAAATATCTAACTATCAATATCTGAAGACCTGTTCTGCCAGTTTTTTTTCCAGAGCACAGAGTGCCTCATTTCTGCTCTCCACCCTGAACTCCTTTCAGGGAGTGTTGAAAGTCGGCTGCTGCAGCAGCACCTGATTTAATCTTTGTAGAGGTAGATGGCAAGTGCCCATGGAAAATGCCAATTTGTAGTTGACATGGGTTATGCTGTGGTGTCCACTCACACATTTCTCTTTGTCTTGAGGCCTTGCCTGTGAGAAAGGGCATTGCTCATTCATGATGATAATTGCAGAGACCATGATTAAATTATTAATATGACACACAAATCATTTCCTGACTTTCCATCCCCAGCAGAAATTCAGTTTTGGTCACACTGACAGAATGTTGATCCTAGTTTATGCTTTAGTTATATGTATTTAGCTGCAGAGAGAAGAAAACCTTCCTCTTTTCTCCTTTCCTGCTCTTCTCTTACCTTGTGATTTCTGCAGTGAGTAATTTGTTTTCCTGGTCACATGAGCTCATGAGGTGAAGCAATGCAAGGCATTTTCTCAGTTCTTGGGTTCTGGGTTTCTGGTCAGCCAACTCTTTGTTGCCTGCAGGAGTTGGTAATTTCAGCTGGACATAAGCCATAAGCACATGAGTTCTGCCCAGGACTCTGGGTATGGAAATTTATCTGCTAACTGCACCTTCAGTGTTAGGAGACTGGAGTCAGCCCTAATGCCTATGGGCACCTTTGCACTTTTTCTCAAGAAATTAAGAAAATGGAACTACTACTATATCGCCTGCAGAGTCAGAAATGTGGCTTTACTCTTCAAGAAAGCCAGCTAATGAAAAAATATTTGGAGAATTTCCATGGGGCAGCTTGGCTGTAAACCATCCAAGGAACCTGGCAGCCAGCCTGGGATGTTCCTACCTGCCCATGGACAGCTCAAGCCCAGCTCAAAGGAGAAGGTCCAGGCTAGGGAGAAGGTGTTCTTGGTCACCACTCTGCCACTACACCAAAGAGAGTTCATCACAGAAGGCAATCTAAAGCTATTACTTTAATTTTGCTTAATTATTAAAACATGAAAGCTCATTGTTGAATTAGAAAATAAAGAAGAAATCACTAATATTTGGATAATTAATAACTAATATTTCACTGTCCTTTTTTACATAGTTAAGCACATAAAATGTATATGAATTTTGTTTCCTGTTTTTTTTACTTTATATGACATGAGTATTTTCCTGTAGTGTAGAAGATACTTTGCATTCATCAGTTTTAATGGCTGCTTAATATTCTTTCCTACTGTAGTTTCTTTAACCATTCTTCAATGGGTGGACATTTAGGTTATTTCCTATTTCCTATTTTTTCAGTATTATAACTAGTACAGCAATAAACATCTTTGATGATAAAATTTTTTCATATATCAGGTTATTTCTTTTAGTATAGAGTACCAAAAGAGGAATCTATGAGTAAAGGTAATAAAAATGTCTACCATTTATTAAGTATTTACTATATGCTAGGCACTCTATATTAATTGCATAATTTAATTCTCATAATCCTGCAGGATTTGTATTATTATTTATATTTTACAGATAAAGGAAGGCTCAGAGAGTCACACACCTATTAAGTGGCAAAACTGGGATTCAAATGCTGGTTGGTCTAATTCTAAAATACATCTGTGATGGTTAATTTAATGACTTAACTTGGCTGGGCCACAGTGCCCAGATATTTGGTCAAACATTATTCTGGATGTTTCTGTGAGGGTGTTTTTGCATGAGATTTACATTTAAATTGGTAGACTTTGAGTAAAGCAGATTGTCCTTCATAATGTGGGTAGGACTTATCCAATCAGTTGAAGGCCTGGGGTGGGGGGAAGACTGATCCTCCCCCAAGCAAGAGGTAATTTTGCAACAGATGTCTTCAGACTTGAACTGCAATCCCTGGCTTTTTCCTGAGTCTCCAGCTTAATGACCTTTGAACCTGAACTACAGCATTGGCTCTTTTCTGTGTCTCCAGCCTGCCAGCTCACCCTATAGATTTTGGACTTTTCAGCCTCCATAATTGCATGAGCCAAGTCCTTAAAATATATCTCTTTCTATATATAGATAGATTTGCACATTCTATCAATTGTGTTTCTCTGGAAAACCCTAACTCTCACTAGAATATTTTCAAAGTTTTTGATAGCTATTTTCAAATTGCTTCTCAGAAGATTTAACAATGAATATTCCTCCCAGCAATGTGTGAGAGGACACAAGCTGACATTCAGAAAAGAAGAGAAATACAGTGTGTGGCTGCCTCACCCACACCATTCAGCATTCATCTTTTAAAAATCCTATTTATATACTATATGGAAAAGGACATTTCAGTGTTGCTTGAATTTACATTTCTTTTACTAACTAAAGAAGTTGAGCATTTCTTTATAATTTTTCTAGCAGATAAATATGCACATATATTTTTTCTACTTTTCTTTTTTAAGGATTGAGTTTTTTACATTTAACTTTCTGGAATTAATTTTGCTGTGTTGTGCATGATGAGGATTTCATTTGATTTCTTCCAAAATGGCTCCTATACTGGCCTAATGCCTTTTATTGTCTAATCCACTGGGCCCGTGATTTTCTCATTTACAAAATGAGCGTGTTGGATTAGAAGTGGTTCTCAACCCTTACTGCACATTAGAATCACCTGGGGCACTTTTAAAAAACATAATTGTTTGGGCTTCATTCCAGAGTGTTTGTTTCAGTTGGTCTGGAGTGGGAACTGGGAATTTTTTCCCCTCTTTTCTGTTCTTTTACATTTTACTGTGCAGCCAGGTTTGAGAATGACTGAGCTGTCTGACCTGAGGGCATTCTACCTCTAAGCTCCAGATCTGAAGGGAAACCACCTGTGACATCTGTGAGCCTGCGGCTCTCCAGGTTAAAACGCCCATCCAGGAATTCCCTGGGAGCGCAGTGGTTAAGAATCCACCTGCCAATGCAGGGGACATGGGTTTGAGCCCTGGTCCAGGAAGATCCCACATGCCGTGGAGCAACTAAGCCCGTGCGCCACAACTACTGAGCCCACGTGCTGCAACTACTGAAGTCCTCGTGCCTAGAGCCCGTGCTCCGCAACAAGAGAAGCCACCGCAATGAGAAGCCTGCGGCCACAACAAAAAGTAGCACCCACTCGCCACAACTAGAAAAATCCTGCGTGCAGCGACAAAGACCCAACACAGCCAAAAAAACAAAACAAAACAAAACAAAAAAACCCATCCAGCTGGTGGAGTTTGAGGACTGTGCGGGAGGGATGGAGAGATTCCCTTTCCCTCTTCCCTGCTCCTATGGACACCTTCTGGAGCTTCCTGTCTCGCAGGAACACTGGTCCAGCTCTGCTCCCTGTGAGGACTTCAAGGTGTAGAAATCAATCATCCCTCATCAGACCTGGATCTCTACAAAAATGATGCCGAAAGTTCAGCTTCTCTGTACACTGGTGCTGAATCAAATCATGGAGACAGAGTTTTGGATGAGGTAGAAAAGAATATTGCTTTTCCAGGCAAAGGGGGCCACAGTGGGCTAATGCACTCAAAACTGTGTGTCAACGGGCTCCTGCCTTGAAAAACTGTGTTCCCCCTTGGAGACGGTAGTGAGAAGTTTTATAGTAATGTTTCAAAGAGGGCGTGATCAGCTCGTGGGAGATGGTGGTTGGATTCAAGTTGCATTTAGAGAGAGAAATATTCTTGGGAATGAAAATCCTAGTCAAGATTTTTTTTTATTTTTATTTTTTTTGGATGACCAAAGGAAAAGGAAAATGAAATAGATGGTCCAGTCTTGATAAAGCATATTCAAGCGCCAGAACTATTTTAATGTAAGCTCAAGCAGGCAGCATCCTGGGGCGTGAACTTCATCATAGCTCCAGAGAAAATGGTGGGATGGACGTGGGAGACACTGGCTTAGTTCACACAGCAAGCAGGGAGCCAAGGGGCTTGGAATCTTCGAAGAGAATCCGGCTAGTATTGGCACTCAGGGAGGCACAGTGGATGGAGAGGCTGGAGGCGAGTGATACAGGCAGTGTTCAGGCACTTGAGGATCAGGTTACCACACCCACAAAGTCAGTCAGAGAAGAGTATTATGTGGTGGCGCCGTGTGCGGGAGGAGCGGGGTTGAGGAGAGGGGTGGGTGTAAGATCATTCATTCCTGGGGAACTTTTTCTTCTCCCGTCCCTCTTCTGGAATGCAAGCTCCATGAGAGCAGACACGCATAATTTTGTCAACCGCTCTATCTCAGCACATAGCACAAAATCTGTTGCATAAAAATAGGTTCTCTGAGACTTCTCTGGTGGCGCAGTGGATAAAACTCCGCACTTTCAATGCAGGGGACCCGGGTTCGATCCCTGGTTAAGGAACTAGATCCCACATGCATACCACAACTAAGAGTTCACGTGCCCCAGCTAAGGAGCCGGTGAGCCGCAACTAAGACCCCACACAACCAAATAAATAAATAAATATTAAAAAAAAAATAGGTTCTGTGGTGCTGGTCTGTTTTAGCACATCCTAAGTCTACAAGCCATGAGGCTCCTGTCCCCTGTTGATGGTAAGGGCCATCTTATCTGTTTTGGGATACAGTGGGTAGGGCCAGGCTGACAGGTAGGGCCTGTTGATCCATATATACGTACATGGGAGGGAGTAGGGTCTGGAAGTGGAAGATGGCAGGACTATTTCGGCCAGGTTCCTGCTGCCCCTAATCCTTGGGGTGGTCAGACTGCTTCCTTCGCTTCTCACTCCCCTCAGCCCCCGAGTGTCTGTCCGTTAGGGAGGCCTCAGAATAGAGTTAAAAAAAAATCAGCAAATCTTCAAAGGGGCAGGTTTTTCCTTCAAACACACATTAAAAGCTTTCCCAGGGCCTTGGTAATAGCCTGCAGTTTAGCCAAACACTTCAAGGATTGCTTTTCCAACTTGGAAGAAGATTTCCTCCACTTCGAGAAAAATGGAATGAGCCAAGGCAACCGATAGGACCCCTAATATTTGGCCTCACCGACATCTACTGTGCCCACATCCACTGGAGGGGTCGCAGGGAGCAGGGAATAAGCCCTTAAGTAGCTAATCTCTGCTTCCATCCAGCCACTTCCTTTGTGCTCTTCAGGTAAATGTAATGTATTCCATCTGACACCAGGCTCTGCAGCTGTGGTGCACACAGGCCATTTCTTCTTTCATCTCATGTTCTGCGACGGCTCTCTTATTAAATACACGTACTGATTCAGAGAAATGGAGTTTTAAAACAGGCTTTCAGGGAAGTTCAGAGAAATCAGTCTTTCCCATCAGCTCTTCCTGGATTAAGGCAGTAGGCTCTTAACCTGCTTCCATTTTTACTCTCCTACAAGCCAGGCTCTTCACAGCTCAGCCAGATTGATCTTTTAGACAATAATCATGTCATGTCACTCCCCTGCTTAATTTCCATTAGTGGGTTTAAAAATCTTGATCAGAATAAAATCCAGGCTCCTTCTAAGGGAGGCCCAGGGCCCCTGTTGACATCAGGCCTTGTTGGCCCCCAGCCCCAGCTCGCAGCATCCCCTCACCAGCCCACCCCTGCGTTCTTCTCTGTTCCTTTGTGCTCTGGGTTTGACAATTTCACCCAGTCCTTCCCAGCTCCATCAGTCTGAGTTCTGGTGATGCTGCTACAAGCTCATACTTTTCTCTAAAGAGATAAATTCTTGAGCAAATTCTCAGTTACTTCATGAAAAAAACCCAACATTAATCGATATGCTCAAGTCTGTAAGATGCGTCTAAAGTCTGTCCTTACTGTTAGATCATTGGGTTCTGGGAAAGGTGGGAAAAGAGAATGGGGAGAGAAAATGGGAGGCTTGGTGGAAAGAAAACTGCAGAAACTGGCTACACAAAAGATGAGAGGGGAGTTCCTGAAGCAGCAGTGCTGTAAGCTTCATTCATTATATGTGAAAAGGTATAATATTAATTATGTGATAAGAAGCCATAGAGCAACCACTTAAATATACATACACAACCAAGAAATATAGATAAAAAACCAACAGGGGAAATAAAATGGAATACTGAATATTACTAAATTACTATTTTAATTAAAAATAAAAAAGATAGGAAAGAAAGAAAAAGAAAGAAAAGATGGGAAATATAAAAACCAAAAAGAAGATAGTATGTACAAACTCAACCATGTCAATAACTACCATAAATGTTGTATTAGTTTCCTAGGACTGCCGTTAACAAATTACCACAAATTAGGTGGTTTAAAACAAGAAAAAGTTATTCTCTCACAGTTCAGGTGACCAGAAATACAAAATCAAAGTGCCATGCAGCACTGGTTTCTTCTAGGGGCCCTGAGGTAGAATCTGTTCCATACCTCTCTCCTAGCTTCTAGTGATTGCTAGCAATTCTTTCTTCCTTGGCTTGTAACTGCATCAGATTTAGGCTCTTTCCTAATTCAGAATAACCTCTGCAAATTACCATCTGTAAAGACCCAATTTCCAGATAATGTCACATTCTGAAGTTTTGGGTGGACATGAATTTTGTGGGTATACTATCATATTAAAATATTAAATAATAAAATATTAATAGATGAAACTGATTAAAAGGCAGACATTATCAGGATTTTTAAAAAATCAAGAATCTGTTATATGCTGTTTATGAGAGAGACACTTTTTGTCCCAGTTTTATTGAAATATAATTACACATAGCACTGTATGATTTTACGATGTACAGCATAATGACTTAATCTACATATATTGTGAAATGATTACAACAGTAAGTTTAGTTAACATTCATCATCTCATATAGATACAAAAAAAAGAGAGAAAAGTTTTTTTCCTTGTGATGAGAACTCTTAGGATTTTCTTAACTTTCAAATATACCATACAGCAGTGTTAACTGTAGTCATTATGTTGTACATTACATTCCCACTACTTACTTCTCTTATAACTGGAAGTTTGTGCCTTTTGGACACCTTCATCCAATTCCCCACCCTCACACCTCTGGTAACAACAAATCTGATCTCTTTTCTATGCATTTGGTTCCCTTCCTTCCTTCCTTCCTTCCTTCCTTCCTTCCTCCCTTCCTTCCTTCTTTCCCTCTTTCCTCCCTCTCTTTCTCTCTTTCTTTCTGATTCTACATACAAATGAAATCATACAATATTTGCCTTTCTCTTTCTGACTTATTCCACTTAGCATAAGGTCCTCAAGGGCCTGCCATAAGGCCTTCAAGGGCCTGACAACCATGTTGTCACAAATGGCAGGATTTTCTTCTTTTTTATGGCTGAATAATATTCCATTGTATATAAAACCACAACTTCTTTAACCATTCATCCATTAATAGACACGTAGGATGCTTCCATGTCTTAGCTATTGTAGATAATCCTTCTATGAACATGTGGGTGCAGATCTCTTCAACACAGTGGGCATCTTTTTAGTGATTTTTTTAAAAAATTGAGGTATAGTTGATGTACAATATTATGTGTTTCAGGTGTACGACAATAGTGATTGACAATTTTTAAAATTATATTCTAGGGTCTTCCCTGGTGGCACAGTGGATAAGACTCTGCACTCCCAATGCAGAGGGCCCGAGTTTGATCCCTGGTCAGGGAACTAGATCCCACACGCATACTGCAACTAAGAGTTCGCATGCCACAACTAAGGAGCCCTCAGACCACAACTAAGGCTCAGCGCAACCAAATAAATATTTTTTTAAAAAGTTATATTCTATTTATAGTTATTAAAAATTGGCTATATTCCCTGTTATACTACATATCCTTGTAGCTTATTTATTTTATACATAATAGTTTGTATCTCTTAATCCCCTACACTATCTTGCCCCTCCCCCTTCCCTCTCTCCACTGGTAACCACTAGTTTGTTCTCTGTATCTGTGAATCTGTTTCTTTTTTGTTATATTCACTAGTTTGTTGTATTTTTTTAGATTCCACATATACATGATATCATACAGTGTTTAACTCCAAGTCCATCCATGTTGTTACAAATGGCAAAATTGCATTCTTTTTTTAATGGCTGAGTAGTATCTTATTGTATATATATACGCTGCATCTTCTCTATCCATTCATCTGTTGATGGGCACTTGGTTTGCTTTCATATCTTGGCAATTGTTAATAATGCTGCTATGAACGTTAAGGTACCTATATCTTTTCAAATTAGTGTTTTCAGACTTTTTGGGTAAATACGCAGGAGTGGAATTGCTGGGTTATATGGTAGTACTTTTTAAATTTTTTGAGGAACCTCTATACTGTTTTCCATAGTGGCTGCACCAATTTACATTCCTACCAACAGTGTACAAGGGTTCCCTTTTCTCTACAACCTCTCCAACATTTGTTATTTGTGATCTTTTTTGATAACCATTCTGACAGGTGTGAGATGATATCTCATTGTGGTTTTAATTTGCCTTTCTCTGATAATTAATGATATTGAGCATCTTTTCATGTGCCTGTTGGACATCTGTATGTCTTCTTTGGAAAAATGTCCATTCAGGTCTTCTGCCCATTTCTTGATTGGGTCGTTTGGTATTTTTTGATGTTGATCAACATAGTGTTTTGATTTCCTTCAGATATAGTCCCAAAAGTAGAATTGCTGGATCATATGTAGTTCTATTTTTAATTTTTTGAGAAACCTTTATACTGTTTTCCATAGTAGCTGCACCAATTTACAATCTCACCAACTGTGCACAAAGGTTCCCTTTAGATATATACTTTTAACAAAAAGACACAGACAGATTGAAAGTGAAAGAGTGGAAAAAATGTCTACCATGAAATTGGTGTGACTATAAAAAAGTAGACTTCAAGATAAGGAATATAACTAGAGATAAAAAGGGACATTCCATAATGATAAAAGGGTCAATTCATCAAGAAGACATAAAAATACTAAACGTGTCTGCATCTACCAAAATATGTAATATAAAAACATATGGAACTGGAGAAAACAAAAACATCCATAATTATAGTTGCAGACTTCTTAGTAAATAATAGAGGTAGATTTTAAAAATTAGTAATGAAATGGAAGATTTGGACAACAGTATCAATCAACTTGTCCCAACTGTTATTTACAGAACACCATTTCAACAGAAAAACACAAATTATTTTCAACTGCACATGAAACGTTTACCAAAATAGACCTGAGTCATAAAATGTCTCTGTTTTTCATATGAATTTTCTGATGACTAATACTGCTGACTGTATTCTCTGGAAAATTGTATTTTTGTGTACTTTTCCAAGATTTTTCCTGGGTTCTAATTGCATTAGCCTTTTGACTTTGAACTCATCACTTTGTGATGAGTCTGAACCTCAATTTTATTTTTATAAAATTTATAATCATTCATTCATTCATTCATTCCTGCAACTGGCAAATATTCAGTGAGTATCAGTATGTGTCAAGCACTGTCTAGATGCTGGAAATACAACAGTGAGCAAAATGTAAAATTCCTTTTCTCCTGGAGCTGACATTCTGATGGGAAGTATAACTACCTACCTCACAAGGTGATGTCATGTATTTGAAAGCACTTTTACACTGTTGAGCAAGAACATGAGTGGTTATAATTGTTATTATTTTACCTTTTCAACAATGGTGTGATTAGGAGAACACTAAAATATTCTCTCTGTCTCTAAATAGCAAACCCCATGTCCCTGCCTTGGACTTTATAATACTGATTGCTTTGGGCTAAATAATTTTTTCTAAGAAGAATGACAAGCAAAATTTAGTAAAATTTTGAGTTTACCAATTGAGCCAGCCACCTAACAGGGAACTGAAGGTACTAGGTTCTTGTCATGTTTAATTTTTATGTCATGAGAAGGGACAAAAAAGACAAGAGCATGGGGGAATTGCCATTAAGGACCAAGATGAGCATTGTGGCAACACCAAGCTCCTGTTCTGGGAACTGAATAGAGAAGAGAAGACAGCAGTCTTTATCCTCAAAACCAGAAAACCTCCACTGGGAGTCTCCAATTAGGCAGCAAGCTTGATGAAGGTGGGGAACGAGACATTATCAAGTATGTCACTATATTCCTAGCACCAGCCACACAGAGCAGTCACTCAATAAATATTTGAGGCATGACGTGAAATCCTCCATTTCAGATTTAGCAGAAATCCTCATGGGACATTTATGAGGGTACATCAGATAGGATTTTTTTTTTTTAATTAGGCTAAAGAAACTGCACATCTGAACCAGATAACATTCTTTCTGGAAAATTCAGAACCTACAAACTATCTTTAAAAGGTCATTCTTTTTTATGGTCAAGGCTTTGAAGAGGAAATAAATTCCCAGTCACATCAAAGATAGAATTAATTAGGTCCTCAAGACACAGGAATTAAGTTTAAGGGGGGGGATGTCAGAGGATTATAGTTTTGTTTTGTTTTTTGGTTCAATTTAGTTAGGTTCCTTCACCATTATAACACATGCATCAAGAATACTCAGGATTCTAATTTTAGAATACTTTTGATATCCCACAAAGAAACTCATGCCCGTTAGCAATCACTCCTCATTCTCCCTTGCCCGAGCACCAGGCAACCACTCATCTATTTTCTGTCTCTATAGATTTGCCTATTCTGAACATTTCATATAAAAGGAATCATACAAGTATGACCTTTTGTTTTACAGCTTTTTTCATTTAGTTTTGTTTCAAATTTCATTCATGTGGTAGCATGAATCAGAACTTCATTTCTTTTTTTAAATAATAATAATTTCTTTAATTCATAGTTTTATCAACTAAGTATGATAGGGACTAAGTTTTCTCATTGATATTGTTTTACCTTGCCTATTTTTAAAAAACTGTGGTAAAATATACATAACATACAATTTACAACCTTAACCATTTTAAGTGTATAGTTCAGTGGCATTATGTACGTTCACATTATTATGTAAACCATCACCACTATTCTTTTCCAGAACTTGTTCATCATCCCATGCTGAAACTCTGTGCCCATTTAGTATATTTAACTATTCTAGGTAATTTGTATAATTGGAATCATACAATATTTGTCCTTTCATGTTTGGCTTATTTAATTTAGCATAGTGTCTTCAAGGTTCATCCATGTTGCAGCATATATCAGAACTTCCTTCCTTTTTAAAGCAGAATAATATTCCATTACATAAATATACCACATTTTGTTTATCTATTCACCTGTTGATGGGTATTTGGATTGCATCCACCTTTTGCCTATTGTGTATAATGTTTCTATGAATGTTGGTGTACTAGTATCTGTTTGAGTACTTGCTTTCAATTCTTTGGGGTATATATCTATGAGTGGAATTGCTGGATAGTATGGCAATTTTATGCTTATTTTTTCGAGGAGCCATCATACTGTTTTCCACAACTGCTGTACCATTTTACATTTCCACCAGCAATGCACCAGTGTTCCAATTTCTCCACATCCTAACCAACACTTATTATTTTCTGATTTTTTGATATATAGCCATCCTAATGCGTATGAAGTGGTATCTCAAAATTACTCATGTAATTTTGATTTGTATTTTCCTAATGCTTATTGATGTTGAGCATATTTTCATGTGCTTATTGGCCATTTGCATATCTTCTTTGGAGAAATGTCTATTCAAGTCCTTAGCCTATTTTTGAATGAGTTGGTTTTTTTGTTGTTGAATTGTGGGAGTTCTTTATATATTCTGGATAGTAATCCCTTATCAGATATGTGATTTACAAATATTTTCTTTCTTAACCTACATTCTGTAGGTTACCTGTTTGCTCTGTTGATAGTGTCCTTTGATGCACAAAAGTTTTTAATTTTGTTGAAATCCAAATTGTCAATTTTTTCTTTTGTTATATAATGCCTTTGATGTCATATTCACGAAACCTTTGCCAAATCCAGTGTCATGAAGATTTCCTCTATGTTTTCTTCTAGGAGTTTTATAATTTTAGCTCTTACTTTTAGGTCTTTGATCTGTTTTGAATTAATTTTTGTATATGGTACTAGGTAAGGGTCTATTGGACAGGAAAATTTTTTCCTCTACCCTTCTTGGGTTCTTCAGCTGGTCTAATAATTAGATTGACATAAGAGATTAATAGGAGAAAACGACAAGCTTAATTAGACATGTATGGGGGTCACACAAGGACAGTGAGACCTAAGGACAAGTCGGGCAGTTGAGATTTACATGCTATTTTGAGTTAAGGAATGAGATAGGGGCCTAGGGCTTCAGTGGGAAGGTGGGTAATTCACAGGATGATAAGAAGAGCAGATGTTTAGTAGTCAGGTGTTCTGCCATACAGATAGGTCATTCAGATAAAAAGTTATCTCTCTTTCTGGACCAGACTCCCTATCTAAATTTTTCTAGGTAATTAAGGGAGGAGTAAAAGTTTTTCTTGAGCTTCTGGGTCTTGATTGCCCTCAGCTCAAAATAATCTATATGCCAAGTGACACATTTTGGGGAGGCTTGTTCTGAACACCTTCAGGTCCATTTTTATTATTTTGAATGTGGATGTCCAGTTTTTCTATTACCATTTGTTGAAAAGACCGTTCTTTCTTCATTTAATGATCTTGGTGCTCCTGTCAAAACTAATTTTACCATATATGTGAAGATTTATTTCTGTGCATTTAGTTCTATTCCATTGGTCTATATGTTTGCCCTGATCCGCACTGAGTCCAGTACCACACTGTTTTGATTACTGTACATTTGTAGTAAAATTTGAAATCAGGAAGTGTGAGTCCTTCAACTTTGTTCTTCTTTTTCAAGACTGTTTTGACTCTTTGAGGTCCCTCGAGATTCCATATAGGTTTTAGGATGGAGTTTTCTTTTCTATTTCTGCAAAAAAAAAAAAAAAAGAAAGAAAGAAAAAAAGAAAAAGAAGACCTAATTTTGGTAGGGATTGCACTGAATTGTAGATCACTTTGGATTGTGTTGACTCAACAATATTAAGTCATGAACATGGATAGCTTTTCATTTATTTATGTCTTCTTTAATTTCTTTCAGCAGTATTTTGTAGTTTTCAGTGTTCAAGTTTTTCACCTCCTTGGTTATGTGAATTCCTACATATTGTCTTCTTTTTAATGTTACTATAAGTGGAATTAGTTTTATAATTTGTTTTCCAGATTGTTCATTATTAGTGTGTAGAAATGAAACCGCCCTTTGTGTGTTGAATTTTTTATCCTGCAACTTTGCTGAATTTGTTTATTAGTAATAATGTAACCAAAAGTGGGGGTCTGGCTGCTTGTGCTCAAAAGCCAATAAAGAGGCAAGGTTGGTAGAAAGGAAAGTTTGCTTTGTTTTGGATGCTGGCAATGGGGGTGGGGAGTGGGATATGGGCAGACTCTTGTCCAAAGGCCAACTCCCCACCACTGACAATCAGTGGGCAAGAGCTTTTATAGACAGTAGGAGGGGGTTATATGTAGAAACAGCACAATCAACTCTGATAGTCATCTTGAAACAGGTCACGCAGTGGTCTGACCAGCGTCATCTTGTTTGTTTTAAGTACAGTTAATCTTCAGTTCCAGGGTCAGCTTGTTCTCCTTTCCATGAGGCCAATTCTCAGAATTGTGGCAGCTTATGTCATGGCTACAGTCTGGTCATCATGCAGTTCACTTCTTCCACCTGGTGGGGGTTTCAGTATATACAAGACAGCTCACAGGATATGGCTCAGAATATTATCTATAGCCCTTGAGAAGGAACTAAAGGTCCTTGACTATGCTTAGTGACTAAAGTATTATTATTTAGTCTTTTTGGACTGTTTTCCTTTGTTTCTGCATTTTCTCACTTCTCTAATTAAACTTATTCTTTGGCTAATGTTTTTTCACAGACAGAAGGCAGGCGGAGGACATGGGGAGGAAGGACAATAGGGTCCTGCTACATTTCAATAACAGGGCTTCTTTTTTTTTTTTTCCGTTAAATTTTTAGGGTTTTCTACGTATAAGATCATATCATCTGTGAAAAGAGACAGTTTTATTTTTCCTTTTCATCATGGATATTTTTTATTTCTCTTTCTTGTGTAATTTCTCTATCTAGAACTTCCAATACTCTGTTAAATAGACCTGGTGAAAACAGCCATCCTTGTCCCATTCCTCATCTTAGAGGAAAACTTTCACTATTGAGTACTATGTTAGCTGTGGGTTATTCCCATGTGACCTTTATTATATTGAAGGCATCTCCTTCTATTGTTGAGTATTTTTTTAATCATAAACGTGTTGACTTTTGTCAAATGCTTTTGCTGCACAATTGGGATGATCATGTGATTTTTCCCCCTTAATACTGTTAATGTGGTGTATTATATCAATTAATTTTTGTATGTTGTAACTATATTTGCATCCCAGGAATAAATCCCATTTGGTCATGGTGTATAATCCTTTTAATATGCTGTTAAATCCAGTTTACTAGTATTTTTTGAGGATTTCTGTATCAATATTCATAGAGATATTGGCCCACGGTTTTCTTTTAATGTAATATCATGTCTGGCTTTGGTATCAGGCAATGCTGGGCCTCGCCTTGTAGAATGAGTTAGAAAGTATTCCCACCTCTTCAATTTTTTGTAAAAGTTTGAAAAGGATTGGTGTTAATTCTTCTTCAAATGTTTGGTAGAGTTTACTAGTGAAGCAATTTGGTCCAGGGCTTTTCTGTGTTGGGATATTTTTATATTAATTAAATCTCCTTACTGGTTACAGGTCTATTAGATTTTTCTATTTCTTCATGATTCATCACAGAGCACAACCAGGTATATATGTGTTTAGTTATTTGTTGAAAGAGTGAATAAATAAATGAAGAAGTATGTTAGGGATGGAGGCAAGCTAAAGGGCCAGGCCTGGAGGTTGAGACACTGCTTACATAAGGAGAAACTACAGTAATGATAATGATGATGGTGACCGTTTATTGAGTCTTTACTATTTGTGATGTGTTATACACATCACATGCATTAATTCATTTAATCCTTGTGACAACCTGTAAGGTGGATGTTGTATCTCTCATTTCCCCACTGAGGAAGCTGAAACTCAGAAAGAGCACGTAATTGCCCATGATTACACAGCCAGTAAGACACAGAGTAAGGACTTTTAAGGCAGATTTTCCAACTTCATATTCCAGCCTCTTGTAGTAGGAAGATGCAACCAACAGATTTTTCCTTTTACCACAGCTGCTCAGGGTCAGCTTTACTGCCTTAGGCACTATGTGCTCAAGTTCAAAGCATAGAACCCTGACTGTCCTCCCAGTGTAGGAGATGCAAAGGATTTGGGGGCTGATCAAGAAAAAGATATGACCATGAGGTGGCAGTAGCACACACAGTCTTTATTTGGGTGATATTTTAACAGGTTTGCCTGTGGGGGAAATTTCTCACAATATGAGACCGTTCAGGGCTATAGTGTGGGGACCTCCACTCAGGCAGAGAAACCCCCAGGGGAGAGGGGTTCAGAGAAGAGGTTTACACATCGAGGTGATGTCACTCAGGGGTCTCGGTCAGAGAACTTGGAAGGACAGCAATAGCTTGGGGGCTTTATAGCCACAGGATCTATCTTATCGATGGCTGGTTATCCATGGGCAAGTTTCACAGGCTATGCAAAGCAGACAGGTTCTAAATGGCTAAAAATCTGCTTATCTGAGCTATGTTTAAGACAATTGGAAGTGTACAAATTTGAGTTATGAGTTATTAAGATTTTGAGTTAATGGGTCCCAGCCTTCTTTACAGAAATAAACAACCTAAGGGCCAATATACAGAGGTCATCTTTGGCTCATTTATACATCCTTCACAGAGCTTTTAAGCACTAAGAGAGAATCAAGCCAACATAATAGGCCCTTAGAAACCCACCCATAGCTGAATCAGCCCTGTTATCCAGGGATCCTCAGGAAAGAAAATGAATCTCTTAAGAAGACTACTAAAAATGTAGAATAAATAAATAAATGTAGAATAAACTATTCTAAACAAAAAGTCCAATAAATTTAAACAACAAATTTTAGTCAGAGCCCTCCCAGCAAAAAGTAAATAAATAAACAAATAATAATCTTACTTAGAAGACAATTTTTCTCTCTCCCAATGCATTTGCTTGATGAGACTGTACAAATTCCAGAAGTCTCTCTAGAGTTGACCAGCGCTGTGTGTGTGCAATGGTGGACCTGAGCCTTGGGCATGTAGGAGGGGCTCACAATCATAGCAGCTAACACTTGCTCACCCTTACTCTGTGCCAGACTCTGCTTTTCAGAGTATGATCTGTGGATTAGTGTTCGTCCATGATCCTTTTGTTAATGGTTTACGACAATGAGTATAGAAATGGAAAATTAGCTTTTAAACATTTTTACAGCAATTGGACATTGCTGCAACTTCTAACCATGTGATCGTTGTTCTAGCATTTTATTGTCCTTGTATTTTACAAAAGCATCAGTCCAAGTTTGAAAAAAAACCCAGAAACAAAAAACGGGTCCTTTACTTCAGGTAGTTTGAGAGATGAATTACTTGCCCCAGGTTATACAATTAGCAAGTAGGTGCTGGGATTTGAATTCAGGTGACCTGACTTCAAGTCTAAGCTCTCAGGGACTGTGCTGTGAGCCCTAAGATGCTGCACCTCACCCCATCGACAATCATTTGGACTCTGGTTGTGGCTGCAGCAACTTTGGGCAGAGTCCTTCCATTTAATGACTACAAAGCCCATTGTAGAACTTGAGCTGAATTGTTACTGGGCAGAAGGTGGGCAGAGAGCTGCTGGTGGGGCTTGGCCACTAAGGTTTGGAAGTCTGGGGCAGAGAGAGGTATTTGTGGTATTAATCACTTGTGGCCAGGAAGCCAGGGGTTCCAGCCTCAGAAACGAGGGTTTCAGCACTTCACACTAATTAGCATGGTTTCACAGCTGTGATCAATTCATGTTTTCTCACTTTGTGCTCAAGCCTGGTCTATAGGGACTGATGTGAAGAGGTGTAAAAATAAGTTCTGTTTCCAGCCAGATTAATTACGGGATCTGCCGAGGCCCCTGTGAGACAGCCTGGACTGCAAGATTGATTGGCTCAGGCCGCAGGTCCAGCTGCAGGAAGCCCACACTGACCAGCACAGGGCTGCCCGAGGGGGCCCAACTGAAGCTGAGAAGCGGCCGGCCCCGCCTAGTGCCCCGTCTCGGCTCTATCTGCAACCCTCACTTGAAGGCCCTTCCTCCCTCCTTTCTCAGTGATGTGCCGGAAAAATGAGAATGAGACAAGTCTGTAAAATGCCCAGGACAGGAAGCAGGATGTCGGGGATGCCCAACAAAGGTAGTCGTTATTATCATTAGTGTTATTTATTTTTATTATTAATTTTTGTAAACATCTCTCTCCTCCTACTAAACTCTGAGCTCCTTGGAGGTGGGGACTGTTTCCTATTTTTTTTTGTCCCTGGGACCTAGTGTGGTCCAGGGCACACCGTGGATGCTCTGTAAATGTTTGTTGAGCCAACAAATCAGATGATTCAATTGACTCCAATTCCCATTATTTCGTCCTTATAACTCATTCATTTCACTTCACTGGCTTCCTTCCCCATAATATCCATCGCCTGTCAATAACTAATTAATTCCTAGGTGGGCTTGCCTCACTATTCCAGAGAAACTGGCCTCAAAGTCCTTTTGTTAAACAAGACAGCTTTCAGTTGAGTGATGCCCCCTGACCCTTTGTATTCATTCACACACACTAATTCAATCCATCATTATTGAGAGCCTATTTGGATCAGGCACTGAGTTAACAGCTGGAGGAACAGCTAAGAAGGACACAGTCCCTGAGCAGAGGATGGCGTGGCTGAGTGCTGCTGGGTGCACTGGAGGAGGCGAGAGAGGGTCTGGGGAGGTGAGCAGGACCAGATAGCAAAGCCGTTTGTAAGGCCTGACGGGGAAGCTGAACTTCATTCTGGGACAATGTGGAAGCTGGGGTGTGTGGGGGGGAAGGGTGGGGTGGGGGTAACATATATGGGAAAGAGTTGGGAGGTTGACACTACTGGATTTGCAGTGTAGACAGCTGACTTTTACTGCAAAATGGGGGAATGGACCGGAAGAGAGAAAGTCTGGAGGACAGAGACAAGTTTTGTGGGTCAGATTTTGGTAGACCGGGTTTGCTTATATGGAGAGCCTGAAAATCCAGCTCCTTCTTTGCTGCCGTGGCCAGAATCCTAACAGGCTTTTTAAAATTTTAACTGAACAAACAGCTGCACAAATCTGATCTAATCCACAAACTGCTTAAATAAATTATGTATGTCAATACTCCAAAGGCAAGCAATCTGGCACTGCATATTGCACTGGGAGGTGAGTGAGGGGGACCGTGGGTGTCACACATTGTGTACATGTATGTGCGTGTGCGTCGGGGCAGAGCACAAGTCAATCTGTACTCCTCGGATGAATGATTTTCAAGCTGCTGAGTTATGAAGTTAAGAAACAACACCTCCGAGGAACAGCTAAGAAGATTTGTTCACTCTGACTAGGATCAGCAGAAGCCACAGGTGGTGGGGCAGAGGTGAGGTTGGGGGACACTTGCAATCTCATGTGTGAGAAGAGACAGATTGTGGGTGACAGATGTAAATCATGTTTTTTATTCCAGCTGACAACAGGGGATCAATACACTTATAATTCAGTTATTGAGGTGAAATGTTTTTGCAGACAGAAAGTTTTCCTAGGAATTTGTGAGGTGTCCTTTGGGGTGTCCTGAGGGAAAGGACAGGGATGGTGAGAGTGGCTTCCTGAGAGCAGGAGTCCCTGCCCCTGCTGGGAAGGCACCTGGTGGTATGGTGGCCACAGGTCCTGAGAGTAGTCAGAATGATCCAGGTCACCTGGCAACAACCCCACCCTTTCAGAGCCTGCAGGGAAACAGCCACCCTGGCCGGACAAAGGAGGTGGCACCTTGGAACAAAGGTTTGGGTCATCCACGAATGACAGCTATGATGGCTGAGGCGTATTGAGTACCAATTACATGCTAGGCACTGGCCAAATCATCTGTCCTCCCTGATTTTACTGATTCCTCAGAACTACCTCTTGTGGTAAAACTACTGGCATTCCCAGTTTACACACGAGCAAACTGAGGCTGAGATAAGGTAAGTAGCTATTCTATGTCACCAAAGTAAGTACGTTCTGGGATTTTGGAGCCCGAAGCCCCAGTCTCCTCTTCCTCACAGTGTCGCGAGAAACACACCGATGGGGGATGGGGGGACTGGATCCTCTCCAGCAGCAGCTCTGGGACAAGAGGGCATAGATGTCAGGGGCCATCCTTGCTCCTGTCCTGGTTCTCTAGCCACTATCCAACACCCATCTAATTCATTTCCTTTGGGCTAAAGTTAACAATTCTGTCATTTGTAGCTGTTGAGTGCTGGCTGATAACCACAGATTGGTCAGCAGAAGCACTGGGAATTTGGATCCAGGTGGCCTGGCTCCAGAGCTTGCCCTCTCGATGGCTCCAGACTGTGCCCAGGGACAGCACAGCACAGAGCTGCCTCTGTGCAAGCCTCACATGGAAAGGAGGGACTGTGCAAAAGCCAAGGAGGCCCACACAGAGTTGACCAAGAACCACTGCTGCTCTGCCCATCAGTGTGAATTGAGAGCTAAGATTCCAGGTTTCCAAGTTTTGTGCTCACCATCCCGTTTACATCTTCTGAGTGAAGCACAGAGGTGGTGACCTTGGTCCCATCTCCTGATGACCGTGGCCCTGCTCAGGCCAGGAGTTAGGCCCTTAGGTTGGCCCCCAGAAGCCACAGCCACAGTCCACCTTCTCCCCAACTCTCGACTCTGACTTGCCTTCCCTACAGCTTCTTTGCTCCCTCCCTCCAGCTGCTAAGGTGTGCTGTGGTGGTGCCCTCTGTGGTCAGCAATTTCCTCTCTGCACTTTGCCCTGGACGGAAGGCTTAGTTCCCAGGTAAAGGAATGTGAAGTTTCAGGAAGCAGGTGAGAGGAGACCCGCATGGTTGGTGCTGCACTTACACTTGTCCGTGAGAGGCTGGTCATGGTCCTCCCAGGATGGCGGCTGCCACGCAGTTGTTCTCCACTTGTGTTGGCTTCTCTGATTCCCCTAAATATTGTTCTGCCCAACTGGCTGGAACTGCTCACAGGCAAGCCTACTTGGTCAGGAAAATGCCAGACTGATCGTTTTTCAGTCTGGTGTGTTTTCTTGCCCAACCTGAGTTTCTCCCATCTAACTCTGGATTTTGTCCTATTTTTCCTGGCTTGTTACATGGTTCTCTGGCCCATCCCTTGGGTATTAGGCTTCCTGGAGTCCTGCATGCAGTGTCCTGGGAAGCCAACAAAGAGGCCCAGTATAGAAAATGGGACTTTTAAAAAACCCTACTTACTTCAAGAGAAAAAAAGGCATAGGATTTGTGATTCAGCGAACTCATGCAGCAATGTGGAAGAGATTAGTTCTCAATTACTTTAAACTTGAAAAGGAAAATAAATACTAATAGGCTGAAGCAATCAATTCATTAATCTCATGATGCCATTTCTTTTCATTTGATACACTGTATAATTGATTATATTCATTTATTTTTATTTACTTTTTGAATATCCACGTGGTTTACAAACCTATAAGTATAAAAACTTATGCAGAGATGTTTCCCTCCCAAACTTGTTCCTCATCTGCCCTGCCCCATAAATAACGAATTTTAATGTTTTTAAATGACTAAAATCTGTCTTTCAAACCAATATTTTTTCTCCCTTAGGCTTAGTTTTAACTTAATTTTATCTGACAGATTAAAAAAAGAAACCGTTTTCTCACATTATCTTCTAAGATGATCATTGCTTTAAAAATAATAAAATGTGCGTGTTACATAACCGAGACTTGTGTTGCCATCTTTGAAATTCTTGTCTCTGGTGTTTTTACAAGTGAGAGTCTCCACTGACTTCAGATGACCTGATAGGAAGTTTTGTGTCTCAAAATCTCAGAAAGATTTGTTGAGTGTTGAATCTTAAGAACATGTAGTCAATGACAAATACCATGGAAAATTTATCCACAGTGGCACTCAAATGTTAAAAGCCCTAAGAAGAATCTCTGGCCAGTCATGCCCTTTGTCCACTCAGGGTCTCAAAGTGTGTGACCAGAGAGATGTCAGGGGCAATGGGCTCCTTGGGAAATGCCTTCAGTTGAGATCAATAAAAGTGGCCCGAGCACCACCACGTAGCAGGTGCTGTCTGGGTTCTGTGAAGGGGATAACAGTGGTTTCAAGGTAGTTCTAAAGTTGGATGTTTTGGCTGGAAGTGGGTGTGTTGTGAGGGTGAGGTGTGGAGATAGAGAGAGTGAGGGAGACAGAGAATGTAAAAGACAGGAAAAGAAAGAGAGAAAGAGCAATAAGAAGGACAGTCTTCAACTCTGGCCACACACTAGGATCAGCCAGGGGAGCTTTGAAAAACTATCAGTCCCCAAGCATCACATCCTAGAATTCTGACTTAGTTGATTTGGAGTGGAGCCCAGGTATGACTGTGTTTTTAAAGCTTCATTCTCACAGTGATTCTACTGTGTAGCCAGGTGTCAAAGCACTACGCTGGGGCCATTAGAGACCAAAATATTTACCTTGAATCACACTGAGATACAAGTGTGTGATTACAACTTGTGTAGCGTAGGTCTCACATTATAGAGATTGATTTACTTTGCTATCAGAGAGTAAAGTGAAAAACAAAAATGTTTTTTCCCCTCATGTATCTCAATAAAGCCATCTACTATCTATTTGAATTTAACTACGTACCCTAGAGCCAAGGTCAAAACTAAAACACACAGTGAGAATCCACCCCCTAGCAGTTTGGCATAATGTGGATTGTCCCAACTTTCAAGACTTGGTGTCTTGCCACTCTCCTCTGGATTTCCCTCCCCGCCCTGCTCTGTAAAATGATCATTACCTTCTTCTCTTTCTACCTGAAAACAAATCTTCTGTTAAGAGCTCCCAGCTGCACAGGGGGGACATCACCTCCCAAACTGGTCTCAAGGTCCTATTACTCTACTCTTGGAGAATCACAGTTTACGGCTCTGAGGAGATAAATATAGCGTGTAACTTTATTAAATCTAGTGGTTCCCAAGCTTATTTGACCACAGAACACTGTTCTGTGTTCATGGGAGAGAAGTGAGGTGTTCCACAGACCCGAGCTTGCATCTTGAATGAAGCGCTTACTAGTATGTTACCCAGTCTCTAAGATGGCCCACAATGATTCTCACCCTTGGTGTTTATGCCCTTGTGTAGTCCCCTCCCAGTCCCAGGGCTGACCTGTGTGACCAGTGTAACACTGTATGAGCGATGGTGTGTGACTTCTGCCTTATCTTCTTGGGTAGCTCACTCTGGATGAAGCCAGCCACTATGATGTGAGGATACTCAAGCAGCTCTGTGAATAGGTCTACACTGGAGGGAACTGAGGCCTCCCATCAACAGCAGCACCAACTTGTGGGTGAGCCACTTTGGAAGTGGATCTTCTAGTCCCAGCCAAGCCTCCAGCACACTGTAGCCCTGACTGACATCTTAACTGCCACCTCATGAGGCACTCTGAGCCAGAAGTGCCAGCTAAGCTGACTCACAAAAACTGTGAGAGATAGTAAATGTTTATTGTTGTTCTAATCCATGATGTTTTGAAATAGTCTGTTATTCTGCAATATATATATATATCTAGTATACAGGGAGGTTTTACCTTTGGGTCTCAGTTTCCTCACCTGCAAACTGGGCACTACAGTATCTTTTTCTTAAGGTTATTGTGCCAATTTTTAAAGGAGAAAATGATTGACCTATAGCGTATTATCAATAATTGGGAGCTGTTTTTATCAACTCTTTTCCATTCTGAACATTCTTTTTAGTTTCCATCCCCTTAAAACTTCTTGTATCATTTTCACTATTTATGATTATATTTGTTGTTCCAAGTAGATGGAAATCTCCTTGTGCTTCATTTCTTCTGTTTCATCTGACAACACCTAGAGAACAATCTTCTAGATTCATAGTATAGAGGATAATAGGTGGGTTCTCTAAAGGCTTGTTTTGTTGTGTCCTGGAAGAGTCTCCTTTGGGGAGCTTGATGATAGCCACTGCCCTGCTACATTCATCCTGCAGCCACGTGTGGGCACTGGTCACCTTACATGGCCGTGCTTCAGAGTCACAGATGCCATCTTGTCAGGTAAGAGTAGGTGGAGATCGCAGGTGACAGTGACGACCTAGAGTTTTAGGGGGCTTAATACTCAATTACTATAGCTCCCACTTCCTGAAAAACTCTCAGATCTCTCCACTGTGTCTGTGTCCTCACAGCTCCCACCACAGACCGGGCCATCATCATCTCTCAACTGAACTATCGCAATGCCTTCTTCCTCTCTTCCAGGATTGCTCCCACCTCCCTGCAAACATGCCTTACTATTGCAGTTAGAACAATATTTTTAAAGTTTAAATTTGATTATGTCACCTCCCTCCCTGCTCTTTAACATGATTTGTAAGACCCTGAAAGATCTGGTTCCTACCCATCCTTCTGGTCTCACCTCCCCACATGTATCTATTTGTAGCTCTGAATATGATAATTTTTTTCTAGTCTCCTGAGCTTTGCATACAATTTTCTCTCTGCTTTAGATTGTGTAACATACAAAATTCCAAAATGTCCTCCCAAAACACCACCACCATCAAAACCCCACAGCTCTCTCATCCCAGATTTGCTGTGGCTGCATAAAATCCTACCATTCACTGGAGGAGACTCTCCAAAGTTTAATAGGAATTTCCTTCAGTTAGATGACAAATAACTGACGTGGGGTGAGTGGGTGGGGATTGCAGAGTTACACACCAGTTTGATTTCTAGGTATTAAAGACCATATTGTCCCCATGAGTCCCAAAACCAATCCAACTGACTAAGAACTATGGCACATTGGAGTTGTTGGGTGAGAGAAGTTAGACGTGAACACAAAGAAGACCAGGGTAGAATTCTAGGACCAAGGGGCCCACACACAGACCACCACGTGGCCTATACCCTTCTTCTGAACTCCAGGCTGGAAAGCCAACTGCCAATTGGGCATTTCCACTTGCCTGTCCTCTAGGCACCTTAAACTCCACACGTCCATACCCGAATTCATCATGGGCTCTTCCAAACCTTCTCCTCCTCTAGCATTTCCTATCTCAGTGAATTAATGGGGTCATTAACCACCCAGTCCCTGAGCCAGAAACTTGGGTGTTACCCTGTAGCCAACCTCTAAACTTCAGTCATTTAAAACATCCAGTACATTCTATACATTAAATATCTCTTCTAGGTTGGTCTTCCCATTTCTACCCACACTCCTCCTGCCTTGGTTCTGAGTTTCTCTCCATATGTTCCCCATAAAAATCTTTGGAAAATGAAAATCTCTCCTGACTAAAATTCCTCAATGACTCCTTTAGTCTATAAGATTGAGTCCCAGATCCTTGCCATTGCACACAGGGAACTTGATGAGGGGCCCCAGCATTCCTCCGTAGCCTCATCTTTGACCTGCACCCAAATCACATCCTACAATTTGACCATGATGAACACCACACTATTCTACTGTTTCTGGATCAGGTTGTGAGATTTCATCCCCACCCAGGGCTTTTCGCCCACCATCGTCTCTGCCTAGAAAGTTCTTCCTTAATGTTCCACCCACCACACAAACGCTCCCTCAAAAGCACCTTAAAGTCTTAAAAGAAAGTTTTGGAAGATCTTTTAAGATGCAATGCAGGCACCAGAGGCTTTCTGAAGCTTTCCCCGACCACCACCCTGCCCTCTCCCTGTTGGATGAGTGTTTACATGGTGGGTGTTCCCCATTTCAGCAGCAACTGGCTGACTGGGGGAGGGTACATGGGGGATGGAGTTTGAGTCTGTTAGGCAATGGTATGAAAAATTTGCTCAGTGGAAACCATCAGTGGGAGGGAGGGTGACCCAGGATTAACTCTTCTGGATTTGGCACTAGCACTTTGGCCCTCGGCCAACATGAAACTGGAGTGTGCTTGGAGGGGATGAGGCTGCTGGCTGGAAGAACTCAGTCTGTGGGACAGCAAAGGCTGGCAGACACCCTCTTTGGCCCCTGAGAACTTCCATGCTTCTGGCTTTGGAGTTCGTGGAAATCTCAATGAGAATGTGTGTGCCTGTGGGAGAAGCAGGGGGCAGCCAACAGAAAAGGAGGAAGGAGACAGATTCTTGAGCAAATGCAACCAGAGGCTGGAGCAGGCAGTCCTCAGGGGGTAGCGTAGGACCAGGTCTCTGGGTGGGAAAGGGGAGGGAAAGGGTCGCCCCATTTAAAAACTCTTTACCAGGCTACTCGACATTAAGATCTGCCCTCCTTGCACCACCAGTCCAGAAATCTACTCCAGTTTCCTCAGAAAACCAAAGATGTTCATGTGTGTGTGTGTGTGTGTGTGTGTGTGTGTGTGTGTGTGTGTGTATGTCGGGGGTGGGGGTGGCACACCCACCCTCTTTCCTCCAGCCACGTGCGCAAGACACCGACCACAGACACCTATTTCTCTGCAGCAGACACACCTATCTTGCTAACGGGAGAAAACTGGGCATAAAAATAGAAACCTACAGCATGCACTCTGCTGCTGGCTTGGGGGAAATCCAGTGCAGGCCACTGGCCCGGCCTCCCTTGCTCCCCTGTGCTGGGACCCGCTCGTGCAGCGACCGAGGTGCTTCCCAAACACCGCAGTTTTATTTAACTAATTCAAGAAGTGAACTTCTCCCAGAGAGTTTCACATAATTGGAAACATGCATTCTGGCAAGGAGGGATGGAGAAATTCTTGGTACAACTCCAGCGAGAAGGCCAATCTATCAACCGCTGGGCCTGACAGAGGCTGGCCCACTGAAGCCTGGTGAGCTTGGAGGGAGATGAAGCACGGGCCTGGGGCCTGGGGCTGGGGCCTGGCCCGCCCCCCCCTCCCCCCTCCCCGGGCAGCCAAGGGGGTGGAACCGCAGAGCCGCGCAGAAAAGGCAGCAGGGAGAGCTTTATAAAGAAAGAGGGGGAGGGTGGAATCGGTTTCCCTACAGCGATAATAAACTCTTTTCCTATGAGATGTGGAACTCAGATTGGTGACATGTCAACAACTAACAGAGCCCTTAATGTTATGTTCAGGCCCGAAGATGAGAAGTATTTTGTCCATATCGTGTGGTGTAGGGGAAAGCAGGCTGGTTCTCTGCTACTTACTAACAAGTGTCTCAGCTCTCCAAGCCTGTTTCCTCAGATACCATTGGGGCACTGATGGCCACCAAGATAGCTGCCACTGGGTTAAAAAAATTACTTATAAAATATCCTAGTACAGTTCCTGGCATTCCATATTAATGATAATCTTGCAAGTTGATGACTTGACTTCCTGCTAGTTATAAGATCTCATCATCCAGCTAATTGGGGAGAGGACACACAGCACCAGACCAAGCCCTGAAGGCCCCTGGGCCACTTTGGTGCCTTGTGGCTCTCGGCTGCTCACGTGCTCTCCAGGCATCTGGGCTTCCTCCTGTGAGGCCCCTGAGATGCTCAGCTCTGCGCTGCCTCTGCCCTGTCTCAGAGCTCTGGCTCAGCCTCGCCCAGATTCTGATGGCCGCACCTCTGCCGTCTGTGCTTCTCACCCGACCCTCACCAGGCTGCTCCCACCTCCCAAAGACGTGGGTGTCTCCACTCACCTCTTCTCTGACTGCTTCCTTCTCACATTTTGTAAGCTTCTAGGAATGGTTACAATGACCAAATTCCTATCGAAATAGAAAACTCTCCTGTGGCAGCCTGCCATTTTCAAAGAGACCTTATTCCTGAATTTGAGTTTCTCGGTGGTGAAGAGCCAGTCTTGGGGACACCCAGGCCTGGATTGCAATTCTGCTCACTTACTGACCAGCTGTGTGACTTTGGGCAGGTCATGTCTCTGGACTTTGGTGCCTTCAATTGTAAAATAGGAATAATAACAACAAACTCTTGGTGCTATTGTGATGATTTAACTGGGATGGAGCAATTGAGAAATGTTCAGTCAATGGCAGTGGGTTCTCTGGGCGCCCCGTGAGGCCTAGGTGTGTAGCAGGCAGGGAACGGGGGTGCTGGGGCTGTGCACCATCCAGAAAGAGCTGTGGGAGAGGGTGGGGAGGGCCCCGTGCTCTGAGCTTAACTCCCCTCTGGCTTCTTCTCCAGGCCCTGCTTTGACCATGGCACCACATGGACGTTGGGAGAGGGGCCTCTGTGGCTGCCACAGCCTTCTCCTCTCTGAGCCCGAGGCTTCTGCCAAACCCAGGCTTCTTGTTTCCTCAGAGCCCCTGAGTTCCTGGTCATGTGGCAGCAACTTCCCTGGTAACAGCAGATCCTCTGAGGGCCTGGCGCCCACTGTGTGCTGGGAAGGAGCTTTTACCACTTGGATCGGGCCCTGGGGCCTGTGGTAACCCTGGTGTCTAAGTTAGATATTGGGACCCTAGTTCTGACACATGGACAGAATGCTTGGAAATCCAGGCCCTGGGAAACCAGCAGTAAGATAAAGTTGAGATGCGGGGAGTGGATCCAGAAGAACATGGACTACGAGAGACGGAAAGGGCTCCTGTATATGAAATTGTATACAAATCCCAGTATCCCTGTCCTTTGAAGTAAAGGCTTTTGCTTTAGTCTCCCAGGCCTCCCCTGCGTCTCAAAAGGCTGGCTCAAGAGTTAATGATTAGGAAATTGAAGACACAGAAACAAAGATTAGCTGTTGGGCTGGGAAACTGGTAACAATTTATAAATCCTCCACACAGCAGAACCACTGAACTCCCAGTTCCCTGAAAGATATAGATAAAGGCCTGACACACGTTCCTAAGCTGTTTGTACAGGAAGCTGACCCCACCAGATGAAGACTGCTGACTGCAAGCATGTAGACCCTAGACTGGTTGAAACCAGAAGATTGATGATGCTTGAAACTTCACCTGGATCCAACCAATCCGGTAATTGTGCATGAGCTGATCATGCACCCTACAGCCCCCTCCCTCACACTGCCTTTAAAACCCCTTTGCTGAAAGCCATTGGGAAGTTCGAGTCTTTTGAGCATGAGCTGTATGTTCTCCTTGCTTGGTGCCTTGCAATAAACACTGTACTTTCCTTCACTACAACCCAGTGTCAGTAGATTGTCTTTATTGCACTCAGGTGAGTGGACCCAAGTTATGTTTGGTAACATATATAAGGCCTCCCATGTGCCTGGCATTGCTTTAGCATTTTACATGTATTTGCACCTCATTTATAACCCTATGAAGTAAGCGCTATTACTAGCCCATTTTAGAGATGAATTTAAGGCTGAGAGCTTGTGTGACTTGCCCAAGGTCCTCCAACCCAGAAGTCCTAGTGTCAGGATTTGAATCTAGGTCTTTCTAATTTCACAGCTTAAGCACAAAACCACTAAGCCATAAGAGTCGTCAGTTTTCTCAATAGCCTTGTGAGGTGTAGGCATCATCATCCAATTTTTACTCCTGTGAGACTAAGACCCAGACTTTCCCAACGATTTCCAGCAGGAATCTGAGCCCAGGTCTCTCATGTCAGAGCCTGTGTGAAAGCAGTACCCTGCTCCTTCTCTGCAACAGACAAGGAGAGGACGGTCTTAGGTTCTCTCAGGACAGGCATGCACAAGTGGAATTTTATGGTCCCTGATTACTGAAGACTTTTAATCATTTTTAATAACACTGACAACTTCTGTCCATTTAGTAAAATAAATTTAAATCAAGCAGAAGCATAAAAATTATGAGGGATTTGTTTGATCTGGTACTGTATTACAAGAGCAATTTCAGCTCACTGAAGCTATGTAAAGCATTTTGCATTTAAGAAAATAAAAGTCTTATGAGTCCACTGATAATTATGCAACCCCAAATTTATGGTTCCTAAGTCTCATTGGATGAAATGTGAAGTAAACAACAAACTTGTAAGATCATGACACATTAAAAGAGGAATGTAAAATATTTATTAGAGCAACAAGCACTGATGAAATAGCTTGGGGCCTAATACTTGAGGATGAGAATGAAGATTTTGAGCAAACACGAGCATTACTTTTTGCATTTTTATTTTGCAATATTCTTTAACATCTGTCACAAAAGGTCAAGGGAGGCAGAAAATTTGCATAAAAATATAATTAACGACCAGGAGGAGGTAAGCTGGGGAACCAGGCCCAGGAGAAGTGTGAAATACCTTCAGAATGTCGAGAAGTCTTCCTTTTCATATGTGTAGGCCAGGAGCTTGGAGTCAGTCTGGGCTATTTCTCAGGTAAATTTTACAATATGCCTCTAGAAAGCCCTGAAAAGAAGGGTTTTCACCTATGCTCCCTTTTGATGGTGGTGGTGAATGAAATCATTTACAACCTTGTATGGTTGCCACCGTTGTATCCCCTTCCCATTTAAGACACACAATTTTGGATCTTTTCTTAAATGAATATGATCTTTCAATAGGTACATTTAAAATAAACTGGGACTCATCTAGACTAATCCTAGGAATGCAGATGATAGGATTACTTTGAGCAGCACCCCTCAGCTCTTCAAGTCACTCCAGCTGTTTGAGTTTTCCCTGTTGAGGTCTCAGACATCAGGGTTCAGAGCCCAGCCCCCACCCCCCACCCCCTGTCTTGAGCCGTGCCCTGTGCAAATTCCTGACTTGCATGATAATGACCAGTGGTTGTGTTTTATGCCACTAAGTTGGGTGGCTTGTTATGGAGCAATAGATAACCAGAACCTGGTAGAGTCTCCTAAATTTTAAATGTCACAGCTAACTAAAAACTTAAAAACAACAACAGCAATGCAACTCTGCTGGCCAGTACCATGCAGGCCAAATGCAATCGCTCATTCTGTCTCATAGGACACTAGTGTGAGACTGCAATGTAGAGGAATTATAAGTGGTAGGCAGTCGATGACAAATGAGACTGAAAGAGAACCAGCAGGGAATGCAGAGATGTCTTGCAGAGAGGTGGCAGGCACAGTGCTTAGTGGGGTACCCAGAATTACTGCAGGTTTTTAAAAAGTGAATGCTAAATAAATGAGGACTCTTATTGAGAGGCCAGAGAACCCTGACCAATCTGGAATATGTTGGCTTCTTGTGCACCACATACTTAGGCTGTTTGGAATCCACTCTAGCAAACCACTAATAGCTATTTTTAATTCACAAATACCAAGTAGTTGCTCCCTGCAGGAAACTTGTCTGGAGGGTCTAATTTGTGTCTCCTTTGCCTGGGAGCAGCCAACTGCTGAGTTTTCCCAGGTTTAGTTGTGCAAAAACAATAAGTTGAACAAGATAGAGGCCAAAGTCCTAAAGATACTGAGCCATCACAATAGAATCCACGTAAATAAGGCTGAGTGGACTCAGGGTGATATGTAACAAACTCCTGCCTGGGCAGGCCCAGTTCATCCTATGAATGGCTTGTTTCCAGTCATTCTTAGGACGGTGAAATCTGTTTATATGAAATTGCCCAACAGTTATAGATAACAAAGAGTGAGGGCCATTCATAAACACACTGTGAGGGTCATTCATAAACACACTAGGTCTTGGAACAAGGAGAGAGCTTATCATTCAGCCTCTTTGTTTTATAGGTTGGGAAATCAAGGTCCACCGAGGGAGAAGGACCTGCCCAAGGTCACATTGCCAGTCAGCGAACAATTGAGACTGGAGCTCAGCTTGCCTGACTACTATTGTGCAACCAATTCATTCTTCTATGCTATCAGCTTCCTGTTTGACTTCTCATAAAGGTCTTCAGAGTATAGTTTATATCCTTCTTCAAGATTTCAATAGTATGTGAAGATAGCATAGTTTTCTAAGAGTCCTGAATTTTTCTAAACCACAACTTTCTGCTCATTTTCTTATTATATTATCTGTGTAGGACTGTCATGGAAATATTTTACGTTGCCTTCCCAGCTCTGATGGCCACTGCTGAAGGGTATGGGCCTATGTGGCCACATTGGTCCTGTTTCCTACTCCCCTCCGATTCATAATGTATTTGACCCAGGAGAGCTAGTCCATCAACTGAACAGAAACCAATGATTCTCTCCCTAAAAACATGTTACCCCCACTCAGAAACCATGGAGAGATGACAATGAGCACTTGAATGAAAAGGTTATATGGAGTAATATACACTCTTTTTTTTTTTTTTTTTTTGCCAACTGACAGCGGCAGGATAAGCAGTAAGAGCTACAGAAGTCTTCATTGAAAAGTAGAGTTGGGAGGGGTGACGAACCAAGATGGCAGAGTAGAAGGACGTGCTCTCACCCGCCCTTGCAAGAACACCAGAATCATAACTAGCTGCTAGACAATCATTGACAGGAAGACACTAGAACTCACCAAAAAAGATACCCCACATCCAAAGACAAAGGAGAAGCCACAATGAGATGGTAGGAGGGGCACAATCACAGTAAAAACAAATCCCATAACTGCTGGATGGGTGACTCAGAGACTGGAGAACACTTATACCACAGAAGTCCACTCAATGGAGTGAAGGTTCTGAGCCCCACGTCAGGTTTCCCAACCTGGGGGTCCGGCAATGGGAGGAGGAATTCCTAGAGAATCAGACTTTGAAGGCTAGTAGGAATGGATTGCAGGACTTCGACAGGACTGGGGGAAACAGAGACTCCACTCTTGGAGGGCACACACAAAGTAATGTGCACATTGGAACCAGGGGAAGGAGCAGTGACCAAGGGGAGACTGAACCAGACCTACCTGCTAGTGTTGGAGGGTCTCCTGCAGAGGCGGGGCGGGGGTGGCTATGGCTCACTGTGGGGACAAGGAAACTGGCACCAGAAGTTCTGGGAAGTACTCCTTGGCATGAGCCCTCCCAGAGTCTGTCATTAGCCCCACCAAAGAGCCCAGGTAGGCCCCAGTGTTGGGTTGCCTCAGGCCAAACAACCAACAGGGAGGGAACCCAGTCCCACCCATCAACAGTCAAGTGCATTAAAGTTTTACTGAGCTCTGCCCACCAGAGCAACAGTCAGCTTTACCCACCACCAGTCCGTCCAATCAGAAAACTTACAAAAGCCTCTTAGATAGCCTCATCCACCAGAGGGCAGACAGCAGAAGCAAGAAGAACTACAATCCTGCAGCCTGTGGAACAAAAACCACATTCACAGAAAGATAGACAAGATGAAAAGGCAGAGGGCTATGTACCAGATGAAGGAACAAGATAAAACCCCAGAAAAACAATTAAATGAAGTGGAGATAAGCAACCTTCCAGAAAAAGAATTCAGAATAATGATAGCGATGATGATCCAGGACCTCGGAAAAAGATTGGAGGCAAAGATCAAGAAGATGCAAGAAATGTTTAACAAGGACCTAGAAGAATTAAAGGACAAACAGAGATGACTAATACCTGAAAAGAAAACTACACTAGAAGGAATCAATAGCAGAATAACTGAGGCAGAAGAATGGATAAGTGACCTGGAAGACAGAATGGTGGAATTCACTGCTGTGGAAGAGAATAAAGAAAAAAGAATGAAAAGAAATGAAGACAGATGAAAGGATAAAGAAGATGTGGCACATATATACAATGGAATATTACTCAGCCATAAAAAGAAATGAAATTGAGTTATTTGTAATGAGGTGGATAGACCTAGAGTCTGTCATACAGAGTGAAGTAAGTCAGAAAGAGAGAGACAAATACCGTATGCTAATACATATATATGGAATTTAAGAAAAAAAATGCCCTGAATAACCTAGGGGTAAAACAGGAATAAAGACACAGACCTACTAGAGAATGGACTTGAGGATATGAGGAGGGGGAAGGGTAAGCTGTGACAAAGTGAGAGAGAGGCATGGACATATATACACTACCAAACATAAGGTAGATAGCTAGTGGGAAGCAGTCGCATAGCACAGGGAGATCAGCTCGGTGCTTTGTGACCGCCTGGAAGGGTGGGATAGGGAGGGTGGGAGGGAGGGAGATGCAAGAGGGAAGAGATATGGGAACATATGTAAATGTATAACTGATTCATTTTGTTGTAAAGCAGAAACTAACACACGAATATAAAGCAGTTATACTCCAATAAAGATGTTAAAAAAAGGAAAAAAGAAAAAAAATGAAATGAAGACAGCCTAAGAGACTTCTGGGACAACATTAAATGCAACAACATTCACATTATAGGCATCCCAGAAGGAGAAGAGAGAGAGAAAGGACCAGAGAAAATATTTGAAGAGATTATACTAAAAACTTCCCTAACATAGGAAAGGAAATAGCCACCCAAGTCCAGGAA
Source organism: Globicephala melas (assembly GCF_963455315.2). Taxonomy (NCBI): domain Eukaryota; kingdom Metazoa; phylum Chordata; class Mammalia; order Artiodactyla; family Delphinidae; genus Globicephala; species Globicephala melas. Next base: position 86,268,539 of record NC_083321.1, read on the forward strand.
GTACAGTGAGTCCCATACAGGATAAACCAAAGGAGAAACATGCCGAGACACATAGTAATCAAATAGGCAAAAATTAAAGACAAAGAAAAATTATTGAAAGCAGCAAGGGAAAAATGACAACATACAAGGGAACTCCCATAAGGTTAACAGCTGATTTCTCAGCAGAAACTCCACAAGCCAGAAGGGAGTGGCATGATATACTTAAAGTGATGAAAGGGAAGAACCTACAACCAATATTATTCTACCCGGCAAGGATCTCATTCAGATTCAAAGGAGAAATCAATAGCTTTACAGACAAGCAAAAGCTAAGAGAATTTAGAACCACCAAACCAGCTCTACAACAAATGCTAAAGGAAATTCTCTAAGTGGGAAACACAAGAGAAGGACCTACAAAAAAAAACCCCAAAACAATTAAGAAAATGGTCATAGGAACACACATATTGATAATTACCTTAAATGTGAATGAATTAAATGCTCCAACCAAAAGACACAGGCTTGCTGAATGGATACAGAAACAAGACCCATTTATATGCTGTCTATAAGAGACCCACTTCAGACCTAGGGACACATACAGACAGAAAGTGAGGGGATGGAAAAAGATATTCCATGCAAATGGAAATCAAAAGAAAGCTGGAGTAGCTACACTCATATCAGATAAAATAGACTTTAAAATAAAGAATGTTACAAGAGACAAGGAAGGCCACTACAAAATGATTAAGGTATCAATCCAAGAAGAAGAGAAAACAATTATAAATATATATGCACCCAACATAGGAGCACCTCAATACATAGGGCAACTGCTAACAGCTATAAAATAGGAAATCGACAGTAACACAATAATAGTGGGGGACTTTAACACCTCACTTACACCAATGGGCAGATCATTCAAAATGAAAATAAATAAGGAAACAGAAACTTTAAATGATATAATAGACCAGATAGATTTAACTGATATTTACTGGACATTCCATCCAAAAACAGCAGATTAAACTTTCTTCTCAAGTGTGCACGGAACATTCTCCAGGATAGATCACATCTTGGGTAACAAATCAAGCCTCAGTAAATTTAAGAAAATTGAAATCCTATCAAGCATCTTTTCTGACCACAACGCTATGAGATTAGAAATGAATTACAGGGAAAAAAACGTAAAAAACACAAACACATGGAGGGTAAACAATATGTTACTAAATAACCAAGAGATCACTGAAGAAATCAAAGAGGAAATAAAAAAATACCTAGAAACAAATGACGATGAAAACATGATGATCCAAAACCTATGGGATACAGCAAAAGCTGTTCTAAGAGGGAAGTTTATAGCTATACAAGCCTACCTCAAAAAACAAGAAAAATCTCAAATAAACAATCTAACCTTACACCTAAAGGAACTAGAGAAAAAAGAACAAGCAAAATCGAAAGTTACTAGAAGGAAAGGAATCATAAATCTCAGAGCAGAAATAAATGAGATAGAAACAAAACAATAGCAAAGATCAATAAAACTAAAAGCTGGTTCTTCGAGAAGATAAACAAAATTGATAAACCCTTAGCCAAATTCATCAAGAAAAAGAGGGAGAGGACTCAAATCAATAAAATTAGAAATGAAAAAGGAGAAGTTACAACAGACACCGCAGAAATACAAAACATCCTAAGAGACTACCACAAGCAACTCTATGTCAATAAAATGGACAAACTGGAAGAAATGGACAAATTCTTAGAAAGGTATAACCTTCCAAGACTGAACCAGGAAGAAATAGAAAATATGAACAGAGGAATCACAAATAATGAAATTGAAACTGTGATTAAAAATCTTCCAAGAAACAAAAGTCCAGGACCAGATGGCTTCACAGGTGAATTCTATCAAACATTCAGAGATGAGCTAACACCCATCCTTCTCAAACTCTTCCAAAAAATTGCAGAGGAAGGAACACTCCCAAAGTTATTCTATGAGGCCACCATCACCCTGATCCCCAAACCAGAAAAAGATACTACAAAAAAAGAAAATTACAGACCAATATCACTGATGAATATAGATGCAAAAATCCTCGAAAAAATACTAGCAAACAGAATCGAACAGCACATTAAAAGGATTATACACCATGATCAAGAGGGATTTATCTCAGGGATGCAAGGATTCTTCAATATACGCAACTCAATTAATGTGATACACCATATTAACAAATTGAAGAAGACAAAACATATGATCATCTCAATAGATGCAGAAAAAGCTTTTGACAAAATTCAACACCAATTTATGATAAAAAACTCTCCAGAAAGTGGGCATAGAGGGAAACTACCTCAACATAATAAAGGCCATATACGACAAACACACAGCAAACATCATTCTGAATGGTGAAAAACTGAAAGCATTTCCTCTAAGATCAGGAACAAGACAAGGATATCCACTCTCACCACTATTATTCAACATAGTTTTGGAAGTCCTAGATGCAGCAATCAGAGAAGAAAAAGAAATACAAATTGGAAAAGAAGAAGTAAAACTGTCACTGTTTGCAGATGACATGACACTGTACATAGAGAATCCTAAAAATGCCACCAGAAAACTACTAAAGCTAATCAATGAATCTGGTAAATTTGCAGGATACAAAATTAATGCACAGCAATCTCTTGCCTTCTTATACACTAATGATGAAAAATCTGAAAGAGAAATTAAGGAAACACTCCTATTTACCATTGCAACAAAAAAAATAAAATACCTAGGAATAAATCTACCAAGGGAGACAAAAGACCTGTATGCAGAAAACTATGACACTGATGAAAAAAATTAAAGATGATACCAACTGATGAAGAGAGTTACCATGATCTTGGATTCGTAAAATCAATATTGTGAAAATGACTATACTACCCAAAGCAATCTACAGATTCACTGCAATCCCTACCAACTTACCAATATCATTTTTTATGGAACTAGAATAAATCATCTTAAAGTTTGTATGGAGACACAAAAGACCCCGAATAGCCAAAGCAGTCTTGAGGGAAAGAAATGGAGCTGGAGGAATCAGAGTCCCTGACCTCAGACTATGCTACAAAGCTACAGTAATCAAGACAATATGGTACTGGCACAAAAACAGAAACATAGAACAATGGAACAAGATAGAAAGCCCAGAGATAAACCCATGCACCTATGGTCAACTAATCTATGACAAAGGAGGCAAGGATATACAATGGAGAAAAGACAGTCTCTTCAGTAAGTGGTGCTGGGAAAACTGGAAAGCTACATGTAAAAGAATGAAATTAGAACACTCCCTAACACCATACACAAAAATAAACTCCAAATGGATTCAAGATCTAAATGTAAGACTGGACACAATAAAACTCTTAGAGGAAAACATAGGAAGAACACTCTTTAACATAAATCACAGCAAGATCTTTTTTGATCCCCTTCCTAGAGTGATGGAAATAAAAACAAAAATAAACAAATGGGACCTAATGAAACTTCAAAGCTTTTGCACAACAAAGGAAACCATAAAGAAGATGAAAAGACAACCCTCAGAATGGGAGAAAATATTTGCAAACCAATCAACAGACAAAGGATTAATCTCCAAAATATATAAACAGCTTATGCAGCTCAATATTAAAGAAGCAAACAACCCAATCCAAAAATGGACAGAAGACCTAAGTAGACATTTCTCCAAAGAAGACATACAGATGGCCAAGAAGCACATGAAAAGCTTCTCAACATCACTAATTATTAGAGAAATTCAAATCAAAACTACAATGAGGTATCACCTCACACCAGTTAGAACGGGCATCATCAGAAAATCTACAAACAATGGATGTTGGAGAGGGTGTGGAAAAAAGGGAACCCTCTTGCACTGTTGGTGGGAATGTAAATTGATACAGCCACTATGGAGAACAGTATGGAGGTTCCTTAAAAAACTAAAAATAGAATTACCATATGATCCAGCAATCCCACTACTGGGTATATACCCAGAGAAAACCATAATTCAAAAAGACACATGCACCCCAATGTTCATTGCAGCACTATTTACAATAGCCAGGTCATGGAAGCAACCTAAATGCCCATCGACAGAGAAATGGATAAAGAAGAAGTAGTACATATATACAGTGGAATATTACTCAGCCATAAAAAGGAACGAAATTGAGTCATTTGTTGAGAGACATGGATGGATCTAGAGACTGTCATATAGAGTGAAGTAAGTCAGAAAGAAAAATAAATATCGTATATTAACGTATATATGTGGAACCTAGAAAAATGGTACAGAAGAACCGGTTTGCAGGGCAGAAGTTGAGACACAGATGTAGAGAACAAACATATGGACACCAAGGGAGGAAAACCACGGTGGGAGGGGATGGTGGTGTGCTGAATTGGGCGATTGGGATTGACATGTATACACTGATGTGTATAAAATTGATGACTAATAAGAACCTGCAGTGTAAACAAACAAACAAACAAAAAAACAACTAATACTAAACTTTCTTTGGGTTATTTGTATGGAAATATGTTGATATAGATGTGTCAGACATTACATGAAATTTCTAAAAATCTTATATGTCCTGGTATAATGTTATAAGTCATAATTCTAGTTATTACTTTAAAATGTATATCTCAGAAATAACTAAAAAATAAAAGAAGAGTTGGGAAAGCAGGAGGGCCAACCTGTAGAAGGAAGCAACAGCAGAGATCTTATGGCTCAGATTACGTGAAGGAGAGCACAGCTGTCTGGGGCCTGGATGATCCCTCTCTACTTGAACCAGCTGTTTCTCATAACCAACTGACCAATCTGGCATAGCGCCTTCCCTGAATAGGCTCATAACCTAACAGTGGAGATAAAATATGTAATTGAATACCTGTGGATTCTAATTTGGCAAGTCTGGAAAGGAACTGAATGGTGTGGTGGTTTTTTTTGGCCATGCCACGTGGCTTGTGGGATCTTAGTTCACCAACCAGGGATCGAACCCAGGTCCCGGCAATGAAAGCGCCGAGTCCTAACCACTGGACTGCCAGGGAATTTCCAGAATGGTGTATTTTAAAAGACTCCCCTTCACAATTCTGAAGACCAGCCAAGAAAATTGTCCCAAGTTATAAAGTCCCAGCACCTTGCAGGTCCATATCACCTTCATTATCCTTCTCTTTCCCCAAGTCCTGCCTCAGAATTCATGGTTTTGAAACCCAGATATTGTTGTCAAAACTTTACCCTTTTAGAGAGAGACTGTCTCTGAAATACAGGGGTAGCAGCATGGTGTCCCCCCAGGGGTGTCCTCAGGGGAGACTCTATCTCTTGTTGCCAGCTACACATGCCCCCTCCCCTCCTGATACCACCACTCAGCACAGTTTCTCTTCCAGGCCACAGTCCCTCCACTTCCCATTGACAACTTGTCCTTTCTCTGCCCCAAGACTAACTCTGTTAGAATCAATATATACAGGAGTTTTTCTTGAGGAGCTGAGACAAAACAGAAGGCATCCTAGCACAGAGGGGGAAGAAGTAATGGTCTGGTTTTTACAACTTGGACTTTCCTTGGGACTCAAAGGGACAACAGGAAGAATTCAGCCTTTCTCAGGAGCCATGTCATGTCCTCCCCTGCCCCTGTCCCTGTGTTTCCTTCCTCGAGCTGTTTCCGTGAGAAGCTCCACCCACCCCTAAAGTCCAGTTTTTCCAGTAGGGAGGACCTTACTCCCCTCCTCTCCACCTGTCTCTCCCACTCTGAGTCATTTAGACTAGAAGAGCATCCTGGGCCTCTGCTGAAGGATGGAGGACTCTGTTGACAGGAATTCCAGGGAAACTGGGGTTCCTGGATGCATTCATTTTGTCCAATTTTCCTTGTAGCTGTAGGCTCACTTTTTTTTTTTTTTTTTTTTTGAGCCCAATAACTAATGAAAACACCTATTTCAAGAATGGGCACTTTTCAGGGAAGCTGGCTGGTATCATCTCAAGCCTAAATGAGAAAGAAAAGATTCCTTAATTAGCAAGACACCTCCTATTTCCTCAGAGCCGTGAGCACAGAAACCACTCAGCCTGTGATTTCTGTCTTATTAACCCGTGGCTTCTGTAACAAGGAGGAAGCTACAGTATCCTTTTGAGTTGCTCTCTGTGACACACATTTCTGATTCTTGGATTATTCCACTTTTTCCACTCACTTCGTGCTGCTGCTTCCTTCTGTCTTGCCTCTAGTCTAGTTGTCCCTGCTACCTGGAACGCCCTTGTCCTTGAAACTTTTTACTTTGCTGATTCCTGTCTATTCTCCTGGACGTGACTAAATGCTTTATTTTCCATACAGAACTCTGCTAGTCACTTAGTAAAAGGAAATTCTAATGTCTGAGCTAGCACCTCCCCCTGGAAGCATTCCCTGCCATCCCCCTCCTCCACGTGCTTCCCCTCTGCTCTCATAGACTCCACAGCCACCCCCATGGTACACTGATCAGAAGCAAGTTCAAGGGCTTGATAATAGAGGAGTCATGCCTTAGCAGAAGCGTAGAGTGAAAAGTATCAGGGCCTAGGGTATGATGCTGGGGAGATTACCGCCTGATTCTAGATGGCCTAGAAGGAGCATGTGGGAAGGGGTGGAGTGATGGAGAAGCAGAGGAATGAATGGAGTGAGAGCAGAGGGAAAGGACCTATAGCCTGCAGGGGGCCAGCCTGGGAAGGAAAAGTACTCCCTCTAGAGATGGAGCTGTACCCTGACACAAAAGCACTGAACAGAAGGGAAGGTGCAAGAGGGGTGCCAATGGATATCTTTGGTTCTATAGGATCATGAGTTGCATATGTTTTTGAACCATAACTCATAATAAGACAGACATTTTACTTTACAACCCAACAAACACACATCATGCCTCTCTGAAAACAAGTTTCACAAAATATGCATATGAAGCAATGATATTTTCTTTTGTAATCCAACCTACTCTTCTCCACTCCACTCCATTTTCATTCATTAAAAAGATGCTGACTGGGCTCTCTAAGTTGATCTTACCATTAATATGCCACCAGCCACAGTTTGTGTATATATGTTATTTTCCAACGTTTTTTGAAAAAGCTAAATCCACAGAAAAATAAAGGACTGTACTCTTCATCTAGATTCACCAGTTGTTAATATTTTACTGCATTAGTGCACACCCTCTGTGTGTGAATATAACACACGCATATATGTACACACACACATCATCCATTCCCATTAACCACAGTAGTTGTATGCTATGAAGTTGCAGCGAACACTGAATTAACAAGTGCTAAACCATTGTTTCTAGGGGAAATACAGGGTTAGGTTCCTGTGAGCTTTTGATCACATTTTCATTAACCTTGTTTTATGCATGTTTCTGTCTAAAGATACCATATTTACTATATGTTGTTGATTTATTAACATTGAACTCACAGCCAACAGCACTGTAACTTATGCCTGAACAAAGCTTATCCAACACATGTATTTTCTCTGTAAGGCACATCACAGCCTTCTTGCACTTAGGAGCAATAGATAGCACTGTGCTTGGGGCCATTTTAAAAAGCAAAATTTCCAAAAAAACTGAAAAAAGTAGCAGTAAATAGACCATGAAAGGGACACTTGTTTACAGTCTGAAATAATGAAATAAGAAGGCAGAGTGTCGCCTTGTTTGACCTCAGCTGGGGATGTGCATGCAGAGTGATTCAAATTTTTCACCACTTCACATACGTCTGTAAGTAGCCATGAAAGCACCAGAAGTGTTGACTCTGGAGTTACAAATACATTTTAGCAAGTAGGCAAATACAGAATCTGCGAATATTGAGGATTGACTGTATACATTTTTGAAAATTGCCGACACTGTTATCTCTTCACCTCTGAATGCATCTCCTTAGAGTAAGGACATTCTCCAACAGAACTACATTACCATTATGCCACCTAGGAAACTAACTTTCATCCAATAATATCATCTCATATTCAAACTTCACTAATTTTCCTTGAGAATTTTAAGGCAATTTTAGGGGACCAGAATCCAATCGAGGTATGTCCACACATTGCATTTAGTTATGTCTCTCTCTTCAGTTTCCTTTAATCTAAAATAGTCTCCCACCTTTTTTGAAAAAAATGACATTGATACCTTTGTAGATGCCAAGCCAATTGTCTCCTAGAAAGTTCCACATTCTAGGTTTGTCTAATTGCTTCCTTGTGATTTGAGCTGGTGAAACCTTTTTGCAGGATTGCCCCACAGGGTGATTTGAGTACTTCTTTTGCTTACCAAGAGAAGGCTCATGTCATCTTGTCCCTCTACTGGTGAGGCTGAATTGGATTTCTTGGTTACAATGATGACCCACCATCTGAAAAGCACAGCTCTAGTTGAAGTAGAAGGTAGTGCCATCAGCTGCCAGAGGGGGTAGACTGAGGGCCTCAGGAGAGGAGGCAGGGCCCGGAGTTACTATTGTGATGAATGGGACAGGGAGGTGTTGTGGGGCCGGCATGCGGGGGGCCTGAGTCCCAGCCCTGAAGATCCACCGTCTCCCTCGAGGGCAGAGGGCCTGCATTTGTCATGGAGGCGTCTGCTTCTCAAGATCATGAAGAAACACAGTGTCAGTGTCCGGGGGCTGAGTTTTAATTTCCAGTGAAACTGGGACAAAATTCCTTTAGGCTAGATATAATTTATTTTTAAGCCTTGGACTTGAAGTTGGAGCATTCTAAATGCTTAGGAAATTGTTATGGATAGTAACAAAAGACAGAATAGCTGACGCCTGACATAGTGCTTTTCTATGCCAGTGCCACTAGATGATTTAATATTTAATATGATTATGGTCAAACAAAGTCCGAACAGAGCAAGCCTGAAGCACTTCTAGCACTGCAGCCAAATGGCCAGAAGCCCAAAGTGATATAACAGTGGTTTACTCACCAGCCTTGAGAGTAACCTCTGGGGATGGTTGAACTCTCAGACACCGCCTGGTATTTCCCAGCAATAATCTATAATGCATTTGAGAAGCCCGCTGGAATCATCCAATTAGATCATGTTTTCCAAGGGGCCTTGATTCAGAAATACTGCCAAGAGCTTTGGCAGAGCTGAGCAGAGCCCCCTTCCCCCTCTACAAGGCAGTGTCATTCATCGGATTCTCACAACAGCTCTGTGCAGTATCGCAGGTCAGTGTCACTATTCCCACTGACAGATGAGGAAACTGAAGCTCACAGAGGTTAAGTGATTTGGGCAAAGTAACGAAAAGCATTGAATGGCTGCCACAAACCCAGCCTTAACTTTTCAGTCAGGTGCCCTCCCTCCTTTGGTTCTGGGTGCTGAGCAAGAGTGACAGGTCATTAACTGGTTGTGAGATGCCCCCACGAGCCACTGTCAGCTTTTGTCTCTGTGCTGGACTCCAGCAGTGCTCGTCTGACCAGAGAAGAGGGCTGTGCGGTCAGGACTTGTCAGAAGGTGCCCACTAATACTCTCTAATGACTGCACAAAAGTCACGTGGGCTCACTCCACTGCTCCCACCTAAAGTGATTCCAGCAGGTTATTTAACCTTTCCTAGCATTAAGTCTTCTCATCTGGAAAATGTGGCTCTAAGCCCTATTACTGATGAAGACTGAGTCATTCAGTGTAAAGTGCTTACATCAGTACTAAGCACTCTATAGTTATTAATTGCTATTATATCATGTGTTTAGTGAACACTCAGTAAAGAGCCATTGTGGGGATGCTGGGATATTTTCATAAACAGTGGGTGCTATTTGAGGGTGCTACTGAGCACTGCATGTACTTGTGACCATGCTTGAAGAGGCTAAAGAAGCTTCCCTAAGTATAGAAGCTGGTGATTTGTACTTACTTATGATGTGATCCATGAGATAATTTTCCATCTTGACACTGAAGTGCATTGAGGTAAGTGCTGGATGAACAGAGGTAAGAGACGTATTTCTTGCCTTCAGGGTACCTGCAATCTGGCTGGGGGTGGCAGGTGGGGAAGAATGCAAAAATCTATGCATAAAAGATAAAAACCAGATGAGATCATGTTGGCCACATGGGTACCCTTGGTGTATGAAGAATGGGGGAGACAAAAACCAGGGCAGCAGAGCAAGGCCTGACAGAGGAGTTGGATGGAACAGTGATCCTGGGTTTGTATTAAGCCATTCCTAACCCTCCTTACCGACCAGGTATAAGAGGGTCAACTCTTAGTGGCAGGTGCCAAATTGATATGACTCCAGAGGACCTCCCAGGCCTCTCTGCCCTCAGGGTGATGTTCCTTGTGGTCAGCTGTCATTCTCAGAGAGCCCAGGCAGCTGGTGTGGGTGTCAGTCAGAGTCAGTCTATACATGGGTCAGGGCAGTTCTATTTCCCTGTTTGTCCATCTGTCTATTTTATTTGTTTATCTGTCCACTCAATTATCCATCTGCGTGTCCATCTGTCCACATGTTTGTTATTTATCTGTCCATCTCTTCATCCATCTATCTGTGTACATCCATCCACCCATCTATCGGTCCAGCCATCTGTCTCCCATCTATCTGTGCGTCCACCTGAACTTCTTTCCATTTTTCTATTTCCCATCTCATTCTACAAAAGATTTGCAGAAAACACCTACCATAATAAAAACAAGCAAACACACACAGGATTAGGAAAGTGTAGGAAGCCAAGAGGTTGAGAAGGGTGTAGGGAAATAAAACTCAGAATATGTTGGAAAAACATGGCTGGTTGCTGTTACAGTGGAGCCATAAATTTGTCTTCCAATTATTTTTAGAGTTCTCTTCACTGAAGTACAGGCAATCTACCATGTATTCAGAGAATAAATTTTTCTTGTTCTCATTTCAAAAAAGACTTTATCTCATGAGGTTTCCTTCAGTTTCTGGGGAGAGGCAGCACTCTGGTGGTTCCAAATAGTGGCTTCTAAATCAGACAGGCCTGAGCTCAAATCCTGTGTCTGTCACTCAACAACTGTGTGACCTTGGGCAAGTCACTGAGTCTCTCTGAGCCTTACTTTCCTCATCTGCAAAATGGGATAAGCATGGTGCCCAGCATCAAAAGGCTGCAGGCAGTATTAAATAAGACTGTGTGTATAGGTTAACAAGGGACAGGACACAATAGCAGCAATTGTCACTATTGAACAATCTGGAGAATGTGGTTGGGTGCTGGCATTCACTCAGCTTCTGCAGGTAGAAACCATGGGGAGAGTCAAGGCCAGAGTACCTGTGCCCGGGACAGGGCCTGCTGGCCCTGGAAGGGCAGTCCCCACAGTCCCACCTGGCCGATGACAATCTGCTTTTTCCCTGTCCCCCAAGGTCCAGACCAGGCGGAGGTCTTGGTCAAACTGCTCTGATCGTGTGGCCCAGCTGGAGAGCAGAGATGAGCAAGCTGCAGAGTCTCACCTGATCCTCCCAGCGGCCATCCCTTTGCACTGACAGATGATTAACTGCATAGGAGAGCAAGTCTGCATCCCTCTCCTTGGCCAGGTTTCCCTCTATCCCTTGAGCCCCTTATAGCTGACAGTAATTCATTCTTAAACTTGCAATCTGCCTGGGCCTGATTTGCATCACAAAATCTCTCTATCCCAAATATGAGTTGAAACATCTCTCCTTAGATATCAAGGGATGAGAGGCAGGGGCAAACAGGAGGTGGTGGGCTTATTCTGTCTGAGAGCAAGAGCCCATGACTTGGTTTGTGTGTGAGGGAGGGCAGGGGGAGAGTAGAACCATTTCATTTTATTTTTACTTTAAGTATCATACACACGGTCTCTGGAATCCTCCGGCAGCCGGTGGACTTTGATTCAGCAAGCAATGAATTATATCCTCCAGTTGAGAGTAAAATTACAAATATCTTCAAGATGTTCAGTGCTCTGGGAAAGGGCAGCCAATTCATGTTGGCTATGTGGGCTGCTTCCTGTCCAGAGCAGAATGCAGCACCTCTCTCTCCTAAGAGGGGAGATGGAAAGTGGGGAGCAGGCACCCACAACAGGGAGATGAGAGAAGCGTATGATTTAGGGACACAGTCTGGGCCAAATCTGAGGTAGGCAGGAAGGGGAAGGCAGAGTGAAGCACCATCTGCCCCTTTCAGGCTCTGCAGGTGAAATGCACAAAATTAGAGTCCGGGGAACAGCTGTGTGGTCACCAGCACTCGGTAGAATGGATGCTACTTGACAAAGCCACCTTCACCTCAGGAGCAAATATTTACCAAGCCCCTCCATGTGGGAATAGATAGCCCAGAATTTGTAGTCACCTGAGCAAGACCAAGATGTATAGAGGCTCCCAAAGATCAATTATTTATTCAATAAAGATTTGCTTAAAAAAGGTACTTAATGATACATGCTGATATTGAACAATGCTTTCAAGTTCTATTATTTTTAAAACAAATATAGTCAAGGCATATGTCACCTGGGCCCCCAGAGCACCCCTTCATGCCCCTCTGTTGAGCACCCACTGTGTTATTTTGAGACTGTTTGTGGTCTTTCCTGCTAGCCTGGGAACAACACAAGGAAAAAGATTGGATTTTGTTCATTTGGCATCATAACGGTCTCTCCGCTCTTCAGTGCTTTTCCTGGCTTGGTAACTACTAACATTTAGTATAGTTTGCCAAATGAGTGAGATGAAGATAACCTTTCCTTGTCTTTGTTGATGGGGTCAAACAAAGGCAAAGATAAAGTGAATAAGGCCCAGGCATTTGTGATTGACTTTGTTACCTAGAGTTCTAATGAGCAACAGCCTCTGACCCCCAGTTAGCTGGACTCTACCTCTGGCCTCTTAGCACCTTCTTGGGCAGAGAGGAGAAGAGGTCATGAATATGCAGTTGATGATAAGGTAGATTCAGTGAGCATTTATTAAATGAAACCATGGGCCCAACACTGTGCTGGGCTGTTGGGGAATGGAAAGGAGAGTCTGATTTTTTATTTTTTATTTTTATTGAAGTATAGTTGATTTATAATGTGTTAGTTTCAGGTGTACAGCAAGGTGATTATACATATATAAATATATATATATTCTTTTTTACATTTTCTTCCATTATAGGTTATTATAATAGAGTGAATACAGTTCCCTGTGCTATACAGTAGGTCCTTGTTGGTTATCTATTTTATATATAGTAGTGTGTATATTTTAATCTCAAACTCCTACTTTATCCCTCCCTACCCCCTTTCCCCTTTGGTAACCATAAATTTGTTTTCTATGTCTGTGAGGCTATTTCTGCTTTGTAAATAAGTTCATTTGTATCCTTTTTTTAGATTCCACATGTAAGTAAAATCATATGGTATTGGTCTTTGTCTGACTTATTTCACTTAGTATGATAATCTCTAGGTCCATCCATGTTGCTGCAAATGGCATTATTTCATTCTTTTTTATGGTTGAATAGTATTCCATCGTGTGTGTGTGTGCGTGTGTGTGTGTGTGTGTGTGTGTACGCGCGCGCATGTGTGTGTATACTACATCTTCTTTATCCATTCATCTGTCGATGAACACTTAGGTTACTTGCCTCTCTGACTGTTGTAAATAGTGCTGCTATGAACACTGGGGTGCATGTATCTTTTCGAATTATGTTTTTCTCTGGATCTATGTCAGGAGTGGGATTGCAGGATCATATGGTAGCTCTATTTTTAGGTTTTTAAGGAACATCCATACTGTTCTCCATAGTGGCTGTACCAATTTACATTCCCACCAACAGTGCAGGAGGGTTCCCTTTTCTCCATGTTCTCTCCAGCATTTGTTATTTGTACGTTTTTGATGTTGGCCATTCTGACTGGTCCATTCTCAGGTGTTGAACCTGGGAGCTGGGCCTGGTATCCTGAGAAGTGCTTTACATGTATCACCTCATTTGATCCTCTCAGTGGTTTTGAAGTACATTCATTCAGTATTTTCAAAAAGATCGCATCTTGGTACAATCAAGGGTATTGGAAAAGGGGGTTAAGGCAAAATGTTTGGTTGGGGAAGGCAAGCAAAGGGAAATGCTGGTGACGATGCATTCAGGTTTTATATGTTTCAAAATTCTCCTCTCTGTGGAGATGGAAACTTACTTTTATTAACAAAACAAATATAAACAAAATTGTCAGTTCTGTATAAACTAGCATTTTGCCCTCTCAGGGAACAGAGTGAAGATGAGTCATTTTTATTTTTGGCTATGCTAATTACTTTTATATCACCTTAGTATTGAGTAGCACCTTGTGTAGAGCAACGTTTCTTAAATGGGGGCCTTTAAGCTCACGGTCTTACTGGCTTTATTGTTTGATAGGAAATGTGGTAGGTTGGAATAATGGTTCCAGTTCTTCATTCCCTGGTAACAGGATTATACATTCACACCTGCTGTCCTGCAGCTCGGTGCCTCTGGCTCGGAGCAGTTTCCTCCCCTCCCCATCCCTGTTGAGCTTGGTCCCCTGACAGGACACAGCAAAGGCTTGAAAAGCGCTTGTGTCCTTTGGCTTGGCCTAATTTCCTTACCTGAAAATTATGTTCCAATTCTGTCCTGAGGAATAAAGGTGATGTTTGTAAAGCACCTAACACAGTGCCTGCTACATAATGAACTCTCAGGAAAATACGGTTTTAATCATCATTATTTTTGTCATTATAGGCCTACGTTAATTAAGAGCAGTATTTGGCAAGGCTTTTGCCTCGGGAACATCCATCCCTGGGACCACTGTGTTGTGCCTGGTTTGCCAGGTACCTCTTCCCATGTTGGCACCATTTCTAGGTCAGTTCTTGGGGTTCTCAGCTCCTCTTACCACCTTGCTTCATGGCATGAGCAAGGCTTTAAATGTACCCCTTAGATCTGATGATGGGAATTCCTCTTGTGCTGTGGTCATACCTTTTAGACTACTCTGTCGGAATGGAGATTTGGCCCCTTCCCAGCTCACCATTGTGGCCAGGGTCTCAGCTGCAAGGCCGCCGGTTCAGTGCCTGGGAGTCGACCACTGGGAGATGTCATCTTAAAAACTATAGCTGCTGAGTACCTGTGAAGAACAGATATTAAGAGGTTTGTCAGAGGACTTCATAAAACAACCTTTTGACTAAATGATTTCCAAAAACAATGTAATTTCATCACATTTTTTAAACATCTTTATTGGAGTATAATTGCTTTACAATGGTGTGTTAGTTTCTGCTTTATAACAAAGTGAATCAGTTATACATATACATATGTTCCCATATCTCTTTCCTCTTGCGTCTCCCTCCCTCCCACCCTCCCTATCCCACCCCTCTAGGTGGTCACAAAGCACCGAGCTGATCTCCCTGTGCTATGTGGCTGCTTCCCACTAACTATCTATTTTACGTTTGGTAGTGTATATATGCACATGCCACTATCTTGATTGGTCACAGCTTACCCTTACCCCTCCCCATACACTCAAGTCCATTCACTAGTAGGTCTGTGTCTTTATTCCGGTCTTACACATAGGTTCTTCATGACATTTTTTTTTCTTAGATGCCATATATATGTGTTAGCATACGGTATTTGTCTTTCTCTTTCTGAATTACTTAACTCTGTATAACAGACTGTAGGTCCATCCACCTCATTACAAATAGCTCAATTTCGTTTCTTTTTATGGCTGAGTAATATTCCATTGTATATATGTGCCACATCTTTTTTATTCATTCATCTGATGATGGACACATAGGTTGTTTCCATATGTGGGCTATTGTAAATAGAGCTGCAATGAACATTTTGGTACATGACTCTTTTTGAATTATGGTTTTCTCGGGGTATATGCCCAGTAGAGGGATTGCTGGGTCATATGGTAGTTCTATTTGTAGTTTTTTAAGGAACCTCCATACTGTTCCCCATAGTGGCTGTACCAATTCACGTTCCCACCAGCAGTGCAAGAGTGTTCCCTTTTCTCCACACCCTCTCCAGCATTTATTGTTTCTAGATTTTTTGATGATGGCCATTCTGACTGGTGTGAGATGATATCTCATGGTAGTTTTGATTTGCATTTCTCTAATGATTTATGATGTTGAGCATTCTTTAATGTGTTTGTTGGCAGTCTGTATATCTTCTTTGGAGAAATGTCTATTTAGCTTTTCTGCCCATTTTTGGATTGGGTTGTTTGTTTTTTTCTTATTGAGCTGCATGAGCTGCTTGTAAATTTTGGAGATTAATCTTTTGTCAGTTGCTTCATTTGCAAATATTTTCTCCCATTCTGAGGGTTGTCTTTTGGTCTTGTTTATGGTTTCCTTTGCTGTGCAAAAGCTTTTAAGTTTCATTAGGTTCCATTTGTTTATTTTTGTTTTTATTTCTATTTCTCTAGGAGGTGGGTCAAAAAGGATCTTGCTCTGATTTATGTCATACAGTGTTCTGCCTATGTTTTCCTCTAAGAGTTTGATAGTTTCTGGCCTTACATTTAGATCTTTAATCCATTTTGAGCTTATTTTTGTGTATGGTGTTAGGGAGTGATCTAATCTCATACTTTTACATGTACCTGTCGGTGTTTTCCCAGCACCACTTATTGAAGAGGCTGTCCTTTCTCCACTGTACATTCCTGCCTCCTTTATCAAAGATAAGGTCACCATATATGTGTGGGTTTATCTCTGGGTTTTCTATACTGTTCCATTGATCTATATTTCTGTTTTTGTGCCAGTACCATACTGTCTTGATTACTGTAGCTTTGTAGTATAGTCTGAAGTCAGGGAGCCTGATTCCTCCAGCTCCATTTCTCGTTCTCAAGATTGCTTTGGCTATTCGGGGTATTCTGTGTTTCCATACAAATTGTGAAATTTTTTCTTCTAGTTCTGTGAAAAATCCCGGTGGTAGTTTGATAGGGATTGCATTGAATCTGTAGATTGCTTTGGGTAGTAGAGTCATTTTCACAATGTTGATTCTTCCAATCCAAGAACATGGTATATCTCTCCATCTATTTGTATCATCTTTAATTTCTTTCATCAGTGTCTTATAATTTTCTGCATACAGGTCTTTTGGCTCCTTAGGTAGGTTTTTTCCTAGATATTTTATGCTTTTTGTTGCAATGGTAAATGGGAGTGTTTTCTTGATTTCACTTTCAGATTTTTCATCATTAGTGTATAGGAATGCCAGAAATTTCTGTGCATTAATTTTGTATCCTGCTACTTTACCAAATTCATCGATTAGCTCTAGTAGTTACCTGGTAGCATTTTTAGGATTCTCTATGTATAGTATCATGTCATCTACAAACAGTGACAGCTTTACTTATTCTTTTCTGATTTGGATTCCTTTTATTTCCTTTTCTTCTCTGTTTCCTGTGGCTAAAACTTCCAAAACTATGTTGAATAAGAGTGGTGAGAGTGGGTAACCTTATCTTGTTCCTGATCTTAGTGGAAATGCTTTCAGTTTTTCACCATTGAGGATGATGTTGGCTGTGTGTTTGTCATATATGGCCTTTATTATGTTGAGGAAAGTTCCCTCTATGCCTACTTTCTGCAGGGTTTTCATCATAAATGGGTGTTGAATTTTGTTGAAAGCTTTCTCTGCATCTATTGAGATGACCATATGTTTTTTCTCCTTCAATTTGTTAATATGGTGTATCACATTGATTGATTTGCATATATTGAAGAGTCCTTGCATTCCTGGAATAAACCCCACTTGATCATAGTGTATGATCCTTTTAATGTGCTGTTGGATTCTGTTTGCTAGTATTTTGTTGAGGATTTTTGCATCTATGTTCATCAGTGATATTGGCCTGCAGTTTCCTTTCTTTGTGACATCCTTGTCTGGTTTTGGTATCAGGGTCATGGTGGCCTCGTAGAATGAGTTTGGGAGTGTTCCTCCCTCTGCTATATTTTGAAAGAGTTTGAGAAGGGCAGGTGTTAGCTCTTCTCTAAATGTTTGATAGAATTCGCCTGTGAAGCCATCTGGTCAGGGGCTTTTGTTTCTTGGAAGATTTTTAATCACAGTTTCAATTGTGATTGGTCTGTTCATATTTTCTATTTCTTCCTGATTCAGTCTTGGCAGGTGGTGCAATTTTAAGAATTTGTCCATTTCTTCCAGGTTGTCCATTTTATTGGCATAGGGTTGGTTGTAGTAATCTCTCATGATCCTTTGTATTTCTGCAGTGTCAGTTATTACTTTTACTTTTTCATTTCTAATTCTATTGATTTGATTCTTCTCCCTCTTTTTTCTTGATGAGTCTGGCTAATGGTTTATCAATTTTATTTATCTTCTCAAAGAACTAGCTTTTAGTTTTATGGATCTTTGCTATCGTTTCCTTCATTTCTTTTTCATTTATTTCTGATCTGATCTTTATGATTTCTTTCCTTCTGCTAACTTTGGGGGTTTTTTGTTCTTCTTTCTCTAATTGCTTTAGGTGCAAGGTTAGGTTTTTTATTTGAGATGTTTCCTGTTTCTTAAGGTAGGATTGTATTGCTATAAACTTCCCTCTTGGAGCTGCCTTTTCTGCATTCCATAGGTTTTGGGTCGTCGTGTCTCCATTGTCATTTGTTTCTTGGTATTTTTTGATTTCCTCTTTGATTTCTTCAGTGGTCACTTCATTATTAAGTAGTGTATTGTTTAGCCTTCACGTGTTTGTAATTTTTACAGATCTTTTCCTGTAATTGATATCTAGTCTCATAGTGTTGTGGTCAGAAAAAATACTTGATACAATTTCAATTTTCTTAAATTTACCAAGGCTTGATTTGTGACCCAAGATATGATCTATCCTGGAGAATGTTCCATGAACATTTTAGAAAAATGTGTATTCTGTTGTTTTTGGATGGAATGTCCCATAAATAGCAATTAAGTCCATCTTGTTTAAAGTATCATTTAAAGCTTGTGTTTCCTTATTTATTTTCCTTTTGGATGATCTTTCCATTGGTGAAAGTGGGGTGTTAAAGTCCCCTACTATGATTGTGTTACTGTTGATTTCCCCTTTTTTGGCTGTTAGTGTTGGCCTTATGTATTGAGGTGCTCCTATGTTGGGTGCATAAATATTTACAATTGTTATATCTTCTTCTTGGATCGATCCCTTGATCATTATGTAGTGTCCTTCCTTGTGTCTTCTAATAGTCTATTTTGTCTGATATGAGAATTTTAAAGTCTATTTTGTCTGATATGAGACAAAATTTTAAAGTCTATTTTGTCTGATATGAGAATTGCTAGTCCAGCTTTCTTTTGGTTCCCATTTGCATGGAATATCTTTTTCCATCCCCTCACTTTCAGTCTGTATGTTTCTCTAGGTCTGAAGTGAGTCTCTTGTAACTGCATATATATGGGTCTTGTTTTTGTATCCATTCAGCCAGTCTGTGTCTTTTGGTGGGAGCATTTAATCCATTTACATTTAAGGTAATTATCGATATGTATGTTCTTATTCCCGTTTTCTTAATTGTTTTGGGTTTGTTTTTGCACGTCTTTTCCTTCTCTTATGTTTCTTGCCTAGAGAAGATCCTTTAGCATTTGTTGTAAAGATGGCTTTGTGGTGCTGAACTCTCTCAGCTTTTGCCTGTCTGTAAAGCTTTTAATTTCTCCATCAAATCTGAATGCGATCCTTGCTGGGTAGAGTAATCTTGGTTGTAAGTTTTTCTCCTTCATCACTTTAAATATGTCCTGCCAGTCTCTTCTGGCTTGCAGATATTCTACTGAAAGATCAGCTGTTAACTTTATGGGATTTCCTTGTGTGTTATTTGTTGTTTTTCCCTTGCTGCTTTTAATATGTTTCCTTTGTATTTAATTTTTGACAGTTTGATCAATATGTGTCTTGGCATGCTTCTCCTTGGATTTATCCTGTATGGGACTCTCTGTGCTTCCTGGACTTGAATAACTATTTCCTTTCCCATATTAGGGAAGTTTTCAACTATAATCTCTTCAAATATTTTCTCAGTCCCTTTCTTTTTCTCTTCTTCTTCTGGAACCCCTATAATTCAAATGTTGGTGCGTTTAATATTGTCCCAGAGATCTCTGAGACTGTCCTCAGTTCTTTTCATTCTTTTTTCTTTATTCTGCTCTGCAGTAGTTATTTCCACTATTTTATCTCTCCAAGTCACTTATTCATTCTTCTGCCTCAGTTATTCTGCTATTGTTCCCTTCTAGAGTATTTTTAATTTCATTTATTGTGTTGTTCATCGTTGCTTGTTTCATCTTTAGTTCTTCAAGGTCCTTGTTAACTGTTTCTTGCATTTTGTCTATTCCATTTCCAAGATTTTGGATCATCTTTACCATCATTATTCTGAATTCTTTTTCAGGTAGACTGCCTATTGCATCTTCATTTGTTAGGTCTGGTGGGTTTTTATCTTGCTCCTTCATCTGCTGTGTTTTTCTGTCTTCTCATTTTTGTTATCTTACTGTGTTTGCGGTCCCCTTTTTTAGGCTGCAAGTTTGTAGTTCCCGTTGTTTTTGGTGTCTGTCCCCAGTGGCTAAAGTTGGTTAAGTGGGTTGTGTAGGCTTCCTGGTGGAGGGGACTAATGCCTGTGTTCTGGTGGATGAGGCTGGATCTTGTCTTTCTGGTGGGCAGGTCCACGTCTGGTGGTGTGTTTGGGGTGTCTGTGGACTTATTTTGATTTTAGGCAGCCTCTCTGCTAATGGGTGGGGTTGTGTTCCTGTCTTGCTAGTTGTTTGCCATAGGGTGTTCAGCACTAGCTTGCTGGTCATTGAGTGAAGCTGGGTGTTGGTGTTTAGGTGGAGATCTCTGGGAGATTTTCGCTGTTTGATATTACATGTAGCTGGGAGGTCCGTTGTGGACCAGGGTCCTTAAGTTGCGTCTCCCAACTCAGAGGCACAGCACTGACTCGTGGCTGCAGCACCAAGAGCCTTTCATCCACACAGCTCAGAATAAAAGGGAGCAAAGGTAGAAAGAAAGAAAGAAAGAGGATAAAATAAAATAAAGTTACTAAAATAAAAAATAATTATTAAGAAAAAAAATTTTTTTCTAAAAAGTAAAAAGAACCGGACGGACAGAACCCTGGGACAAATGGTGAAAGCAAAGTTATAGAGACAAAATCTCACACAGAAGCATAGACATACACACTCACAAAAAGAGGAAAAGGGGAAAAAATAATAAATCTTGCTCTCAAAGTCCACTTCCTCAGTTTGGGATGATTCATTGTGTATTCATGTATTCCATAGATGCAGGGTACATCAAGTTGATTGTGGAGATTTAATCCGCTGCTCCTGAGGCTGTTGGGAGAGATTTCCCTTTCTCTTCTTTGTTCACACAGCTTCCTGGTTTCAGCTTTGGATTTGGCCCCACCTCTGCGTGTAGGTCACCGGAGGGCGTCTGTTCTTTGCTCAGACAGGACGGGGTTAAAGGAGCCGCTGATTGGGGGGCTCTGGGTCACTCAGGCTGGGGGGAGGGAGGGGTGCGGATGCAGGGCGAGCCTGAGGCGGCAGAGGCCGGCGGGACGTTGCATCAGCCTGAGGCGCGCCGTGCATTCTCCTGGGGAAGTTGTCCCTGGATCCCGGGTCCCTGGCAGTGGCAAGCTGCACAGATTCCCCAGAAGGGAGGTGTGGAGAGTGATCTTTGCTCGCACACAGGCTTCTTGGTGGCGGCAGCAGCAGCCTTAGCGTCTCCTGCCCGTCTCTGGGATCCGTGCTGTTAGCCGCGGCTCGCGCCCATCTCTGGAGCTCCTTTAAGCGGTGCTCTTGATCCTCTTTCCTCCCGCACCAGGAAACAAAGAGGCAAGCAAAAGTCTCTTGCCTCTTCGGCACCTCCAGACTTTTTCCCGGACTCCCTCCCAGCTAGCCGTGGTGTACTAACCCCCTGCAGGCTCTGTTCACGCCGCCAACCCCAGTCCTCTCCCTGCGCTCCGACCGAAGCCCAAGCCTCAGCTCCCAGCCCTGCCCGCCCCGGCGGGTAAGCAGACAAGTGTCTCGGGCTGATGAGTGCTGGTCGGCACCGATCCTCTGTGCGGGAGTCTCCCCGCTTTGCCCTCTGCACCCCTGTTGCTGTGCTCTCCTCCGTGGCACCGAAGCTCCCCCCCTCCGTCACCCGCAGTTTCCGCCTGCGAAGGGGCTTCCTAGTGTGTGGAAACATTTTCTCCTTCACAGCTCCCTTCCACTGGTGCAGGTCCCGTCCCTATTCTTTTGTCTCTGTTTATTCTTTTCTTTTTTGCCCTACCTAGGTACTTGGGGCGTTTCTTGCCTTTTGGATGGTCTGAGGTCTTCTGTCAGCGTTCAATAGGTGTTCTGTAGGAGTTGTTCCACGTGTAGATATATTTCTGATGTATCAGTCAGGTGACTAAGCCATCTCAGCAGGGAATCCTCCAGCCGCAGTGGTGACTGCAGCCCTGGCCAACATGTTAACTGTGGTCTCATGAGGGAACCCTTATCCTACAGGCCAGAGATTTTCAAACTGTCCCCTGCAGAGCCCAAGGGCTTCACACTTGCCAGGCCACTCGATGCCTTCCAGCCTCCACTGTTTTACATAATGGGCTTCTGATTAGTCCTTCTTTTGAAGGCTTCAATTCCGCCACCAGACTTTGAAAACCATCTCTTTAGGAGTCCGCGCAGTCTGAGGGTCTAAGTTTTGATTATCAGTCCTTACTATATATTTGCGTTTCCTATACAGTCTTACTTTTTTTCCACTTAGGGAAGACCATTTAACATTTATTTTTAGGATAGGCTTGGTATTGATGAATTCTGTTAGTTTTTGC
Organism: Globicephala melas; assembly: GCF_963455315.2. NCBI lineage: Eukaryota > Metazoa > Chordata > Mammalia > Artiodactyla > Delphinidae > Globicephala > Globicephala melas. The sequence goes on from NC_083321.1 coordinate 86,290,964, forward strand.
TTGTCTGAGAAATTTATTTCCTTCTATTCTAAATGATAATCTTGCTGGATAGACTAACCTATGTTGCAGGTTTTTCCCTTTCACCCACTTACTTCTGGCCTGCAAAGTTTCTGCAGAAAAATCAGCTGATAGTCTCATGGGAATTCCCTTGTATATGATTCTTTGTTTTTCTCTTGCTACCTTTAGAATTCTGTCTTTAAGTTTTGCCATTTTAATTATGGTATGACTTGGTGTGGGTCTGTTTGAGTTCATCTTGTTTGGGACCCTCTGAGCTTCCTGTACTTGGATATATATCCTTCTTCAGGTTTGAGACGTGTTCAGCCATAATTTCATCACATGCATTTTTGATCCTCTTCTCTGTCTTGCTTCCTCTTTGGGACCCCTATAATCTAATGTTGGTATGCTTAATATTATTCCAGAGATCTCTTAAATTGCTCTCACTTTTTAAAATTTTGTTTTTCTTTCTGCTGTTCTGATTGTTTGATTTCCATTACTTTATCTTATGAGTTCTTATCTTATGAGTTCTTCTGATCACTTAGTCTGCTATTCATTCCGTCTTGTGTATTTTTTATTTCAGTTATTTGTTTCTGATTGGGTCTGTTTATATTTTCTAGTTCCTTGTTGAAATGTTCACTGTTTACATCAATTCTTTTCCCTAATTCAGTTAACATGTTTCTTACCAATATTTTGAATTCTTTATCTGGTAAATTGTTTATTTCTGTTCCATTATTTTTTCAGGGTTTTTCTCTTGCTCTTTCAATTGAAAGTGGTTCCTCTGTCTTTTCATTTTGCTTAAGTTTTTCTGCCTCTATGAATTTAGGTGAAACAATTACTTCCTACAGTCTTGAGGCAGTGTTCTTATGTGGGAGCATCCCTATACAGTCTGCATGTGCCCAGTGCCTTTGCTGGGAGAGCTGGATTTGACGTGGACACGTCATGTCTTTCCTCAGGGTGTACTAGCAGCTATCACCTTGGTAGGGGGTGTGGCTGGAGATGAATGGGCTAGAGCTGACCCAGGTGTGAGGTGAGACTTTCTCTCTGCTCAGTGGCTGTCATCACCTTATTGGTGGGAGAGTCTGCTCCCAAGTGGCTTGAGCAAAAGCCCTGAGGGTCAGGCCTAGCTGGCTCTGCTCCCTTTAAGTGTGTTTTTCCCCTCTCCCTACACCAGGCTCTTGTCCCAGAGAAGGGGGTTGCTGAAGAGTGTGGGGTTCATGCACAGACAGTGATCCAAAGCATTGACTGTGTAGGTGCCCATGTCTCCACTCAGATGCAGCCTTGGGTGCAAGTCCCCTTTGTCCCTTACCCCTGATGACTGCCCTCAGTCTCAACCATCCCTATGCTGTGTGGAACATTCAGCAGGGCTGTCAGTGGATGCATGAACTCTTAGTGTTTACTGGGAGGCGAGCCATTGTTGAGTGACTGGTGTCAGAGATCTGGGCCACTTCTGTGGTGCCACATGAGTGAATACCAACAATGGCCACTGCTGCCCCACCTGGGCTCCTACCTGGGACCAGGTTGCATCTCTTTGCCTTACCTCAGGGGCAAGTCCTCTTTGTGTCTCACAGCTGATCACTGTCTCCAGCCTCTGCCACTCCTGCCATCTTGTGGGACCACTGTGCAGGGCAGGTAGGGCCTATGTGGGCTCTCTGTGTGTATCAGAGCAATGGTGGAGGGGCCACCCTCAGAGAACTGGGTGGCTTCTGGGGAGCTGCCAACAGTGGCCAATTCCACCCACCTTGGGCTCCATCCCTGGACCAGTTCACCTCTGCATTCCACAGTAGAGTCCCCCAGCCCCACCCCCCATCGTGTCCACCCCAGATCCAGTGCTGTACTGTGGTATGGAGTGAGTGTTGAGCATTTACTCAGCGTGGACTAGGGCATGAGAAACCTGGTGGTGGCTAGAGCAGACCTCTCTCTGCCCTCCCTTGGGGACTAGCTGGCACGTGTGCACTTCTCATGAGTGGAGTCCATGCTTCCCACAACCCTCTGTCTGTCCCAGTGGTCCTCCAACCAGCTAAGGGAGCTTGTCTCCTTTGCATAGGATCCCAGGACTTGGGCGTACATTCTAGCTCAAACCAGTCTCTCCCCAGGGCAGGTGTCCACCTATGCAATCTCCCTTTTCCTCTGAGTCCAATCCCAGGGGCACAGGTCCAGACCCAGTTCTTCTTCTTCCCTTGTCACCTAACCACACATGTATCTTTCTTACTGCCTTAGTTGTGCAGGAATCCTTCTGCCAATTTCTAGTTAGTTTTCAGTGAAAATTATTCCACATCTAGATATAGTTTTGATGTGTTCATAGGGGGAGGAGAGCTCCATGTCCTCCTACTCTGCAATCTTCATCTCCTTCTCTAAGTTTAGCTTTAGATGCATATAACAGAAAAAGCAAGTAAGTGACTTAAACAAGAGTATCTCTTTCCAACCAAAAAAGTGTCCAGAGATAAAAGTGGTCCAGGGCTGGTGACTCCATGGCCATCAGGGACCCAGGCTCTGACTATCTTTTGGCTCTTACTGGCACACATTTCTAACTCAAGGTCACCTCAAGACCCAGGAGGACTACAAAAACATCTTAGAGTCCACATTCCGGGCAAGAAGAAGGAAGAAGAGAGGAAAGAGCAAAAAGGTGACCCTCCCAGCCAGGTAAATCCTCTAAAATGCTTTCCCTGCAGCCCCATTCAATGACTTTAGCTTATATATCACTGGACACAAGGAAGACTGGGAAATGTAATCCTTTAGATTAACATATTGTTACTCAGAATAAAATTAGGTTTCTATTAGCGTGGAAGGAGGGGAGAATAATTGTTGAGGAGGCAAATAGCCATCTCTGCCATGGTGAGTTTTTGCTTATGAGTTGACTTCAAAATTCAACCTCCATGTAAGGTAGATCTCCAAAGTTAACTCACAGCCCTTTAGGTCCTCCTGGGTGTTTCTGACTTGCTAATTCCTGGAGGGCATATGTGCTGACCTGGGCTAACCCAGATGGCACCAAGCCCCAGCCTGACATGGTGTGAGTTTTCTCTGCTCTTTGGATAGAGAGACAAACTGGACTTGAGGGCAGAAAGCAGGTTTCTTTATTCACATTTCACAGAAGAAAAAAGCATGTGTAACAGTGACAGGTTCTCAGAGGGAAGGAAGGGCTAGAAACAGGGTAGGGCAGGATTGAGGGAGAGAAAGGCAGAGCTTTGTTAGGGTTAGGGGTGGGAGGCGGGAATACCTCTAGCAGTCTGGACAACCAGTGGTGAGTTTTGTAAGTCTTCTGCTGGGACTATGTCAGAGAACATTTTATGGGTGGCTATTGTGCAGTCAGGGAACTGCTGTTTTTTTTGCCCATACACAAATGTACCCTTTTTACTTCTACTTCAGGAGATAGCCAGCTTTCTCTTATGCAGCTAACAACTTTAATCTGCCTTTGATTTGTTATTCGCTTAGAATTGTTTGAAGAAAATATAGCCTAAGACAAGCAGACAAATACCTAGAGACAGATGTACAAGGGTGTTCAATGCAGTATTGTTCATAAGAGTAAAAATTGGATACAATCTAAATGTTCAAAATATCCATTAATAGGATATCAATTAAATTATGAAACAGCCATATAAGGAATGTTATGTGGCCACTTAGAAGACAATATTTATATATTCACTGGCATAAGATGAGCTCTATAGCATAACACAGAGTGATATAGGGTCACAAAAACCCCCCTTTTATGGTAGGATCCCATTTATGTAAAATGTTAAATATGCATATTTATGCATAGGGCAATATCACAAAAGATGTGTTCCAAGATGTTCAACGTTTTAGATAATCTTTTACTTTCTTTTTTATACTTTTCCATATTAATTGAACATACCAACTGTGTCATCTTTACAATCAGAAGAAATTAACTATTTTCATTTTTGAATAATGCACATAAGTAAAAAATTGGAAGAAAACACACAAATGGGACTATAGATGCCTTTTTTCTCTTTTCTTTTTTTTTCCCCCAGAGTTTCTATGGTGTGATTATGCAATTTACAATAGGAAACATGAATAAAAAATTGTTCTAAGTGGATAATACTAATGATCATAGATGATTTTGCATCCACAATATTATGGGGAAGGGATGGGGAATGGCTATAAAGAATGTTCATTTCCAGCAAATAGCTGTAAAAGTCTAGTTTAAAATCACAAATCAAGCAGTTGAGAGGGATCCTAATCTATTTCCTATTAAGACAGGTTTCCCTTTCATATTCTGTCAGAGGGAATTCAGTCTTTCCTTGAAAAATTGCAGTGGCCAGCAAGCTCACCACCATGGAAGTCTGTTAAATCCATTGTTGAATAGCTCTGTTTATTAGAAAGTCCCTGGCCATACAGATCTCAACTCTGTCTCCTTGAAACATTTACTCATTGTTCCTAGTTCTAATCCGTGGGGCAAAAGGAGACAGGTCTACTTTATCACTACTGAGTGCCCTTGGCAGTGGCTTCTAGACTATCTTCTGTGAAAGCCAGGTTTCCCAGAGATGTCTTGTCTTAACATGTTCCATTTTCAACTGTGTATAATGATTTAAAAAGCAAGGAGGGATCTGACCTGGCCAGCTTAGAACCTACTAGGAACAATGTGTCTTTCAGCCTGTACCAAGGCCTCTGTTTACAGAGGGGTTTCAGGTCCTGCCATTCCTGCTGCCACATCTCTCCTGTGTTTCCTGCTTCCTAAGTCCTGCAGGTTTCTGCCCATTTCTGAACATGGCTCTGTAGCCTTCCCGTCAATTTCCTGAGCAGAGATGATTTTCTAAAAAATTCCTTTTCTGCATAAGTTAGCCAAAGTTGGTTTCTGTTGTTTGCAACCAAAGAACCCTGACTGGTACAGATGTCACTCACCTCTTTATTAGGAATAGACAACCCATTGATGGCTCACATTTGTTAGGGGAACCACTGACTCAAACTGCCTATCCTGGCCAGGCAAGATAGTAGCCACTTGCATGAGTTATCTTAACAACAGGAGGTCCTGGTAAGGAATGCACTTCCTAGTGTGTGGAAACCTTTCCTCCTTCACAGCTCCCTTCCACTGGTGCAGGTCCCGTCCCTATTCTTTTGTCTTTGTTTTTTCTTTTTTCTATTGCCCTACCCAGGTACATGGGGAGTTTCTTGCCTTTTGGGAGGTCTGAGGTCTTCTGCCAGCATTCAGTAGGTGTTCTGTAGGAGTTGTTCCACGTGTAGATGTATTTCTGGTGTATCTGGTGGGGAGGAAGGTGATCTCCGTGTCTTATTCTTACGCCATCATCCCCCTCTCCAGGTAGATCATTTACCTCTCAAATGCAGAGGAAGAGAAATGCAAATTCCTCTTCTAACTACTTACACAAAACCCAGCCATCTTGTGCTATTTTCAGGGAGTTTTCTTTTTTCCAGTTCCCAAATATTCACCTCACTTTAAAGAAACAAATACAATAATACATATCATTTGTTCACATTTGCATGCCTCTCTTTCAGCAAAACCAGGAAGTGAAAAAGGGATTTGGACTCAGGTACCGAGACACACATTCACCCACGCACACATACCCCCAATATAAAAGCAATTGCAAAAGACTCACTTTGATATAATAGCCAATACATCAGGGGCCTTTGCCCTCCAGATCTCAGGGAGTATTGTGGCATTTTTTTCATTTAGGTAGTATAGCTAAAGATCTCTTAGTTTTGCAAAAGTACCCCAGAGGACTATAAGATGGAACAGAGATCTGATCATCCATACTTAATTATCCACGGCTAGTGTTATCAAATATCAAGCAAATAGCAATTCAAATCGGTCTCTAAGGTTCACAGTTCCCTAGCCCCCAAAAAAGGAAGATTCCCATCCAATGTCCCATCTGAGATGAAGCTGAATGAATGACTAAGGCTAGTTCAAAAGGGAAATCCCAACCAACTCTCCTCTGTAGGCAAAACCTATGCAGTAGGAAAGGATACCCTTGTGTCATCACACACAAGCCCCTTTATTCACCAAAGACGTTTCAACTGGCCAATGCAAGTACTAACACACAAACAAACAACAAACACATGGTCCCACAAACAAATAATCAGATGAGGCATAGCTCAGAAAGAATGGACCATGAGTGGCTCACCCCAAAATGATACACACAAAAACACAAACAAGTAAGCTATGGTCACACAGAAAATCAGAGGTGTAGTCTAAAATTCCATTTCCACTCCCAAATGGAGGCCTCCAAACAAATTGGCAAGACTGTCTCTCATAAAGCAAATGAACTGGTTCCCAAATCAGGTAGAGTTCAACAACAATTCCCTTCTCCAACAGGGTACCGCAACCAAATGCAAAACAAATTGCCTTTTCCATAGAGGGAAAGCCCAAATTGAGGGGGGAATATGTTCCCGGTGTGCACACTGGAGTGACTTACCCTAAAGTGGCTCACTTCCCACAAGGGAAGAGGCCCAGACGTAGTGGAGAGAATTCCCTGTCTGTGCAAGCTGGAGCGACTCACCCAGCTCCAGACATTTTTTGGCTCCAACCATTTGGCTCCTGCCATGGGCGGCCGGCGCCGGTCGGGAACAGTCCCTTTGAGATCCCCAGAGTGAAGTGGGCTCTGGAAGCTGCTGGGGACTTGGGGAAGGGGCTGACCCAGGCCAGGGTCAGCCTGCCATGGACATGGACTCCTAGATTGGCTTCGCCAAAATTGTTAACACAAGTTTGTGTGCCCAACACACAGTGAGGCCAAACAAATCGAAACTTCCGAGTTTGGAGCAGAGGAGGCTTATTGCAAGGCCATGCAAGGAGGCGAGGTGGCTCAAGCCCTAAAAACTTCAAGTTCCCCAAAAGTTTTCAGTAAAGCATTTTTAAAAACCAGGTGAGGAGCGGGGTTGTCACAGGGTATGTGATCAGATTGTGCACAATTCTCTGATTGTTCTGATGACAGAACAAGTTGGTGTCACAGGAGTTAACTTTATCAGTCCTTAGGCTCCAGGAGGCCTGGAGCTATGTGCTCATGGTCATCAAGTAGTTAACGTCTTCCCTTTGGTGGGGACAGGGGGGTTCACATCTGCAAAACAACTCAGGAAATTGGCATCAAATACTATTATCTTGGTACTTCAGAGAGGAGTTAAGCAGAGGATATGGGGGGGAGAAAAGGCCCTGTAGGGTCCTACTCGGTTATAGTATGAAATTTTCAGGGGTGTTGTGGTGAAAGATACACTTGGATGACCAGAAACAACATGTTGCAGGAAGGGGGACCCCTGCCAGGGACCGAGAGTGGGCTCTTGTCTAACACTCAGAAATGAATTGTCCAAAGAGACACGTGCTGACAAAGCAAGAGATTTTATTGGGAAGGGGCACTTGGGTGGAGAGCAGCAGGGTAAGGGAACCCAGGAGAACTGCTCTGCCACGCAGCTCACGGTCTCGGGTATTATGGTAATGGGGTTAGTTTCCGGGTTGTCTCTGGCCAATCATTCTGACTCAGGGTCCTTCCTGGTGGCACGTGCATCGCTCAGCCAAGATGGATTCCAGCGAGAAGGATTCTGGGAGGTTGGTAGGAAATATAGGCTGGCATCTCCTGTCTCCTTTTGACCTTTCCCGAATTCTTCCTGTTACCCGAGCCGCGGGTAACAGCGCGGACCACAGAGACGGGCATGAGACGCTAAGGCTGCTGCTGCCGCCACCAAGAAGCCTGTGTACGAGCACAGGTCACTATCTACACCTCCCTTCCTGGGAGCCTGTGCAGCCCACCACTGCCAGGGTCCCATGATCCAGGGCCAACTTCCCTGGGAGAACGCACGGTGCGCCTCAGGCTGGTGCAACGTCCCTCTGGCCTCTGCCACCACAGGTCCGCCTCGCACTCCGTGCCCCTCCCTCCCCCCTGGCTTGAGTGAGCCAGAAGCCCTGAGTCAGCTGCTCCTTTAACCCCGTCCTGTCTGAGCGAAGAACAGATGCCCTCCGGTGACCTACACACAGAGGCGGGGCCAAATCCAAAGCTGAGCCCCGGGAACTGTGTGAACAAAGAAGAGAAAGGGAAATCTCTCCCAGCAGCCTCAGGCGCAGTGGGTTAAAGCTCCACAATCAACTTGATGTACCCTGCGTCTGTGGAATACCTGAATATACAACGAATCATCCCAAATTGGGGAGGTGGACTTTGAGAGCAAGATTTATTATTTTTTTCCCCTTTTCATCTTTTTGTGTATGCGTATGCTTCTGTGTCAGGTTTTGTCTGTATAGCTTTGCTTTCACCATTTGTCCTAGGGTTCTATCCATCCTTTTTTAATTTTTTTTTACTTTTTTGAAAAAAAATTGTTTTCTTACTAATTATTTTTTATTTTAGTAACTATTTTATTTTTTCTTACTTTATTTTATTTTATTTTATCCTCTTACTTTCTTTCTACTTTTTCTCCCTTTTATTCTGAGCCATGTGGATGAAAGGCTCTTGGTGCTGCAGCCACGAGTCAGTGCTGTGCCTCTGAGGTGGGAGACGTAATTTTAGGAGCCTGGTCCACAAGAGACCTCCCAGCTCCACGTAATATCAAATGGCAAAAATCTCCCACAGATTTCCATCTCAACACCAACACCCAGCTTCACTCAATGACCAGCAAGCTACAGTGCTGAACACCCTATGGCAAACAACTAGCAAGACAGGAACACAACCCCACCCATTAGCAGAGAGGCTGCCTAAAATCATACTAAGTCCACAGACACCCCAAAACACACCAACAGACGTGGACCTGCCCATCAGAAAGACAAGATCCAGCCTCATCCACCAGAACACAGGTACCAGTCCCCTACACCAGGAAGCCTACACAACCCACTTAACCAAATTTAGCCACTGGGGACAGACACCAAAAACAACGGGAACTACGAACCTGCAGCCTGCAAAAAGGAGACCCCCAAACACAGTAAGATAAGCAAAATGAGAAGACAGAAAACCACACAGCAGATGAAGGAGCAAGGTAAAAACCCACCAGACCTAACAAATGAAGATGCAATAGGCAGTCTACCTGAAAAAGAATTCAGAATAATGACAGTAAAGATGATCCAAAATCTTGGAAATAGAATAGACAAAATGCAAGAAACAGTTAACAAGGACCTAGAAGAACTAAAGATGAAAGAGGCAAAAATGAACAACACAAAAAATGAAATTAAAAATACTCTAGAAGGGTTCAATAGCAGAATAACTGAGGCAGAAGAATGGATAAATGACCTGGAAGATAAAATAGTGGAAATAACTACTGCAGAGCAGAATAAAGAAAAAAGAATGAAAAGAACTGAAGACAGTCTCAGAGACATCTGGGACAACATTAAACACACCAACATTCGAATTATAGGGGTTCCAGAAGAAGAAGAGAAAAAGAAAGGGACTGAGAAAATATTTGAAGAGATTATAGTTGAAAACTTCCCTAATATGGGAAAGGAAATAGTTAATCAAGTCCAGGAAGCACAGAGAGTCTCACACAGGATAAATCCAAGGAGAAATACGCCAAGACACATATTAATCAAACTGTCAAAAATTATAAACAAAGGAAACATACTAAAAGCAACAAGGGAAAAACAACAAATAACGCACAAGGAAATCCCATAAGGTTAACAGCTGATCTTTCAGCAGAAACTCTGCAAGCCAGAAGGGACTGGCAAGACATATTTAAAGTGATGAAGGCGAAAAACCTATAAACAAGATTACTCTACCCAGCAAGGATCTCATTCAGATTTGATGGAGAAATTAAAACCTTTACAGACAAGCAAAAGCTGAGAGAGTTCAGCACCACCAAATCAGCTTTACAACAAATGCTAAAAGAACTTCTCTAGGCAAGAAATACAAGAGACAGAAAAGACCTACAATAACAAACCCAAAACAATTAAGAAAACGGGAATAGGAACATACATATCGATAATTACCTTAAATGTAAATGGATTAAATGCTCCCACCAAAAGACACAGACTGACTGAATGGATACAAAAACAAGACCCGTATATATGCTGTCTACAAGAGACCCACTTCAGACCTACAGACACATACAGACTGAAAGTAAGGGGATGGAAAAAGATATTCCATGCAAATGGAAACCAAAAGAAAGCTGGAGTAGCAATTCTCATATGAGAAAAAATAGGCTTTATTTATTTATTGTTTTTGTTTCTTTGTTTGTTTGCAGTACATGGGCCTCTAACTGTTATGGACTCTCCCGTTGCAGTGCCCAGGCTGCGGATGCACAGGGTCAGCAGCCGTGGCTCACGGGCCCAGCAGCTCCGTGGTATGTGGGATCCTCCTGGACCGGGACATGAACCTGTGTCCCCCGCATCAGCAGGTGGACTGTCAACCACTGAGCCACCAGGGGAGCCCCAAAATAGACTTTAAAATGAAGAATATTAGAAGAGACAAAGAAGGACACTACATAATGATCAAGGGATCAATTCAAGGAGAAGATATAACTATTGTAAATATTTATGCACCTAACATAGGAGCACCTCAATACATAAGGCAAATTCTAACAGCCATAAAAGGGGAAATTGATGGTAACACAATCATAGTAGGGGACTTTAACACCCCACTTTCACCAATGGACAGATCATCCAAAAGGAAAATAAATAAGGAAACACAAGCTTTAAATGATACTTTAAACAAGATGGACTTAATTGCTATTTATGGGACATTCCATCCAAAAACAACAGAATACACATTTTTCTAAAATGTTCATGGAACATTCTCCAGGATAGATCATATCTTGGGTCACAAATCAAGCCTTGGTAAATTTAAGAAAATTGAAACTGTATCAAGTATCTTTTCCAACCACAATACTAGAAGACTAGATATCAATTACAGGAAAGGATCTGTAAAAAATACAAACACATGGAGGCTAAACAATACACTACTTAATATCAAAGTGATCACTGAAGTAATAAAAGAGGAAATCAAAAAATACCAAGAAACAAATGACAATGGAGACACGATGATCCAAAACCTATGGTATGCAGCAAAAGCAGTTCTAAGAGGGAAGTTTATAGTAATAAAATCCTACCTTAAGAAACAGGAAACATCTCGAATAAACGACCTAACCTTGCACCTAAAGCAATTAGAGAAAGAAGAACAAAAAAACCCCAAAGTTAGCAGAAGGAAAGAAATCATAAAGATCAGATCAGAAATAAATGAAAAAGGAATGAAGGAAATGATAGCAAAGATCAATAAAACTAAAAGCTGGTTCTTTGAGAAAATAAACACAATTGATAAACCATTAGCCAGACATATCAAGAAAAAAAGGGAGAAGACTCAAATCAATAGAATTAGAAATGAAAAAGAAGTAACAACTGACACTACAGAACTACAAAAGATCATGAGAGATTACTAAAAGCAACCCTATGCCAATAAAATGGACAACCTGGAAGAAATGGACTAATTGTTACAAAGGCACAACCTACCGAGACTGAATCAGGAAGAAATAGAAAATATGAACAGACCAATCACAAGCACTGAAATTGAAACTGTGATTAAAAATCTTCCAAGAAACAAAAGCCCAGGAGCAGATGGCTTCACAGGCGAATGCTATCAAACATTTAGAGAAGAGCTAACACCCATCCTTCTTAAACTCTTCCAAAATATGTCCGAGGGAGGAACACTCCCAAACTCATTCTACGAGGCCACCATCAATCATCTTGATACCAAAACCAGACAAGGATGTCACAAAGAAAGGAAACTAGAGACCAATATCACTGATGAATATAGATGCAAAAATCCTCAACAAAATACTAGCAAACAGAATCCAACAGCACATTAAAAGGATCATACACCATGATCAAGTGGGGTTTATTCCAGGAATGCAAGGATTCTTCAATATATGCAAATCAATCAATGTGATACACCATATTAACAAATTGAAGGAGAAAAACCTTATGTTCATTTCAAGAGATGCAGAGAAAGGTTTCAACAAAATTAAACACCCATTTATGATAAATACCCTGCAGAAAGTAGGCATATAGGGAACTTTCCTCAACATAGTAAAGGCCATATATGACAAACTCACAGCCAATATCATCCTCAATGGTGAAAAACTGAAAGCATTTCCACTAAGATCAGGAAAAATGTTGCCCACTCTCACCACTCTTATTCAACATAGTTTTGGAAGTTTTAGCCACAGCAATCAGAGAAGAAAAGGAAATAAAAGGAATCCAAATCAGAAAAGAAGAAGTAAAGCTGTCACTGTTTGCAGATGACATGATACTACACATAGAGAATCCCAAAGATGCTACCAGAAAACTACTAGAGCTAATCAATGAATTTGGTAAAGTAGCAGCATACAAAATTAATGCACAGAAATCTCTTGCTTTCCTATACACTAATGATGGAACATACGAAAGTGAAATTAAGAAAACACAACCATTTACCATTGCAAAAAAAAGAATAAAATACCTAGGAATAAACCTACCTAAGGAGACAAAAGACCTGTATGCAGAAAATTATAAGACACTGATGAAAGAAATTAAAGTTGATACAAATAGATGGAGAGATATGCCATGTTCTTGGATTGGAAGAATCAACATTGTGAAAATGACTCTACTACCCAAAGCAAACTACAGAATCAATGCAGTCCCTATCAAACAACCACTGGCATTTTTCACAGAACTAGAACAAAATATTTCACAATTTGTATGGAAACAGAAGACCCCGAATAGTCAAAGCAATCTTGAGGACGAAAATTGGAGGTGGAGGAATCAGGCTCCCTGCCCTCAGACTATACTACAAAGCTACAGTAATCGAGACAGTATGGTACTGGCACAAAAACAGAAATATAGATCAATGGAACAGGATAGAAAGCCCAGAGATGAATCCATGCATATATGTTGACCTTATCTTTATAAAGGAGGCAGGAATGTACAGTTCAGAAAGGACAGCCTCTTTAATAAGTGGTGCTGGGAGAACTGGACAGGTACATGTAAAAGTATGATATTAGAACACTCCCTAACAACATACACAAAAATAAACTCAAACTGGATTAAAGACCTAAATGTAAGGCCAGAAACTATCAAACTCTTAGAGGAAAACATAGGCAGAACACTCTATGACATAAATCACAGCAAGATCCTATTTGACCCACCTCCTAGAGAAATGGAAATAAAAACAAAAATAAGCAAATGGAACCTAATGAAACTTCAAAGCTTTTGCACAGCAAAGGAAACCATAAAGAAGACCAAAAGACAACCCTCAGAATGGGAGAAAATATTTGCAAACAAATCAATGGACAAAGGATTAATCTCCAAAATATATAAACAGCTCATGCAGCTCAATATTAAAGAAACAAAGAGCCCAATCCAAAAATGGGCAGAAGACCTAAATAGACATTTCTCCAAATAAGATATACAGATTGCCAACAAACACATGAAAGAATGCTCAACATCATTAATCATTAGAGAAATGCAAATCAAAACTACAATGAGATATCATCTCATACCACTCAGAATGGACATCATCAAAAATCTAGAAACAATAAATGCTGGAGAGGGTGTGGAGAAAAGGGAACACTTTTGCACTGCAGGTGGTAATGTAAATTGATACAGCCACTATGGAGAACAGTGTGGAGGTTCCTTAAAAAACTACAATTAGAACTACCATATGACCCAGCAATCCCACTACTGGGCATATACCCTGAGAAAACAGGGGCAGGCACTTATGGCTATGCTGACTCTGATGAACAATTTGTTCCATTGGCTTATTCAGTTTTCAATTATAGGGATATGACTGAAAAGGCTGAACGCACCTGGAGAAATATGCAAAAGGATGCTCTTGCAACCTTTTTGGTCTTAACCCCAAAGATTGGAAACCTTAGCAACCACAAAGAGTATGTAATGGGGGTGTCAGGGAAAAGGCAGGGGCACACTTTCTTGGAATGCCTTTTGTGCAAGATCAATGGCCAACTGTTTTTACATTTTTTTCTGTTTGTGCCTGATTGTTCCATCCCTTCAATGGGAAGAGATTTCTTAACTAAGGGACCAATTCGTTTCTCGACGGGCAAGGGAACCATCCTCATCACCAAATGGTTCTAACAGAAAGCGGAATGGAACAGATAAAATCTGAAGCTAAAATAGAAGGCTTAGTACACCCTGGAATGTGGAACATTGAGGTTCTGGGCTTGGCTGAATATATCCATACAATGATTATTAAATAAAAAATGTTATAGAGTGTCTAAATATAAGGTATAAATTTCTTAAACGTAGGGAAGATCCCCAAAAGTGTTTGTAAGTAGGTTACCAAAATGGGAGGCCACTGGTCTAAGTAATTAACTATAGCTGATATCGGGAGCCTGATAGGAATTTTGGGAGGAGGGCTTCTCCCTTAAGCTAAGTGAGGAGCCACCCAATTCTTTGGAAAAAAAAGAAAAAAAGAAAAACCAAACTGTCCTTGTTTTACAAATCTAGTCTTTTTTTAAACATTATTAGAGTATAATTGCTTTACAATGGTGTGTCATTTTCTGCTTTATAACAAAGTGAATCAGTTATACATATACATATGTCCCCATATCCCTTCCCTCTTGCATCTCCCTCCCTCCCACCCTCCCTATCCCACCCCTCTATGTGGTCACAAAGCACCGAGCTGATCTCCCTGTGCTATACGGCTGCTTCCCACTAGCTATCTATTTTACGTTTGGTAGTGTATATATGTCCATGCCACTCTCTCACTTTGTCACAACTTACCCTTCCCCCTCCCCATATCCTCAAGTCCATTCTCTAGTAGGTCTGCATCTTTATTCCCGTCTTGCCCCTAGGTTCTTCTGATCATTTTCTTTTTCTTTCTTTCTTTTTTTTTTTTTTAGATTCCATATATATGTGTTAGCATACGGTATTTGCTTTTCTCTTTCTGACTTACTTCACTCTGTATGACAGTCTCTAGGTCCATCCACCAAACTACAAATAACTCAGTTTCGTTCCTTTTAACGGCTGAGTAATATTCCATTGTATATATGTGCCACATCTTCTTTATCCATTCATCTCTTGATGGACACTTAGGTTGCTTCCATGTCCTGGCTATTGTAAATAGAGCTGCAATGAACATTTTGGTACATGACTCTTTTTTAATTATGGTTTTCTCAGGGTATATGCCCCATAGTGGGATTGCTGCATCATATGTTAACTCTATTTTTAGTTTTTTAAGGAACCTCCATACTGTTCTCCATAGTGACTGTATCAATTTACATTCCCACCAACAGTGCAAGAGGGTTCCCTTTTCTCCACATTCTCTCCAGCATTTATTGTTTGTAGATTTTTTGATGATGGCCATTCTGACCAGTGCGAGATTATATCTAATTGTAGTTTTGATTTGCATTTCTCTAATGATTAATAATGTTGAGCATTCTTTCATGTGTTTGTTGGCAATCTGTATATCTTCTTTGGAGAAATGTCTATTTAGGTCTTCTGCCCATTTTTGGATGGGGCTGTTTGTTCTTTTGATATTGAGCTGCATGTGTTGCTTGTATGTTTTGAAGTTTAATCCTTTGTCAGTTTCTTCATTTGCAAATATTTTCTCCCATTCTGAGGGTTGTCTTTTGGTCTTCATTATGGTTTCCTTTGCTGTGCAAAAGCTTTGAAGTTTCATTAGGTCCCATTTGTTTATTTTTGTTTTTATTTCCATTTCTCTAGGAGGTGGGTCAAAAAAGGATCTTGCTGTGATTTATGTCATAGAGTGTTCTGCGTATGTTTTCCTATAAGAGTTTGATGGTGTCTCGCCTTACATTTAGGTCTTTAATCCAATTTGAGTTTATTTTTGTGTATGGTGTTAGGGAGTGTCCTAATTTCATTCCTTTACATGTTGCTGTCCAGTTTTCCCAGCACCCCTTATTGAAGAGGCTGCCTTTTCTCCACTGTATATTCTTGCCTCTTTTATCAAAGATAAGGTGACCATATGTGCGTGGGTTTATCTCTGGGCTTTCTATACTGTTGCATTGATCTATATTTCTGTTTTTGTGCCATTACCATACTGTCTTGATTACTGTAGCTTTGTAATATATTCTGATGTCCAGGAGCCCGATTCCTCCAGCTCTGTATTTCTTTATCAATATTGCTTTGGCTATTCAGGGTCTTTTGTGTTTCTATACAAATTGTGAATTTTTTTTGTTCTAGTTCTGTGAAAAATGCCAGTGGTAGTTTGATAGGGATTGCATTTAATCTGTAGATTGCATTGGGTAGTAGAGTCATTTTCACAATGTTGATTATTCCAATCCAAGAACATGGTATATCTCTCCATCTATTTGTGTCATCTTTAATATCTTTCATCAGTGTCTTATAATTTTCTGCATACAGTTCCTTTGTCTCCTTCGGTAGGTTTATTGCTAGATATTTTATTCTTTTTGTTGCAATGGTAAATGGGAGTGTTTCCTTAATTTCACTTTCGGATTTTTCTTCATTAGTGTATAGGAAAGAAAGAGATTTCTGTGCATTAATTTTGTATGCTGCTACTTTACCAAATTCATTGATTAGCTCTAGTAGTTTTCTGGTAGCATCTTTGGGATTCTCTATGTGTAGTATCATGTCATCTGCAAACAGTGACAGCTTTACTTCTTTTCCAATTTGGATTCCTTTTATTTCTTTTTCATAAAAGTTGGCTAAAACTACCAAAACTATGTTGAATAATAGTGGTGAGAGTGGGCAACCTTGACTTGTTCCTGGTCTGAGTGGAAATGGTTTCAGTTTTTCACTATTGAGGACGATGTTGGCTTTGGGTTTTTCATATATGGCCTTTACTATGTTGAGGAAAGTTCCCTCTATGCCTACTTTCTGCAGGGCTTTTATCATAAATTGGTGTTGAAATTTGTTGAAAGTTTTTTCTGCATCTATTGGGATGATCATATGGTTTTTCTCCTTCAATTTGTTAATATGGTGTATCATGTTGATTGATTGGCGTATATTGAATAATCCTTGCATTCCTGGGATAAACCCCACTTGATCATAGTGTATGATCCTTTTAATGTGCTGTTGGATTCTGTTTGCTAGTATTTTGTTGAGGATTTTTGCATCTATATTCCTCAGTGATATTGGCCTGTAGGTTTCTTTCTTTGTGACCTCTTTGTCTGGTTTTGATATCAGGGTGATGGTGGCCTCGTAAAATGCATTTGGGAGTGTTCCTCCCTCTGACATATTTTGGAAGAGTTTGAGAAGGATAGGTGTTAGCTCTTCTCTAAACGTTTGATAGAATTCGCCTGTGAAGCCATCTGGTCCTTGGCTTTTGCTTGTTGGAAGCTTTTTAAACACAGTTTCAATTTCAGTGCTTGTGATTGGTCTGTTTATATTTTCTATTTCTTCCTGGTTCAGTCTCAGAAGGCTGTGCATTTCTAAGAATTTGTCCATTTATTCCAGGTTGTCTATTTTATTGGCATATAGTTGCTTGTAGTAATCTCTCATGATCCTTTGTATTTCTGCAGTGTCAGTTGTTACTTCTCCTTTTTCATTACTAATTCTATTGATTTGAGTCTTCTCCCTTTTTTTCTTGATATGTCTGGCTAATGGTTTATCAATTTTGTTTATTTTCTCAAAGAATCAGCTTTTAGTTTTTTTGACCTTTGCTATTGTTTCCTTCATTTCTTTTTCATTCATTTCTGATCTGATCTCTTTGATTTCTGTCCTTCTGCTAACTTTGGGGGTTTTTGTTCTTGTTTCTCTAATTGCTTTAGGCGTAAAGTTAGGGTGTTTATTTGAGATGTTTCTTGTTTCCTAAGGTAGGCTTGTATAAGTATAAACTTCCCTCTTAGAACTGCTTTTGCTGCCTCCCATAGGTTTTGGGTCACTGTGTTTTCATTGTCATTTGTTTCTAGGTATTTTTTGATTTCCTCTTTGATTTCTTCAGTGATCTCTTGGTTATTAAGTAGTGTGTTGTTTAGCCTCCATGTGTTTGTATTTCTTACAGATTTTTTCCTGTAATTGATATCTAGGCTCATAGCATTGTGTTCGGAAAAGGTACTTGATATGATTTCAATTTTCTTAAATTTACAAAGGTTTGATTTGTGACCCAAAATATGATCTATCCTGGAGAATGTTCCATGAGCACTTGAGAAAATGTGTATTCTGTTGTTTTTGGATGGAATGTCCTGTAAATATGAATTAAGTCCATCTTGTTTAATGTATCATTTAAAGCTTGTGTTTACTTATTTATTTTCATTTTGGATGATCTGTTCATTGCTGAAATTGGGGTGTTAAATTCTCCTACTATGATTGTGTTACTGTCGATTTCCCCTTTTATGGCTGTTAGTATTTGCCTTATGTATTGAGTTGCTCCTATGTTGGGTGTATAAATATTTACAATTGTTATATCTTCTTCTTGGTTTGATCCCTTGAGCATTATGTAGTGTCCCTCTTTGTCTCTTGTTTTATAGTCTTTGTTTTAAAGTCTATTTTGTCTGATATGAGAATTGCTACTCCAGCTTTCTTTTGATTTCCATTTGCATGGAATATCTTTTTCCATCCCCTCACTTTCAGTCTGTACATGTCCATAAGTCTGAAGTGGGTCTCTTTTATAGAGTGTATATATGTGTCTTCTTTTTGTATCCATTCAGCCAGTCTGTGTCTTTTGGTTGGAGCATTTAGTCCATTTACATTTAAGGTGTATGTTCCTATTACCATTTTCTTAATTGTTTTGTGTTTATTATTGTAGGTCTTTTCCTTCTCTTGTTTTTCCTGCCTAGAGAAGTTCTTTTAGCATTTGTTGTAAAGCTGGTTTGGTGGTGCTGAATTCTATTAGCTTTTGCTTGTTTGTAAAGCTTTTAATTTCTCCATCAAATCTAAATGAGATCTTGGTGGGTGGAGTAATCTTTGTTGTAGGTTTTTCTCTTTCTTCATTTTAAATATGTCCTGCCACTCCCTTCTGGCTTGCAGAGTTTCTGCTGAAAGATCAGCTGTTAACCTTATCGGGCTTTCCTTATGTGTTACTTGTTGTTTTTCCCTTGCTGCTTTTAATATGTTTCCTTTGTATTTAATTTTTGACAGCTTGATATATATGTGTCTTGGCATGTTTCTCCTTGGATTTATCCCGTATGGGACTCTCTGTGCTTCCTGGACTTGATTAACTATTTCCTTTCCCATATTAGGGAAGTTTTCAACTTTAATCTCTTCTTTTTATAATCCCTCTCTTTTTCTCTTCTTCTTCTGGGACCCGTATAATTCGAATGTTGGTACATTTAATATTGTCCCAGAGGTCTCTGAGATTGTCCTCAATTCTTTTCATTCTTTTTTCTTTATTCTGTTCTGCAATAGTTATTTCCACTATTTTATCTTCCAGATCACTTATCCGTTCTTCTGCGTCAGTGATTCTTCTTTTGCTCCCTTCTAGAGAATTTTTAATTCCATTTATTGTTTGCTCTTTTGTTCTTCTAGGTCCTTGTTAAACGTTTCTTGTATTTTCTCCATTCTGTTTCCAAGATTTTGGATCATATTTACTAACATTTTTCTGAATTCTTTTTCAGATAGACTGCCTATTTCCTGTTCATTTGTTTGATCTGATGGGCTTTTGCCTTGCTCCTTCATCTGCTGTGTGTTTTTCTGTCTTCTCATTTTGCTTAACTTACTGTTTGGGGTATCCTTTTTACAGGCTGCAGGTTCGTAGTTTCTGTTATTTTTGGTGTCGCTCCCCAGTGGCTAAAGTTTGTTCAGTGGATTGTGTAGGCTTATTTGTGGAGGGGACTTGTGCCTGTGTTCTGGCAGATGAGGCTGGATCTTATCTTTCTGGTGGGAAGGTCCACGTCTAGTGGTGTGTTTTGGGGTGCCTGTGGCCTTATTATAATTTTAGGCAGCCTCTGTGCTAATGGATGTGGTTGTGTTCCTGTCTTGCTAGTTTTTGGCATAGGGTGTCCTTCACTGTAGCTTGCTGGTCATTGAGTGGAGCTGGTTCTTGATGTTGAGATGGAGATCTCTGGGAGATTTTCACTGTTTGATACTACATGGAGCTGGGAGGTCTCTTGTGGACCAGTGTCCTGAATTTGGCTCTCCCACCTCCATGGCACTGCCCTGATGCCTGGCTGGAGCACCAAGAGCCTGTCCTCCATGCAAATTTAGTCTTTACAGGACCAGAGTTGTTGTTTCAGAATGATCCAAAGACCACCAATCCTTTTACCACTCCCAACACCTTCCCTATTTATCTTAAGAGAGACTTGTAAGTATTAAACAAAGGGAAAACAGAGTCATCCTAGAAGAAACTTTCCTGTACCTTTGAGATACAAATGTCCTCTCTGGTCTTCTCAGGAATACTTATCTCTGCCATCTTTTTAAAATGAAAATTTTGTGGACTTCCCTGGTGGTCCATTTGGTAAGACTCCACGCTCCCAATGCAGGCAGCCCAGGTTTGATCCCTGGTCCGGGAAGTAGATCCTGCATGCATGCCACAACTAAAGTGTCCACATGCTGCAACTGAGATCCCACGTGCCACGACTAAGACCTGGCACAGCCAAAATAAATAAATAAATTAATTAAATTAATTTAATGAAAATTTTGAAAGAGGGCAAAATAATTTAGAACTAGACTTGTCAAGGATAAGTAAAAATCCTAAGTGTCTTTTCTGTAAATATTGGTTAAAAGATTTAGCTATCTAGACAAGTTAGCCTGATTTTTTCTATCTGCCACAAACCCAATTCTAACCCAACCTCTTTTGTAAACTGATGGGTTTTGCATTGCTGTACCTGACTCTGGGCTGAAATTTTAAAATGAGGACTATAAGGTGTCTCTGTTTGTCTGTGTGTTTGTATGTGTCTATGTGTGTTGTAGATGTATGATATTACCAAAATTAATTCATAAAAGAGGTCTACTTAATTGACTTAAAAGAAATTAAGTGCTTATTAAATACTCAGGAATGTAAAACTGGCCAGAATGAGTGTCAGGCTCACGTGAATAGGGAAATACTCTATTAAGTTAATATCTGATGTTAAGGTTAGTTTGTTTGTTGATCTAATTAATATAGACCTGTCTTTAGAGTCATGAACATTAAGTATAGTTATTTTACTGCACCTACGTTTAATAGAATTTAAGTGAAATCTTGTTATATCTGTTGCAAATTTGTCAGCAAGAAAAATAACTTGGTATGATGAAATTTTTATGAGTGAATTAAATGCAAATGAGATACGATCTTTTAGGTAAACTCTATAGGAATAATTACATTCTGAAAATTATCTAAAATAGTCTCTCCAGATTTTGGTAACTATTACTTGCCTCTTGGTTTTCACGAGAAATTAAAGTTTTTAAGAGTTGGAGAGTCTAATTTGAATATGTAATTAAAGCTACTAAAAGTAATAAAATATTTCACTATACAGTAAGAAAGTGGGATATATGTTTTGAATAAAAAGGAGTTTTGTGTATGGTCAGGGTGAGAGTAGATTAAACTTAATTGGGTAAATGGATTTTGTTATTAATAATAGGCTGGTGAAGGAGTAGACTTTGTTCCTCTCTGCTAAGAAAACATGTTTCCTTAGAGTGCTGCTTTCGATGACAGATTGTGTTAACTTCCTTGCCTTTCAGTGATCTGTATTTGTTTTTAAATATTCACAGTGACCTATGATTCTATCGGACTAAACGTTTTTAAAAAAACTTTTGATATTTTTGATGAACTTCCTATGAAATTCTAATTAAAGTTATTTTGACTTCAGCTAACTTTGGGATGCTTCAGAGGGCCCCTGAGATACCTCGGGGGGGGGGAAATATATATATATATATATATATATATGTTAAACTGATTAGAATTGGTTTGTATGCTAAATTATATGGAAAGCATTGTCAAATGAGTGATAAGCCTCCTCAGATTATACAGTATGAATAAATATTATTAATGTAGACATTCTAGAAATTATATAAAGTTTCTGAAATTTGTGTATGTCCTGGTATAATGTTATAATTTTAGTTATCTTAAAATGTTGAATGTAACAACTTGGATAAGCTTCTTTGCCAAGAAGAATTGCAATCAGATCTTTAAACTTGCCTTTTTAAGACCTTTATCATTCACAGACAGCTAAGCTGATCTTTTGCAAAACTGCCATGTCCTCAAGAAGTCATAGAAAGGATGTTTTGACAAAAACAGGTTTCTGGTTACTTTTAAATCATAAACTAGGTAAGAAATTTTAAAATTCTATTAAGGAAACTCCATACTGTTTTCCATAGTGGTTGTATCAATTTACATTCCCACCAACAATGCAGGAAAGTTCCCTTTTCACCACACCTTTTCCAGCATTTATTGTTTCTAGATTTTTTGATGATGGCCATTCTGACTTGCATGAGGTCATACCTCATTGTAGTTTTGATTTGCATTTCTTAGTAAATAGTGATGTTGAGCATCTTTTCATGTGCCTCTTGGCCATCTGTATGTCTTCCTTGGTGAAATGTCAATTTATGTCTTCTGCCTATTTTTTAACTGGATTGTTTGTTTTTTTGTTATTGAGCTCCCTGAGCTGTTTGTATACTTTGGAGATTAATCCTTTGTCTGTTGTTTCATTTGCAAATATTTTCTCCCATTCTGAGGGTTGTATTTTTGTCTTGTTTATGGTTTCCTTTGCTATGCAAAAGCTTTTAAGTTTAATTAAGCCCATTTGTTAACTTTTGGTTTTATTTCTGTTAGTCTAGGAGGTGGGTCATAAAAGATCTTGCTATGGTTTATGTCGGAGTGTTTTTCCTATGTTTTGCTTTAAGTGTTTTATAATGTTTGTTCTTACATTTAAGTCTTTAATCCATTTTGAGTTTATTTTTGTATATGGTGTTAGGTAGAGTTCTAATTTCATTCTCTTACATGTAATGGTCCAGTTTTCCCAGCACCACTTATTGAAGGGGCTGTCTTTTCTCCCTTGTGTGTTCTTGCCTCCTTTGTTGTAAATTAGGTGCCTATATGTGCATGATTTTATCTCTGGGCATTCTATCCTCTACCATTGTCCTATATTTCTGTTTTTGTGCCAGTCCCATACTGTCTTGATTACTGTAGCTTTTTGGTATAGTTTGAAGTCAGGGAGCCTGATTCCTCCAACTCCATTTTTCTTTCTCAAGATTGCTTTGGCTATTCAGGGTCCTTTGTGTTTCCATATGAATTGTAAAATTTTTTGTTCTAATTATGTGAAGAATGCCATTGGTAGTTTTATAGGGATTGCACTGAATCTGTAGATTGTTTTGGGTACTATAGTCATTTTCACAATATTGATTCTTCCAATCCAAGAACATGGAATATTTCTCCATCTGTTTATGTCATCTTTGATTTCTTTCATCAGTATTTATTTATAGTTTTCTGAGTACAAGTCTTTCGCCTCCTTAGGCAGTTTATTCTTAAGTATTTTATTCTTTTTGTTGCAATGGTAAATGAGAGTGTTTCCTTAATTTCTCTTTCTGATTTTTCATTGTTGGTATATAGGCTCCTTAGAAAACTAAAAATAGAACTACCATATGACCCAGCAAACCCACTACTGGGCCTATACCCTGAGAAAACCATAATTCAAAAAGACATATACCACAATGTTCATTGCAGTACTATTTACAACAGCCAGGACATGGAACCAACCTAAATGTCCATTGACAGATGAATGGATAAAGAAGATGTGGCACATATATACAATGGAATATTAGCCATAAGAAGAAACAAAATTGAGTTATTTGTAGTGAGGTGGTTGGACCTAGAGTCTGTCATACAGAGTGAAGTAAGTCAGAAAGAGAAAAACAAATACCATATGCTAACACATATATATGGAATCTATGAACAAAGAAAATGGTACTGATGAACCTAGTTACAGGGCAGGAATAAAGAGGTAGACATAGAAAACGGACTTGAGGAATTGGGGTGGGAAGGGGAAGCTGGGGCAAAGTGAGAGTAGCATCAATATATATACACTACCTAATGTAAAATTGTTGGCTGGTGGGAAGCAGCAGCATAGCACAGGGAGATCAGCTTGGTGCTTTGCTATGACCTAGAGGGGTGGGATAGGGAGGATTGGAGGGAAGCTCAAAAGGAAGGGCATATGGGGACATGTGTATGCATATGGCTGATTCGTTTTGTTTTGCAACAGAAACTAACACAGTATTGTGAAGCAATTATAGTCCAATAAAGATTTATTTAAAAAAGCAAAGAGAATGGATAAACAAAAAGTTCCTACTGTATAGCACAGAGAACTATATTCAATATCCTGTGATAAACCACAATGGAAAAGAATATGAAAAATATGTATAACTGAATCACTTTGCTGTACAGTAGAAATTAACACAACATTGTAAATCAGTTATACTTCAATAAAATAAAATTTAACAAAATCAAAAAAAGTCTAATAGAAATTCTGATTTCATAAATCTGTCAGTAAAAAGGATTAATTATATAGGACTGAGTAAACTGATGAATATGATTGCAATTTTTTGGTTTTGCCTGAAATATTAATGGCTTTTAATCTGTGTTTTTCCAGATGTAAGGAAATCTTTTCCCCTAAGTATAGGTATGACAAATTAGATAACAACAGGACTAAGGGGTTCAATATTCCCTGCCCAAGGCTGATCAATCCATTCAACAATCTCCCTTCATTGTCCCTGTACAGCAGGAAGTAGCCAAGAGCGGTCATCACCCCTTTCCCCACAAGATTGTGGAATGGACATTGACAGTCAGGAATTGTAATAGGGAAGAACAAATCTGACTCCATATTAGATCTGTTTCTTTTACTTTCAACTTTGTATTCTATTGCTTTTGCTACACGTTAATCACTAAAGTGATGTTGTCTATAGCTTAAAGTATACATAATGGCCCATCTCAGGGAACCCTGTCCCCATGCTTGAATGTTAAACTGGGATACCTTTGTTCAGCTCACAGGGAACATCCTGACCCAGCCCACCTGTGAATGGCTTCAGGAAAGAAGAAATTAACACATCCCCTCCTGAGTCTGGCTGAAATCAGGAGATATTTGAAATAACTTATAACCTATATTGCCTTTTTTGTTGTTTCTTGCATTAACAAAAGTGTGACTGAGCCTCTGGTAAAATGATAATATGTAGTTCCTTATGAGACCAATGATTATAATAATGTAACTCTAAATATGGGAAGAAGAAAAGGAGGGAATATTTTCCTGGACCATAAGAGACTAGTAAGGTAAGTGGTCCAGAGACTTTTGGCACTAAGGCCTAGCCCAGTGATAGCACATTGAGTGGCCTACGAATGAAGTCTTTGCCAGACCTGGGAATGAGAATTCCTAGCACCATGGGATGAAATAGTCATGAAATGCCCCCTAAACCATGGTCAAATTTAGAACCCTGAAGGGGTTGCTGGCTGAGAATTGGCACTTGCCATCTACCTCTCCACTGCAGCTGCTGACCTTCAACACCCCCTGAAAGGAATTCAGGGTAGAGATCAGGAATGAGGCACTCTGTGCTCTGGGAAAAACTGGCAGAACAGGCCTTCAGAGAGTTAGATATCTTCAGAAGATTTTATGACCCCCAATTCTTGCATCTTTTCATATCTAGAAAAGCATTAAAATCACTAATGGTGACTTCTGCTTTGGCCATTGAGAAGAGAAATGCATTTGGAAGTAAAAATGGATTGTCTGTGTCAGACTCAGATGCCACCAACCATTCTCAAAGCAGTGTCTGCTGGACTGTGGACACCTCTGTCAAGTTTATGATTAACCTCCTTATCTGAAGGTTTATTCCTTTTCTTACTCAAAACTTGCTCTCCTCAAGATTGAGGAGTATCAAAATAAAGGGGGGAATTGTACCTGAGCAAGACCCTATGGGGCCTTCCTGGGACAGGCCTTCCCCCCCATATCCTCTGGTTTAGCTCCTCTCTGAAGTACCTAGATAATAGTATTTGATGCTAATTTCCTAGTTATTTCGCAGATGTGAACCCCTCCCTGCCCCCACCAAAGGGAAGATGTTAACTACTTGATGACCATGAGCACATAGACCCAGGCCTCCTGGAGCATAAGGACTGATAAAGTTAAACCATGTTACACCACCCTGTTCTGTCATCATCAGCCATTCAGTGAACTGTGCACGATCTGATCACATACCTTGTGACCCCATCCCCTCACCTGGCTTTTAAAAATGCTTTACCAAACCCCTTTGCAGAGCTCAAGGCTTTTCAGGGCATGAGCCACCTCGTCTCCTTGCATGGCCTTGCAATAAACCTTTCTCTGCTCCAAACCCTGACGTTTCAGTTTGTTTGGACTCACTGTGCGTAGGGGACATGAAATTGTGTTAACAATACCAATGCTGTCACTAAGCTAGATCTCTCTTTCCTGCACTTATGAAAGTGATCTTTTATTTTTAACCATTAATCAATAACCATTTCAAAGGGGTGTGTGTGTAGTGTGTGTGTGTGTGTGTGTGTGTGTGTGTGTGTGTGTGTGTGTGTGTGTAGGAGGTGGGGTTTCCCCCCACCAACAAGCAATTCTCAGACACCTTGCTAGTGTCCAAGAATTCAACTCAATTCTGACACTATCTACCAGGAGACAGCATGAGATTCTGCAAGTTAAGGGTTCTGTCTCAAGACTGCCCCCCACCCCACTTTAAGTTACCAGTGCTCTGACCAAGTGCTATAAACCAGAAGTCCAGCAATCCCTTCCTCCGATTCAGTTAATTTGCTAGAAGGACTCACAGAACTCAGAGCAACTTTTTACTTACTAGATTACAAGTTTATTACAAAAGAATATAACTCAAGATCGGCCACATAGAAGAGGTGCACAGGACAAGGCATGAGGAAGGAGTGTGGAGCATCCATGCTCTCTCCCAGCACCTCCATGTGCTCACCAACCTGCAAGCTCTCCGAACCCTGTCCTTTTAGAGTTTTTATGGTGGATTCATCATGAAGGCATGATTATTAAATCATTGGCCAACCTCCAGCCATCTTCCCCTCCAGAGGTCTGGGCGTGTGCCTGGAAGTTCACCCTCTAATCAGAAGGTTGGTTGCCCTGGCAACCAGCCTCCATTCATAGGTGCTTTCTGAATGTCACCTCGTTAACATAACAAGACACCTTTATTGCTCTCATCACAGGAAGTTCCAAGGGTTTTAGGATATCTGTGCCAGGAACAGTAGAAGACCAAATACATATTTATTATAAATCACAATATCACATATCTCTCCTCTAAATTTTGTATTATTCGTAGATGCCATCAGTAAGAATTCTAAGTCTTCACCCAAGCCACTGATAAAATTAGGCAATGATAACTATTTAATTTTAATTATGGAATATTTCAAATATATGGAGGAGTACAGAAAATAAAATAACACGACTCATCCATGTTTCTACCATCCAGATTTTGCCATATTTGCTTTTGAATTTGATAATGTCACGTGAGAATGTGGGAAACTCATGGGAGAATAAACTGATACTGATCTCAGAGAGGCAGCAGTGAGCGGTGGTGTGAAGTGAGATCTGAATTCCCTGCCAAGGATTTGAACTTGCATAGCCTGGATGAAAACCAGGAATCCTAGTCACCAGACCCCCTGGCTCTTGCCGCCAGTGAAAATGCATTTCTCACGGAGGCAAAAACTGTAAAAACAGGTACAGAGTTTATTAGAGACATAGCACAACAACAAGTGGGAGAGCACACAGAGAAACAGTTTGATTAGTTAAGATAGAAGCAAGGTAAAGATGCACACCTGGAGGGAAAGGGTGTGGACATCCTCCCCAATGAGGAGGAGCACAGTAAAGAGGCAGAAGTCATGTATATAGGTCAGTTCTTCTGGGTCTTTGTTTTTCTTCTGGCCAGTCATCTTATTTTGTCCTCCCTGGCTAGTTTGTTTCAGGATTCTCCCCCTAGGTGCGCATACACCTTTCAGCCAAGATGGATCTTGGTGATGCAAAGGCATCTGGGAGAAGCAAGACTCATTATGGCCTGGTGTTGTCCCCTGACTTTTGACCCCCAAGGAGCCTTCCTGCGCATGTGTAGTGTCTCCCTTGTCCCAGGGAAGGGCGGAGTGGGGGGGAAGTGGTATTCTCTTGATCCTTTACTCAAATAAGGTTTTGCCCCTCTTTGTTCTTGCCATGACTGCTATCTTAAGGTGTCCACAGAGACAAAACCTATTTACCCTGCATCTGTTGTTACTTCTATTTTGGAGGGCAAACAGGAGGCTGATTGTAAATGCCTAACCTGGAGCCCACCTACCTTCTGTCTCAGGAAATGCAAACAGAATGCTATTGTAATTGTCCGGCCTGAAGTCCACTTTTTTCCTGCCTCAATTCTACCACTTTGAAGAGAGACCATAGGCAATTCAAATAGAGTTAAAAATGGAGACATCCATACCCTAAAAAACAAAATTCAACTAAGAAAAGTTAAAGATCTAATTGTCTTTACTTAATGGTTCAGCAATCAGGCAGCAACCCATCTTAGCAGATAGAAAGGAATGCCAAGGAACTGTATAAAAATGGAAGGTTCTTATAGGCAGAAAGTGGTGGAAGACAGAAATTTCTAGAAAAGAGTGGATTGTTTCAGGCAAGTTCAACTTCCTTTGTGGGAAGGGGTCTATGCATTTATGATTCACTACCCTCAGTTAGGAGGAAGGAATTAAAATTTAATATTTATTCAGCACATATTACAGATCAGGCACTGTGTTAAACAATTTACATACATACTATATAACTCAATCCTCACAGCAAGTCTGTAAAATAGGTATTATTAGTATTGTTCCCACTTACAGGGATAGGTAAGGGCCTATCAAGCAGATAACCTCACTAGGGCTGATCAGGTAATTCCAGACTAACTAGTTAAACGTCACATTCCTGGGAGAGGCTAGACCTGCAAGTAGGTTAGATATTGTCTTGGTTTGCTGATGTGGGACTTAGCACAGCTGACTCCATTTTGGAACCCTTATTTTATTTTTTTAACACCTATAACTGAGAGATTTCATTTCTAGGTGTGCACCTGAAATAAAGTCTCTCAGAAGCACATAGACCTAAGTACTAGAATGTACATTGTAGTAACAAAATATTGGGAATGACTTAAACATCCATCAATGTAGTATATTCATAAAATGAAATATTGTTATTAAGATTGATCAAAGGGATAAATCTCAAATATATAACATTGAATGAAAAAAGCAAGTTGTAAAAAGATATACCCTGATATGAAACTATTTATGTGAGTTTAGAAAAAGAAAAAATAATACAGTTATTAAAGTACTAGATGCTGCAGGTGACTTTGGGGTCCCGCTGACCTGGGTCAAATCCTGGCTTTGAGCTTTACAGCCACAGGCAAGTTGCACAAACTCCCTGAACATCAGTGTCCTCATTTAGTAAATGGAAACAATAACAATGCCTATTTTACAGACTTGCTGTGAGGATTGAATTATAGTATGTACGTAAACTGTTTAGCACAGTGCCTGCCTGATCTGTAATATGTGTTGAATAAATATTAAATTTTAGTTCCTTTCTTCCTGAGGCTAGTGAAACATAAATAGAAATGGGTAGGAGTAGAAAATGATAGGCTGGGAGGGCAGGGAGGAAGCCAAATCAGTGTCGTATTCACAACTGGTCCTGGGAATAGCATAATGGGTGAGAAGAACCCCATGAGTGAGAAAGTGCACACAAGCAGAAGGTAGGGAGTGAAACAGCTGGAAGCATTCAGGGAAAAACAACCCAATGCAGTTGAGCGGGTAACCCAATCCAGTGGAATGAGCTGGGAAGCAGGCAAAATGGAAACCAAGAGAAGAAAACACATTTGTGCTCTTGGAAGTAAATGCAAGTGGAAAAAAAAAACGCTTAGACATGGAGTGAGCAGGCTTGACCTGCATCCCTGCCTTGCCTTTAAGAGCTTCCCAGCCCCTGGGTCCACCTTTTGTAGGTTACATCTTTCTTAACCCTCTTCAGTTTTACTCAGGTTTCTGTCTGGAAACCAATGGAATATAATGGCTCATGCCTCTCTAGAAATGTTACCAAATCAAACCTGGGTCCACTCGCCCTAAAGTCAATCTACTGACACTGGGTTGTGGTGAAGAAAAGTGCAGCTTTTATTTACAGGACACCAAGCAAGGAGTCCAAGGCAGCTTGTGCCCCAAATACCCCAACTCCCCAGTGGGTTTCAGGAAAGCATTTTTAAAGGCCAGGTGAGGGAGGAGCGTCCCAGTAAATGTGATCAGCTTGTGCACAATTCTCTGATTGGTTGATGGTGAGGTAACAGGGTGGTGTCACTGGGGTTAACATTATCAATCCTTAGGCACCAGTAGGTCTGGGGGCTATGTGCTCATGGTCATCAAGTAGTTAGTCTTCCATTTGGTGGGGGCTTTAGCATCTATAAAACAATTCAAGAAATGTGCATCAGATACTCTTATCTAGGTACATCAGAGAGGAGCTAAAGGAGAAAGGGGGAAGGGGTCCATCTCAGGAAGGCTCCATAGGGTCCTGCTCAGTTACAGAAACATCTAACCTACCTGTGCTTTCAAGGAATGCATAAACTGTGATGACCTTACAAAATCTTATACTGACAAAAATCCTGAAATTATAGTGTGGGGGCATTCAGAGATAACTCATTGCTTCAGGTGGAGAACAAATTCTGGTCAAGGTAACAACGCTTATAACCTTTTAACTTGAAAATTGTTTTCTATTCTCCAAAGTACTTTCCCCATCTTCTATCCCTCCATTAAATAGATCCCCCTTTGTCCTCAAAATTTAAGACCAATTCCTTGGTTCAAGCCTCAAGAAACACCATAATTTTACCGGAACCCATCTTTTTAATCTATCCAACCTATTTTCTCCTGTTTCTATTCACCAGCCATTCCCCAGGTTGATTGCTACATCACCATATCCTGCCATTCCCCCACACTCACTGATTGTTTTCCCATCTTTGCATCTTTCAACATGCTGTTCCCTTCATCTATTTCCTCCCATTACTACGTGTCCAAATTTACCCATTCTTCATGATCTACTTAATGCATTTGTTTTCTAGAATTTTCCTAGATACGCTTCCCTTTCTCCTCTAGCTGGACATAACTATTCAATTCCATTTTACTTAAGAAACTATTGAGCTAAGTAGGCATGAGGGAGACAAAAAGGAATAACATATGGTCTGTCTCCTTCATCAGCTACCATGTATTTAGGAGGGCAGGTACATTAACCAAGTTACAAATGAGACATCAGCAAAGTAATCAAGGACCTGCAGGGCCACCAAGGAGCCCATCATCTCTTGCCTCCTAACTTGTCTGATTCTTTGCTTGCTCACTCCCAACCTTACAATTCCTTCTGCACCTAGAAGTCAGAATGATCATTTAAATATTCATCAGATATGATTTTCCTCTACTTAAAATCCTCCAGAGCTTTGCTATTGTGCTTGGAATAAAATCCAAACCTATCACTCTGACTTAGTCTTTCGAAACAGGACCCTGCCTACCTTTCTGACCTTCTCACCCCATTATCTTCCCCTCTCACTTTGCTCCACAACACTAACCTTTCCGTTCCTTAAGCTGGCCAAATATTTCCCTTCTTAAGACTTGACATCAATATCCCCCCTTTCCTTTATCTACAATAACTCTTCCTGCTCTTTCCTGTTATTTAGGTATCAGTTTAAATACCTGGTTGATGAGAACTTCTCTGACCAAACCAGCCTAAATCAGCTCTTCAGTTACTCTCTTCCAGCTTATTGCTGTCATTTTTCCTTTTTTGGCTAGTTATCATCTATCTCTCCCACTAATATCAGCTGTAAGAGGACAAAGGCTGTGCCATGTTGTCCACAGTGTAGCCCCAAGACCTGGAACAAGGCCTGGTGAAGAGTTGGCACTCAGTAAACATTTGTTGAATGAACAGAAGGGAAGGTTTCATAGAAGAGTTGATAAGAGAAGTTCACTGGTGCAGGGAAGGACATTTTGGGCAAAGGGACTAGCACAAGTGAAAAGAAATGATGAGGAGAATGGTTAGACAGCCTTCTGTACTTCCCAGTTGTGGCACTTGGCCCATTTCATTAGAATTGCTTGCCTACTTGGCTATTTTCCCAAAGATTTTGTTTCTGAGACTAGGGGACTTGTCTATCTAGATCACCACTGCATTTTCAGTGTTCCAGCCCATTGTGAGTTCCCAAGAGTTATGGAATGAATAAAAGGTCTAAAAGGAGGAGAAGCTGGATATAACCCTCATTGTTAAGGCCCTTGGATGTTGAACAAAGGAGTTTATATTTTGTCCTGTAAAAAAGGGGGAGCCATTGAAATTTTATCTTGTGGTGTTTTTAGTTTATTATTTTTTAAGTAATTGTTTAGCTATTTATTTTTTAACTTTTGATTTTGAAATAACTACAGGTTCCCAGGAGGTTAACAAAGAAAGGTACAGGGAAATCCCATGTACAATTCCCCCAGCCTCCTTCTATACAACTATGGTGATATAAGATATTAAACCACAGTACAATATTAAAAATTGTACCAAGAAATTGACATTGGCACAATTCATAGAGCTTATTCAGATTTCATCAGTTCATATGCACTAATCTGTGTGTGTGTTTGTGTAGCTCTAAGAAATTTTATCACGTGTAACCTTGAGTAACTACCATCACAATCAAGATAATTGTGCTATCACCACAAGACTCCCTTGACTCATTCCCAATACTTGGCAACCACCAATCTGTTCTTCATCTCTTTAAATAGAGAGTTATTTCATGATTGTTAAATAAATGGAATCATGCTATCTCATGCCTGTTGAGATTGGCTTTTTTTCATTCAGCATAATCTCCTTGAGTTTCAAACAAGTTGTGGTGTGTATCAAGAGTCCATTTCTCAGCTAACATCATACTCAACAATGAAAAGCTGAAAACATTTCCTCTAAGATCAGGAAGAAGAAAAGGATGTCCACTCTCACCACTTTTATTCAACATAGTTTTGGAAGTCCTAGCCACAGCAATTAAAAAAATAGAAATAAAATAATCCAAATTGGAAAGGAAGAAGTAAACTGTCACTGTTTGCAGGTGATGTGATACTATACATAGAAAAATCCTAAAGACAACACCAGAAAACTACTAGAGCTCGTTAATGAATTTGGTAAAGTTATAGGATACAAAATTAATATACAGAAATCTGTTGCATTTCTTTACACTAACAGTGAAGTATTAGGAAGAGAAATTGAGGAAACAATCCCATTTACCATTGCATCAAAAAACTACAATACCTAGGAATGAACCTACCTAAGGAGGCAAAAGACCTGTACTCTGAAAACTATAAGACACTGATGAAAGAAATTGAAGATGACACAAACAGATGAAAAGATATAACATGTTCTTGGATTGGAAGAATCAATATTGTTAAAATGACCATACTACTCAAGGCAATCTACAGACTCAATGCAGTCCCTATCACAATACGAAGAGAATTTTTCACAGAACTGGAACAAATAATTTAAACATTTGTATGGAAACACAAAAGATCTTGTTTAGTCAAAATAATCTTGAGAAGGAAAAACACAGCTGGAGGAATCATGTTCCCTGACTTCAGACTATCCTACAATACTGTAGTAATCAAAACAATATGATAGTGGCACAAAAATAGACACAGATCAATAAAATAGGAGAGCCCAGAAATAATTAATTATTAATTAATAATTTATTGGTCAATAATAATTTGGTCAATTAATCCATGACAAAGAAGGCAAGACTATACAATGGAGAAAAGACAGTCTCTTCAGTAAGTGGTGCTGGGAAAACTGGACAACTACATGTAAAAGAATGAAATTAGAACACTCTATAATACCATATACAAAAATAAACTCAAAATAGATTAAAGATCTAAATGTAAGGCCAGAAACTATAAAACTCCTAGAGGAAAGCATAGGCAGAACACACTTTGACATAAATCACAGCAATACTTTTTTGGATCAGTCTCCTAAAGTAAAGGAAGTAAAAGCAAAAATAAACAAATGGGACCTAATTAAATTTTAAAAAGCTTAAATTAAAAGCTTTTGCGCAGGAAAGGAAACCACTGAAGAAATGAAAAGACAACCTACTGAATTTGAGAAAATATTTGTAAGTGATATGACCAATAAAGGATTAATATCCAACATGTATAAACAGCTCATACAACTCAATATAAAAAAAAAAAACTCAGTTAAAAAATGGGCAGAAGACTTGAATAGACATTTTTCCAAAGAGGAAATGCAGATGGCGAACAAGCACACAAAAAGATGCTCAAC
The DNA here is from genome assembly GCF_963455315.2 of Globicephala melas. Classification (NCBI taxonomy): domain Eukaryota; kingdom Metazoa; phylum Chordata; class Mammalia; order Artiodactyla; family Delphinidae; genus Globicephala; species Globicephala melas. The sequence goes on from NC_083321.1 coordinate 86,324,975, forward strand.
ATCGGTAATCATCAGGGAAATGCAAATCAATACCACAATGAGATATCACCTCACACCTGTCAGAAAGACTATCATCATAAAGAACAAAAATAAGGGCTTCCTTGGTGGTGCAGTGGTTGAGAGTCCGCCTGCCGATGCAGGGGACACGGTTTCGTGCCCTGGTCTGGGAAGATCCCTCATGCCACGGAGCGGCTGGGCCCGTGAGCCATGGCCGCTGAGCCTGCGCGTCCGGAGCCTGTGCTCCGCAACGGGAGTGTCCACAACAGTGAGAGGCCCGCGTACTGCAAAAAAAAAAAAAAAAGAACAAAAATAACGTTTGTTGGTGAGGATGTGGAGAAAAGGGAACCCTGTACACTGTTGGTGGGAATGTATATTGGTGCAGCCACTGGGGAAAACAGTATGGAGGTTTCTCAAAAGACTAAAAATAGAAATACCATATGATCCAGCTATTCCACTCCAGGATATATATCCAAAACAAAAACAGAAGCAATAATTCAAAAAGACACACACACCCAATGTTCACAGCAATTGCCAAGACATGGAAGCAACTTGTGTCCATCAGATGAATGGATAAAGATGTGGTATACACACACACACACATACGTATACACATATGAAATAGTGTCATATGCAGCAACAAGTATGGCCTTGGAGGGCATTATGCTAAGTGAAATAAGTCAGACAGAGAAAGGCAAATGCTGTATGATATCACTTATATGTGAAATCTAAAAAGTAAAACAAACTAGTGAATATAACAAAAAAGAAGGAGACTCACAGATACGGAGAACAAAATAGTGGTTACCAGTGGGAGGTGAGGGGTGATATAGGGATGGGGGAGTGGGAGGTACAAATTATTGGGTGTAAGATAGGCTGCAAGGATGTGTTGTACAATAGAATATACCCAATATTTAGAATATGGCCAATATAGCCAATATTTTATAATAACTGTAAATAGATTATAATGGTTAATAATTTTTTAAGAAGTTCATTTCTTTTCATTGCTGAGTAGTGTTCCACAGTATGTTTGTTTGACCATTCTGCTTTCATAAGACGTTTGCAGTTTCCAGAAGATTTTTCACTAAGGGAGTAGCATGCTGAGGTTTGTCTTCTAAGGAAAGAATTCTAGTGGCAGGAGGAGGAACTGGACTGAAATGAGAGTTAACATAAAGAAGAGAAAGGGGGACAAATAGGAAGTCATTTTCATAGTAGGAGAGAGAGATGAGGGCTGGAATTAAGGAAGTGGCAATGAGTGAAGAGGAGGTAATGGATTCAAGAGATATTGCTGAGGTAGACTTGAGAGAAAGGGGTTTGTGATGGATTTGATGTAGAAGGGAAGGGAGAGGAAGACTCAAATATCACTTCAACTATCTGGCTTGGGTGCTTGCAAGATCAGCAATCCTACAAACTATAAAATGGTGTTCAGGAGAAAGAGACATTTGGAGAGGGGATAATGAGTCCTATTTTGGACACCAAGAGTTTGAGAGGCTTAGCAATAGATCCAAGTAGAGGTGAACAGTGGCTCAGGAGAGCATTCTGGGCAGGAGATCAAATGCAGAAGCTACCAGAATACAAGTTACATTTGAATCTATGGGATGGATGAGATTGTCCAAGAAGTGACAGAAAGTTTAACAGAAGGCTGAAGACATAACCTTGGGAACATTCACATTTAATGCTGCCAAGTTATAAAACACGAGAGGGAAACTTATTGTACCGCAGTAAGGTATTCACTGTGTGATCTTTGCAGGAGTAGGTCAGTAGACAGAAGCTTGGTGGGGCAGGTGAAGTAAGAAAAGAGAGGAGAAGCAGTGAAGGCAAGAAGCATAACATGAGCCTTTGAGAAGTTTGGCAACAAAGGTTGAGAGAGAGTCAGGGTGGGACAGGATCTGCGGTACTCATCAAGAGCCCCAGGACACCTGGCTCTTCCTGTGACCATGGGCACACATACTACCCTTCAGGTATATCTTTTTTGTGCATCCACACACGATCCTGGGAACTCCTCTTGCCACTGTGCTCAAGAAGCTGCTACCAATTTATCCAAATAGCTCTTGACTAACACCTACTTGCCATTTGGGGGTCACCAAGGAATGTTGCTTTAGGACTCTGAAAAATGAACAAGTCTGTGAGTTAAGGACAAGCTAATGAATGAGGAGAGAAAAGGTAGAGAGCATGAGCATTGGCATAGCTGATGGAGCAAGGGCCCTGAGGTGGGGGAGAGCATTAAATGGAGAGGTCAGTCTTGGAGAAAGAATATTCCTTTCCTCTGAATCAGAAAGTAATTGGTTAAGGTGGGGAGAGGTGATAGAGGTTGGGATGCTCAGGGAGGGGTCTGAGGCCACAATTTTCTCAGTGAGGTAGGCGGTCATTGCAATCAGAAACAAGAAAAGAGGGGCTGTTTGATTGCTTGAAGAGAGTGATAAAGATCCAGAGCAACCCTCTTTCTCTATAGTACCAGCCACCAACTGACCTACTACAGTATCTGTCTGAATTTTGGCTCTCTTTCCTCAATGGGATATAAACTCCATGCAGACAACATGTTGTTCTTATTCACTTTATATCCCCAGAAGTTAGAACAGTGTCTGATACATAGTAGGGCTCAATGACTATTTATTGAATGGATGAAAGAGGAGGAGTAGAATGGTGAGAATCACAGAGGACCCAGCTGAGGCTGGAAGTAATCATTCCCTCTCCTGAGTGGCCCTCTCACCTGCACTCATCTCTGGCTGCCTTGTGAATGAGTTATTTACAGTCACATCTTGTCTCTGTCCTGCAGTGAACATTCTTCAGGACCAAGTCTGCAACTATCCTGGTGTGTGCACAACACAGGCTGAATGAATGGACATGTAAATAGAATGCTAAGCAGCTTTGGCTGTTGCAAAGGTCCTTTTCACGTTGCATTAAAATCCAGCCTCTTGCGACGTCTATACATTGGTTGAAGTTTTGCAGTTTGGAATAAATAAAGCCTATTTGTTCTTCCTTTAGATAGCCCTTCAAATATTCAAATGGTTGTGGTGTCTTCCACACTCTCGCCTCAGTAAAGGCAAGTGATGATGTTTGTAACTGTCCCTCATATGACTGGTTTCCAAACCCCCTGATACCCTGATCTCCCTGGGATGGGAACTCTTTGACCCTAGGGGTTGTTTAGACAGCATCAGTCTATGCCTCCATGGGGAATCCAGGCATCCTAGGTCTAGAAGAATATAGGTATGGCCTGAGGCCCTGTCTTTATCACCCCTTCCCAAAGTTTTAAAGTCAAGCTCTGTGTGAGGTCAAGTGAATCCTAAAATTAGGAGTGAGTCTGTCATTGGAGCTGACTTCTGTGCCAACAATGAGGCACCTCCCTACCCAGCATGACGGTGACCCTGGGCCTGTTAAACAAGCTGCAGTCTGCAGAGAGTTGTGCTTTATTCCTTTTTGGACAACAGAGGGAGATGACTGGCAGGCACCTCTGGTATTCCCCCTTTGAGTTTTAACAGATGAAGATAATAAATAAGGGGTCAGTATACTCCTGGGGTGTGGGTGAGAGACACAGCCTTCTCAGCACCACTATGCAGAATGGTTGAAGTTGTTTTGCTGAAACTCTCCTTTGTCTTTACCTCTCAGGGCCAGGCTACTTGGGGAGTTCATTACGCAGATCTCACGTTGCAGTCAGAGGGAAAGAAAGTGGCCTCTAAAAAACAAGGCCGTAACCCTGTAGCTAACCCAATGAGGTCCATTAAAAAAAAAGTTATTGAGATCAAATTAATGTACAATAAAATACATAGGTCTTAAGCATTCAATTAGAAGAGTTTTGATAGTTTTAGACACCTGTGTAACCACTACTCAAAGTAAGAGATAGAACATTTCCATTAGCTCCCAAATTTCCTTTGTGCCACTTTGCAATCAACTCCACCACCCTCCTGCCCACTTTCTGACTTCTATCACTATCAGCTCGTATTTTCTGTTCTTGGACTCCATATAACTGGAATCACAGAATAGGCATGTTTGTGTGTGTCCTCTTGTTCAACATAATGTGTCTGAAATTTTATCATATTGTACATATCAGTAGGTTATTCCTTTTTAATGATGAATAGTATTCCATTTCATGAGTAGGTCATATATATTATCCATTCTCCTATCAATGTGTTGTTTAAAGTTTTTGGCTATTATGAATAAAAGCTGCAATAAAAGTTGCAACTCCTGTTAGGTAGTGAAAAACAGTGAATGTACTTTAACCTTATGAGAAATTGGCTAACAGTTTCAAAGTGAATGAGCCATTTATACATGCCCTAGTAATGTATGTGCATTCAGTTGCTCCACATCCTTTAGTGCTGTCAGTCATTTAAATTTTATCCATTCTAGTGGGTCTGTAGTGTTACCTCGTTGTAGTTTTCATTAGCATTTTCTTATGAATAATGAGGATGAGTGCTTTCTCACATGCGTTTTGGCCATTTTTATATCTCTTTTGGTGAAGTATCTTTTCAAATCTTTTGCCCATTTTATAAATTGAATTACTTGCCTTTTTATTCTTGATTTGTAGGATTTCTTTATATATTCTGGATTTGTAAGATATGTGCTGTATATATTTTTTCACAGTCTATGGACTATCTATTAATTTTCTTGACCATTTCTTTTGACGAGGAGAATGGTTTAATTTTGATGATATCAATTTTTTTCTTTTATTGTTAGTGCAGGATGGTTTAATTTTCATGTGAGAGGTTGTTTTTAGCCATGAGACATGGTATGTCTAGGAGCCCCAAAAGAGTCTTGGATAATTGGGAGTGGGTGAGAGATATAGACCCTTCACCTACTAAGGGTACAACAGCCCCACAGCTTGCTGCTTTGAAAAGGCACCAAGTTAGTGAGTAATAAGGAGATCTGGGTTCAAGCCCTGGCTCAGCAATTTACTAATTGAGTAACCAATTTATTCATCTGCAAAATGGGGGTAATCATGCTTGCTCATGACATCATAGTGGGCTTTGAATAGTGGAATTTGAATAAACTCTGAAAGCCATAAAGTACTCCACAGATGGTCATGAGTATTATCATGACCACCTGTCGAGTATCAATTAATTAATATCAATATCAATAATTACCACTATTATTATCCTCAGCCCTCCCATCGTCCATTACCCTGCTTGTGTTATCTTATCCTTCCTCTCCACCCAGCCCTCACTCCTGAGCACCTCATTGCTCAAGAGCATCTTTCTTAGGGGACAGGCAGGAAGGAAAGATTGCAAAACTCAAACCCATCTCATCTCTTGTTTGTATTTCCAGTAAAAGTCCTTGAGGTCTGTTAGTCCCATAGGGCTGTGCTGGGCTCTGCAATAGGAGGGCTATGAGAGGGCTTGAGAGGCTGACAGATAATGGAGATTCCCATGGGGCAAACCCCGAGCGGCTGACATGCCGTCTTGCCTTTTCACCTCTAATGTCTCCTCTCCTTGTTTTCTGCCTGCACATCTCAATTTTTCACATACTTTTCCACCAAAAGAAAATCTCATTTATGTGATTGTAGGTAATTATTTTTTCAGGAGACAGACCTTATTTCCCCCTAAGTTAACATACTAAGTTCATGAATTACAACTAAAAGTAAGGGATGCTGCTGCTGTTGTTGCCATTAGCCTGTACATTTTTATAATTGGCTTTTTAAATGTTGAAACTATGTGGGTATCTACTTTCCTGCCTCTGAGGGGCCCAGGCAGTTGGGGACCCTGACAGGGAGTTCCTGCTTGTTGCAGTTAGTGTCTTTCAGAAAAGCTACATAGAGGGAATTTTTTTTTTTTCTTCAAGGCACAGTTTTCCTTCTTAGAAGGAGCAAAGGAAGCAGGCAGGGAATCTCTTTATGAAGTAATCTGTAAATTTGTGATGGTAATGATCTATTTCCAAGCTTGGGATACTTGGAAAACACCCTCATTACATGCCTGCTGAGCTGGTGGCTTAGGGCTCCTTAGACCCAGAAGTGCTGAGCTGGGACATACACACCAGAGCTCCTCAGGTGGCCACCCACTGGCCAAACCTGGGGTCCACCAGACTGTGGTAACCCTGGAATCTTCCCCAAAGATGGAAAATGCTGTCTCTTCTGGTCTGGGCCTGATAGCACAGGGGTCAGTCTTTGTTATCTTCCTCTAGAAGATGCTTAAAGCATAAAGCTGTCTAAGAAAGTCTACAGTCTTGTTTTTCATCTCCTGAATTTATGGAGGAGTGGAAAAACTCCAGACCAAATTTTTGAATCTAGGCCCTTTCCCCACTCCAAGATGGGACCTCCAGGGCTTACCAGGACATGTGACCTGCCTAAGTCACCTGAGACTAAATTGGGAGAGGGAGGAAGTGAAGGCAAGATAAATGGTCCTCACCTGGCTACAGCATCACTAAACAATGAATCCAGCAAACAGAGGGTGTTAAGGGAAGTGGCATGATCCTCAAGGCTTCAAAGCAGGAGTGGTCTCTGTTCTCTGTGTGGATCTGACAGAGGAGAGTTGGAAGGTCAGGGGAGGCAGCAAAGATAAGCCAGCGGCTGGGGGTCACATTACAAAGCTGAAAGGAAGAAGTGGAGAAACCAAGAACAGGCAAAAGAAAGATCAGAGAGAGCTATTATTATGTAATATGCCCATTGCAGACAGACAGGCGGCACTGGCCCTTCATCTTTCTTAACCTTAGATTCCAAGAAAGCCTTTGTTGTAGCCTGATCAGTCACACACAGTCACAGGCTGGGGTGAATGTCAAAGTCCCGGTAAATCCTACTCTGGACAAGAGGGTAAACTTGGGAAACATCTGAAACATTTTCAGGTTAGGGAACTGACACACTCAGCCCTATCCTAGTTATCATCTTCCCAAACTTAGCTCCCTTCTGTTGCCCCCAACTCCAAACCAAGCACCTGAGAGGACAGTGGGAAAATAGGGTTGCTGCCAGCACCACAACAGCAACACGTATGAGGCCGCAACCTGCCCACATACTTGGCAGGCAGCACCCTAGACTCATGCCAACTCGAGCTGGGTGAAAAGTGAAAAACCAGTGCATCAAAGAGCTGCTTTGTCTATGTGACACCAAAACAACCAATTGTTTACACTGGTACCACATGGGGCCAAGAGCTGTTTTGACTGAAACCAGCTCCTTTGACTTTGTGCATCGCCCATAGCCTGCATTTCACACCACATGGAGGGAAGGTTAGAGCAGTAGGTCAGATCACCTCTCAGACCCAGCCCAACTGAGATGGGCTCTGTTTGTGTGTCCCCCTCTTACAGGACCAAGTGTTGCTTTGTCCACTGCCACAGCTCTGAGTGTACACGTGGTAACAGCAGGTGTCCTTGAATGGAACACATCACAGATGGGAGAGAGGTAAAGGAACAACGCAGTGTGCTTGCAACCAAGAGGATGGAAACCAGAGCTGAACAGGGACAGATGCTCAGCTAACAGTTTGGCATTTGAGAAATGTCTTAGGGAAGCTAATCACAACCTGGACTTAGCTTAACCCATTTGTGGGTTCTAAGCAAGTCTTGAATGAGCAGCTTCTCAGGTAGGCAAATGCCAGGGATGAATGTGGACCATGGGAGACACAGAGAAACACCTGCCACTTCCTGCTATGGAACCTGTGCCAGGTGTGGCCTCTCTGGGGGTCATTTGAAGTTGGCCTTTTGATTTCTTGGGCCCCATTAAATGGCTCTGATTTTAGATAATATTCTTAATCTTTTGACAAAATCTAGAGAAAACAAGGAAAAAGACCACAAAATATCTAAGACATCAGATTAATTTTCCCTCTCCTGCACACACACAGTGTTTTAAATTTTCTGACAGTTTTCCCAGTCATCACATTGCCAGGAAAGCTCTTGCCCTAGATACCCACAAACTTACCACCTGCCTCCCCTCAGTTCCTTCAATTCCACTTAAGTGGTCCTTCTCAGAGAGACTTTCCTGGACACCTGGTCTAAACTTCACCATCACCCTCTGCTCCTGCCAATTCCATCTTCCTACCCTGCTTTATTTTTCTCTTGGACATTTACCATCATCTAACACACTAAATATTTACTTATTTGTCTTATCTGTTTTCTGCCTTCCCCCCACTAGAATGTAAACTCCAGGAGGGCAGGGAGTTTTTCCATGTACCCTGCTGGTTCACTGCTGTATGCAGCCAGGACAGCACCTGGTGCAGAGTGAATGATCAATATGTATTTGTTGAATGAGTTAGTAATTGCTTTCTGTCCTTCAAGTAGAGCAGATATCTCCATTTTACAATTGAGGACTTTGAGGCAGAGAGCCTCCATGCTCCTGACCTCCAGGGTTTTGAAAAAGAAATATTTCTTGCAAAATAAAAACTATTTTTTTTCTTGGAGTATAATTGCTTTACAATGTTTTGTTAGTTTCTTCTGTAGAGCAAAGTGAATCAGCTATATGTATACATATATCCCTTCCCTCTTGAGCCTCCCTCCCACCTCCCCCCACATCCCACCCCTCTAGGTCATCACAGAGCACCGAGCTGAGCTCCCTGTGCTGTACAGCAGCTTCCCATTAGTTACCTATTTTATGCATGGTAGTGTGTATATGTTAATGCTATTCTCTCAATTCGTCCCACCCTCTCCTTCCCCCCACTGTGTCCACAAGTTCATTCTCTGTGTCTGTATCTCTTTTCCTGCCCTGAAAATAGGTTCATCAGTAACATTTTTCTAGATTCCATATATATGTGTTAATATATGATATTTGTTTTTCTCTTTCAGACTTACTTCTCTCTGTAAGACACTCTCTAAGTTCATCCACATCACTACAAATGACCCAATTTCATTCCTTTTAATGGCTGAGTAATATTCCATTGTATATATGTACCACATCTTCTTTATCCATTCATCTGTTGATGGACATTTAGGTTGCTTCCATGTCATGGCTATTATAAATAGTGCAGGAATGAACATTGGTGTACATGTATCTTTTTTTTTTTCACACACACACACACACACACACTGTATTTTATTTTTACAAGAGATAAAAAAAACTGACACCAAGCATTGTAAGTTGATGACCACAACAAAAGCAACAAAGATTGTAATTACCAAACACGAAACACACTCATACTCTGTCATAATATTGACATTCAGTCCAGTAATCCTCCACTGTAACAGCTCCTTTACTTTGCAGTGAAAATTGATTTGTATATTTTTTGTCTCTAAGCCCTTGTGTGATTTTTTTTTATTCAAACAGAAAGTCACAAAAATTATAATCATCCTCATCAGTTCACTAAGTCCCATGTATTTATTTTTTTTATCTTGATCTTTTGTTAGCACTTTTATGAATTCATCAGTTTTCCATTAGAGTTCTGAAAATGCTAATTCATTCAGTTCAGCAGTATAGTCAGTTACCAGAAACCTGGACTTGTCAGAGTCTTTTCCATGAATTCCTTAAAGATGAAACCCTTTTATAGGAACATTTTTGCAAAAGAATCAGAGTACACCCAGAACTGTCTGTAAATGACAAAAGACTTAAAAATGACCACGGTTAAAGATCTGATGAAAGTTCATAATAATGCAATTGACAAGGAAATTTAGTAATTTCTGAGATATACATTTTAAAGTAATAACTAGAATTATGACTTATAACATTATACCAGAACATATAAGATTTTTAGAAATTTCATGTAATGTCTGAAACATTTATATTAACATATTTCCATACAAATAACCCAAAGAAAGTTTAGTGTTAGTTGGTTTTTGTTGTTTGTTTTTCTATACTGCAGGTTCTTATTAGTCATCAATTTTATACACATCAGTGTATACACGTCAATCCCAATCGCCCAGTGCAGCACACCATCATCCCCACTCCACGACAGTTTTCCCCCCTTGGTGTCCATACGTTTGTTCTCTACATCTGTGTCTCAACTTCTTCCCTGCAAACCGGTTCATCTGTACCATTTTTCTAGGTTCCACATACAGGTGTTAATATATGATATTTGTTTTTCTCTTTCTGACTTACTTCACTCTGTATGACTGTCTTTAGATCCATCCACGTCTCAACAAATGACTCAATTTCGTTCCTTTTTATGGCTGAGTAATATTCCATTGTATATATGTAGCACTTCTTCTTTATTCATTTGTCTGTTGATGGGTATTTAGGTTGCTTTCATGACCTGGCTATTGTAAATAGTGCTGCAATGAACATTGGGGTGCATGTGTCTTTTTGAATTATGGTTTTCTCTGGGTATATGCCCAGTAGTGGGATTGCTGGGTCATATGGTAATTCTATTTTTAGTTTTTTAAGGAACCTCCATACTGTTCTCCATAGTGGCTGTATCAATTTACATTCCCACCACAGTGCAAGAGGGTTCCCTTTTCTCCACACCCTCTCTAGAATTTGTTGTTTCTAGATTTTCTGATGATGCCCATTCTAACTGGTGTGAGGTGATACCTCATTGTAGTTTTGATTTGCATTTCTCTAATAATTAGTGACGATGAGCAGCTTTCCATGTGCTTGTTGGCCATCTGTATGTCTTCTTTGGAGAAATGTCTATTTAGGTCTTCTGTCCATTTTTGGATTGGGTTGTTTGTTTCTGTAATATTGAGCTGCATGAGCTGTTTATATATTTTGGAGATTAATCCTTTGTCCATTGATTTGTTTGCAAATATTTTCTCCCATTCTCAGGGTTGTCTTTTCATCTTGTTTATGGTTTCTATTGCTGTGCAAAAGCTTCGAAATTTCATTCAGTCCCATTTGTTTATTTTTGTTTTTATTTCCATTACTCTAGGAAGGGGATCAAAAAAGATCTTGCTGTGATTTATGTCAAAGAGTGTTCTGCCTATGTTTTCCTCGAAGAGTTTTATAGTGTCCAGTCTTACATTTAGGTCTCTAATCCATTTTGAGTTTATTTTTGTGTATGGTGTTAGGGAGTGTTCTAATTTCATTCTTTTACATGTAGCTGTCCAGTTTTCCCAGCATCACTTATTGAAGAGACTGTTTTTTCTCCATTGTATATCTTTGCTTCTTTTGTAATAGATTAGTTGACCATAGGTGCATGGGTTTATCTCTGGGCTTTCTATCTTGTTCCATTGTTCTATGTTTCTGTTTTTGTGCCAGTACCATATTGTCTTGATTACTGTAGCTTTGTAGTATAGTCTGAAGTCAGGAAGTCTGATTCCTCCAGCTCCGTTTTTTTTCTTCAAGACTGCTTTGGCTATTAACGGTCTTCTGTGTCTCCATACAAATTTTAAGATGATTTGTTCTAGTTCCGTAAAAAATGCCATTGAGGGCTTCCCTGGTAGCGCAGTGGTTGAGGGTCCACCTGCCGATGCAGGGGACATAGGTTCGTGCCCCGGTCCGGGAGGATCCCACATTCCGTGGAGCAGCTGGGCCCATGGGCCATGGCCGCTGGGCCTGCGTGTCCGGAGCCTGTGCTCCACAATGGGAGAGGCCACAGTGGGGAGAGGCCCGCGTACCGCCAAAATAATTAAAAGAATGCCATTGGTAATTTGATAAGGATTGATTTCAATCTGTAGATTGCTTTGGGTAGTATAGTCATTTTCACAATATTGATTCTTCCAATCCAAGAACATGGTATATTTCTCCATCTGTTGGTATCATCTTAAATTTCTTTCATTAGTGTCTTATAGTTTTCTGTATAGAGATCTTTTGTCTCCCTAGATAGGTTTATTCCTAGGTATTTTATTCTTTTTGTCACAATGGTAAATGGGAGTGTTTGCATAATTTCTCTTTCAGATTTTTCATCATTAGTGTATAGGAAGGCAAGAGACTTCTGTGCATTAATTGTGTATCCTGCAACTTTACCAAATTCACTGATTAGCTCTTGGAGTTTCCTGGTGGTATTTTTAGGATTCTCTATGTACAGTATCATGTCATCTGCAAACAGTGACAGTTTTACTTCTTCTTTTCCAATTTGTATTCCTTTTATTTCTTTTTCTTCTCTGATTGCAATGGCTAGGACTTCCAAAACTATGTTGAATAATAGTGGTGAGAGTGGACATCCTTTTCTCGTTCCTGATCTTAGAGGGAATGTTTTAATTTTTTCACCATTCAGAATGATGTTTGCTGTGGGTTTGTCGTATATGGCCTTTATTATGTTGACGTAGGTTCCCACTATGCCCACTTTCTGGAGAGTTTTTATCATAAATGAGTGTTGATTTTTGTCAAAAGCTTTTTCTACAACTATTGAGATGATCATATGGTTTTTCTCCTTCAATTTTTTAACATGGTGTATCACACTGATTGATTTGCGTATATTGAAAAATCCTTGCATCCCTGGGATAAATCCCTCTTGATCATGGTGTATGATCCTTTTAATGTGTTGTTCAATTCCGTTTGCTAGTATTTTGTTGAGGATTTTTGCATCTATATTCATCAGTGATATTAGTCTGTAATTTTCATTTTTTGTAGTATCTTTGTCTGGTTTTGGGATCAAGGTAATGGTGACCTCATAGAATGAGTTTGGGTGTGTTCCTTCCTCTGCAATTTTTTGGAAGAGTTTGAGAAGGATGGGTGTTAGCTCTTCTCTAAATGTTTGATAGAATTCACCTGTGAAGCCATCTGGTCCAGGACTTTTGTTTGTTGGAAAATTTTAATCACAGTTTTAATTTCATTACTTGTGATTGGTCTGTTCATATTTTCTATTTCTTCCTTGTTCCGTCTTAGAAGGTTATATCTTTGTAAGAATTTGTCCATTTCTTCCAGGTTGTCCATTTTATTGGCATAGAGTTGCTGGTCGTAGTCTCTTAGGATACTTTGTATTTCTGCAGTGTCTGTTGTAACTTCTCCTTTTTCATTTCTAATTTTATTGATTTGAGTCCTCTCCCTCTTTTTCTTGATGAATTTGGCTAATGGTTTATCAGTTTTGTTTATCTTCTCAAAGAACCAGCTTTTATTTTTATTGATCGTTGCTATTGTTTTCTTTGTTTCTATTTCATTTATTTCTGTTCTGATCTTTATGATTTCTTTCCATCTGCTAACTTTGGGTTTTGTTTGTTCTTCTTTCTCTAGTTCCTTTAGGTGTAAGGTTAGATTGTTTACTTGAGATTTTTCTTGTTTCTTGAGGTAGGCTTGTATAGCTATAAACTTCCCTCTTAGAACTGCTTTTGCTGCATCCCATAGGTTTTAGATCATCGTGTTTTCATTGTTATTTGTCTTTAGGAATTTTTTGATTTCCTCTTTGATTTCTTCAGTGATCTCCTGGTTATTTAGTAACATACTGTTTAGCCTCCATGTGTTTGTGGTTTTTTCATTTTTTTCCCTGTAATTCATTTCTAATCTCATAGCATTGTGGTCAGAAAAGATGCTTGATATGATTTCAATTTTCTTAAATTTACTGAGGCTTGATTTGTGACCCAAGATGTGATCTATCCTGGAGAATGTTCCATATGCATTTCAGAAGAAAGTGTAATCTGCTTTTTTTGGATGGAATGTCCTATAAATATCAATTAAATCTATCTGGTCCATTGTGTAATTTAAAGCTTCTGTTTCCTTATTTATTTTCATTTTGGATGATCTGTCCATTGGTGTAAGTGAGGTGTTAAAGTCCCCCACTATTATTGTGTTACTGTTGATTTCCTCTTTTATAGCTGTTAGCAGTTGCCTTATGCATTGAGGTACTCCTATGTTGGCTGCATATATATTTATAATTGTTATATCTTCTTCTTGGACTGATCCCTTGATCATTATGTAGTGTCCCTATTTGTCTCTTGTAATAGTCTTTGTTTTAAAGTCTATTTTGTCTGATATGGGAATTGCTACTCCAGCTTTCTTTTGATTTCCTTTTGCATGGAATATCTTTTTCCATCCCCTCACTTTCAGTCTGTATGTGTCCCTAGGTCTGAAGTGGGTCTCTTGTAGACAGCATATATATGGGTCTTGTTTTTGTATCTATTCAGCAAGCCTGTTTCTTTTAGTTGGAGCATTTAATCCATTCACATTTAAGGTAATGTTCCTGTGACCATTTTCTTAATTGTTTTGGGTTTGCTTTTGTAATTCCTTTTCTTCTCTTGTGTTTCCCACTTAGAGAAGTTCCTTTAGCATTTTCTGTAGAGCTGGTTTGGTGGTGCTGAATTCTCTTAGCTTTTGCTCGTCTGTAAAGCTTTTGATTTCTCTGTCGAATCTGAATGAGATTCTTGCCGGTAGAGTAATCTTGGTTGTAGGTTCTTCCCCTCATCACTTTAAGTATGTCTTGCCACTCCCTTGTGACTTGTAGAGTTTCTGCTGAGAAATCAGCTGTTAACCTTATGGAATTTCCCTTGTATGGTGTTTTTCAATTTTCCCTTGCTGCTTTCAATAATTTTTCTTTGTCTTTAATTTTTGCCAATTTGATTACTATGTGTCTCAGCATGTTTCTCCTTTGGATTATCGTTTATGGGACTCACTGTGCTTCCTGGACTTGGGTGTATATTTCCTTTCCCATGTTAGGGAACTTTTTGGCTATAATCTCTTCAAATATTTTCTCTGGTCCTTTGTCTCTCTTTTCTCCTTCTGGGACCCCTATAGTGCGAATGTTGTTTTGTTTAATGTTGTCCCAGAGGTCTCCTAAGCTGTCTTCATTTCTTTTCATTCTTTTTTGTTTATTCTGTTCTGCAGCAGTGAATTCCACCATTCTGCCTTCCAGGTCACTTATCCATTCTTCTGTCTCAGTTATTCTGCTACTGATTCCTTCTAATGTAGTTTTCATTTCAGTTATTGTATTGTTCATCTCTGTTTGTTTGTTCTTTAATTCTTTTAGGTCTTTGTTAAACATTTCTTGCATCTTCTTGATCTTTGCCTCCATTCCTCTTCTGAGGTCCTGGATCATCTTCACTATCATTATTCTGAATTATTTTTCTGGGAGGTTGCCTGTCTTCACTTCATTTAGTTGTTTTTCTGGCGTTTTATCTTGTTCCTTCATCTGGTACATAGCCCTCTGCCTTTTCATCTTGTCTATATTTCTGTGACTGTGGTTTTTATTCCACAGGCTGCAGGATTGTAGTTCTTCTTGAATCTGCTGTCTGCCCTCTGGTGGATGAGGCTATCTAAGAGGCTTGATGGGAGGGACTGGTGGTGGGTAGAGCTGACTGTTGCTCTGGTGGGCAGAGCTCAGTAAAACTTTAATCCACTTGACTGTTGATGGGTTAGGCTGTGTTCCCTCCCTGTTGGTTGTTTGGCCTGAGGCAACCCAACACTGGAGCCTCCCTGGGCTCTTTGGTGGGGTTAATGGCTGACTCTGGGAGGGCTCATGCCAAGGAGTACTTCCCAGAACTTCTGCTGCCAGTTTCCTTGTCCCCACGGTGAGTCACAGCCATGCCCTGCCTCTGCAGGAGACTCTCCAACACTAGCAGGTAGGTCTGGTTCAGTCTCCTCTGGGGTCACTTCTCCTTGCCCTGGTTCCCGATGCACACAGTACTTTGTGTGTGCCCTCCAAGAGTGGAGTCTCTGTTTCCCCCAGTCCTGTCAAAGTCCTGCAATAAATTCCCACTAGTCTTCCAAGTCTGATTCTCTAGGAATTCCTCCTCCTGTTCCGGACCCCCAGGTTAGGAAGCCTGATGTGGGGCTCAGAACCTTCACTCCAGTGGGTGGACTTCTGTAGTATAAGTGTTCTCCAGTCTGTGAGTCACCCATGCAGCAGTAATGGGATTTGATTTTACTGTGATTGTGCCCCTCCTACCATCTCATTGTGGCTTCTCCTTTGTGTTTGGATGTGGGGTATCTTTTTTGGTGAGTTCCAGTGTCTTCCTGTCGATGGTTGTCCAGCAGCTAGTTGTGATTCTGGTGTTCTCCCAAGAGGGAATGTGAGCACGTCCTTCTATTCCACCATCTTTGTTCCTCTCTATCTTTTTGAATTATGGTTTTCTCAGGGTATATGCCCAATAGTGGGATTGCTGGGTCATATGGTAGTTCTATTTTTAGCTTTTTAAGGAACCTCCATACTGTTCTCCAAAGTGGCTTTATCAATTTACATTCCCACCAACAGTGCAAGAGGGTTCCTTTTTCTACACACCCTCTCCAGCATTTATTGTTTGTAGATTTTTTTTTTGATGTTGGGGGTAGGAGTTTATTAATTAATTAATTAATTTTTGCTGTGTTGCGTCTTTGTTTCTGTGTGAGGGCTTTTTCTAGTTGTGGCATGCGGGGGCCACTCTTCATCGCTGTGCACAGGCCCCTCACTATCGCAGCCTCTCTTGTTGCAGAGCCCAGGCTCCAGAAGTGTAGGTTCAGTAGTTGTGGTTTATGGGCCTAGTTGCTCCACGGCATGTGGGATCCTTCCAGACCAGACAAATTCTCAACCACTGTGCCACCAGGAAAGCCCTGTAGATTTTTTGATGATGACCATTCTCACCAGTGTGAGGTGAAAACTCATTATAGTTTTGATTTGCATTTCTCTAATAATTAGTGATGTTGAGCATCTTTTCACGTGTTGTCTGGCCATCTGTATGTCTTCTCTAGAGAAATGTCTATTTTGGCCTTCCATCCATTTTTGGATTGGGTTTTTTGTTTTTTTGGATATTGAGCTTCAGAGCTGCTTGTATATTTTGGAGATTAATCCTTTGTCAGTTGCTGCATTTGCAAATATCTTCTCCCATTCTGAGAGTTGTCTTTTCGTCTTGTTTATGGCTTCCTTTATTGTGCAAAAGCTTTTAAGTTTCATTAGGTCCTATTTATTTACTTTTGTTTTTATTTCCATTACTCTAGGAGGTGGGTCAAGAAGGATCTTGCTGCCATTTATATCAAAGAGTGTTCTGCCTATGTTTTATTCTAAGAGTTGTATAGTGTCTGGACCATGTTCTTGGATTGGAAGAATCAAGATTGTGAATATGACTATACTACCCAAAGCAATCTACAGATTCAATACAATCCCTATAAAACTACCAATGGCATTCTTCACAGAACTAGAACAAAAAATTTCACAATTTGTATGGAAACAGAAAAGACCCAGAATAGCCAAAGCAATATTGAGAAAGAAAAATGGAGCTGGAGGAATCAAGCTCCCAGACTTCAGACTATTCTACAAAGCTACAGTAATCAAGACAGTATGGTACTGGCACAGAAACAGAACTATAGATCAATGGAACAGGATAGAAAGCCCAGAGATAAACCCACACACATATGGTCACTTTATCTTTGACAAAGGAGGCAAAAATATACAATGGAGAAAAGACAGCTTCCTCAATAAGTGGTGCTGGGAAAACTGGACAGCTATGTGTAAAGAATGAAATTAGAACACTTCCTAACACTGTACAAAAAATTGAAAAAGAAACATTTCTGATGACTAAGATGCTCAGTTTTTTTTGTTTTTTAATCTCCCTCAGGTGAGACGGGAAGACTATGGGTGCTGAAGTTAGGTATTTCCCTTCCTCCACATGGAAGTCTAGAGTGGGCTGGAGTTGAGTGTAACCTTTCCTCTCTGTTTGTTAGGCTCTGGTAAAATAGTTTTCCTTGAGGACAGGCCTTTAACAGGAAGAGAACAGAATGCTCTGGGCATATTTCAAAATGACTACTTTTCTCCTCTCCTTGATGAGAGCTTTAGGGGATCTTTTCTGATCTTCACTGTGAGAACCTGGTAGGGCTCTTGGAGGTAAAACTGGCAAAAGTCCCTCAAGTCTGGGCACCCTGGAGCTCTTAACTCTCGCTGTTGTCTGCCCTGAGCCCTCAGCAGTCCATCAACTATAGGTTAAGCATTCCTATTCAGGACTGGTTCCCACAGAGGCTTCTGCTCTGGTAAGCTGTGATTCTCTGTATCCACCTGTCTGTCTTTCTAATTTTTGGGCAGCAGTTTTCTCTGTAACCTCCACTCTTTGATGAATCTGAGAAGAGTTCTTGGTTTTGTTTGTTTAGCTTTTTCCTATGGGGATGAGTGATAACTTTCAAGCTCCTTACATGCCAGATTAGACTTAAAAATTTTTTTTTTCCTGTTGAGTTTTGAGAGTTCTTTTTCTATGTATTCTAGATACCAGTCCTTTGTCAAATATGTAGCTTGCAAATATTTTCTCCCAGTCTGTAACACATCCTCTTCATGTGTTGTATGACAGAGGAAAATTTTAAATTCTGATGAGGTCCAAATTATCATTTTTTTTTCCTTCTATATATCAGGCTTTTAGTGTCAAATCTAAGCACTGTATACCTAGCTCTAGATCCTGAAGATCTTCAGTTGTCTTTTTCCTGAAGATTTTATAGTTTAAAATCTACATTTAAGGACATGATCCATTTGCAATTAATTTTTAAAAATTATTTACTTTATTTTTGGCCACGTTGTGTCTTTGTTGCTGCGTGCAGGCTGTTCTCTGGTTGTGAGCAGGGGCTACTCTTCATTGCACTGCATGGGCTTCTCATAGTGGGAGCTTCTCTTGTTGCAGAGCATGGGCTCTAGGGGCATGGGCTTCAGTAGTTGTTGCACACAGGTTCAGTAGTTGTGGCTCGCGGGCTCTAGAGCACAGGCTCAGTAGTTGTGGTGCATGCATGTAGTTGTTCTGCGGCATGTGGGATCTTCCAGGACCAGGGTTTGAACCTGTGTCCCCTGCATTGGCAGGCAGATTCTTAACCACCGTGCCACCAGGGAAGTCCTCTAATTTTTGTATAAGGTGTGAGGTTTAGGCTGAGGTTCTATTTCTGCCTTAGGACTGTTCAGATTATCAATTACACCTTGATTGAGGTTTGGTACTGTGTGGTTTTTGAGGAATTTTTCCACCTCTTTTAAGCTGTCAAATTTATGAGTGTTAAAAAATATTTGTAGTATTCTCTTACTATCCTTTTAATGGCTGCAGGACCTATGATGATATCCTGTTTTATTCCTGATATTGGTGGTTTATGGGGTTGTTTTCTCATCAGTCTACATAAAGGTTTATCAATTTTATTTTATTTTTATTTATTTATTTATTTTGCGGTACGCGGGCCTCTCACTGTTGTGGCCTCTCTCGTTGTGGAGCATAGGCTCCAGATGCACAGGCTCAGTGGCCATGGCTCGAGGGCCCAGCCGCTCCGTGGCATATGGGATCTTCCCGGACCGGGGCATGAACCCGTGTCCCCTGCATCGGCAGGCAGACTCTCAACCACTGTGCCACCAGGGAAGCCCTATCAATTTTATTAATTTTGTTCAATGAACCAACATTTTGTTTTATGGATAATCTTTATTGTTTTCCTAAATTCAATTTTATAGAGTTCTGCTCTACTCCTTATTGCTTCCTTCCTTCTCCTTGCTTTGGGTTATTTTGCTCTTCTTATTATAGTTTCTTGAGGTAGGAAGTTAGTTTATTGATTTGAGATCTTTCCTCTTTTTAAATTTTTTTAAATTAATTTTTATTGTTGTATAGTTGCTTTACAATGTTGTGTTAGCTTCTACTGTACAGGAAAATGAATTAGCCATACGTATATCCCCTCCCTTTTGGCTTCCCCTCCCATTTAGGACATGACAGGGCATTAAGTAGAGTTCTGTGTGCTATACAGTATGTTCCCATCAGCTGTCTTTTTTATACATAGTATCAGTAGTGTATATGTGTCAATCTCAATCTCCCAATTCTTCTCACCCCACCACTGTCCCCCTTGGTATTCATACATTTTTTCCTCTATGTCTGTATCTCTATTTCTGCCTGGCAAATAAGGTCATTTATACCATTTTTCTAGATTCTCCATATATGCATTAATATATGATATTTGTTTTTCTCTTTCTGACTTACTTCACTCTGTATGATACTCTCTAGGTCCACCCACATCTCTAAAAACGACCCAATTTTGTTTCTTTTTATGGCTGAGTAATATTCCATTCTACATATATACCATACCTTCCTTATCCACTCCTCTGTTGATGGACATTTAGGTTGCTTCCATGTCCTGGCTATTGTAAATAGTGCTGCTATGAACACTGGGGTGCATGAGTCTTTTTGAATTATGGCTTTCTCAGGGTACATGCCCAGTATTGGGATTGCTGGTTCATATGATTGTTCTATTTATAGATTTTTAAGGAACCTCCATATTGTTTTCCATAGTGGTTGTATCAATTTACAGTCCCACCAACAGTAAGAGGGCTCACACCCTCTCCAGCATTTCTTATTTTTAGATTTTTTGATGATGGCCATTCTGACCAGTGTGAGGTGATACCTTATTGTAGTTTTGATTTGCATTTCTCTACTAATTAGTGATGTTGAGCATCTTTTCATGTACATCTTGACCATCTGTATGTCTTCTTTGGAGAAATGTCTATTTAGGTCTTCCATCCACTTTTTGATTGGATTGTTTGTTTCT
Source organism: Globicephala melas (assembly GCF_963455315.2). Lineage (NCBI taxonomy): Eukaryota > Metazoa > Chordata > Mammalia > Artiodactyla > Delphinidae > Globicephala > Globicephala melas. Next base: position 86,345,130 of record NC_083321.1, read on the forward strand.
TTGATATTGAGCTGCATGAGCTGCTTATATAATTTGGAGATTAATCCTTTGTCAGTTGCTTTATTTACAAGTATTTTCTCCTATTCTGAGGGTTGTCTTTTCATCTTGTTTATGGTTTCCTTTGCTGTACAAGAGCTTTTAAGTTTAATTAGGTCCCATGTGTTTATTTTAATTTTTATTTTCATTACTGTAGGAGGTGGGTCAAAAAGATCCTGCTATGATTTATGTCAAAGAGTGTTCTGCCTATGTGTTCCTCAAAGAGTTTTATAGTGTCTGGCCTTAGATTTAGGTCTTTAATCCATTTTGAGTTTATTTTTGTGTATGGTGTTAGGGAGTGTTCCAATATCATTCTTCTACTTGTAGCTGTCCAGTTTTTCCAGCACCACTTATTGAAGAGACTATCTTTTCTCCATTGTATATTTTTACCTCCTTTGTCATAGATTAGGTGACCAAAGGTGTTTGCGGTTACCTCTGGGGTTTCTATCCTGTTCCATTGATCTATATTTCTGTTTCTGTGCTAGTACCATACTGTCTTGATTACTGTAGCTTTGTAATATATTCTGAAGTCAGGGAGCCTGATTCACCAAGCTCTGGTTCTTTATCTGAAGATTGCTTTGGCTATTCGGGGTCTGTTGTGTTTCCATACAAATTGTAAAATTTTCTGTTCTAGTTCTGTGAAAATTTCCATTGGTAATTTGATAGGGATTGTATTGAATCTGTAGGTTGCTTCGGGTAGTATAGTCGTTTTCACAAATTGATTCTTTCAATCTAAGAACATGGTATATCTCTCCATCTCTTTGGGTCATCTTTGATTTCTTTCATCAATATTTTATAGTTTTTTGTGTACAGGTCTTTTGCCTCCTTAGTTAGGTTTATTCCTAAATACTTGGATATATTCTTTTTGTTGCAATGGTAAATGGGATTGTTTCCTTAATTTCTCTTTCTGATCTTTTGTTGTTAGTGTATATGAAAGAGATTTCTATGCATTAATTTTGTGTCCTGCAACGTTACTAAAATCATTGATTAGCTCTAGTAGTTTTCTGGTGGCATCTGTAGGAATTTTTATGTATAGGATCCCATCATCTGCAAACATTGAGACTTTTACTTCTTCTTTTCCAATTTGAAGTCCTCTTATTTCTTTTTCTTCTCTGACTGCTGTGGCTAGAACTTCCAAAACTATGTTGAATAAGAGTGGTGAGACAAGGGGTGAGACACCCTTGTCTTTTTCCTGATGTTAGAGGAAATGCTTTCAGTTTTTCAGCATTGAGGATAATGTTTGCTGTGGGTTTGTCATATATGGCCTCTATTATATTGAGGTAGGTTCCTGCTATGCCCACTTTGTGGAGAGTTTTTATCATAAATGGGTGTTGAATTTTGTCCAAAGCTTTTTCTGCATCTACTGAGATCATATAGTTTTTATTCTTCAATTTGTTAATATGGTGTATCACATTGATTGATTTGCATATATTGAAGAATCCTTGCATTCCTGGGATAAACCCCACTTGGTCATGGTGTATTATCCTTTTAATGTGTTGTTGGATTCAGTTTGCTAGTATTATGTTGAGGATTTTTGCATCTATATTCATCAGTGATATTGGCCTGTAGTTTTATTTATTTGTGGTATCTTTGTCTGATTTTGGTATCAGGGTGATGATGGCCTCATAGAATGAGTTTGGTTGTGTTCTATCCTCTGCAAATTATTGGAAGAGTTTGAGAAGGATAGGTGTTATCTCTTCTCTAAATGTTTGATGAATTGACCTGTGAAGCCATCTGGTCCTGGACTTTTGTTTGTTGGACGATTTTTAATCACAGTTTCAGCTTCATTCCTTATGATTGGTCTGTTCATATTTTCTATTTCTTCCTGGTTCAGTTTTCGAAGGTTGTATTTTTCTAAGAATTTGTCCTTTTCTTCCAGGTGGTCCATTTTATTAGCATATAGTTTATGCTTGTAGTACTCTCTTATGATGTTTTGTATTTCTGCGTTGTCAGTTGTAACTTCTCCTTTTTCACTCCTAATTTTATTGATTTGAGTCCTCTTCTTTTTTTTCTTGATGAGTCTGGCTAAAAGTTTATCAATTTTGTTTATCTTCTCAAAGAACTAGCTTTTGGTCTTACTGATCTTTGCTATTCTTTTCTTCATTTGTATTTTGTTTATTTCTGCTCTTATATTTATGATTTCTTTCCTTCTACTAACTTTGGGTTTTGTTTGTTCTTCTTTCTCTAGTTGCTTTAGGTGTAAGTTTAGGTTGTTTATTTGAGGTTTTTCTTGTTTCTTGAGGTAGGATTGTATTGCTATAAACTTCCCTCTTAGAACTGCTTTGGCTGCATCCCATAGGTTTTGGGCCGTGGTGTTTTCACTGTCATTTTTTTCTAGATATTTTTTGATTTCCCCTTTGATTTATTCAGCAATCTCTTTGTTCTTTAGTAACGTGTTGTTTAGCCTCCATGTGTTTGTATTTTTACAGTTATTTTCCTGTAATTGATTTATGATCTCCTAGCATTGTGGTTGGAAAAGATTCTTGACATGACTTCAATTTTCTTAAATTTACCAAGGCTTTATTTGTGAGCCAAGATGTGATCTATTCTGAGAATATTCCATGAGCACTTGGGAAGAAAGTGTAATCTTCCGCTTTCAGGTGGAATGTCCTATAAATATCATTTAAGTCTATTTGGTCTCTTGTTCATTTAAAGCTTGTGTTTTGGTCTGGATTATCTGTCCACTGGTGTAAGTGGGATGTTAAAATCCCTCACTATTATTGTGTTACTGTCGATTTCTCCTTTTATAGCTGTTAGCATTTGCCTTATATATTGAGGTGCTCCTATATTGGGTGTATAGATATTTATAATTGGTATATCTTCTTCTTGGATTGATCCCTTTACCATTATGTAGTGTCCTTCCTTGTCTCTTGTAACAGTCTTTATTTTAAAGTCCAATCTTGTCTGGTATGAGTATTGCTACTCCAGCTTTCTTTTGATTCCCATTTGCATGGAATATCTTTTTCCTTCCCCTCACTTTCAGTCTGCATGTGCCCTTAGGCCTGAAGTGGGTCTATTGTAGACAGTGTATACACGGGCCTTGTTTTTTTAATCCATTCAGTTAGTTGTGTCTTTTGGTTGGAACATTTAATCCATTTACATTTATGGTAATTATATATATGTATGTTCCTATTACCATTTTCTTAATTGTTTTGCGTGTGTTCTTGTAGGTCCTTTTTTATGTTCTTGTGTTTCTCGCCTAGAGAAGTTCCTTTAGCATTTGTTGTAAAGCTGATCTGGTGGTGCTGAATTCTCTTGGCTTTTGCTTAAAGGTTTTGTTTTCTCTGTCAAATCTGAATGAGATCCTCTCTGGGTAGAGTAGTCTTGTTTGTAGCCTTTGCCCTTTCATAACTTTAAATGTCTTGCCACTCCCTTCTGACCTGCAGAGTTTCTGCTGAAAAATTAACTGATAACATTATGGGGATTCCCTTGTAGGTTATTTTTTTCCCCTTGCTGCTTTTAACTTTTCTTTGTATTTAATTTTTGTTACTTTGATTAATATTTGTCTTGGCATGTTTCTCCTTGGGATTATCCTGTATGGAACTCTCTGCACTTCTTGGACTTGACCGACTGTTTCCTTTCCCATGTTAGGGAAGTTTTCGACTATAATCCTTCAAATATTTTCTCAGGTCGTTTTCCTTTCTCTTCTTTTCTGGGACCCCTATAATTTGAATGTTGGTGCATTTAATGTTTTCCAAGAGGTTTCTGAGACTGTCCTTATTCTTTTCATTCTTTTTCTTTATTCTGCTTCTTGGCAGTTATTTCCACCATTCTATCTTCCAGCTCACTTATTTGTCCTTCTGCCTCAATTATTCTGCTGTTGATTTCCCCTAGTGTATTCTTCATTTCAGTTATTGTGTGGTGCTTCACTGATTATTTGTTCTTTAGTTCTTCTAGGTCCTTTTTTTTTTTTTTTTTTTTTTTTTTTGCGGTACGTGGGCCTCTCACTGCTGCGGCCTCTCCCGTTGTGGAGCACAGGCTCCGGACGTGCAGGCCCAGCAGCCATGGCTCACGGACCCAGCCACTCCGCGGCATGTGGGATCCTCCCAGACCGGGGCACTAACCTGCGTCCCCTGCATCTGCAGGCGGACCCTCAACCACTGCGCCACCAGGGAAGCCCTTCTAGGTCCTTTTTAATCTTCTTGATCTATGCCTCCATTCTATTTCCAAGATCTTGGATCATCTTTACTGTCATTACTCTGAATTCTTTTTCAGGTAGATTGCCTATTTCCCTATTTCCTCTTCATTTATATGGTCTTGTGGGATTTTATGTTCTTCCTTCATCTGCAACATACTTCTCTGTCATCTCATTTTGTCTAACCTACTGTTTTTATGTTCTTCTTTCTGCAGGTTGCAGGGTCTTAGTTCCTCTTGCTTCTGTTGTCTGCCCCCTGGTGAGTGAGGTTGGTCCAGGGGCTTGTGCAGGTTTCTTGGTGGGAAGGCCTGGTGCCTGCGTTATGGTGGATGGAGTGAGTCTTTTCCCTCTGAAGTCCAGGTCCTCACCAGGTGGTGTGTCTTAGGGTGTCTGTGAGCTTAGTACAACTTTAGGCAGCCTGCCTACTGATGGGTCGGGCTGTGTTCCTGTCTTGCTGGTTGTTTGGAGTGAGGTGTCTAGCACTGGAGCCTGCAGGCAGTCCTGTGGGGCTTGGTCTTGGTGTTGATATGGATACTTTTAGGAGGACATACACTGATTAATATTCCCTGACCTGGGAATTCTCTGGTGGTCTCGCATCCTGGAGCCTATGCTCCCACCCCAGAGGCCCAGGCCTGACCTCTGGCTGGGGAACCAAGAGCCCACAAGCCACACAGTGTGACCTGAGAGAAAAGGAAAGAAAAAAAAATGAAAAGAAAACAAACAGATGAACAAAACCCAAGACAAAGAGCAAAAACTGCATCAAACAGCAGCAACAACAACACAGCACACAAACACACACACACACACACTCAGAAAAAAAGAGAAAAAATAAAAAAAAGTAAGAAAATTTAAAAAACAAGGGAACAGACCAACAAACAAAAGAATACTAATATAAGAACAGTCAATAAGGGCTAAACTAAGAAAAACAAAGAATGAAAAATAAAGCAAAACAGAAAGCAAACAGACAACATAAAAAGTGAAGAAAACATAAAATATACACATAAAAACAATGTAAAGAAGAAAAATAAAATAAAAAATAGATAAGGAAGAAGAAACACAAGGAAATAAACCACAAAGAAAAAAAAGTAAATTAAAAATAGAGAAATAAAAAAATTCATATATTGGAAAAAGATTAAAAAGAATAAATACCAAAAATAAAAGGCAAAAAAATAATAAAAGTAACAATGCCAACAACTGAGCAACATAAAACAAACAAAATAAGAATAATAGTAAGAAGAATATTTTCCTGGGGCCTCCTCTGTCAGTGTCCTTGCTCCCACAGTGAGCCAGAGCCAATCCCGCCTCCCCAGGAAGCCCCCAATACCTCTAGGTAGTTCTCTGGACCTGCTGTGGGCACTGTGGAGCCAGCACAGACTCTGACCTGGCCCGATTCCCACATGCACTTGTCCCCAGAGTCCAGTGCTGCAAAGGCTAGACTGGTTTCAAATGTTGAAACATTTGCTGTCTATTCAGGAATTCCAGAGATGCAGGATTTGTCCAGCTGATCTCAGGGATTTAATCCACAGCTTGTGAAGCTGCATGGAAAGATTTCTGTTCTTCTTCCTTAGGCGCACCACCCCTGGGGCTCAGCTTTGGTTTTTACCCTACCTCTGCGTGTGTGCTGCCCTCAGGCTCTTTTCCTTGCCCAGGTGGGAGGGAGCAAAAGCAGAGGCTGCTTGGGGCACACTTACTCACTCATGCCAGGGCCTGAGTACTGCAGCCACAATTGGAGTGTCTGCAGTTTGCCTGAGGTAGTGGGTCCAGCAGGTAGTTGGAACAGACTGTGGCTCTGGTGAATGGGAGTGGTGGCGGCCCTGCCCCTCATGCACCTCTCAACAATAGTGACTCCCTTTCTAGGCAGACTAAGCTTCCTCTACAGGCATTCCCGGCCACGTGCCACCTCATTCCCATCTCCTCTGCTGTATCCACACAGCCCACAGTGTTCCTCTCCCTGGATCCTTTCCCCCAGCCCCATGCTTTAGAATGCAGCCCCCAGCAGCATCGGCAGATTCTTGTCCCAGGCAGGGGTGCCCAGGGCTGATTCCCAAGGAGGCTTTGGGATGGGTGGTACTCAGGTCCCCAGAGCCCACATGGGCAGAGGAGACCCTGATCAGAGCGGGGGAGTGGGCTTGCTCAGGTGGGAGCTCCTCCCAGTGCCTGTGGAGGCTGAAGAAGCAGGTGGTTGGGAAAAGGGGTTATAATGGCTCTGCCCCTTGCGTGCCACTCAACACTGATGTCTTATTCTTATTTTATGGTATCTCAGGCTTTTTCTGAAGACTTTCCCAGTTGTGGGGCTTCTTACTCCTGTCCCTTCAGTCTGTATTTTCACAGCCAACAGTTGTCCCTTCCCTGGGTCCGTGCTCCAAAGCCTACTTTCCAGTGCCCAGCTCCTTTTCACAACTGGCAACTCAATTCGGGAAGGTGCAGAGCTGCAGTGTAGACCCTGCCTGCAGTTCTTAACTTTGTCTTGCCTTCCACAGACCGTGTACTGCATTCTCCTTTGATCCTCATTAAGGTCCTTTTCTGTCCCAGCTGATTTTCCTACTGTGAGTGAGTTTTTCTGAGTCTGGGGACCTCCACTCACCTTCAGCTTCCTGCTGGGGTTGCTGGTCCCTTTTCTGATTCTTTTTTTTTTTTTCATTCTTTCATTTTTTTAGGTGTCCAGAGTCTTCCACTAATGGTCAGCAGGTGCTCTGTGGGAATTGTTCCATCCATAGGTGAATTCCTTCTGTATCCATGAGGAATGATGAATTCCGTGTCTTCCTATTCCACCACCTTGACTCCTCTCCTTTCCTCTTTTTTAGTGTAAGCACTTAGTATTATGAATTTTCCCCTTGACATTGCTTTAGCAGTATACCACATATTTTGATATGTTGTATTTTCATTTACTTCTATCATCTAAAAAAATTTCCTTTGAAACTTCCTCTTTGACCAATGGATTATTTAGCAGTATGTTGTTTGGTTTCCATGTGTTTGAATATTTTCCTGTTATCTTTCTGTTATTGATTTCTAGTTAGATTGCATTGTGGTCAGAAAACATTCTGCATGATTTTGACTTTTAAAAAATGTTGATGTTTGTTTTGTGGCCCAGGATATGGTCTGTTTTGGTTTATGTTCCATGGTCAATTGAAGAGAATGTGTATTTTGTTGTTGGGTGAAGTGTTCTATAAATGCCTATTATAACCTTTTGGTTCATGGTGCTGGTGAGGTCTATATACTTGCTGGTTTTCTGTCTAGTTGTTCTATCAATTGTTGAGAGAGGAGTGTTGAAATCTTCAACTGTAATTGTGGTTTTATCTCTCCTTTCAGTTATGTCATTATTTGCTTTACATATTTTGATGATTTGTTGTTTGTTCATAAAAATTTAGGATTGTTATATCTTCTTGATGGATTGAGGCTTTTATTGTTATATGATATCTCTTTCTGTCTCTGGTTATATTCCTTGATCTGAAGTTTACCTTATCCAATTTTAATATAGCCACTCCTCCTTTCTTTTGATTAATGATTGCATGGTATATCTTTTTCATTCTTTTACTTTCAACTTATCTATGTCATTGAATTTGAAGTGAGTTTCCTGTAGATAGGATGTAGTTAGGTAAGGTTCTTTTTGTTTGTTTTTTTAATCCACTCTGTCAATCTTTGCCTCTTGATTGATACAGGCAGATCATTTATATTTAAGGTAATATATGTTGGAGCTTAAGCGTGCCATTTTATTGTCTGTTTTCTATTTTTTCCTCTACTTTTTGTTCTTCTGTCTCTATTCTTTCTCTATTCTGTGGCTTAAACATTTTTTTAAGGATTCCATCCTGATTTACTTATGGTGTTTTGGAAAGAAATGTTCTCCAAATATATAGTTTCTGTAGTTGCCCTAATTTTTACAATATACATATATAGCATATTACATTCTACTGTTATCAACCTTTTACCCCTTCTAGTGAAGTATGGAGACCTCATTTCTATTAGGTCCCTTTATTTTTTCCACTTTTAAATATCATTGTCTTGAGTATCAAATGGTGTTATAATTTTAGTTTCAAGCATCAAATATGACTTCTAAAACTCATGTGAAGAGTCAACCATTATATACTATTATTTCTCCCTTCCATTGTCCTTTCTTCCTGATGCTCCAAATTCCCTTACTCTAGCATTTACTTTCTGTTTAAAGAAATTCCTTTGGCCAGTCTTTAAGAGTCTGTCTGTTAGTGACAAATTCTTTAAAGTTTTCCTTCATCTGAGAAGGTCTTTCTTTCTCCTTCATTTACAAAGGACAGTTTCACTGTATATGGGATTCTGGGTTGACAGTTCTTTTCTTTCAGCACTTGCAAAATGTGCCACTTTCTCCTGGCCTCCATAGTTTCAGATGATAATTTAATTTGGTGTTCCCCTATAGGTAAGGTGTTTTTTTACTGCTTTCAACACTTTTTTCATCATTAGTCTTCAAACATTTAATTGTGATGTGTCTTTCTTTGCATTTATCCAGTTTGGGTTTCACTCAGCTTCTTGAATGTGTAGGTTTGTATATTTTATCAAATTTGGGAAGCTTTTAGATATCATTTCTCTGAATACTGTTTCAGCCCTACTCTCTCTCCTTTTGAAACTCTGATGATACAAATGTTGGATCTTTTGTTACTGTTCCACAGGTCTCTGAGGCTCTGTTCATTCTTATTTATTTATTTTAGTCTATTTTCTCTGTTGTTCAGATTGTGTAAATTCTATCTGTCCTCAAGTCCACTGATTCTATCCTCTGTCATCTCCACTCTGTTACTGAGTTTTAAAAATATGTTATTGTATTTTTCAGTTCTACAATTTTCATTTGGCCCTTTTGTACAACTTCTATTTCTTTGGTAGGATTTTCTTTTTTTTTTTCATTTGTTTCAAGATAATTTGTATTTATTTGCCCATTGACACATTTTTAAGATGGCTGCTTTTAAATCATCTTGATATTGGTGTCAGTTGTCTTTTCTCATTGAAGTTGTGATTTTCCTGGTTCTTGGTATGACAGGTGATTTCAAATTGTATCCCGGACATTTTGTCTATTATGCTAGGAGACTCTGGGCCCTATTTAAATCTTTTATTTTAGTAGGCAGTCATCTTGTTTAGCTTTAGCACATAGGCCCTGGCCTACCAGGCATTGTAGGTCCATTGATAGTTTTTCAGAACCTTTGTGGTGCTACTTTGATCTGTTCTCAGCCAGAGAAGCCTATTTGTTCTTTGCCCTGAGACACCCCAGGCTGAGTGCTTTTTGTGGTATAGAATCCCTCCCTTCCATGGCTTCTGGCCATCCTAGTGTCTTTGGGTGGTTGGGTGGGGGGGAGTCTTATGCCTGCTGGGGCAAAGATGCTTCCCAGGCTGAACTGCTTGTTGTGACTGAATCCTTTCTGTTATTGCTGGCCATTCCAGTATCTCCCAGTGGGGGAGGGAAGTCTCAGGCCTGGCCACTTAGTGTGGCTCAACTCTCCCTTTTGCTGGTGGAGCCTGGCTTACCCAATGGTGTCAGAAGGACTCCCTCTGATCTGGGAGAGGAATGCACATATCTCTGCTGCCTTCGTTTGCTAGGTTGGAAAACGCCGGGCATGGCTCTCCTTCTTCTGTTGGCTGAGGGGATGTAAGATGCTCTGTTACTGTGGTTTTTTCCAGTCCTAGGGTTCTGAACCAATTCCCCCATCTTTTAGGGTTCTCCTTTGGTTGTCCTTTGCATTGTTTCCAGGATATATAGATATACTTAGAGAGAAGGAGCAGGGAGACACAAGTCTATACAACTTTGTTTGGACCACCTTTCAGCCCAACTATTTTTACATTTATCATAGGTTTCTGAATTATTTCTGATACTGAATGATTCTCTTAGAGATATCTAGCTGAGACACAGTAACTTAGCAAAGTTTGTATTGGTCCTCATACATAACTTGTATCTGCTTTATTATGGAAGAGGTATTATCATCATCCCTATTTTAAGATGAAGGTGAAAAAAAAGAGCCTGTGGTCAGAATGAGCTTCTAGCTGAATGTACCTAGAACATAGGGCTATTGTGAGCACTAAATGAAATAAAACTAATAATGCTCTGGTTGCCAGTGCATGCAGGCAACAGTGAGTGCCCAATGTTACTGCTCCCCTTCTACACAGCCTAAATTTTCCCTTAGTTCTTTAAGGTCCCTGAGGACAGGAACAATCTATCTTTTTTTACCTTTATCCTGGGGTCTAGAATAGTACCTGGCAATAAAAATTAAACTGCCTGACTAGCGTACATATCACTTGTAATATCTCTATCTCTCCCTAGCCATACTCTTTCCCTTTTCTTAATTTTCCTTGAACTCTTTGTGACTCAGTGAATTAGCTCATCTACAGCTTTCCTCCCCCTCTGTTCATTTGCTGTAAGCTTCAAGCAGTAAGCTTCTCTGTGTTCACGTATTTTGATGATTCTCTGCTTCTCAGTCATCTCATTCTTGGGGCAAAGATGTAAAATGTCTTTTTTCTTCTGAAAATTTTAGGCAGTAACCATCAGTCCCTATGACCTGGTAGAGACAGAGTATTTCTTTACAGCAACCATTTTACTGGTCCAGAGTAATGGGCCTACCTCACAAGTACAGGTTTTTAGCTAATTTATTCACTCCTCATAGCAGATCAAGAGGCTGTAAGAAGTTCTAAATTTAATTCCAAGTTACTGTAATCTAAAAATTAAACCTAGATGAGTGAAAACAACTAGCATTTAAATCTTAATGTCTCCCAAACCTGCATCTTCTATAGTCATATAAAATCAAACTCCTGAAAACATATTTACTTTGCCTTAAGAAATTAAATAGGTTAGAAAAACACTCTGAACTATCTACAGATGCACATGCCCTCTGACATTGCACAATGAGAACACACATTGTACAAATTAAGAAACAATATACATCTATTACCACCCTGTGCATATTTCTTTGGGACTTGGAAACAAAATTTTCCAAATTACACCTCAGAGCCTTCTGCCAATTCTACCACATATCTGACATTATACAGAACTAAAGTTTACTTAGTTCCCCTTTTTAAAAATAATACAAATGAAGGATTTATACTCACAGGTGGCTTAGGAACAGAGTAGACTCATACTTGGGGTAGAAAGCACAGAACTCAAGAGTACTCTTCTTTTCAGCAGGAAACTTAGCTTATGAGATATCCTTGTAACCAGACTAGATATTAAAGAAGTTAACATTTTACCCAGCTTTATTATTCATTTTTTTCTTTGTATTGAAATAAACAGTTTGCAAAGACTTCCTCTCAAGTCATTAAAACATGGCCAGGTAGGAAAAGATCAGTTAAACACTTACTACCATAATTTGGATTAAGATACATAATATTCTTATTTTCAAAGACAAAATATGCCATTGGTTCAAGGATACATTAGATCCTTTCAATTTGATGCCATGCCATGAAAAGTAGAAAAACACAAAGTGAGATAATTTATTGAATCCAATGTTTTTAGTAGATTAAGCCTCTTCTTTAAAAGCAAAAATCATCTTTATATTTTGCTCAGAGCAAACCATTCTTTTTCTGGACTAAGGTAGTATATTTTTTTGAATCTTCTTGAAATGGTGCTTAAACTTATATAGAGTGAACTTCCATGAACTTTGAGAAGGCAAAGATGCAGCAGTCATGGGAAATAAGAATATTTGATAAGTTTACCTGACTTCATAAGTACTGATGCCTTGTAGTATTTGGATCCAGACATCTTGGGATGTCTGGACGTGTCTCGAGTCAACTGGATACTCTGGTCAGAATGGTTCAAATTTAGACAAGAAAATCTCATACAGTCAATTAAACTGAGTTGATGGTTCTCTGATATGAGAATATAGACTTAATACGTATCTGATTCTAGGAGCGCAGTGTAAATATAATATCTAAGAAAAATGAAGACTTTGTGTATGAAGCATAACTTGTTTGGTAAACAGTAAGATTAGAAAACTATAAAAGAAAAACCTCTTTTTCTAGAGAGACTGACCATGGCCTATGACTAAAAGCTCAAAGTTCCAATTCAACATTAATTACATTTTATGAAATTTCCAATGTTAAGCAGAAATTGGGCTCATTAGCTAAAACGAGTCTACAAAGGGCAATATTGCTCTGGTGGGACTGTTAACTCTGAAGAATGGTGTTTTATTTAATAGACAAAATGGACTTCATACATATCCATTATCAGTGCCTTTAAAACCAAACAACTTTAAAATTTAGCAGCAGTTTCTGCAAGTACAAAAATACACATTTATTACATAACATATGGTAGTAAAATTTGTCAAGATATATTATACAAACTCAAAAGCATTTTAGATAAAGCATTGGTCTAATATATTATAGATTGACAGAGTATGATAAAATGACATGTAGTCTGTCTTCAAATCATACAATATAATACTTTACAGCAATATTAACTATTCACATTAAATGTTACAGGAGTATCTAAGGGAACACAGAGAGTAGGAATGGTTATTGAAGAACCTCAGCATCTATTTTCTTCCATGCTTCAAACTGAGTGGGTGATTTCCTATCCATCAATATGAAAGCAAAAAGGATAGAATTATTATTTTGTTAAGTAGAGAAGAATTTCTTCTAGAAAGACACTCCAAGCCATAAGAGCTTCATTCACATCTTGTGGTTCTGCAGTAGTATGCCCTAAGGGTGAGGGGAATCCCTGTTGCCTTTATATATTATACCACAAAAGATGCCTATGGACACTTAGGAGTCTAAATATAGGAGTGGTTAGTTATAAGGTAAAATCTACTTCACATCTGTGACTGAGATGGCCAGTGTCATAAAGGAGCTCTTTGGAGAGAGTTCTAAAAGTTAATTATAATGCTTAGGACAAACAGGGCCATGTCCCCTAGAGGTAGGTAGCACCTAGAGCTAATACTGAAAGGACTTCTTCTATCTTACAGAAAACATTATTTTTTTTTTCTATAACTGCAAAATGCAACCTTTAGGACAACAGTGAAAGAACATTTTGACATGAAAGTTTCTGGGTGGCTGAGAAAAATAATTTGGAATTAAGCAAATCTGTGGGAGGAAGGTCCATCTGAAACTGAACTAAAGAAACCAAATGGGCTCTAAGCAACTTCTTATAAGTATTTAAAATGAAGGAAGATGCACATCCATTTCTGATTCTACCCCTTCACACTGGCTGGCAAGGCCAAATAATCCATGGAAATAATCCAGGAGAGGTACTGGTATAAACTTTAAGGCAAGAGAGGAGAAATGTCCATAGATATGAAATGAACCAATGGGGTATAAACCATGAATCATTTGGAACAAAGAATATGTAAAAACTTCTGGAGGTAAGAAAATCCAAAGCCGATGACTGAAAAGAGGCCTGACAGCCACTCTTATGGCTCCTCTATTCTGTGACTCTTTATAACCTGCCAACCTCAAAACTGTTCTCAACTGCCAAGTGACAATCAGAAAAGGGATGATTTACCAGTGATTTTTTCTGGCTGACTAATCTAAGAGGCAAGGAGCAGAAAAACATTTCAACAAAGAGGAGCCATGCTTTGATCACATGTTGGCAATAGCAATCGTGTAATAGAGAAAGGACTGCTGTGGCAGTTTTCTCCTCCACACTAAGACAGCAAACACAGTCAGAAGGTCACCTTGTAACAGGAAAAATGCATTTCTGGAGAATGTTTCTAGCTCAGGCACCTTGCAAGGACATCGAAATGAGCAACCATCTCCTTCTTTCTCCTCACAGTTCTGTGTCCTGGAACCTCTGCAGAGCAATGAAACACTAATGGAAAAGCACAACCAACACAACCAAAGAAACAAAACAAACAAAAACTATTATATCATGGTACTCATGGCTTTTGAATCACTGTAGTTTTCTTCCTCTCTAGTTGCATCAATGGGCTAATACCTGAAATGATGTTGTGAGGGCATGTGACTGACTATAAGATGTCACAGAAATGGCCACTGGTTCAGATTTGGGGAAAAGTTTCAAATAATTTCCTTTATTATTGAACATGTTTTCCTTCTGTAGCTTTGATTAGTGGCATTTTTCTTGCCTACTTATTAAACACATTCCATGGAATGTGGATGGTTTCTCTGCACCCTTCCCTCTCTCTCTACAGTTTCTATTCTTCACTTTTGACTTCCTGGCTTTCTCAGGTTACTAATTTCATCATACATGGCATGTTTCCTCTACAGAAGATGCTTTCTCTAGCCCTCTGCTTGTAGCTCTTAAAACGCATGACAGGATCAAACCATGCTCTAATAAGGAAAAGCCTCCCAAACACTTAGGTGACAAAAGTTTTGTCTAAACTTTTTGCCAAATAGTCTCAATAAAGAGAATTCTTTTGTTGTCCTAAGTATTAGCAATGATTATCCTTATGCTACCCATCCCAGGTATTTTACACAAAGAGGTCATAATAATTATCTTTATATCATGATTAGCCCAGTTTCTGTCCTTGTAGACATCAGATTCTTATTGTGGTTAAATGTCTTTGGTCAAATGTCTGTCCTCAACGTCACAAACCACTGTAGGCCCTGAGTCTGGGCTGCACACATGATCCACAGTCAAAGAGCTGGGTGAGGATCTTCCGTGAGGCAGAGTACCAGGAGAACACTGCCCACTAATCTCTCCTTCCTCGGGTGACTTCATACAAAGCCCGAGTCTGTCTTCCACTAGGCTGACTGGAGAGCTACAGTGTTTCTCTGAGTCCTGGCTGGGGTAAGAACTATACCAGCGGGCTGTTTGCACAGCTCCAAGTCCTTCAGCCACCCCTTGGGGCATGTCTTTCTGTCTCTCATGCAGTGCGTTGGCTTCTGGAACACCAGAAGCCTGTGGAGGAGGCTCTGTGTGTCCTTTTAGAGAACCTATTTTATTTTCCTCTGGTCTGGGTGCCCTTGCCTTCTTTTTGAGGGACCAGTTTTTCAAACTGGCTACTCCATTTCTCAACCATGTGCTGGGGTGAAGAGTTACAGAATGCATTTGTGAATGCCACTCTACACTGTCCTTTTTTGTATAAGCCAGGTGGCCGCTGGCCTGCCCTGATGAGGGACCAGGAATTCCAGAAATGAGGCTGGAACTGCTAAAGTCAGAAGAAAGCTCTTCCTGCTTTCTTTGAGCCTGAAAAGTGCAATCTATTGGAGAGGAAGTTTCAGTGGGTGTAAACACGGAGTGTTCAGAAATCTGAGAAAAAACACTGTCTTGGGAGCTCACTGATGAGCCAGATGGAGAAGTGCCTGGGGAGGACAAGCTGGAATAGCTAGTCCTTGAGCAAATGTTTAATCTTGGGGGTAAAACCTTCTCAGTGTTTTGGTTTGTGGCACTAGTCTTGCCCACCTCAATCCCCATGACCAAACTCTGATTAATAAGCTTTTGCCCCTCCATTTGCAAAGACTTGTGCCGCTTGAGATAATCTTCCTCTCCATGCAAGAGACTGGCTTCATAGCTGGCTTTATGTTGTTTCTTTGAATGAATCCCCCTGAGATAGGTCAGTTTGCAGTGTTGGTCATCAATGTTGGGCTCTGAGCATCGCCGGTGCCTCCTTGAACTCTTGAGGGCATCTGTTGTGTGTGGTGGGGAGTATCCAGATGTATCTGTATCAAAGGTCTGGTTCCTGGGATGATCACATGAGGACATGTGACTATAAGATGCCATGGAAATAGCTACTGGCTTGGATTTAGGAAAAAGTTTTACATGATTTCCTTCATTATCAGACAAGCTTTTCTTCTTAACATTTTTATTAGTGGCATTTTTCTTGATATCAGTGCCTATGACTAAACTCTTTTTAAAACATGTCTTACCCTCTTCCTGGAGGGGTTGATTCTGATTCAGATGGCTCTCATCTTTTTTTGAGAGAACTGCATCACAGCTGGACTTGCGTAGCTTTTTCTGATAAAACTCCCTGAGATAGGAAAGCTTTGAATCTAGATAGTCATAGCTGGGCTCTGAGCAGCGCCGGTGTCGCCTCAAGCTTTTTGGAGCATCTGCTGCAGTTGTGGACAGGTGGCTGGGCGTGCTCATGCCAGAGGGGCCCCTGGCATGATCCTGCAGGGGTTCCTTTGTGTACACTGCAATGTTCACTGGCTTGGATTCAAGAGGCTGCTCCATTTGAATGTCTTCATCTTTAGAATGGTCTAAGTCAAAGTCGCTCAGGGTTAAAAGACCTTCTACCTCAGGCTGGTCGAGGTCATAGTCACTGAGGGTTAACACGGAGTCCATGCTTCTGCTACCCTGACCAAGTTTCTTTACCAAGTCACTACACGGGGCATCAACATCCTCATTCAGCTCATTCTCCAAGCTGTCATAGGAGGAGTCATTCAGTTGGAAGCAAGAGATATCTGTTGAAAAAGCGAATCATGATTATTGTTTTTACTTACCCAACTGTGATGATGTTTAGCTTAATTCTGTTTTCATGCAGATTGTTCAAATTCCTACTCTAAAGAAAGAAAGGATCTTTCACAGTCTTCCCAGTAGTAAGTGCAGAATTAAAAATAAACTGTTGGGGTATAATAGATTTACCTCAGTTCCTGAAGAAATGGGCTTTCCTTAAGTAAGATTTCCTCAAAGCAATGAGGAGATACCAAGAAACAGTTAAAAATATAAAGGAATTAATGCCAGATATACCCAGGTTCTGAATAAGACTCTTGTCTTTTAAATGGATTAGCTGCTGGATATACATAATTAACTCTAGTCTCAGAGATACCATTTACTAACCCTAACAACTCTATTTCACAAAGATTTTTTACTATCCTTTATTTAATCTTTAATACAACCATCGCAGTTAGATATTATGGTTTATCCATATTTATAAACGAAGATAATGATTTTCAGTGGCATAGAATAATTGGCCAAAGGTAACATAACTAATGATTGGTGGTACAGGAATTCATAATCTGGAACGTTGAATGTCTTTACCCCTAACACACCCTGGCTTGCCCCATGATGCTAGTTGTTTTTAAAGTGTTTTTGCAGTGCACTAGAATTCTGAGAAGTCTCAGGGACCTCTAGGAGGAAGGTGAGGAGCAAAAAAACCAGGGCTGCCTCTACTGCCTCTGGGCCTTCTACTCCAGTTTCAACCACAGCAACTGTGTTATTCATATTGGGGTTCCTTGTAAAGTTTTATTTAAAGAAAGGTTAAAAACATCACACCATATAATGCTGCCACTAACAACTTCTTGGAGTTTGGAACCTTGTCTTATACATTTCTTAACCACAGTGTTAACATACTCTGACCTATTAGCAGGCCTTCTAAGGAAGGAGCAGAAGTCCTAGGCCCACTAACCCAGGTGAGAGGCCCCTTCACCTGAGCTGCTGTGGGCTCCAGGATAACCACTGTCCCAGCTGATCTTCACAGATGTGTGTTTGTTTCCCACAAAAAACAATCCAATTATTCACAATACCTGAGGCATTCTCTCTAGTATCACATCTCACTGAAACCTCTCCCAAGAGGGAAGTGATTTCTTCTCCAAATATCCGACAGCAATTTTCAATCAGAAATTGTATAAGAAGAGAAACCTGTACAAAAAAGGGACAAAAATGAACTGCTACTTCTCATATAGCATGTCTATAAATCACATTTCATATATGAATCCTGATTCTAACAAAAGATGCAAAAGAATCCTGAGAAAAATTCATGTCTGCTTTAAAAGTATACAATACAGTTTCCTCTAACAAACTATAATACTTTCAAGAGTAGTTTGAGCATAGAAATTAACTTTAATCAGTGGACTAAAGTTATTATTTGTTATTATGTGTGGCCTTGGCTTAATGCTAACATTTTTATGCCAATAGTTCTGTCTTTAAAATTAGAGTAATTTTAAGTATTCTCTATAGGGCATTTGGGGTGAAGAAATAAATCTTCTCATTAAAATTCATGAAGCATCATTAGATGAACATTTATAAAATGCATTTCTTATGTAAAAGGCAGGTGTCATAAGCGTGGGAAGTAGGTAGGTATCCTCTGTGGATTTATTGTGAAGGAGAGAGACAGCTGGAGAGAAAACTTGCATTTTGCCTGACTAGTCTCTTCCCTTAGGCTCCCTAACTGGAGGTGCTTGGGGGAAGAGGTAAGGTTTTACTAGGGAGCTTTGTGCTCCTTACACAGAACTCCTTAGGCTCCTTACACAGAACCTTTACATAGTTTTCTTGCCCCAACAGCTGAGGCAAAGGAGCAGGTAGAATGTTGGGAACAAGGGGAACCGATACCCCCACCCCTGTACTAACCACCAGGCCCTACACCAGTGTGATTTCAAGTAACTACTGTATGAACTATGTCGATATTATCAACACCTCCATGTTTTAGATGAGGAAACTGTGGATCAATGTAACTAATTTTGCCCAAGATTGTACATCTGGCAAGTGGTAGGGCTGAGAATCCAACCCTGACCTGTCAAATTCCAAAGTCCTTATTTCTTTTTAAAATCATATCAACTGCTTTCTTATCACTCTATGGTTTAAGTCAGTCAGTCATAGTTGGTTTTCCTCCTGAAAGGGAAAAGGGAAGTAATCCAACTGCTATCACTTTTTTGCTCAAGAAATCACCTTTCTACAGTCTACCAGGATAGGATAAAACACTCAATGAACTCAAATTTATAAGGGTATGTACTGAAGTTATTTAAGAAAATATCTTTCAGAATTAATACCCTGAATGTTAGGTTCAAAATGGGGACTTGGTCCCTCACAGCATAAAAATGAAAAACTTCATTACCTTTTTTGTAAATTCGTTTTCTAGTTCTGGACTGGAGGAAGTAGGAGGCCAAAGAATGCTTGGAGCGATGCACACTGCTAAATTAAATGCAGTCATCTGATTGGATGAGGAATGTTGCTCAATGTTGTATAATACCCCAAAAAGATACCTTAGGAGAATAACATTGGCTCTTGGAAGCTGGTCTAATAGCCTAAAGACAGAAAAATGCACTCTTTAAGCAAACATTTCATAGAAAACTTGTATAGCCAGGCAGCCCTTGCTTTTCACAGTTGAGATGTACAGGAAAGTGTGTTAACATGGTACATGCAAAGTGAGGACTGCCTGTACATAGGAGAGAAAGTGAGCACTGGAGATTTATTTATTTATTTTGTACACTGCCTTCACAATCCAGTGAAAATGTGAAAGAATGCAGAAAAATGGTTCATAAAAAAATGCTGCCTGAAATATTTACCTGAAACTGGTACAATGTGTCTTATGCAAATCCTGTAACATTCCAGAATATTCTCAACCAATACCCCAAAAAACTTTCTGATGAAATTAAACAGTTATACTTAATATGCTCCTTTACTTCCAAGTGGCAACACAAGGATTCTGTCTCTTGGTAAAAACCCAAACTTCAGCTACGAAGACTCCCGGGTCCATTCTGAGAGCTTATGCTCTGCTCCCACAGCTTCCGAGATCAGTTTTGTCCCACATCTCTTTATCTCACTGGTGTTACTTTCACACATAAGTCAAGCTTACGATAGTATTTTTCCTACTGTTCCTATTTTGTAATTGATAAGGAATTTTAAATGAACATTCACTAAAAATGATTTTTACTACCATACAGAAAACATATGTTGATAGTCATGCTTGTTGCTTTTTTCCAGCAAGAATCTGTAACCTGGGGTTACACTGGGTAATCTGACTCCTGTTGCATAAACAGCAGAGAGGTGTTTTTTCGGCACTATGGACTGACAATGAGTACAGTTTTGTAGGGACAAATTATGAAAGATACTTAAATGGACCAAAAGATTACTGAATGTATTCAATGGAAAGTGAGGCACTGTCTACCATACTCTAGGGCAGTGGTCCCCAACCTTTTTGGCACCGGGGACTGGTTTCATGGACAACAATTTTTTCATGGACAGTGGGGTTGGGGGGATGGTCCAGGAGGTAATGTGAGCGATGGGGTGCTATGCGGAGAAGCAGAAGAAGCTTCGCTCGCTTACCCGCCGTGCACTTACCTCCTGCTGTGCGGCCTGGTTCCTCACAGGCTGCAGACTGGTACTGGTCCATGGCCCAGGGGTTGGGGACCCCTGCTCTAGGGTATCTGATTCTATGGGGGCCCTAAACCTTTGAGTTATTTTACAACTCTGAAAACTGTAGATTACTGACAGCAGTGCACTTAACACTTGTCCATAGACTGGAAAATTCTGTCTGGTGGAGAGATAAATGGTTTATTTGTACATACACCCCCGTGCCCCAGTAGTAAAAGTCAGTTTTGCATCTACTTGTAAATTCATTTCAGCATTTCTGAGTTAACTATGTAAGTTGTGGTATTGATAGTTTGAAATCTCCTTTGAACTGGCAGTAATATCTTACTAGTTCTCTCATTAATTAATGTTTTAAATAAAATCTTTCACATGTGTTAATTCTGTATTTGTATGAAAGCCATAAGTCTACCCTCTTTAAAAAAAAAATCACCCATTTAACAGTTCGTAGAATATAAAGTTTTAGACAATGAGCAACAAAATACAAAATCTGATGTTCACTACCTCTGAATGGTTTCCACCAAACCTTAATGGATGCAGAGATAGAATTTTGTTACATGGCTTTGATTCTGGTGTCTACAACAGTTATACTATTTTCTTCTACTGATAAAAGGTGTCTATCAATAGCAGTGTGTAGATAATAATTTGTATTTGAAAGCTGCTCAAGAAAAACCTGTACTAAACAAGCATAGGCAAATAAATGATATTGGGATTCTTGGGTTTTCAGAGAGCTGGAAGTATTGCTTTTCTTATAATGCAGGAAATATTCAGGAATCAGGATGGTGAGTCCTGCCAGCAACTTACCTTTGCATGAGTACAGACAATGCATTCTTTGCATGAATACAGACAATACACTTTTCTCTCTGTAGTATTCCCACATACACTTCTCCATATATCTCTTTCACTGATTATACTACACTGTTATTCTTTGTTTCATCTATTCTATCTATTCGACTAGACTTAGTTCCTTGAGGGGAAGGAATTTTCTCTATGTGAATTCAGTTGCTAAGTGAAGTATATAAGGAATTGTCTGGTTAGTTAAATATTTACCAAAACTAAGATCATAAATTGTAGATTGGGTCTACTGTGTTAGCTATTGGTCTAATGGGTTTCAGCTCCTATCAGATTCAGATATACAGAAGGTGTACAATGGTAGAGTATTCCACGTTAATAAGGTTAGGGGAAAAAAACAATAACAATGACAGTAGCTAGCATAAATCTATTTTTAAACTGGTCCTCATGGATTTGACTTTGATAGTCATATTACATTAATAGACAAACTTATAAAATATAAGTTTTTTAAAAAGTATTTTTGAGAAATGACCAAATTAGAATAATTACCTTTGAACTGCATTTATTTTCTCTTCATCATTTCCTTGATCCATTACACAGACCCAATGATCATAGAGATCTGACGAAAAAGTACTTCCTGGAATATTTCGTAGAAAATCCTTATATAGAGGGAAAAATAAATATTTTAAATTGTTATTCTCATGCTAATTATATATGAGAGATATTACAAAGAAGACACGTTATTGGAAAGTACAGTTAAGGTGTCCCTTCTTTGGAATACACAGAGCTCTGTGCTAGCCCTTCAATGATGTGCACACATAGAAATGCATGCTTTGATATTTTTCTAACAAAAACCAGAGGGAAATTGGATTCTGGACTATAGTGGTAAAGATAATGGACAACCCGTTTGGGATGAAACCTCCTGTGTGTGTACATTTTAGCAAATTAGTATAACACGGCAGGGTCTGGCAAACCATCCTAAATCCTTTTTATTTCACTAGTTAAAAGAAATGCATGAAGATATTTGTGAGATTCATAATGTGGTAATCAGTCATCCAATCATTCTATACATATTTATTCATATATTCCAGGCATTGTTTAAGGTGCTAGGGATAGAGTAGTAAATAAAACCAAGTCCCTGTTATTTTAGAACTTTATATTCCAGTGGCATTGGTGAATAATTCCATCCAGAGGTACTTAGAATTTCTCCTTATATTCCCCATAGAAGGGCTCTCATGTATCATGGGGAGAAAGCACTCCAGGCTATGACTGGGCTCTGGGAGCCTAGGACAGCACCCCATGCCTAATGCACATTAAATAATATGTCCCTGGGGGCTTCCCTTCCCTGGTGGCGCTGTGGTTGGGAGTCCGCCTGCCAATGCAGGAGACACGGGTTCGTGCCCGGGTCCGGGAGGATCCCATATGCCACGGGGCGGCTGGGTCCGTGAGCCATGGCCGCTGAGCCTGTGCGTCTGGAGCCTGTGCTCCGCAACAGGAGAGGCCACAACAGTGAGAGGCCCGTGTACCGCAAAAAAAAAAAAAAAGAAAAAAAAAAGAAAAATGTCCCTGGTACATTATCCTGTCTGGCCTTTGAGAGCCTTTTATTTTGAGGCCACTGGCAGGGCTAGGTGTGGTGAAACCAGACTATGACACAAGTAGAATATAATCAATGGAGTTTGTTGTTTGACATATGTTAATAAAAAGCTTAAAAATGAACTAATTTTGGTCCTCGTCCTATGTTCCTTTCTGATCTAGGCCAACTCTCTCTGCTGCTTTTGGCATGGTTCTAACAAGCCAAGCTTGCAAAGTCTGATCTCCACCTTAGTAAACTTCAGGCAGACAAAACTCAATTTCATATCTAAGCACTGTACCCATGGTTGACTATCCTCTTGCAAGTTCCTGCCTACAACATGGAGATAGGTGAAAGTCTGCAATTGAATAATTTTAATCCTTGCTGGAAAATCGAATCAGCAACTTCATCTATGTGCTTTAAAACAGCAATGCACAACTTGTTGCTTATATGTCATGTTTTTATTACTAAGATGGAAGCTGTGATACCTAAGTGTTGCAGTTAGCTAATTAGGTGAGCATGTCCCCCGCTAGCTTATTAGCTCCTTCAGGGCAGGATCAGCCCCTCACCTTCTACATCATACACCTTAATGCCAAGCACAGTCCCAGACATAGTCGAGGTCATTACTGAAGTGTTGCTATTTGTCATATGGTCAAATATTAGTGAAGGACAAGGGAAGGTCAACTAACTATAACTGAGATTCTAAAATAATTTTTATAAACCTCTTTGTAGTTATGTTACCTATTATTATACATTTGTTTTAGAGTAGTTAACAAGTAGGAAGATGACTGATACAAAGTCTTTCTCTGTTCTATTATATTTTTCAGCAGAAATGTACCTGGATACTTGTGATTCAGATGTGTCATCACAAAAGTTACCTCTTTCTTTTGGGTAAAGCTACCGAATTTTCACAATTTCAGACTAATTTTAGTTGCTGCACCTACTTTAAAAGTCAGAGTCAGAAGAGCCAAAATCTGTTATTTCAAATTGGGGCAGTGACAATGCCTCTCTTTTTAAATCTAAGTGGAAAAAATACTTATGATCTGTTTTGAAGAAAAACATTATTAAATCTTAAAACTTACACTTGAAAGATAATAACTTGTAACATCTCAATGAACTCTCCACAGCTGGAATAACAAGTTGCGAAATAACAACCACCATCGGTCTGAGAAAGGATGTGAGAGCTGGTTCTGAATTACAATCACCAACTCTTAGCACTCAACGGAAAGCCTCCTCCCCTCCAAAACCAGAACCCAAGCCATCAGCAGAATGCCCATATTAATTTGAGACGAGATTCCTAGGATTAAAAATGAACTTTTCCTCAAAGGTCTGATGGATCAAAATTACAGTATCTCAAGCAATTTTCTTCCAATTATAGTTTGAAGGTTAAGCTTATATTTAAACAAAACCAGTATAAGCAAAACATTTAAAGGAAAACTTAAGCATCACTTCCAAATAGTCTTAAAAACAAGAAACAAAACAAAACAAAAGCTCAAAAACTTTCGGCAAAAAGTTTCCCTTTCCTGCAACCACTTGGAAGAAATGAGAGTAAAACACAGTTATATGATTATGAAACTTTAATTAGTTGGAACCCATCTAACCAGACTTTTCAATCATTTGGATTACTTTCTGTCTTTTGTTTATTCCTCTATAAGTACAATTTCTTCAATCTGAAATACAGTTTAACTCTTCTAGAACCATACTTCTTTGTAATAGCCTCTACAATTTAGTACAAAGTTTTAAGAAGCATAGTGCTGTGATGAATAGCATAGTAAGGAAAATTTTCTAAAACATAGGCTTTAACTTCTTAAATTAAGAGATGGGAGAAAGCCTAATTATATGAAAAAAAAATTCATCATGCATATATCTGCATGTATGTGGCTAAGCACACCATACATACTTTTATTATACTCCAGGATTGAAGGGTAATCACAAATCCTGTGTAAAATAAATTAGATGACTCTAGCTCCAATTCTCCAGTTCTTTTGAGTGATACTTTATTGTGAAAGTCCATGGCAGGGATTGTTTAAGAGCAGACATGGCTCTTTTACCAAGAGACATCTGATTGTTCATTAAGTCATGAAGTATGATTCTGTAAGCAACTGACCAGCAGTAGGGATATGGAAGAGTCTTCTTCACCATGTTTTCCTTAATTTGGTTTTTATGCTCCAGGCCCTGGGATGCAGGCTGGGGCACTGTCTCCACCCCTAGCTCTGGTGCATTCCAACCCTGCTGGGAGATGGGAGCCTGATGCTGGTCTGCAGAAGCTATTGCTGAGGCCAAAACCTCTGCTAAAAGCTGGTTTTGACTCTAGGTTTTCCAAAAATGTGAGGCATTTTCAAGAATGTGAGGAGGAAAACATTTTAGAAGTCTAACTCAACTGTGGATGTGAGTTAAGTAACCACAGGGGTGGGTTCTAGGGTTTTTTTTTGCCATAAGTAAGCTTATCTGCCACAAGCATTTTTGCTGCAAAAACTTCTACCAAATAATGAATTGGCTGTAAGGCAATTCTACCATAAAAGGTAAAATAACAAAAAAATAAATGAGGAACATTAAAAAGGATATAATGAAACACGAGAATAACAAAATTAAAGACTTTATTGTGAAATGCAAAATATCTGAACGCATTTAAAATGTGTGTAGATTCATGGCAATACTGCGCAATTAACTGACATTATTTTGTGGGTTGTACTTAAGCACTTGTCTTCCAAGTCTTTCGTTCATAGTATTTTATACATTTTTTTTGCTTGTTGATTCGTCTCTTGTTCAACATAACACTTTTTCTTTTTTTGCTAAAATTTCTTCCTTCATTAAGAGAGGCACCAGGTTTCAAATACTACGTACTAGGATGCATATTTGTGCCTGAGTGCTTGTGAAAGCCTTCCACACCATTGTATGTTTTTGGCATACTGTCATTTGTCCATTGATAAATGTTCCTAAGTTCTAGGGGAAATGTGCGTTCATGCTATGCCTTCAAGGCCCTTGGCCTCCTTCACCTCCAATGTAGTGTGTTTCAAAATATGAAACCAACTCTTGGGACCAATCATCATCATCTGTCATGATTTTTATATTGTGTATGTCAAAACAAACTGTCAACCAGTTATTTTATTTTTTATGGTAAAGTTGACCTGTGGCCAATGAGTTATGTGGCAAAAATATTTGCAGCAAAGAAGCTTACTGTGAAATACCGGACACACATGGGATGAAGGGTGAGAATCTTTAAGAATGCCAAATGTGGTAAGGATTTCATAAAAGAAGGACTGGATGTTGGAGTCATTCCTACTCCAACTTTACTTTTAAAAGGCATTAGGGGGAGACTGTATAAATGAATGGAATTTTCAGTGGTCTCCGTGAGCAATTTTTTGTTTCAGTTGTTAGGCAAATGTTTGTTTACTCTGGTAAACTCTGTTTCAAAGTTTAATAAAAGTTTACTTTTGAAAATTTCGCCTTTATTAGGAAGATAGTGAGATTGTGAGAAACTCATCAGGATGTTTACTTTGGTAAACATGCTGTATGTTATGATTATTTTAAATTTTTATTTAATTTTTTTGCATGGGATTGGCAGATGTGAAGATGAGGAGAGTGCTGTGGGATGAAAAAATTTTAAAAAGCCTATCTGACACACCATATCATTAGCAGTGGCTTTTAAATGCCCATGTGACATTGTGAAGTGTTATTTAACACTTTTTAAGATTCTAATTCTATTATGGTCCTTTGCAGATGGGGATAATGTTATAGTGAGAGAAACCAGTTGTCTTTCTCCAGAGCTATGCTGTGGGGCGGATGAAGGGAGAACTTTCCCTACCTTTAAGACAGATGCTATCACGAAAATAGATTCACAGTCTAGTTGTACTTCAGCTCCAGAATTCAGTTTCTCTTTCAGCTCTCTGCAGGATTTCACATTGGCCGACTGTCTGAAGATGCCTTTTGTGAGGGGTCCTTTTTGGTTAAGAAAGAAAAGCATATCCTATGGGGAAGAAGGGAAAAAAAATCAAAATGGCACCTCATGCATAACAAGCAAGGGAACATATATTTGCCCTCTCCAGCTGCCAGAGACTAGGGTATAACAGGGGGAAGCCCTGAAGGATTGGGGCTAGATGGCCTCCTAGAGATTTAAAGTCAATTTGTTTTCTGCTATCTTTAAATCTCTTTCTCCTATTTATTCTTGCTATATTCAACATCTAAAACACTTTACTTTAAACACTTGCTTTAATGAGACTGTCTTTTTTCAGTGAACCAACAGTCACTTCAAGGTACCTGTTAACTTGCCTCTCTCCTCCCTAACTACTCTTTCCCCATTATTCTCTAATACGGACTCTTTTCCCCTAATATGGAAATGCTCTTGCCAAATTCACTCTCCACTTGCTTGTCTTTCTTTTCATATGACTTTACATTTTATTCTACTTCCTGTATTTACTTCCTTCTTTTAAAATCAGCCTCCAAAATCATCTCTTCCAGGAAGTTTTCTTCATTCCATTCCATTCCATTCTGTTCAACCTTTCATTTTGCTTTCTTTCTTTCTGTGTGTCCTCTGCTTGCCATGTAGGAAGAGAATAGGTGTTGGAGACGAGCAACCCATGGGATCTGGAACCTAGCTATGACACGTATTTATTGTGTGACCTTTGGTAAACTCGAGGGTTTTTTTTCCTTTAATTTGTAAAGTAGGAATGATGGTGATGATGATGATGATGAAGATGGTAACTACCCTCTAAATCTGTTGTGACGGATAAGCAATAAAGTGGCTAGACTAGTACAATAGATGCACAATACAGGAAAAAAGTGCCAGGCATCTAGCATAGTGCTTGGAGGATAGTGGACACTCAATAAATGTTGCTTAACAGTGATCATTTACTATATTAACCAGAGACAATAATACTCAGTGGCTTTCATTTGATCTCTTCTACATACAAAAGATAATTAAATGCCAGCAGATGTATCTTTATGCTTAAACACCTGGAATACAAATATAAGATTTAGTATAGAAATATAAGATTTGGTCTCTGTTGCTAAAGTGATTAAATGAGACTTTCTGAACAATGTAGGGTTCAAGAAAGGCTGTGGGAGAAATGTGAGGGCTAATGTGGATTCTCTTTCTACAAAGCAGATTCTGATTTATCTGAGCAGGTTTATGTGGCTTTTCCCTGAAACCAGTAGACTAGATCATCTCTCCCCATTATGTCTGCCTTATGACTCTGCAATAGCTTAATCAGATTTTTATTCTTTGAAGTAATAATAAAGATTCTCAGCCAGAGCCATGGGTGTCTATAATTTTCCATCTGGGGATAGATTTACCTCCCTGACCTCTCCTTTCCTAAACCTACTTTCCTCTTAGTGTTACAGGCCAAAATGAGACTTACCAAGACAGCTTTGGGCAGATTGTCGTTCTCACAGATATTTGGCAGAGAAACCCCAAAGAGCTGTCCTGGCACAGGAGATGTTGGTGACATGGGCAAGTTATCCAGGTGAGTGCTAGAGCCCCGCCAGAAGGCCCAGTTTATGATGGATCTTCTCCTTTTAAATGTCTTCTGACCTGAATCTAAGCAAGAAGTGAGATTATTAGGGAAAATAATTTAATTCACTTAATCTTATTTCTACAGTTCTCATTTTACAGTTCGTTCATTACTATGGCGCAGTAGTTTATAAATTAAGGAAGAATTAAACATTTGGGTTATTCGCCTAACTATCTTGGAAACATCACTGTGCTATTTAGTTAAGTTCTGGCACTAAATTTTCATAGGTAAAAGAAGGGATCCCTTACTGAACTATAACAAATTAAAGCAAAAGGGTTTCATACCAACACATATCCCATTTTGAAGTGGAGACTAAGCATACAAAGAAAGTTGAAGATTAAATTAGATCACAATTAAATAGTGAGAAAAAGAAAGGAAGAAGGAGAAAAGGAGAGAGGAGAGGAGAAGGGGAAGGAGGAAGAGGAGGAGGTAAACAAAGAGGAAGGAGAAGAAGAATTAGGGGAAGAAGAGTTGTCTCTATTAAGTTGCTCTCTAGAAACAAGAATGCTTTATTATCTGATGTTCCACTCTACTACTGAGGATAGAGATATAGGAAACTAGTGTTCTATATTCCCCCGCCTTTTTTCCAACTGCAAAGACTTTCATGTATCTTTTCGGTTCCTGACTTTAAAAAGCATGTTTAAGGAAGCATGGATGGATACAAACATGAGTGAGACTTGCCCTTGCCATGGTAAAGTTTACAATCTAATGGGGGAACAAGGCTGGTGATGGGGGGGTGAGGGAAAAGCAAGTATATTAATAAATAAAATGTCATAAGGGGGGAACAAAGCATCAAAGGTATTCAGAAGAACAATAAAGCACATCTATCTACCGATTAGGAGTGAGGGAGTGATCCTGGAGTCATGTGCATTTGATGTGAATTTTGAATGAACACGATTTCAATAGGTAGAGGATCTAGCACCACGACTTGCGTGAAGTTAACTACTCAATAAATCATTCTCAAACAGTAATTGAACTGAGGAGACATTTAGGTGGTAAAGATAGTATGAACAAAACAGGCAGAAGTAAGAAAGGTCAACAGTGAATCATGATTTTGTGAGATCATAATTCTAAGACATTTTTGATGTCAGCTGTATCTAATTTTAACATGAAAACTGATTGATTTGCACAGAATTTGATACTTAAAAAGACAGCTCATTAAGGTTCCTTTTGGACCTTTCTGCCGTGTGTGTCCTCTGGCCCTCAACACATACGCACAGGTAACAACTATAAACTCTGGACAAAATTAAAGAAAAATATAAAGGCCTACCTGAAGGCACTAAAGAGTAACCAAAAGAAGATAGACAGTGGAGGTAAAAGTCTAATGCTTGGAAGAAGGGAATGGCATGGCACTGGGTAAGTTTCCTATTTTTACAGCTTTCAGCCAGAGGACGGGCCCCAGGGTGTAGGGGTGACTAAAATTGGGAGAGAAATCTGCACTCTTACTGGCTTGAAAAAACTAGAGAATAGAGATGGAGGTAACCAGAGCAGCTGGGAAGTGAGGGGTGGGGAGCGAATCCCAGAAAGGAGAAAACTGAATAGTGGGAGCCCCAAACATTGTGTATAAATCCTGCCCAAATCTCTGGCTGATGCCCGAAGCATGCACCTGTGTGGGGCAGATTCAAAACAACTTGCAGTTAAGGCTAACAGCGCTGAGATTTGAAAGGCCATAACTCCCAGGTGGCGGCCACACAGGGTTAGACTCCATTTTCTCTAGGGACAGTGCATGGGATTAGTCAATACACTTCAGCTGTGTGGTCCTGACATGCAACCAAGATGCCAGAGATGACGTTCAGCTACTCAGCACTCCCTGACAATGGAACAATGAAGGAGATGATCTTTTCAGGGAGGACACGATCGGCAGTGTCAAATGCTCATTTCAAACAAGTGTTTTATACTGTTTATTTCCTTAGCGTAACCAACTTAAACCAAATACTAAAAAAGCCAAATCGTGGGAGGATAATCAAATAAGTAACATTTTACTGAAAAGCCTTCAGACCATCATCCACCCTTGGCTTCCTCAGGATACAGTCAGTGCATCATTAATGTGCATACATCCAGGTGTAAAGGTCTTTGGTTCTGGAGTCAGGAGCCCACTTAGACTCCTGGCTCAAACACTAATTTGTGCACGTTACTTACCCTTTTTCTTCAATTTTAAAATGAGAACATTATCTACACCTCAAAGCCTTATTGAGAGGATTAAATAGGATAGTGTATGAAAAGTGCTACTTTGCTCAGGGCGTATAGGTCATAGCAATCTTGATTAAAGCTGCTAAGACACCAATCTCCTCTCCACAAAGAGGACCTCCTCCCCACACCCTTTCTCCATCTGTGTAACAGCCTTCAGGAAGTATGCAGACAGGAAGGAATACCAGACTCTGCTTAACTAAAGCACTTCCTTTCTGCCCTGACACTCCCAATCTCCACCATTTTAAAAAACAGAAAAGGAAACTGAACCTTATTCTTAAACCCAGAAGGGGGTTCCTGTAGGCCAGCAATGTCAATCTGTGCAAATGTTTGTTTAATATGTATCTTTATATATGTTGAGTAGTTGTACTCAGTCTGGTTTCCTCACATTTAATCTGGTTTCACTATTTCAAAACCAGATTTATTTGATTTTTTTAGCTTTCACACACTTCTTAGGAAGAATGCTCTATCATAAAGTTATATACCCAGCTATCTGATGAATGTAGACAGAGGATAAAGTAGAAATTGAGTTCTGTACTTTATTATAAATGCTTTCAGCTGCAGCCATGCCTTTTATTATATACAACAGTCAATTTTAGAGTTCATGTTCCCTTTGGGACTGAGAGAAAAAAAATTTCATTAAAGTTTACTTTCTTGCAGAGGTTTTAATGCATAGCTCTTACTTTCTAAATGTCAAAGGCTGATGAAAAAACATGCAATTGTTATAAAAAAGATTAGGATGATGTAAATGCAGAGCAAATGAAATTCATGTACATCCAGCTTTCCTAAACAATTCTGGCAAGATTCAAGCTAGAGTTTCTTCATGCTTAAATTATGGAACTGAATATTAAAAATTGTAATTCTTAAAAGTTTGTGCTTATAGATTATTAAAGAGTAATAAATAACCACAACAAAAACCCCTTAATTAGAAATTTTAGCAAGATGGTGATGTAGGAAGATCTTGAACTCACCTCCTTCCATGGATACACTGTATCTACAGCTATATATGGAACAATTTCCTCTGAATAACCCCTCAAAACTGGCGGAGAGACCCTGTTACATTGGGCAAATGAGAAGGAAACTACATCCTGTTACATTGGGCAAATGAGAAGGAAACTACATCCAAGTGGGTAGAAAAGGCTGAGACACTATCTCACCATAAACCCCACCCCTCGTGCAATGGCCCATAGTCAGGAAGAAACTCAAAACCCAGAGCTTCCCCAGAAGGAGTGAAGGGTTCATACCCCACATAGGTCACCCCAACCTTTAAGATCTGGCATCTGAGGGATGAGCTCCCAAAACATCTCACTTTGAAGACCAACATGTCTCATGCCATGAGACATGTGGGGCTTTGTGGAACTGAGGGAGGGTTCCTTTTTTTAAATTTTTAAAATTTATTTTATTTTTGGCTGCACTGGGTCTTTGTTGCTGTGTGCAGGCTTTTCTCTAGCTGTGGAGAGTGGGGGCTACTGCTGTGCACGGGCTTCTCACTGCAGTGGCTTCTCTTGTTGCGGAGCATGGGCTCTAGGTGCACGGGCTCAGTAGTTGTGGCGCGTGGGCTCTAGAGCACAGGCTCAGTAGTTGTGGTGCATGGGCTTAGTTGCTCCGTGGCATGTGGGATCTTCCTGGTCTAGGGCTTGAACCTGTGTCCCCTGCACTGGCAGGTGGATTCTTAACCACTGCGCCACCAGCGAAACCCTGAGGGAGGGTTCTTAAAGGGCTTACGCCCAGGCTCACCCACCCCAGAGCTCAGTCCACAAGCAGCCCTTTGAAAAGCACCCAGACTTCATGTGAAAGAGTTTCATTTACTAATTTTAAAGCATTGATCTAAGGGGCAGGGGTCTGCTGGGATACTCCCCAGGACAGAGGCTGGTGGACACTATCTTCCTACTCTCCTCTGTACTGCTAAAGCCTGCAGGCACCATCTTTTTCCCCCCCTTTCTGGTGGGTGTCATCTTTTACTTTTTCTTCTTTCTTTCCTTTTCCTCCCGTCCTCTTTTTCTTTCTCTTCTTTTCCTTTTTTCAGTGGATGCCACCTTTGTACTCCCCCTCTGCCCCGCTTCAGCTAGTGGGCACCATTTTTGTGCTTTCCCTCTGCTGTGCTCCAGAGTGTCTCTATCTCCTGGAGGGGAGGCTCTACACACCTCTGGTGCACTGGTTTTTACATTTGGTGACACAGTTTTTGCAGCTGTCACCCAGGGAATGCCCCTTGATCACCTGACCAGGGGGGCTTGCATTCCTGGGTCCCACAGGACTGTAACAATTATAGAGACAGTTCTTAGAAGACTACCATCCCTAGGATATTGCACAGACAGCAGACTGAAACACACCCCCAGTCTTTTTGTAAAAGTGGCCAATTTGCTCATCCAGGAACTTCAGCCCTGGGGGCAGGCTTCAGGTTTGGCACACACCTAGAGGTTATGGAGGTGCTCTCAAAGAAGGTACCCAGGGGACACCATCTTTTCACTCCCCTATGCATGACTACAGAACAGTGGTATCTCCCAGAAAGGAGTTTATACACCCACTTGGAGTCCCAATTTTTGTGACTGCTGCCAGGGGACACCTCCAGATGGCTTGGCTCTGGGGGCCAGCATGCTTATGCTTGCAGTCCTAGAGGACTGCATATATTTTCATTCTTGAAAAGCTGCTGCCTGAGGACCTGGTTTCCAATCAGCCTGAATAAAAGGTACTGACTGAGCTCTCTCCCCTTTGGGACACTGACTAATCTTGGTACATCCTCAACTACTGGGAGCTATTAAAAATAAAATAGGCTGCTTGGACAATTACAAAGGGTTGAGAGAAAACCAAGAGCTAGGGCAGGGTTGAATGAAAAGGTTCATCTCTTACACAAGGACAATGGTTCAAGACTGGAAGAGGTGGTTGTTTCATGTAATGCATAGAAACCAATATAGAATCAAGCAAAATGAAGAAATAGAGAAATATGTTCTAAATGAAAGAACAAGATAAAAGCTCAGGAAAAAAGTTAACGAAGTGGAGATAAGTAATTTACCTGATAAAAATTTCCAGCAATGGTCATAAAAATGCTCACTGAACTTGGGAGAAGAATGGATGAACACAGTGAGAACTTCAACAGAGACAGAAAATATAAGAAAGTTCCAAACAGAAGTCACAGAACTAAAGAATACCTGAATTGAAAAATACCCAGGGGGAGGGGTCAACAACAGATTGATGAGGCAGAGGAAATGATCAGTGAACCTGAGACAGGGCAAAGAAACTCACCCAATCAGAGAAGCAAAAAGAATGAAAAAAAGTGAAGATAGCTTAAATGGGACAACATCAAATGTATTAAACATCACATTATAGGGGTCCCAGTAAAAGAAAAAAGAGAAAGGGGAAGAAAACTTATTTGAAGAAATAATGGCTGAAAAGTGTTCTAACTTGGGGAAACAGAAATTCAGATCTAGGAAGCCCAGACAGTTCGAAATAGATGAACCCAGAGATCTATACTAAGACACATTATAATTAAAATGTCAAAAGGTAAAGACAAGGAGAGAATCTTAAAAGCTACAAGAGAAAAACAACTTATTACGTATAAGGGAAACCCCATTAGACTATCAGCAGATTTTTCAGCAGAAATGTTAAAGGTCAGAAGGAAATGGCACAATATATTCCAAGTGCTGAAAGACAAAAATTTCCAACCAAGAATACTCTATCTAGCAAAGTTATCATTCAGAATTGAAGGAGAGATAGAGGTTTCCAGACCAGCAAAAGCTAAAGGAGTTCATCACCACTAAACCAGCCTTATAAGAGAAGTTAAAGGCACTTTTTTAAGCTGAAAAGAAAGGGTGCTAATTAATAATATATAAAAGTATAAATCTCACTGGTAAAGATAAATATATGGTAAAGGTAGTGAATTAATTACTTATAAAGCTAATATGAAGGTTAAAAGACAGAAATAGTAAAAAAATAACTGTAACTACAATATTTAAGTAAGGGTAGACAAGATAAAAAGATGTAAAATGTGACATCAGAAAACAAAATATTGAGGGGGGAGAATAAATATGTAGAGCTTTACAATGTGTTCAAACTTAAGTTGGTATCAACATAAAAATAATGTTACAAATATAAGTTGTTACATGTAAGCCTCATGGTAACCAACAAGCAAAAACCTAAAGTAGATACACAAAAGAGAATAACAAAGGAACCTAAGCATATCACTAAAGTTATCAAACCACAAAGGAAGAAAGCAAGAGGAGAAGAAGTGAACAGAGGAACCACAAAACAGCCAGAAAACATCAGAAATGGCAATAACATATCTATCAATAATTACTTTAAATATAAGTGGAGTAATTTCGCCAATCAAAAGACAGAGAGGGACTGAAAGGATAAAAAAACAAGACTCATCTACATGCTGCCTACAAGAGACTCACTTCAGACCTAAGAACATTCACAGACTGAAAATGAAAGGATGGGAAAAGATATTTCATGAAAATGGAAACCAAAAGAAAGCTGGAGTAGCTATATTTATATCAGACAAAATAAACTTTAAAACAAAGACTGTAATAACAGACAAAGAAGGGTATTACATAATGATGTCAATCCAACAACAGGATATAACATTTGAAAATATTTATGCACCCAATGTAGAAGCACCTAAACATATAAAGCAAATGTTAACAGACCTAAAGGTAGAAATAAACAGCAATAAATAATAGTAGGGGACTTTGATAACCCATTTACATAAATGGATAGATCATTCAGACAGAAAACAGTAAGAAAACATCGGCCTTAAATGACAAGTTAAATCAGATGAACTTAAGGTATACATACACACATGCAAAACATTCCATCCAAAAGCAATAGAACATACATTTTTCTCAAATGCACATGGAACATTCTCCAGGATAGATCATATGTTAGGCCACAAAACAAGTCTTAACAAATTTAAGAAGGCTGAAATCATATCAAACATTTCTTCTAACCACAATGGTATGAAACTAGAAATCAATTACACGAGAAAACTGGAATATTCACAAATATGTGGAGATTAAACAACATGCTACCGTTAACAACCTATGGGTCAATGAAAGAATCAAAAGTGAAATAGAAAAATACCTTGAGACAAATGAAAATATTATATACAAAACTTATGGATGCAACAGAAGTTCTAAGAGAGAAGTTCATATCAATAAATGCCTACTTCAAGAAACAAAAAAACTCAAGTACACAACTTAACTTTACATCTCAAGGAACTAAAAGAACAAACTAAGCCAAAGTTACTAGAAGGAAGGAAATAACAAATATTAGAGCACCAGTAAATGAAATAGAGACTAAAAGACAGTAGAAGAGATCAATGAAACTAAGAGCTGGTTCTTTGAAAAAATGAACAAAATTGATAAACCTTTAGCCAGACTAAATAAGAAAGAGCTAAAATAAATAAAATCAGAAATAAAAGAGATGTTACAACTGATACCACAGAAATATACAGGATCATAAGAGACTACTACGAACAATTATATGCCAACAAATTGGACAACCTAGAAGAAATGGATAAATTCTTAGAAACATACAAACTTCCAAGACTGAATATGAAGCCACAGAAAATCTGAACAGATTGATTATTGATAGGGAGACTGAATCAGTAATTTATAAACTCCCTATAAACAAAAGTCCAGGACCTGACAGCTTCACTGGTAAATTCTACCAAACATTCAAAGAAGAATTAATACCAATGCTTCTCGAAGTCTTCCAAAAAACAGATTCCAAAGTCATTTTACAAGGTCAGCATTACTCTGATACCAAACCAGATAAGGAAACCACAAGAAAAGAAAATTATAGGCCAGTATCTCTGATGATCATATAGGCAAAAATTCTCAACAGAACATCATCAAACTGAATTCAACAATACATTAAAAGAATCATATGTCATGATCAAGTTGGATTTATTCTAGAGATACAAGGATGGTTCATATTCTGCAAATCAATCAACATGATACACTGCAATGACAAAAAAGAAGATAAAAATCATATGATCATTTCAATAGATAAAGAAAACACTTAACAAAATTCAACATTCATTTATGATTAAAAACTCTCAAGACAGTGGGAATAGAGGAAATGTAACCCAACATAATAAAGGTCATATATGACAGCTAACATCATACTCAATGGTGAAAAGTCAAAAGCTTTTCCTCTAAGATCAGAAACAAGACAAGGATGCCCACTCTCACCATTTTTATTCAACATAGTATTGGAAGTCCTAGCCAAAACAAGTAGGCAAGAAAAAGAAATAAAATGTATCCAAATTGGAAAGGAAAAAGTAAAACTGTCACTATTTGCAGATGACATAATACTATATACAGAAAACTCTAAAGACTTCACCAAAAAAACTTTTAGAACTGCTAAATGAATTCAGTCAATTTGCAAGATATAAGATCAATATATAGATATCTGTTGTGTTTCTATACACTGATAACAAACTATCAGAAAGAGAATTTAAGAAAATAAGCCCATTTATAATTACACCAAAAAGAATAAAATACCTAGGAATAAATTTAACCAAGAAGCTGAAAGACCTGTTCACTGAAAACTATAAGGCACTGATGAAAGAAATTGAAGAAGACACAAATAAATGGAAAGACATCCCATGCTCATGGATTGGGAGAATTAATATTGTTAAGATCTCCATACTATCCAAAGCAGTCGACAGACTCAGTGCAATCCCTATCAAAATTCCAATGGCAGTTTTCACAGTAATAGAACAATTCTAAAATTTGTATAGAACCACAAAAGACCCCAAACAGACAAAGTGATCTTGAGAAGGAAGAACAAAGCTGGAGGCATCATGCTTCCTAATTTCAAACTATATTATAAAGCTATAGTGATCAAAACAGTATGATATTGGCATAAAAACAGATACACAGATCAATGGAACAGAATAGAGAGCCCAGAAATAAACACATGCACTTATGGTCAATTAATTTATGACAAAGGAGCCAAGAACATACAATGAGGAGAGTATAGTTTCTTCAATAAGTGGTATTGGGAAAACTGGACAGCAACACGCAAAACATGTAACTGGACCACACATACAAAAAAATTAACTCAAAATGGATCAAGACTTGAATGTAAGAACTGAAATTATAAAACTCCTAGAAGGAAACATGAGAGTAAGCTACTTGCCACTGGTCTTGGCAATGATTTTTTGGATTTTACACCAAGAACAAAGGCAACAAAAGCAAAAATAAACAAAAGACTACATCAAACTAAAAAGCCCCTGCATAGCAAAGGAACCCATCAACAAAATAGAAAATCAATTTACTGAATGGGGGAAAATATTTGCAAATCATGTATCTGATAAGGGGTTAACATCCAAAATATATAAAGAACTCATACAACTCAATAGCCAAAAACCAAACAACCTGATTAAAAAAATGGGCAGAGGACCTGAAAAGACATTTTTCCAAAGAGGAAATGCAGATGGCCAATAGGCATTTGAAAAGATTCTCAACATCACTAATCATTAGGGAAATGCAAATCAAAACCACAATGAGATATCAACTCACACCTGTTAGAATGGCTATTATCAAAATGACAAAAAATGACAAGTGTTGGTGAAGATGTGGAGAAAGGGAAACCTCATGTGCACTGTTGATGGGAATGTAATTTGGTGCAGCCACTATGGAAAACAGTATGGAGGTTCCTCAAAAAACTAAAAATAGTACAACCATAGGATGCAGCATTTCCATTTCTGGGTAATTATCTGAAGAAAACGAAAACACTAATCTGACATTTAAGACATTTAATGGACAAGTAATGTCAAGCTACTTTTACCCTTCTCCTCCTGTCTAAAGTTAAAACAAGAAGCGAGATCTCCATTTCCATAAAAACTTATAGCAGATGTATTTCCTGGGCTCAAACTACAGTTCCAGCAGTATTTACCAACCTTAATGCAAGTGAAAGGAATTTTCTATGTTTCAAAATCATTTGTGCAACTGAACTGTGCAAAAAGAAATTTCCATATTCCAAAATCCTTTAACTTCCACCTAACCTTCAATTGGAAGTGATTAATTTGCAATGAAACGACATGCCAAAAGGTAAATATCAAAGGAGGAATCTAACAAAATTCTACAAATGCCTCCAAAGAGAGGAATATGCTCAATTAAAATTATATGCTTGTAGAATGATATATTAGTATTTGGCAGTACCTATCTGTGTGAAAAGACATTTTCAAAGATCATGAAATATATAAAATCTCATTACAGATCAGAACATTTTGCATTCAATTATTATCATAGGAATACTAATTTTGAACCCCAATTAAGCAAAATGTTATTTCCGAAAAAGAATTCAATTCTTCTCATTAGTATATCTGTATTACATAAAACGGTACTCAATTACTACTACATATTGAACATCATCGGTGAAAAATTTGTGGAAATTTGTTTTCTCTCGTTATGTAAGTACCTAGGTAATAGCCTCAATTTTGTCTGCTGACTTGCAAATTTTACTACCTGGTCCCTTACAGAGAAAGTCTCTTGATCCCTGATCTAAGTCAGTGGTTTCCAAAGCAGTTGTTCACCAAAATCCCCTGTATTAAAAAAAATACAAAACTGCTTCATCTGTTAATTTTTTAGCTACACAGGTAGGTTGTCACCATTGGTCTATAGTTACTCCATCCCTGATCCCATTTATCATGAATCATCTTACAGCTGCAACCATTACTATCTTAACTTTTAACAGGGAAAAACAGAGGATTAATATGTAGAGGATGCCTACAATTTAATAAGCAGGTCGTTGACAAAATTGGGTAAAACCCTTAGGATTTTTGATCTCTGATTATTTTGGTCCAATTAATTAAAATACATTTATTTTATTTTATTGACAAGGGACCCAGAGAAACAATTTTGAAAAACAGGAGTATAAAGGTAGAAGAGTAAAATATTATTCTCCTTAGCTTAATTATAAAGGCAACATTCCCTTTATATCTTTAATAAATACTAACAACAGACCTATTAATAAATTAATTCAACAAATATTTATTGGATGCTTTTTTATATATATTCAGACACTGTTCCAGGTGCTGGGAATATAGCAGTAAACAAAATAGACCAAACTCTCTGCCTCACATTTTAGTGGATGGAAAACTATAACATCTCTATAATACCCCTCCCGAATGGTCCAAAGATGTGAGTAAATAGCCTTAGGGTTCAAAACCTCAATTTACCACTATAGGAGAGAGGAGGACTAGTGCAAATGTAAGATAAGTTTTTATAGCTGGTGTTAGCAAGATTAGGGAGTCTTGATCAATGACTTCAATAAAGGACAAAGTGTGAGGCTAGGTCATCAACAGAAAGTGACAGGGTTGGACATGCATGTGTGGGGCGATGAGTATAAAACAATGGCCACTGTTCAGTGGGTCCCCCAGTTTGTTCAAATTGACATAAGCAGCTACAAAAATTCAGCATCAATTTTCTACTACCCCACTCACACTTTTTGGTGTGATATATTTTCTTCTATTTTCTACACAATCTATTCTCAGACTGAGGGCATAAAGCTCAAACGGGTTAGGGTAATTAATGATGGTCCTCCTATGTTGAATATCACTTTTATCATTCTGGAGTCTTTATTATGGTGTGGGCAAGGGATGGTTACATTCACAGGGATCAGAATACATTAGTAGACAAAGGAGAGATTTCTGTGGAAATCGTCTTAATCTTAACATACTTACCAGTACCAGGATCCAGGTAGGGCATCAGTCTCCTGACACCCATCACTGACAGCCTCCTTTTTACACTGTGACCATTTAGGGGGAACACACAATGCAATGTATTACAGTACAAAGAAATCATTGAAGCACCTGCAGCACTGCCTGGTGCCTTTGACTCTGCAGTGGGCATAGGTTAAAGGGGAAAGAATAGTGAAGAAAGAAGGAACAGACTCTACTGCAGTCAGTAACTGCTGATTATAAGTCAGTCACTCCTACTGCTGATTTATAAAACCATCTTCTAAAACTCCATCTTTCCTTTCAAAACACTTAGCAAATTCAAAAGAAAAAATACTTCATCTGGCTGGAAGTTTGGGTCTTTGTCTGTACAAAGGCAAAGAACTTTGAAAACTTTGCTTTCAGGAATGAAAAGTTTTGCTAAAAAAAGGCTCTATGAGAGAGGAGAAAACTCACCACTCAGCTGCTGGGCCACAGCCAGGCGGCTGGGCTTCAGGATGAACTGGCATTGCATCTCTCGGGGCAGCTGTTCCATGAGGAAGGGCTCTTGGAAGTTGGAAGGTGTGGGGGAATCCTTTGATCCCTGCGTCAGGAGTGTAGTGTCTCGAAGATGGCTCATTTTAATTCCATAGGGATATTCATGCCCTACACAGAGAAAAAATCTAAACATAGACTTTAGGCTGACTGACACCAAGAGCGTGTGTGCTACATACTGGAATGTACTGCAATTTGCTCCTGGGACTTTTGGTATAAAGAATCCTTTTTTTGACTTAATGATCACCATGCACACTCTTACAGTTGGAGACCAGTGCATAATGCAGCAGCCCAACCAGAGTAGTCTCTTTTTTTTTTGGAGAGGGGAGAAAAAAAAATCAAAGAGGAAAAAAAATCTTTAAAGAATATCTTGTTTGGGAATGCACAGATTGTCTTTAAGTTGCATAATGTTGACTTTTCCTATGTTCACATCTGAGAGTATTTAAAGGTATTCTAGTTTCTCCTTTGACACTAACTATATCTGCAAATCTTCAGCCAATCCTTGACCTCTGATTTAAAATATTTACCCTACCTATCACACAGCATTATAAGGCTCAAATAAGTAAACATTAGTAGTTAATATTATTTAAATAATAAGGGCAGAAAACTACATATTTCAAGCATCACTATTATTACTATTATTCAACACAAGATATCTTTCTGAAAAAGACATTTTATACTGTTTACTAGTTATATAATTAGAGTTACTCAAGACTCATTAGGACTAGTTTGTTTGATTTACGCTTCCCTCCCACTACTGTCCTCTGAGGTTGTTATTCATAAGCAATAATTAGAAGGAAGACTGCAGGGTATCAGAAAAAGAGACAAGATTCAAAAAGGAATTTTCAAACTAGAAAAACTAAACCCTGGACATCTGACTGCAACATGATGTTTTGCTCTTTAGTACTCTTAAGTAATTCTATTTTTTAAATTAATCCTCACGTACCATTATGCCATAGACTTAGTTTACATTTTAAAGAGGGTAAATTCTCTTCTATTCCTGATTTATCACTGAATGTAATTCAGTGAACTCTTCCATTTCCTTTCCATCTGGCATAGGCATACAATGTCAATGTTCCATTAACATCAAGTACTACAGCAACTTTCAGGGATTAAGGCAAAAAAAGGACTTCTACGACAGCAATAAAGCAAAATCAATTTATCAAAATAGCCAATAGCTAATCTACAACTGAAGTTTACAAGGCATGTTAAAATATGCAATGGAGAATTGTTGCTAAGTAACAATCATGTCCCGTGTCCCATGTATTTTTTTAGTGAGAGTTAGAAAAGAGCTTGAAGCTGTTTAAGTCTGAGAGTTACCATCTATATATAGTTTTAATTAAATTAATATATTTTATTAAAACAATTATTTTATGTACTCATTCGGTTTTTAAACACAGCTTTAATTGTTGTTCATTGACTTTTACAAAAATGACAACATTAAGAAACTGGAAATGCAGTGAATTTTGTCCCCAGCCATGTGCACAATGACTTGCTTTACTTTCAGTCTGAGAATATACATTTCATAGAACAGTTTGGTTTTAGATTATTCAGATTATTTGAAACCTGAATTACACAGTAGTGATCTCACAGGTAAATGAAAGGATTCCATGAGATAACTCATATGATATGCTTTGCCCAATTCTGGCAGGATAGTAAGCATTTAAAAATTATTAACAGAAATCATCATCATCACCATCAATCATCAATGTCATCATCTCAAGATCTCCTACAGATACTGTCCCTTATTGTAATTGGCTTATTTCTGTTAACCACACTGAAGGGCCTCACTGATCAAGAATATTTTTTAGCTAAATGATTTAAATAAGGTGAAGATGTAACCTATTTACCAATAATTCTTCAAAACAAATGCTGGAAATTTTGGCTACAGAAGTAGCAAAGTAGTTAGTAAAGTAGTAGTTATTGCTAAGTTAGTCAGTGATGACTAAGAATCTAAATGGTTTAATTTCATTGTCTTTATGATGGCTAGGAAAGTGCTGGGCACAGGGCAGGTGTTAAATACTCACTGATATTGATAGATTGAGGCATGATTGGATTATAGATAGTCTTCCATAGAGACAAGTAGTAGGTAGGAAAGGGAACAGGGAATTCAAAAACTAAATATGAAAAATAAATATATAGGGAAAAAGGAATACCAATACATATTGCTTTATTTTGGAAAAAAAATTAAAAAGGTTGACAAGATAGTGCTTCTGTAAAGTGAAAAAAAAAGAAGAAAATTTACATTTCTCTTCCCAACTATACCATTAGCTTCTTGAATGAAGAGATATTATTTGTCTGGCACACAGGAAATATTTGATATTTATTAAATTAATATATGAATATTATAGAAGATTAATATTTAATAGTATTGAAATTTAGGACCATATGACCAATTCTCTGAGACATTTAGAATTATAATTAAAACACAATCAATCCTATCTTATATTTTCATAGAAACTTACCAATAAGTGGGTATGGTGCCTCTTCTTTGCCAGAATTGACCCATAACTGGTACTCTCTCTCAGAGCCCTTGGAGATAAAAGAATTAACAATAATTCTTTCACATTTCGTAAATGAATGAGGATACTTATTTTTTTGGCAATTTTATGTTTTGCAAAAAAGAAAGAACAGAGACAATATAAATGCTTTTCAGGTTCATGGGGGTGGATATGGCCTTTGAAGATGGCAGTGCTGATTCCTACAAACCATCTCTCCCTCTCTAATCCCCAACAGAGGACTAAGGAACCCTGCCCTTTTTCCCTAGGGATGACTAGGGATCCATGAACTGCAATAGAATCAGGCCCTCACTATTATGGGTAGCCCACAGAATATGAAATCATATATATGCCTTTTTACAAGTAAGCAGAAACTTCCTGGTTTTCTAAAAGGTAAATCTATCTTCTTCAGAGTCCTGCCTTCTGCTATCTCTAAACTTCTCAGAGAATATTGGACTTAATCTCCAACATGTCCCTGCGAAGACAACCTTGTTATCCAGAAAGCCACTACACTGCTGTGTCTGTGATGAAAAAGTAAAGTCTCAAAGGCTGATTATTAGCTTAGCTGCTTCTGAGTGGAAGAAGAATGACCAACGGGCTTTGAGGAGAGGAGACAGGTAGCTGGCACAATCCACACTGGCTTTATTTTGGGCAAGTCCAGGCCTAGGGACAGAAAGGACAAGAATTCTGTCTAGAGAATAGGCCCAGTTATGGGGAACAATGAAACTGTTCACTAGCAGAACTACAACCCAGCAATACTGAAACTCCCACTTGAAAGAAATAATACTAAATTATACAGACTTTGCTGTATCCTCTAGAAGATAAAGCAAAAATGTTTTAAATGAAATTACAACAGACTGATAATATTTAATATTCTTGCCTTTATCTTCTGATTAAAAATCAGGACCCTGACCTTATAATGGAGGGTCCTGGCTAGGAGATTACCCCTCCCAATACCCTCCCCTACTCTGTCACTTCCTTCACTATCCCCTAGTCAGAAAATTTGTATTGCAAACAGGAAGAGCAATCTAACAATGATCATTTTTTTTTTTTTGGTAGTGTCTGAAAACACCTTAATAATCCCTTAGAACAGTACAACCAAACAGCCTCAATTCCTAACTATATTGAACAGAAATATTTGTGGTATGATGAGATTGATCACTTTATCCAAAAGGAAAGCATAAATAAGAAAATGAGTCATGTCATTAATTAATCTCTCTTCCTTCCCTTAAACTACTCATTCTCTTCCAATGTATAATTATATAAGCTTAGAAATCAATGCAGAGGTGCCTGCTTTATTCAGTGCATATATATTTATTTACATCTTAAATATATTATTAAATTTCACTAAAATAAATCAGATCTATTATTCTAAATTGTGGTTGCCCTGAGTTCTTAGGGCTTATAATAGCAATGTGTAAAAGCAATCTGAAATACAGTTAAGACTA
Source organism: Globicephala melas (assembly GCF_963455315.2). Lineage (NCBI taxonomy): Eukaryota > Metazoa > Chordata > Mammalia > Artiodactyla > Delphinidae > Globicephala > Globicephala melas. The sequence continues at coordinate 86,389,447 of NC_083321.1, forward strand.
TGGCATATCTTACATATATGTTATGTCACATCTTAGTAACACCATGTTTTCATACTTAAAGAGAATTTCACTCAAGAAATGGTGTTGTTCAAGTTCTTCCTTTAGTTCCATCCTTCTGAAAGTCATTCCCTTTAATACAAGTACCTACTGTGTGGTTTTTATATACTGGTAGGGAGGACATGAGAACTTTCTGATCCTTTTTCCCTACCTCATCCTCAAACATTCCAATCTTCCCTATTAATAAAATTTCGAAAACTCATCATTGCCCCATGAAACAGAAAGAAGCAGAAGCTAAAAGCAAAACTGGGGAAAATGAGGTGTCCATACTAAAAATCTTTAAATCCATGATCTAATTCAAAGCTTACTTTTAAATTTACAGATTCAATAGGAGGTACCATCTACCTTATCCTCTGGACCTGCAGCTAGTGAATATGGTTATTAGCTATATGTTCTTTATGTAAAAATTCTACTGTAGAGCAGATCCTTCAGAATTCATCATCCTAAGACTGATTGACTCTTGGGATAAGTGAATAATTAGGTAAGGAGGAAGAACCAGGAGAGGAGATAGGGAAAGAATAGTCATATAGTGACAAGTGAGAAGGGGGGAAGGAGGTTGAAAGAAGAATTTTATGCCAAAAAACTCCCTAACTGTATATGCATAGCACATAAAATTAAAATGCATATTATTATCTCTCTAAAATTATAGTCTAATCTTATTATGCTTTTCAGTTCACACAGGTTATAAAATGGGAGTGGAAGAAGAGCACTCAATATTAAGCTAATATTAAGACTTTACTGTCCTAGGCAAAAGACCTGTACTCTGAAAATTATAAAACATTAATAAAAGAAACCAAACATAAGGCAAATAAATGGAAAGATAACTCATGTTCACTGATTGGAAGGATTAATATTGTTAAAATGTCCATACTACCTAAAGCAACTGACATTTAATACAATCCCTATCAAAATACCCATGACATTTTTCACAGAACTAGAACAAATTATCCTAAAATTTGTATGGAACCATGAAAGACCCCAAATAGCCAAAGCATTCTTGAGAAAAAAGAACAAAGCTGGAGGTATCATGCTCCCTAGCTTCAAATGATACTACAAAGCTACAGTAATCAAAACAGTATGATACTGGCACAAAAACAGACACAATGTAACAGAATAGAGAACCCAGAAGTAAACCCACATGAATATGGTTAATTAATCTACAACAAAGTAGGAAAAAATATACAATGGAGAAAATAAAGTCTCTTCAATAGTGGTATTGGGAAAACCAGACAGCTGCACATAAAAACTGAAATTAGAATATTTCCCCTACCATGTACAAAAATAAAGTCAAAATGGATTAAAGCCCTAAATGTTAAGACTGGAAACCATAAAACTCCTAGAAGAGAACACAGGCAGAACACTATTTTTTTATTTAACATCTTTATAGAACACTTTTTGACATAAACAGTAACAATATTTTTTTTGCATCTATCTTCCAAGGCAAATCAAATAAAAGCAAAAATAAAGAAATGAGACCTAATTAAAGTAAAAGATTTTACATAGCAAAGGAGACCACTGACAAAACAAGAAGACAACCTACAGAATGGGAGAAGATATTTGCAAATGATATGACCGACAAGGGGTTAATATTCAAAATGTTTAAACAGCTCATACAACTCAATATCAAAAAAACAAACAATCCAATCCCAAAATGGCAGAAGACATGGATAGATATTTTTCCAAAGATGACTTATAGATGGCTAGCTAATAGGCACATGAAAAGGTGCTCAACATCGCTAATTATCAGAGAAATGCAAATCAAAACAATGAGATATTACCTCACACCTTTAAGAATGGCTATCATCAAAACAACCACAAGTAACAAATATTTTCAAGAATGTAGATAAAAGGGAACCTTTGTACACTGTTGGTGAGAATGTAAATTGGTACAGCCCCTGTGGAAAATAGTATGGAGGTTCCTCAAAAAACTAAAAATAGAATTACCATAAGATCCAGCCATTCCACTCCTGGGAATATATCCAAAGAAAACAAAAACACTAATTTGAAAAGACACACACACCCCAATGTTCATAGTGGCATTATTTATAATATCCAAGATATTGAAGCAACCCAAGTGTCGGTCAACAGATAAATGGATGAAGAATATGTGGTGTGTGTGTGTATTTGTGTGTGTGTGTGTGTGTGTGTGTGTGTGTGTATAGTGGAATACTACTCAGCCATAAATAAGAATGAAAATTCTGTCATTTGCAACAACATGGATAGATTAGAGAAAGACAAATACTGTATATATTCATTTATATGTAGATTCTAAAAAATAAAACAAACAAACAGATATAACAAAACAGAAACAGACATACAGAGAACTAGTGTTACCAATGAGTTGTAGGGTAGGAGGAAGGGCAAGATAGGTGAAGGGGATTATGAGGTATAAACTACTAGGTATAAAATAAATAAGATACATGGATGTAATGTACAGCACAGGGAATATAGCCAATATATATATATATTTTTTGGCGGTACGCGGGCCTCTCACTGTTGTGGCTTCTCCCGTTGCGGAGTACGGGCTCCGGCCATGCAGGCCCAGCGGCCATGGCTCACAGGCCCAGCCGCTCCGCGACATGTGGGATCTTCCCGGACCGGGCACGAACCCGTGTCCCCTGCATCAGCAGGCGGACCCTCAACCACTGCGTCACCAGGGAAGCCCCGTAGCCAATATTTTATAGTAACTTTATATGCAGTATAATCTATAAAAACATCAAATCACTATGTTGTACACCTGAAACTATTAGGTTGGCCAAAAAGTTAGTTTGGGTTTTACCATACGATGTTACTTAAAAAAACCAAACACACTTTTTGGCCAACCCAACAATGTTGTAATTCAACTACACTTCAATTAAAAACAAAACAAAACAGGGCTTCCCTGGTAGCACAGTGGTTGAGAGTCCGCCTGCCGATGCAGGGGACACGGGTTCGTGCCCCGGTCCGGGAAGATCCCATATGCCGTGGAGCGGCTACGCCCGTGAGCCATGGCCGCTGAGCTTGCGCGTCCAGAGCCTGTGCTCCGCAACGCGAGAGGCCAACAAACAAACAAAACAAAACAAAACAAAACCCTCAAAAAGAATAAAAAACTACTGTCCTTATTTTCTACATTTCTGGGGACAAAATATGACTGGTATCTCTAATAATCAGCTGTCTTATGATGGAAGGGATAATATTTATAAGAATCGAAGTATCAAAGTTTGTTTTTAATTAATATCTAGCAGAGTAACTTACAGTTATCCCTAGCATTGGCAGTGACATGTTGATAACTTCATTTGCTGTATCTGAATTCGTTACTGTTATAGTTTTAGACTGTGGAAAAAAAAGAAATAAGAAATATAGCTATAAATAAAGAATTTTAAAACAGGTGAACAAATAATTATTGTCAAGTGATTATCCACAGGCAAATCCTGATTTCAAGTGTTGACAGAGTAAAGCACAACTTAAGTAGAACACAAACCCTTGATAATTTACTTTCATTCCATATTATGCCTTTTAATAAAACATCTCTTCCTCTTAAAATAAAGAATATATGACTCAAAAATATAAGAACTTAAGCCAGAAATAAAAAGAACAAATATATTTCAGAGAGACAGGACCACCCTCCCAATCAAACAAACAAAAATAATCAGTGAGGTTAGTCCTCTGCATCATGTCCATGACTATTTCCATTAAGCATTGTGCAGTAAAAAAAGGGAGAGCATTAGATTACTTTCTATTTCTTTCTGAGTACTGTTTTCACAGTGTGGGTTTTCATTTCTTTGTATGGTAAAGTCAGTTCAGGTAAAATCAGAGTAAGAAATGGTTACAAAAGACATCTTTAAAAAAACCCCACTATTTATTGAGCACTTTCTGTACGTCAGGCACTGTGGCTGCTGAGATTTTCGTTGTTGAAATCTTTAGAGGCCTTAAAACCAATGGGCCTAGCAAACAAATTGAAAATTTTAGAAAGCTCAATTCTGTTACCAACTCTGCCACTGAATAGGGTATCTATAATAGCCCTATGCTAAATGCTAAACCACATTGAGAAATTACTCTCTAAAAATAAAGAGTTCACAAGAAAGAGAAATGGAATTAACGAGATTCCGAGATATCTATAGAGTTCACTGAACTCTAAATAGACATTATTTAAATATAAGACAATGCTATGCTATCAAAAAAGAAATATTAGGAGTTTAGGATTGACATGTACACACTGCTCTATTTAAAATAGATAACCAACAAGGACCTACTGTATAGCACAAGGAACTCTGTTCAATACTCTGTAATAACCTGAATGAGAAAAGAATTTGAAAAAGTATAGATACATGTATATGTACTGTGTAACTGAATCACTTTGCTGTACATCTGAAACTAACACAACATTGTTAATCAACTATACTCCAATATAAAATAAAAATTAAAAAAAGAAATATTTACTATGCACATAGGGTAGATTTTACATAGTATAATTATTGGATAAATAAGCAATTAGTGCTGTGTCCCTGATAAGGCTTAAATGGCACAAATAAGTAACATAAACGGAAACAAAATGATCTAAAAATAAAGCTAAGTGAAATCTACTGATAACGCATCACTTATCTCTCCATTACAGTATTTATTCTCTGTAAGCCTACTACTTAACATGACAAATTGCCTCAAGTTTGTTAACTGATTTCAAATGGTGTTCCTTATAGCTCCAAGGATTAAGCAAAAGTATCTCAGAAATGAACAGGGAAGGCTCAGTGTTTGTCTTCTACCAGAATGGCAGAGATGTTTTACATACTGGGCTTTAAGTTGAGATAGAATACAATGAAAGGCTTCTGCTTTTTTCTTTTGAGTCTGAAAACCCTTTCATTTAATTTAAAGACACACTCTATAAAGTCTTTTGTAAAGTGAAGGATCTATCCTGTGATACTAATAATCACTCCCAATGTACCTGGTTTCAAAGATAATGATTTTTCTTAATATTAGGTATATATGTTCAAAATAATAATTATAGGATGTGTTTTTTTTTTCCTGCATGTCTCTCGGGTAGACAAAACGAATGAATTTTAGCAGATAAGTGTTCTTTGCCTAGTAAACAAATAAAATAAAGAGACAAAACTGAGAATGTGGCTATTTGTTTTCCCATATTAGCAGAATTCACTAACAGGTTGTGCATAATCAGAGGCCAAGGATAAAGAATGCTTCTCATACATGCACTGCTATTTGGGGGGAATCACTCTGCAAGCAGGGCTCCCTGAAAGGAGACTCTTGCCACAAAACAACTTCAGAGAGCAAAGGACAGTGTGTCATATCATCATGGACTTTAACCAGGGTACTAGTGATAAAACAGAGCACCCAATTCAACCAAATCTCATCTTCTTTTCCAAAACCAGTCCTTTCTCAAGCACACACTTCCCATACACTGAAAGTGTTGGAAAAAATTCAAGGGTTTTTCCATGAAAATCCTGAATGTAACCAACTGCCATAACAACTGAATCAAAGCTGGCAGAAAAACAGTGGTGCTTTTTTCCTCTTTACTTTGCTACAGAAGATGTCTGTAGTCTCATAGCATACACATTTGAGCATTTCCCTCAGGCAATGACATCTAGCACTCATGTCAGAACATTTGTATGACTTTTGCCCAAAACATAACTGTTTTGTACTACATATTTTTCCACACACAAAACTATCCTGTGTGATCTAGGGCTGCTATGAAGTGTGGCAAACCACAGTATCATAAAAATATTCATTTCCATTTTGTGTATCATTAATAACATCTTGGCATGATATTTCAGCCATAAAATTCTGCACAATAACTAGTGCTAAACAAACTTAATTTTTATTGACCAAAATGATAAAAACCATGAGGTAGAATATGCTGATCCATTAAAAATGTTATCTTTCCCAGCTCATCCATTTATTAACCTGAGGAATTCAATACTTAAAAACTCAAAGAATGAAGAACTTTCCAAAACCCACTCTCTACTTAAGAAGTGACAAGTTGGAAAAACTTGCTTAATACTAATAGGAAATATCTCCTTGTGGAAATGTCTTTACTACAAGCCTCTGCAGCTGCTACTGAAAGGATCCAGAGAAACATTAATGCCAGAGGGAGGAAAGAGACATCTGACAGGCAATATTCTTTCCAAGTGTAAATGTTAAATACTGTAATTAATATGAATTTCTCTTGCTTCATTTTCTCTAGGGTTACTTTTCATATGAACAAAGATACACAGATACCCCAGGAAATGCACTTTCTCATAATGGTGTTTCTAAATGCCTACCTTCCACAGCACATACACAGACTGTCTGTCTGCCTGCCTGTCTCTCTTTTTATCCACGGTGTTCTGCCTTATGCAGGGACTTGGAATTTAATTTTCTGGCTTAGAAACACTTACATAGGCACAATTCCCAATGTCCTTGGCGAAGATTTTGAGGGGAATGCTCTTCGGGTAGTCCTTCTCTTTCTCTAGATTGATGTATCTAATCAAATGCAACAACAACCCAAAACAACACTGAGTCAGATGGATTTTGCCAATGGCTTATTTTTAAATCAATCTATTTTGCTAATATTTTCAATATACTTATATGCTATTTTTAAAAAGACAGATGGAGAGACTCAGCAAAGTCAGATTACATTATGGGTTGGAAGAGAATTTTAAAAGATTCTCAGGACATTAGGCATGGGCACAAAAAAGAAGAGGAGATCCATTTCAACTGAGGCTTGAGAAGTACAGTCAGGTTAAGGCACCTCTGCATGGTGTTTTATCCTCAAAGCTTCCCTACCTTCTCTGGACAGTCCCAGAAACTTAGTGATAAGTACAGGAGCATACATAATACTTTACTAGACCAAACCAAAACAATGGCCTTTTATTTCTCATTGAGCTCTCCAGTGCAGTATATATCTTGGTCGTCTCCATGCTTGGGAAAGGAGAGCAGGGAAGGACTATGGGAATAAGAGATGAATCTCAATTGACCATTTTAGTCTTAATGCTCAAAGGTAGGGAAAATAATTGAATTTTGAGGTCCTCAGCAGAAAACCTCCATGTATGGAAACTTAATACATGCTTTGAGGAAACTGTTAGCTCCACATGGTAGGTTGGAGACACCGAAAGAGATGGGAGAGATTACTGACTAATTTCTGTCTAGAATGATCTAACCAGACCTCAGTGTTCTCCTTCCTAGTAAGAAAGAAATACACGTAATAACAGAACATTATTTACAGTAAGTAGTTGCTAGTGTACAGTCTAAGCAGTTTATTTTGAGGCAAATGAACAATTTCTACTAAGGCAAAGGGGGATAGTTTGGGGCACATCCCTGCAGAGAAAAATTTAATTCATTCAGCTACAACTTAAAGATTTATATATATATACTGGAAAAAATACCTCTGAAGGAGAGAGAGCCATCTGTCCTTCTGTTCTGGAGAACTACAATCAAAGAAAATGGGAGACAAAATTAAACCACATAAAATACTTATTTCTAACAAATTAAGATTGTCAGTCCAAACGAAATATCAACAACCTGTTGTTATTGATGTGGGTGCACACAACTGCAACCCTGGCATGACTGTGTTCTGAAGAACCCTGAAGTGAAAATGCCCATTAGGCAGAACTACACAGTTAAGCATAGTTTTATTAAAACCTCTTGGACAGATCCAAGACAGACCCACTTTCTTACTTTATGGCTCTTTTACAAGTGGTATCCTGATAGTGGAAAGAGTACTTGATTTGGAATCCAAACACCTTGTTTCAAAAATATATGCAAGATATATCATCATGGGCAAATCACTTAACATCGCTAAGCTTTGATTTCCACATCTGTAAAACTGGGCTAATTATCTCAGAGTGTTTTTGTAGTTTTAAGTGCCATGCAAATAGAAAATATGCTTCATCTGAGATTAAAGAGGTTAAGGAGAAATCTGGCACATCGATGGAAATATCTTGGCCCAGAAACCAGTTGGTTGTCAGGAAAAGAAACACTTATTTCTCTATACATATGGCAGAACTATAATTTAGCCAATGAGTTCATAGAACTTATTCTTAATTACTATAATCCTCTAATTAAGATCAATTCATTAACAACTAAATAACTATTAATTATTAATTTTACTGCTGAAGTCACTGCTGAATTTAATTCTTAAAGTTAAAAATAAAGTTTATTTCTATATGGCCTTATTGCTCATTAGCTTTTAAAATCATGTTTCTAATCTTCTCAAAGAAGTTGGAAACCCTAGTTATTTTCTTGTTCCAGAAAAATATACTTAACAAATATCTGTAATTTGTTTCTTTGTAGCCTAGCAATTTTCTCCATAAGCAATTTCCCAGAATTGGTAATCAGAAAGTGCATTATATCTCTTCTGCCACTGACAAATTTTCATCTTTCACAACTCCTTACAATCTTTGATGTCTTCTCCTTTCATAAACAGAAGATTTTTTAGGTTCATTTATGTCAAATATTACACTTATTTAGCAAAAATCTGTGTTGAAAAATAGATGAGTTTTCTTTAGACCTTAAAACATTTTTCAAAGCAACTAAAGAAAATTACCCCTTTAAACACTTAGTATTTTTTGAACTTTTAATTGACTTGTAAGACACAAACTGTACAATGCTTAAATGTACTGTTTGAACAATTTTCACAAATTGAACACACCCATGTGACTAGCACACAGATTATGAAACAGAAAACCACCATGGAAGGTCTCCCTGTGTTCCTTTTCAGGCACTAGTTCCCACTATACTGACTTCTAACAAAATAGAATAGTTTTGTTTGTTTGGATACTTTATATAAATGTAACCATATAGTATGTACTATTTTGTATCTGGCTTCTTTCATTCAACATTATATTTGTGAGACATCCATATTACTGCATGTGGTTTTAGCTTGTTCATTCTCATTGCTGTATAGTGTTCCATTGTTTGAATATGTAGCGTACAATTACTTTAAAATAAGCAAATTATGAAGTGCATCAGGTTAATTCATTGACATTGATTTGGTAATCTTCTTGTATTTTCCCTATCTCCTGCTCTATGCAAGAATCCAGGACTTCTCTTTCCTTGGTAATTATTCATCTCAGGCATTTTTACAGAACTAAAAATGGAAGTACTCCAAAATCAAGGTTAGCTCTGAGTTTAATAAACACCTATGATAAGAGCCAGGAGAGAAGAAAGCCACATATCTTAGAGAAAGAAAAAGGGTAAGACAGATTGGAAAGATTCCCTCTAACTTGGGAGGAGATAGGGTCTGTTACCCCTAAGAGTTAGCTGGGAACCATATGTCATTCAGTTGAGGTGCCTAAAGAAACAGAAAGTCCCCAGAGGAAATGGTTATAAGGAGCAAGTGGGGAGGCTTGTTCCTAGGTACCAAGGTTTTTACATCAGCTAAGATACCTGCAGCCCACAAGTGGCAAGGAATCAGAGTATCTCGAGGGTCAAAGAACAACTCTGAGCATAGCAGAGATAATGTCAGCAGTGGCCACAAAGAGACTGAAGGTCAGACTTTTCATCTGTTTTGAAGATATCACAGAAGTCTCCCATATCCTGGTTCTACCCTAAGAAAACAGGGGCTCCAGTAAAGAAGAAAATTTAATTTCCTAAAAGCCTGGCAAAATGGGTGCTCAAGATAGGTTTTTTTTTTTTTTTTTTTTTTTCGGTATGTGGGCCTCTCACTGCTGTGGCCTCTCCTGCTGCAGAGCACAGGCTCCGGACGTGCAGGCTCAAGGGCCATGGCTCACGGGCCCAGCCGCTCCACGGCACATGGGATCTTCCCGGACCGGGGCACGAACCTGTGTCCCCTACATCGGCAGGCGGACTCTCAACCACTGTGCCACCAGGGAAGCCCTAGATTTTCTTAATATTTCCTGATATATAAATGATTTCTGATATTATTTACTCCTTGGTAAAGATATGAGCCACTCTCATATCATTTCACTTCAGGCTGAAAAATTTCTGTCAGCATTTACTTTTTTGTACAGTTCTGCTGGTGATAAATTCTTAGAGTTTAAAACATTTTTTGAAGGATATTTTTGCTAGATATAGTATTCTAGGTTGAAAGCTTTTTCTTTAAATATTTAATTTTTAAACTGAAGTATAGTTGAATTACAGTATTATATTTGAGGTATACAGTATAGTGATTCAGTATTTTTATAGATTATATTACATTAAGAGTTATTATAAAATAATAATTATAATTCCCTGTGCTGTTCAATGTATCCTTGTTGCTTATTTATTTTATACAGGGTAGTTTGTATCTCTTAATCCCATGCCCCTTACGTGCCCCTCCCCCTTCCTTCTCCCCACTGGTAACCACTACTTTGTTTTCTGTATCTTTGAGTCTGTTACTGTTTTTCTATATCCATTCATTTGATTTACTTTCTAGATTCCACATATAAGTGATATTATACAGTATTTGTCTTTTGTTGACATACATCACTAAGCATAATATTCTCAAGGTCCATTCACATTGCTGCAGATGGCAGAATTTCATCCTTTTTTATGTCTGAGTAATACTCCATTGTGTGTGTGTGTGTGTGTGTGTGTGTGTGTGTGTAAATATACACCACATCTTTATCCATTCATCTGTTGATGGACACAGGTTGCTTCCATATCTTGGCTATTGTAAATAATGCCATTATGAACATTGGGTACATGTATCTTTTTGAATTAGTGTTTTTGGTTTTTTTCTGTATATACATCCAGGAGTGAAACTGCTGGATCCTGTGGTAGTTTTTAGTTTTTTTTGAAGACCCTCCATACTGTTTTCCACAGTGGCTGCACCAATTTACATTCTCACCAACAGTGTACAAGGGTTCCCTTTTATCCACATCCTCGAAAACATTTGCTATTTGTGTTCTTGTTGATGACAACCATTCTGAAAGGTGTGAGGTGATATCTCATTATTGTTTTGATTTGCATTTCTCAAACAATTAGCAATGTTGAGCATCTTTTCATGTGCCTGCTGTAAATCATCTTTGGAAAAATGTCTATTCAGGTCTTCTGCCTATTTTGGGATTGGGTGTTTGTTTTCTTTTGATAGTGGGTTGCACGAGCTGTTTAAATACTTTAGATATTATCCCCTTGTTGATCATATTTTCAAATATCTTCTCTCATTCTGTAGGTTGTCTTTTTGTTTTGTCAGTGGTCTCCTTTGCTATGCAAAAGCTCTTTGTTTAATTAGAGCTCATTTCTTTATTTTTGCTTTTATTTATTTTACCATAGGAAATAGATTAAAAAAATATTGTCACTGTTTATGTCAGAGTGTTCTGCCTATGTTTTCTTCTATGAGTTTTATGGTTTCTGGTCTTACACTTAGGCCTTTAATCCATTTTGACTTTATTTTTGTATACAGTATGAGGGGATGTTCCGATCTCATTGTTTTACATGTAGATGTCCAGTTTTCCTAGTACCACTTATTGAAGAGACTTTATTTTCTCCATTGTATACTCTTGCCTACTTTGTTGTAGATTAACTGACTGTAGGTGTGTGAGTTTATTTCTGGGCTCTCTATTCTATTCCATTGATCTATGTATCTGTTTTCGTGCCAGTATCATGCTGTTTTGATTATTGTAGCTTTGTAGTACAGTTTGAAGTCTGTGAGGGTGATACCTCCAGCTTTGTCCTTTTTTGCTTCAGCAAAAAGGTTGCTTCAGCAATTCAGGGTCTTTTGTATTTCCATATGAATATTAGGATTATTTGTTCAGTTCTGTGAAAAATGTCACGGGTATTTTCATACAGATTGCAATACATCTGTAGATTGTTTTGGGTAGTATGGTCACTTTAACAATATTAATTCTTCAAATCTAAGAGCATGGGATATCTTTCCATTTCTCTGTATCATCTTCAATTTCCTTCACTGTTTCATAGTTTTCAGTGTATATGTCTTTCACCTCCCTGGTTAAGTTTATTCTAGGCATTTTATTCTTTTTGATGTGATTTTAAACGGGATTGTTTTCTTGCTTTCTCTTTCTGATAGTTCAGTATTAGTGTATAGAAAAGCAACAGATTTATGTATATTAAGCTCATATCTTGCAACTTTGCTGAATTCATTTATTAGTTCTAATAGTTTTGGGTGGAGACTTTAGGGTTTTCTATCCATAGTACCAGGCCATCAGCATAGTGACAGTTTTACTTCTTCTCTTCCACTTTGGATGTCTTTCATATCTTTTTCTTGTCTGACTGCTGTGGCACAGACTTCCAATACTATGTTAAATAAAAGTGGTGAGAGTGAGCACCCTTGTCTTGTTCCTGAATTTAGAGGAACAACAGTTTTTCACCATTGGATATGATGTTAACTCTGGGTTTATCATAATGCTCTTTATTATGTTGAGATATGTTCCTCTAATCCAACTTTGATGAGGGTTTTTATCATGAATGGATGTTGAATTTTTTCAAATGCTTTTTCTGCATCTATTGAGATGATGATGTGATTTTTATCCTTCCATCTGTTAATGTGGTATATCATACTGATTGATTTGCAAATGCTGAAGCATCCTTGTGTCCCTGGAATAAATCCCACTTCATCATGGTGTATGATTCTATATACTGTTGGATTCCATTTGCTAATATTTTGTTACGGATTTTTGCATGTATATTCATCAAAAATATTGGCCTGTAATTTTCTTTTTTTGTAGTGTCTTTGCCTGGTTTTGGTATCAGGGTAATGGTGGCCTCATAGAATGAGTCCGGGAGTGCCCCCTCCTCTTCAATTTTTTGGGATAGTTTGAGAAGGATAGGAATTAGCTCTTCTTTATATATTTGGTAGAATTTTCCTGTGAAGCCATCTGGTCCTGGACTTTTGTTTGCTAGTAGGTTTTTTTAAATTACAAATTCAATTTCAGTACTAGTGATCAGTCTGTTCAAATTGTCTGTTTCCTCTTGATACACTGTTAGCGGGTTGTATATTTTTAGACATCTGTCTATTTCTTCTAGGCTGCCAATTTGTTGGACAACTGTTCACAGAGTTCTTTTATGATTTTTGTATCTCTGTAGTATTAGTTGTTATTTCTTCTCTTTCATTTCTTATTTTGTTTCTTTGGGTCCTCTCCCTTTTCTTGGTGAGCCTAACTAAAGGTTTATCGATTTTGTTAATCTTTTCAAAAAACCAGCTCTTGGTTTCGTTGGTGTTTTCTATTTTTTTTTTTTTTGGTCTCTATTTTATTTGTTTCCTTTCTGTTCCTTACTATTTCCTTCCTTCTGCTGACTTTTAGCTTTCTTTGTTCTTTTCTTTCTCTTCCTTTAAATGGTAGGTTAGGTTTTTGAGATTTTTCTTGTTACTTGAGAAAGGCCTGTATTGCTATAAGCTTCCCTCTTAGAACTGCTTTTGCTGCATCCTATAGATTTTGGAGTGTTGTGTTTCCATTTTCATTTTTCTCAAGGTATTTTCTTATTTCTTCTTTGATTTTAGCATTGTCCCATTGGCTCTTCAGTAGCATGTTGTTTAGTCTCCAAGTATTTGTGTTTTTCACATTTTTCTTTCTGTAATTGTTTTCTAGTTGTTATTGGAAAAGATGCTTGATATAATTTCTATCCTGTTAAATTTGCTGACACATGTTTTCTGGCCTAGTATGTGATCTATCCTGGAGAATGTTCCATGTACACTTGAAAAGAATGTGTATTCTGCTCGTTTTGGTTGGAGTGTGCTGTAGCTATCTATTAAGTCCATCTGGTATATTATGCCATTTAAGACACTGTTGCCTTAATTATTTTCTATCTGGATGATCTGTCCATTGATGTAAGTGTGGTGTTGACATCCCCTACTATTATTGTATTACTGTCAGTTTCTCCCTTTATGTCTTTTAATATTTGCTTTACATGTTTAGGTGCTCCTGTATTGGATGCATATATGTTAATGAGTATATATCCTCTTCTTTTATTGATCCCTTTATCATAAAATAATGCCCTTTTTTGTCTATTGTTATACACTTTTAAAAAATCTATTTTGTCTGCTATGAGTATTGAGATTCCAGCTTTCTTGTCTTTTCCACTTGTATGAAATATATTTTCCCATGCCTTCACTTTCAGTCTGTGTGTGTCTTTAGTTGAGAAGTGAGTCTCTTGTAGGCAGCATATAGGTGGGTCTTGCTTTTTTTTTTTTAAATCCAATCAGCCAGATATGTCTATTGATTGGAGCATTTAGTCCATTGACATTTAAGGTAATTATTAATAGGTATGTACTTATTGCCATTTTATTACTTGTTTTCTGGTTGTTTTTTGTAGTTTTTGTAGTTCTTCTCTTGTCGTTTCTTCTCTTTCTGTTTCTTCCCTTGTGGTTTTATGATTTTCTTTAGTAGTATGCTTGTGTTCCTTTTAGTTTTTGAGTATCTATGGTAGGTTTTTGATTTGTGGTGACCATTGGGTTCATATATGTTGACCTACATCTACATCTACTTATTTTAAATTGTAGTCATTTAAGTTCAAATACAACCTAAAAGATCTATATTTTTTACTCCCCCTCCTACATTTTGTGTTTTTGATGTCATATTTTACATTTTCATGTTTATCCCTTAACTGTTTATTATGGTTATAGCTACTTTTACAAATTTTTCTTTTTATTTTCATACTAGCTTACTTAAGCGGTTGATCCTCAGTTCTTAGTATTATTTGCCTTTCCTAGTGGAATTTTCCCTTTCCTATAGATTCTTACTTATTTTCCACTTAGAGAAAACCCTTTAACATTTATTTTAGGGTAGGTTTAGTACTGATGAATTCTTTCAGTTTTTGCCTTCTGTGAAGTCCTTTATCGCTCCTAAGACTCCAGATGATAATCTTGCTGGGTAGAGTATCATAGGTTGAAAGATTTTCCCTTTCAGCGCTTTGAATACATCACGTCATTCCTTCCTGTCCTGTTTGGGATCCTCTGTGCTTCCTGTACCTGGGTATCTGTTGCACTCTTCAGGTTTGGGAAGTTTTCAGCCATAATTTCATGAAATATATTTTCAATCCCTTTCTTCCTCTCTTTTCCTTCTGGGACTCCTATAATGTGAATGTTGGTAAGCTTAATGTTATCCCAGAGATCTTTTAAACTTTTCTCATTAAAATTTTTTTCTGTTCTTATCTGGTAATTTTTATTATTCTATCTTCCAGGTCACATAGTCTGCTATTCCTTTTAGTGTGTTTTTTATTTTGGTTATTGAATTCTTCATTTCTAACTGGGTCTTTTCATATTTTCTAGATTCTTGTTAAAATTTTTCAGTGTTCATTTATTTTTCCCTAATCCAGCTAATACTTTTATTATAAACGTTTTGAATTCTTTGTCTGATACATTGTTTGCTTCATTATTTATTTCTCTCAGGGGTTTCCTCTTATTTCAGTTGAAACCAGTTCCTCTGCCTTTTCATTTTGCTTAACATTCTCTGCCTCTATGAATTTTGGTGAAACACTTACGTATGATATTCTTGAACTGGTGTACTTATGTGGGAGCATCTCTATACAGACTGTGTGTGCCCGGTGCCTTTGGTGGGAGAGCTGGATTTGATGTGGATACAAGTTACATTTTTCCTCAGTGTGTGTTGGCAGCTATAGCCTTGGTAGTGGGTGTGGCTGGAGATGGATAGGCTAGAGCTGAAGCTACATGTGAGGCAGGACTTCCTCTCTGCTCAGTGGGTCTCAAGTTGCTGCAGCAGAAGCCCTGAGATTCAGTCCTGAGCTGGCTCTGTTCCCGTTAAGTGTGTGCTTTCAATTCTTCAAGCACTGCAACCCTTGCTCCAGAGGTGGCAGTGCTGATGCAAGGGGGTCCTGTGTTGGCTCTTGGCTAATGTTGGCCTCAGACAGATATCTGAGCTGTCTCTAATCTGCTGCCTGTGCAGGAATCTGCAATTGTTTTCCTTAATCTGCTCATAGGCAGCCTTGGGTCCAAGTTCCCTTTGTCCTTCTCCCTCCTCTCCACCTCACCGGGGAGCTGTACTGCAGGGCAAGTGGGGTCCATGTGAACTCTCTCCATATATTGGGGCATGAGCAGTGGTGGACTGGCTGTTATATAGAGTTCTGGGCTGCTTCTGATGCACTACTTAAGTAAGTACCAACAATAGACACTGCCACCCCACCCAGATGCCACCCCAGGACCAAGTTGCCTTTGGTGGTCCAAGCTCTGTCTTTAGTCATAGCAGCCCTCGCTCCAGTGGGGAGTTGCAACATGGAGTAAGCGGGGCTTGAGCATTCACTCTGCCAGAGCCGAGGAGCACACTGAGATGGTCACAGGAAACTGGCAGGCACTAGAGTGATCCTTTATCGGCCCTCTCCAACCTGCCTCAGGGGCAAGCCAGCTTGTGTGTTTGTGTATGTGTGTGTGTGTGTGTGTGTGTGTGTTTCTGGGTATGGGTGTGCAAGCAGAGTCTAAGTTTTCCACAGCCCTCCTGTTAATTCCAGCAGTCCTCCAACCAGCCAAGGGGGTTGGTCTCCCCTGTGTAGGACGCCAGGAGTGGAATGCCCAATCTGTGGCTTGAACTGCTCACTCCCCAGGGCAGGTCTCTGCCTGTGTAATCTCCCTTTTCCTCTGAGTCCCCTCCCAGTGGCAAGGTCCCAGCCTGATCACTTTTCTTCCCTTCCTATCTGATTACGTGTGGATCTTTCTTACAGCCTTGGTTGTACAGAAGTCTTTCTGCCAGTTTCCAGTTAGTTTTCAGTGAGAATTATTCCACACACAGATGTATTTTTGATGTGTTCGTGGGGAGAGGTAAGTTCCACATCCTCCTACTCTGCCATCTTGATCAATCTAATGGGTCTTCTTTAAACACTTTAAAGATGTCATTTCACTGACCTCTGAAACAGCCATAATTTCTGATGAAAAAAACCACAGTGAGGCAAATTGTTGTTCCACTATATGTAATGTGTTGTTTTTTTCTGGCTGCTTTCATGATTTTCTCTTATCTTTGGTTTATAGCAGTTTGTCTATAACATGAATAGGTGAAGTTTTCTTCACATTACTCCTATTTAGGGTTCACAGAGCTTACATTTATGTCTTTCACCAAATCTGGGAGGTTTTCAAACCATTATTTATTCTGCCACATTCCCAGTCTCTCCTCTTTCTGGAATTCCCGTTACATGTATGTTATACATTGTGGTTTTCCTACAAGTCTGTGATGTATTTTTCATTAAAAAAATCTTTTTTTTCCTCTCTTCCTCAGAGTGGACAATTTCTGTTGATATACCTTCAATTTCACTGACCCATTTCTCTTTCATTTCCATTTTGCAACTAAAGCCACAGAGGGAATTTTTAAAAATTTAAGATACAATTTTTAGTCCTAGAATTTTCATTTGGCTTTTAAAAAATATTTCCTATTTCTCTGCTGAGATTTCCTATCTTTTCATTCATTTCAATTGGCTTTTCCTTTTACCTACTGGGCATAGTTATAAGAGCTGCTTTAAAGTTCTTTTACAGTAATTCCAACAAATAGATCATCACAGGATTGGCTTCTATTTGTTATATTTTTCCTTTTCAGGTTCTTCATATGTTAAAAAATTTTAGATTACATTCTACACATTATAAATGTTGTGTTTTAGAGACTCTGAGTTTTGTTATATTTGCAAAATAATGATGTTTTTGTTTTAACAGACAATTAACTTTATTAGATTCAAGCTGCAAACTCTATTTCACCTGTGTTGAGCAGCACCTCAGTTCAATTCTTTTAGCCTTAGCTTCAAGCTCCTTTAAAGTCTGTTCCATGCATGTGTGGTTCAGCATTCAGCCAGAGACTTAGGCAGAGTCTAAACAAAAAATCTGGAGCTTCCTTTTTCTGATACTCTTCTTTTTGAGATTTCCTCCCTCACGTTCCTGTAGCTGTGGCTGACCCAGACTCTGTACTTTGGTGTTTCAGCCCAGAAAGACTGGGTTTTCGTCAGTTTAGTTGCTCTGCACCATGATTTGACTGCAGCCTTTCCTCAGGCTAATAATGCCTTAAAAACAGAAAACTTGCTCAGTGCTGGTGCTTCCCTGATGGCACAGTGGTTAAGAATCCACCCCCCAATGCAAGGGACACGGGTTAGAGCCCTGGTCCAGGAAGATCTTACTTGCCATGGAGCAACTAAGCTCGTGTGCCACAACTACTGAGCCTGTGCTCTAGAGCCCGTGAGCCACAATTACTGGGCAAGCCCATGCGCCTAGAGCCTGCGCTCTGCAACAAGAGTAGTCCCCACTTGCTGCAACTAGAGAAAGTCCATGTGCAGCAATGAAGACCCAACACAGCCAAATATAAATAAATAATAAAATTTTAAAAAGTTTCAATTCTTCTCCAAAATCTGCCAACTTTTGTTCACTTTCCAGAACCTTCAGGGAGTTGCTGTTTGTGTTTTGTTCAGAGTTTACAGTTGTTATCTATAGAGTGGTCAGTCTGTTAATACGTCACTCTGCCATACCAGAGTCCGAACTCTTCAACACTACTTTTTTTAAGAGTAATCTTTAATTTTGAAATAATTTTAGATTTTCAGAAAAGTTACAAAGATTGAGTACAGAGAATCCCTGTATACCTCACACCCAGTTTTAGTTTCCTCTAATGTTATCCTCTTACATTATCATGGCACATTTGTCAAACTAAGAAACCAATATTGGTGCATTACCATTAACTAAACTATTGATTATTCAGATTTCACCAGTTTTTCCACTAATGTCCTTTTTCTATTCTAGGATGCATTCGAGGATTCCACATAGCATTTAGTTATTATGTCTCCTTAGTGACCTTTTTTGTGTCTTTTCCTGGTTGTTTTTTTTTTCTGACCTTGACAATTTTGAGGCTTACTGGTCAGGTAACCCCACAGAACATCCCTCAATTTGGGCTTGTCTGATATTTTTCTCAGGATTAGACTGGGGTTATGGGTTTGGGGGAGAAATACCACAGAAGTGAATTGCTCCTCATTACATTCTATCAAAGCATAGATGATATTCACATAACATCACTAGTGATGTTAATCATTCAGTTAAAGTACTATACTTTTTGAGGAATTACAGTGTATGCAAAACTTGTTTCTACATTTTCCCTTCTTCTTAAAAAAGTTTTATGGAAACTCCTTGATTAAAGACATCATGTAGTCCCACCCCTCACTTGAAATCGCTTCCTTTCAGCTGTAAACTCTAAGATTAAATAATTGGAATTGATAATATCTAGAGAAGTCTGTCATGGAAAAGAAGATATGCAGAGAATGATACAAATACATGTTTCTTCCAAATAAGTTCTTAATATCTTGTGGTAGGCCAATAGTGCATAATAGAATTTAATGGCATGCCTTTCCTTTATTAGAAGATTAACAGCTTAAAACATTTAGTTATCTGGCTTTAGGATGGTGCCTGAGGAGTTTGATGGTAGTGAGAAGAGAAGTAGAAAGAAAAACGTGTGCATGAAATAAAGACCAGCTATTTTAAGTGTAAAACAAATATTGGACTTGAGGGCACAATCGTTCAAAATCATAAGTTTGAGTTTTGGTATGCTCACTCTGAACTAAAAAGTACCAATCAGCATGTTCAGATAAGAGCACAAAGATTCTCTATTTGTACATTCTCCAACTCCATCCCAGCCAAGGAGTGAGTCTTAGGAAACTGACTTTCACTCCTTGAGTCATAAATTTGCTTTTGATTGTCACATCTCTATAGAAAGCAATTTAGGAAACACATTATTTCATGACATTAAATTTATTTCTATAATTAAAAACTAGTTTTTAAGAAATTTGGGAGTGTAAACCAGTTATTCAAGCTTAATTGGGGTATTTTATAAAATTGTTTTCAGTAAAAGGTCTGTTTCAGTGGTTTAAAAAGCCAACTTGAAAGCTCAATATACAAAGAAAATACCTAAACATGAGGGAAGGGGATGTTGGAGAGGGGGGTTCCTAGAGCTCTGACCACTCTATTCCTCTTCTATGGTCTTTGAGGTGTTTCAGTAGCCCCTTTAAAAATCACAGCTCAAACCAAGGTAAATGATTCCAAGAGTTCTCAATATTTACCATTACATTTCACATATTTTAATAAAAAACTCTTTGGGAGAAACATAAGGCATACAGGTGTCTTTATTGGGGGTGTGCCAAAAGATGAGTTATTGGCTTCAGAATACAAGTGAACTTATTGACAAAATAGAACAGGTCAATCAGAATAAAATATTTTTCTTTAAAAAATTAGGGGAACAAAACTGCATTAACCTTTTTTCTCTCCATCCTAGAAATTACATAGCTGACTGTATTTCACAGTAGCTAACCCATGTGAATACAGGACAAGCTATGGTTCTCACCTGAAAGTGGCCACGAAGTTCACTGTGGGCCAGCCTAAGACAAAGGATTTCAGGGCATTGGTGTTGCCTTCTCCCACTTCATCCACACAGCTTGCTGTCCACATGTCACTTAATTTTATTTTATTTTTTATCTTAAAGTTGTTGTTATATCTAGAAAGATAAGAACCAGACAGGATTTTTTGTTATTCTGTTTCTTAAATTTTATGAGAACTTCTATACTTGTGATAAGAGGACAGTTTCCACTAATCATGGGCAAAGAATGTCTTATTCATTTTTCTTACCTTCAGTGCCTACCACAGTAAATTGTAACATTTGGCTACCTTAGCCCAAAAAGGCCGTTGAAACATTTGGTGTATTGGTCCTCATGCCTGCATTTATGGCAGCAAATAGCCATAAACTGGCAGCTTTATTTTTCTATACGTTGAGCATTGCTTTTGGATCAAAAACCTAATTTTAAACTTACTGCTGTTATACAAAAAGAATTCTTTTATTATTTACAACTTGCTTATTTCCAAAATTATTTGAGTGGCTGAATAAAAGATTAAACATAAACATTATTTATTAAAATATTTATAAAATTTTCACTTTATATGCACTAAAAATATAAACTGGAATTAATTAGAGAAATTTACAATGCATTTCCAACTGAGTGGTTATGATTTTCTAGTCTTTAGAAGCAAAGATTATTTTAAATTTCCTTTTTAAACCATTTCCCCTTATATTTTGGCTAAAATTGAAAAAACTGTAGCCTAAGAATAGACCTTAAACTAAGCTGAAAAAAAAAAAGATGCCAGGAAGTATTATATTTAAGTAGAGTTGATGCAATTAATATTTATCTCTGGGTACAGAGAAGGTGATTTACTTTTAAGCTGGCAATGAAATTGCTTTTTGACAATTTCTATCTAATCCCCCTTACAACCCTGATATTGACACTATCATATTTCTTGACCTAGTTTACAGTTTTACAGCATTAAGCTCATAATGAACCTGAGACTTAAATAGTTAGAAGGCACTGGTAAGGATAAAAAGAATGCCCAGGGACACGTCGGTACTTCCTATCATTCAGAGCCATTTATGGAAACATTAAAAGCTAAAATGAAATCAAAGATGCTTCATATGGAAGTATCCCTAAAACTCGTCATGGAATATTTAAAGCTAAAATTCTTCAGTAGGATTTATAAAATGTAAAGGGATTTTTCAGGAACTATACATGATGACTAATCTAGATTCAAAGCCTCATCTATGCTTCCTGTAGCGCACACAATGTAAGTACAATAGAAAAGTGCCTTGAGGCACAATGCCTTCATTCTATATTTCATTTCAGTATTTTTCACCCTATTGCTATAAATCATTCAATTTTTTAAAAAGTAAAATCCTACTTCTTTTGTTTTTTCCTTTTAAAAATCTTATTTCTTGATGGCAGCTATCTAGGTAATATAAAACTGAAACTATGAATCTTTTCCAAGGAAAACTATGTTTCCATATCTGTTTTCATACATTTTGAGTTTTTTAATGCAGGCCTCTCTTTATATTAGATACTTCAAATACCATGTGGGAACTTGTATACCTATTGACTTGGAAAAAGCCATTCCAACGATTCCTTCCCTAGATCAATAAAGTACCAAGATTTCCACCTCATTATACAAAAAACAAGGAACTGTCCAAAAGTGTAAACAATACTTCCATTCTAATGGTCAATATTTATTGAGAACTTATCATTTGCCAGTCACTGTTAACACTTTACACATATTAAGTTTAATCCTCAAACATTTTAGAGATGAGGAAATGTTGTCACAGGGAGGTTAAGTAATTTGCCAAAAGTCAAACAGCTTAACTAGCAGAGCTAGAATCCGAACCTGAGCAGGGTTGATTCTTGAGCTTGTTTATGCTCATAACCATTAAGTATCTATAAAAAGCCCTGGATATAGTCATTCTTACAAAGCACCTGGAGGTGACTTTGTATCCATGAAGTTTCCTTCAGCTTTACTATCTTAAGACTTACTTTTTCAAATCTCCTCACCTACAAGGCTTTCTGATGGGACTGTTTATTATGGAAGTAGGGGAGAAATCTCATGAACATTTATGTCCATAAAGCTAGAGGTACTAGTTTAAAAATATTTAAAACAAGTATTCCAATAAAGCTTTATATTAAGATGGATAGTATTAGGGTCACAGTGTGTATCTTCAGATTTTTCACTCTCAATTTCCAACAGTATTAGACTATTCCAATGGAAATTTAAAAGTATGAATTCCAGTGAACCGTTGAAATACATAGGATTCTAGAGAGATTTCCTTCCATTCTAAGATGGAGATGGTCTATTAAATACGTTTTGGGGTAGAGAATATGGTATATTCCACAAGTATCTGATGGTAATTCTACTGGTAATGAATTAATAATCAGAACTTTTTTTCTCCTCATCTTTTTGACTTACACAGAATTCATCATTACTTCCCTATTTGTTTAGGAAATAAAATATGAGAATAGAGATGGCTTAAGAGGGTATGAAATAACTACTTTCATTTCCTTTTAGTAAATTCCAAATAGGTGCTCTATGGCTATTAACAGAGATAATATCAGCTTCTTTCTAAATACTCTGATGCTCATAAACATTGTTTTTAAAAAAATGTAAAGCCCTACTTCTATAGGAAAAATAATTTTTTTTTTGGAAAAATAATTTTTAATTCAGCTTTCTAATGAATATCAAAAGTGGTCCCTAAGGTCGCATCCAGCTTTAATACTTGTTCTAATTCAGTATGGAAAAGAATGACAATAAACTCAAAATAATTTTAGGCAAACATTGTCAACATTCAGCATAAAATGGAGCAAATAAAATACCTTAGCCAAAGAAAGAAAGACTTTGGGCTTTCGTTGTTCTTCTTTATCTAACTCCTTTAGATGGTAGGTTAGGTTGTTTATTTGAGATTTTCCTTGTTTCCTGAGGAAGGCCTGTATTGCTATAAACTTCCCTCTCAGAACCACTCTAGCTGCATATCATAAACTCTGAAGTGTTCTGTTTCTACTTTCATCTGTCTCAAGGTATTTTCTGATTTCTTCTTTGATTTTTTTCATTGACCCATTGTTTATTTTGTAGCATGTTGTTTAGTCTCCACATGTTTGTGACTTTCCCATTTTTCTTTTTGTAACTGATTTCCAGTTTCATACAGTTGTGATTGGAAGATGCTTGATATAATTTCTATCCTGTTAAATTTGGTGACACTTGTTTTCTGGCCTAGTATGTGATCCATCCTGGAGAATGTTCCATGTACACTTGAAAAGGATGTGTATTCTGCTGGGTTTGGTTGGAGTGTGCTGTAGCTATCTATTAAGTCCACCTGGTCTATTATGCCATTTAAGACCACTGTTGCCTTAATGATTTTCTGTCTGGATGATCTGTTCATTGATGTAAGTGGGGTGCTCACATCCCCTACTATAATTGTATTATTGTCAGTTTCTCCCTTTTAACATTTTCTCTCTTTTAACATTTGCTTGATATATTTAGATGCTCCTGTACTGGGTGCATGTATGTCAATGAGTATAATACCTCTTCTTGTATTGATCCCTTTATCCTTACCTAATGCCCATCTTTGTCTTTTCTTATAGCCTTTGTTTTAAAGTCTACTTTATCTGATATGAGTATTGCTACTCCAGCTTTCTTGTCTTTTCCATTTGCATGAAATATCTTTTTCCATCCCCTCACTTTCAGGCTGTATGTGTCTTTAGCTGTGAAGTAAGTCTCCTGTAGGTAGTATATAGATGGATCTTGGATTTTTTAATACAATCAATGTTTTTTGATGTATTTTTTCCAATGACATTTAAAGTGATTATTGATAGATACTCTTATTGCCATTTTGTTATTGGTTTTCTGGTGTTTTTGTTTTCCTCTCTGTTCCTTTTTTCTTGTGGTTTGATGATTTTCTTTAGTGGAATATTTGTGTTCCTTTCTTTTTAGTTTTTGTGTATCTATTGTAGGTTTTTTTATTTGTGATTACCATGGGGTTCATATATGTTGACGTATATCTACTTGTTTTAACCTGATAGTCATTTAAGTTCAAACACATTCTAAAAAAATCTACATTTTTTCTTCTTTCCCCCACATTTTGTGTTTTTGATGTCCTATTTCACAAGTTCATATTTATCCCTTAACTGTTTATTTTATTTATAGCTGATTTTTACAATTTTTGTTCTTTAGACTTCATACTGTCTTAAGTCATTGATCCACAGCCTTTACTGTATATTTTCCTTTATTAGTTGTATGTTTCCTTTTCTGTAATTTGTTACTTCTTGTTGTAGCCTTTCCTTTTCTACTAAGAGAAGGCTCTTTAACATGTTTTAGGGTCAAGTTAGTATTGATGAGCTCTTTTAGTTCTTGCTTGTCTGAGAAGTTCTTTATCTCTCCTTCAATTCTGAATGAAAACCTTGCTAAGTAGAGTAACTTAGGTTGTAGGTTTTTCCCTCTCAGCACTTTTAATATATCATGCCATTCTGTTCTGGCCTGCAAAGTTTCTGTAGAAAAATCAGCTGATCGCCTTATGGGGGTTTCCTTGTACGTGACACTTTGTTTTTTCCTTGCTGCCTTTAGAAGTCTCTCTATCTTTAACTTTTGCCATTTTAATGTGGTATGTTTTGGTGTGGGTCTCTTTTGTTTCATCTTGTTTGGGACTCTCTATGGTTCCTGCACCTAGTTATCTGTTTCCTTCTTCAGGTTTGGGAAGTTTTCAGTCATAATGTCCACAAATACCTTTTTGGTCCGCTTCCCTCTCTCTTCTCCTCTGGAACCAGTATAATACAAATGTTAGTATGCTTGATGTTGTCCTACAGTTTCTTTTTGATTAGTGATTTTCATTATTCTATCTTCTAGAACACTTATGCATTCTTTTGTATTATCTAGTCTGTTAATTCCTTCTAGAGTGTTTTTCATTTCAGTTATTGTATTCTTAAGCTCTGACTGGTACTTTTTATATTTTCTAGTTCCTTGTCAAAATTCTCACTGTGCTCATCTATTCTTTTCCCAAGTTCAGTTAGCTTTTTTATTACTACTACTTTGAACTCTTTATCTGGTAAGTTATTTATCTGTTTCATTAGTTGTTTTTTTCAGTTTTTTTTCTTGTTCTTTTGTTTGAAACAAATTCCTCTTTCTTCTCATTTTGTTTAACTTTCTCTGTCTCTATGAAATTAGGTGAATACTTACCTATCCCAGTCTTGAAGCAGTGTCCTTGTGTGGGAGTATTCCTATTCAAGTATGTGTGTTCTCAGTGGCTTTGGTGGGAGAGCTGGATCTGAACTGAGCATGCGTCATATCTTCCCCCAGGGTGTGTTGGCAGCTGTCACCTTGGTGAGAGGTAGGGCTGGAGGCAGAGGCCTAGAGCCAGAGCCAGGTGTAAACTAAGCTTCTCCTATGTTCAGTAGCTATCACCACCCTATTTGTGGTAGGGTCAGGTCCATACTGCTGGAGCAGAAGCCCTGAGGGTCAGATATGAGCTGGTTCTGTTCCTCTAAGTATGCACTCTCCCCTCTCCCAGCCATGGTACCTTCACCCCAGAGGGGAGTAGTGATGCAGCAAGAGGGATTTGGAGCAGGCACCTGGTGCAGCTAGGGCACACACTGGGATGGCTCCAGCATGTCAGTCAGAGCTTCAGACAGCTCCTGATCTGTTGCCCTCTGTGAGTGCCAGCAATAAACATCCTTGCCGCATTTAACTGCAGTGCTGGGTCTGAGCTGGCTCCATCCCCTGCAAGTGCACACTTGCCTCGGCAACATTAGCCTCCATCCTAGTTGGTAATTGCAGCAGAGTTAGAGGCGAGGCTGGGGTGTTCATTATTGTCAGAGCCCTGGGCAGTTTGAATCTGCTTCCTCTGCCTTGTTTTGGGAGTAAGCAAGAGTGTGTCCATTTCTTCATGGGTGGAGTCTCGGTTTCTTACAGCCCTCCTGTCAGTCAGTGGTTTTCAAACCAACTAAGAGGACTTGTCTTCCCAGTGCTGGCTGGGGTGCCCAATATGTGGTTCAAACCCCTCACTCCCCAGGGAGGATCTGCAAGCCCATGATACCTCCTTCCTCTTCTCTTCCATTCCTAGGGATGTGAGTCCTGACCTGATTGCTTCTCCTCCCTTCCTTCCTGACTCCCTGTGGATCTTTCTTTACAGCCTTGGTTGCCGAAGAGTCTTTCTGTCAGTCTCCAGTTTGTTTTCAGTGATAATTTATTTTCATGTAGATGCACTTTTGATGTGTTTTTGGGGGGAGGTGAGCTCAGCGTCCGTCCTCCTACTCCACAATCTTGATCTCCTCCCCACCCACATCTTATTTGTGACATGGCATAACTTAGGTGTGAGGGTACGGATAGTAGAAAAAAGTTTACTATTCTCTAGTGACAAAAAATCTCTTTGATGAGACTGGATTTGTTAAACTACTCTTTCATGATGTTTCATAAATAGTGAGAATGGGGGAGGGAGCAAGTTGTAACTATCGTGTTCTAGGTTGGATGATAACTGCGCTGGCATTTAGTGTTGAGCGAAAAGTGAATTCTTTTGGTTACCTCTAAAGTATATTCCAAATATGTCTGCATCCTTCCTTTAACTGCCATTTCCCCAGATAAAGCCTTCATTATATCTCATCAGGACTACTACAATAACCTCCTGTCCAGTCTCCTTGCTTCTACTCTTTTCTGTCCTCTAATCCATTACCTATCATAGCCAGAATGATATTTTAAAAATATGTACATTATTCTACTCCCCTAATTAAAACCATTTGGAATGAAATCCAAACTCCTATCATAGCCTTTGTGGTACCCATCCTCCAAGATGGCCCCCAATGATCCCGGCTTCCTAATACACTTGTGTAGTTCCCTTCCAATTATACCAAGGTTGATCTGTGTGGCCAATAGCCCCTACATCAGAAATGATGGTATACTACTTTCAAAATTAGGTTATAAAAGACTGCAGCTTCTATTTTAGGTGTTCTCTCCCTTTAATACTCTCTTCCTCACTCTCTTGGATCTTTCACTTTGAAGGAAACAATACCACGTTACAAGCAGCCCTGTGGAGAAACTTACATGGAGAAGAACTCTGGAAAGCAGCCATTGTGGAACTGAGGCCTGCCAGGATCCACATAAGTGATCTGGGAAGTTTCAAGATTCTCTCCAGTTAAGCTCTGAGATGACTATAACCCTGGTTCAACACCTTGACTGCAACCTCATGAGGGCCCCTGAGCCAGAACCACTAGCTAAGCCATTCCCAGATTCCTGACTCAGAGAAAATGTATAAGATGTTTGTAGTCATAAACTGTTATGTTTTGGGGTAATTTGTTATACAGCAATAGATAATTAATAGATAATTAATGCAGCCCATAAAGGTCCTGATAACTTGATCCTTGTCTATTTCTCCAATCTCAATTTATATTACTCTCTTCCTGCTTATTATGCTGGCCTTCTTTTAACTCCTCCAAAGGGCCAAACTTTCCCTACCACCCTTGTACCTGCTGTTCCCTCTGCCTAGAATACCCATCTCCCTAATATCTGCATGGCTAGTTGTTTTTCATTCTTCATTGATTTATTTCCCCCCGACTATACTTACCTAACATATATCCCATATTTCACTTCACCGTATTTTATTCACAGCATTAAGCACAATTTGTCATCTCTCCCTACACACATTAGAATGAAAGCATCAAAAAGCAGGGACTGTACCCATCATATTCTTCACTGTATCCCCTTTATTTATTCAGAGAATGGCACAGAGTGGGACTTAAATGAACACTTGTTGAATGAATAAATAATTAAAACATCTTTTCAAAACCAAATCAAAACAAAACAAACATAAGACTCACTTCAGATATTAGTTATGGTAACAGAGGCCAGATATTCTTACAGTGAACATTGAATATAAAGGTTACCTTTGTTGGTGGAAATGCAATTTTATAATGATAACCAGGAGAGAGCGTCCAGAATACCTACTTGATTTTGGCCACGATAAACAGATCATTGAACAGGAAAAGATGTCGCTCCTGCCTCTGCAGACCTCTTTTCAGTTCTACCCGGCCATCAATTAGCAGAGTTCTATTGGAGCACAAAAATGATGACAGAAATGCACACGTGTCCACGCTAGCAGAAGGACTTTCCCTGTAACAGATCAAACACCACAGATCTTTAGTCAAATGATAAAATATAGGATTGAGTTTCTACAAAAAATTATAGGTTAAATTTGGTCAAGAAATATAAAGCTCTATAATTTTTTTAATGCAATGGCATAGTTTTCTAACAGGTCCCTCAGTCTGTCTCCACATGATGGTCCTTAATATTTTATTGTAAAATTTTTTAAACAAAAAGCAAAATTAAAAGTTTTATAATAAACATATGTATATCCCAAACTAGATTCTACCATTAAAATTTTACTGTACTTGCTTTATCAGATACCTATCTAACTCTCTCTCAATTAACCCATTCTATTTTTGACATTTCAGTAAAATCTGCATACATTTCCCCCTAAATACTTCAGCATGCATATCATGTACAGTGAAATGCACAATTCTTAGGTGTATATTTTCTGAGTTTTGACAAACGTATTCACTTGTGTAATTTAAACCCTTATCAAGATATAGAACATTATCATCACTCCAAAAAATTTCCTTTTATCCCTTTTCAGTTGTTATAGTAATTAGATGAAGACAGCCTCTATGTATTGGCTCAAGTTGTTTATCTCTTTGTTGCAGGCTGAGATCCATTAGCTCCAAAGTCTGCTGGAACTAAACTAACATTTTTATATATACCCAATTATTTAAAAAATAACCCAAAACAAGCAGATTTTTAACCATTTTATAGCTTGCCTGCTTTGTATACTCCACAAAACTACACCCAACACCTGCTAGCCATTGATAAGACAGAGGCTTGTGGTTATAAGACCCAAGTCACTACTACCTTTGGAGTTCTCTGACCCAGACTCCCCACCATGCTACTGAGCAACATCATTTAGACATGTAATCTCCAGAGCCACCCACTCCAATCTCCTTCACCTCAGGAATTCCTTTGCCCTCCTCCTTTTTTGGATAGTGGTCCTTTGGCCATAAACCTCTAGATTGTCTCATGCTGTAAGGGACTTCCTTTCTTATGCAAACCTGTCCAAGGGTCATATTTTTTCATTGATCAGCCCCCAAGTCCCTCAAATTCCTTACAACAGTCAATCTCTACTCCATCAACCCCAAGGCAACCATTATTATGATTTTTCTTCCCACTGAAGATTAGTTTTGCCTATTCTAGAATTTCATATTAACAAAACCTTAGTATGTACTCTTTTCGTGTAAGATATTTCTTACTCAGCATGTTTTTGTTACGTTTATTAGCAACCCATTCCTTTATATTGATGAACAGTATTCCACTGTATAAATATATCAGTTTTCTTATTCATTCTCCTACTGATGGATACGTGGGCTCTCTCCAGTTTTTAGCTATTATGAATAAAACTGCTATTAAACTTCTATTGATCTTTTTTACGACCTATGTTTACATTTTTCTTCGAGAAATATCTCACAGTGGAACTGCTGGGTCACAGAATAGGTGTTATGTTTATTATTAGAAAAAAAATACCAGTAAGTTTTCCAAAGTGGTTGTACCAATTTATATTTTCAACAATACTGCAGGATAATTCTAGTTACTTCACAACCGTGTCAACATTTGCATTATCAATCTTCTAAATTTTGGCCATTCTAGTGTATATATAGTAGCGTCTCATTAAGATTTTAATGTGCATTTCTCTGATGACTAATAATGTTGAACACTCATGTTCTTATTGATTATTTGTATATATTAATTTGTGAACTGTCTCCAAATATTTTGCCTACTTAAAAATATTGTGTTATGTATCTTTTTATTATTGAGTTGTAGGAATTTTTTATATATCCTGTATCTATCTATCTCCTGATATACATATATATACACATATATGCACATACATACCTATACAATATACATATATATACACATATATATATCCTCTGTCAAATGTTTTGCAAATATTTTCTCCCAGTCTGTGATTTGCCTGTACATTTTCTTAAAACTTAAAAAGTTTTTAATTTTGATGAAGTCTAATT
Organism: Globicephala melas; assembly: GCF_963455315.2. Lineage (NCBI taxonomy): Eukaryota > Metazoa > Chordata > Mammalia > Artiodactyla > Delphinidae > Globicephala > Globicephala melas. The sequence continues at coordinate 86,419,747 of NC_083321.1, forward strand.
TATCATTTTTAAAATGGTATTTGTTTTCTGTGTCCTTTCTAAGAAATCTTTGCCTACCCCCAAGTCATGAAGATACTCTCCTATGTTTTCCACTAAAACCTGTATGATTTTAGTTTTTACATCTAAGTCTATAATCTATCTTAAATTAATTTTGGTTTATGGTATAAGGTAGGCGCTAAGCTTCATTTTGTTTTTCTGTACGAATACCATATTGTTCCAGCACCATATGCACAAAAGGTTTTCCTTTCCTCAGTGGATTTCTTTGGTACCTTTGTTGGAAATCACATGACTGTAGGACCATGGGTCTATTTCTAGGCTGTCTATTCTGTTTCACTGATCTTTTTAAGAATTAATCTATGCCAGAACCACATTGCCTTATTATTCTATCTTTACAGTAAATCATGAAATTAGGTAGTATAAATCTACCAACTTTTCTTTTTTTTAAATTGCTTTGGATAATCTAAGTCTCCTGTATTCACATACACATTTTTGAGATTAACGAAGATGAAGAACACAGTAGAGAAAACACATTGTGGCTGGGGAAGAAGAGATGAGTGCAGCTTCAAATATACTGAGTGTGGAATTACCAGGGGACTAGGTGACATGGGGAGATAAGGCAGGCAGCCAGCACTTAAAAGAGATGTCATATTTGTTATCATACAAAGACAGTTGCATAAATAATACTATGGGAATGACTAGAACTGCCCAAAGGGGCAAAGAATAAGAAAAAAGGCAGAAACACATCCCTGAAAAAAATGTAATCTGAAGGGGTGAAGAAAGGAGGAGAATCTGTGAACAAGATGGAGAGTAGTGAATAAAGCAGCAGAAAAAGAAGAATAAAAAGCAGTGGTGGTCTGTAGTACTGAAACTGGTGAAGGGGATAACAAGTTGAAGACTGAGAAGATGTCTGGGAAAAAAGTCATCAGTTGTTCATTAAGACCTTCAACTAAACAGTTCCAGGAAAATGGTGAGAGCAGAACTCAAATGGTCTAGGGTTTGAAGTGAGGAGTGAAAAGAATAGTGAAGAATTAAAGGCAGTAAATCTGGTTATTTTTCAACAGCTTAACACTAGAAAGTGACTTTAAGAGGAAAGGAAGGAAGAAGAGAGAAACAATACCTAAGCCCTGAAGGTAGGTACCATCTCTCATTTTACAGATTTGGAAACTGATGTTCATAGCAATTAAAACACACTGCTGTTAAGTGAAGGGGACTTACAAGTTAAGTATGTTCAAAACACTTACTTTAAAAAATTCCATGTAGCCTTTCAAAAGGAAAAGAACTTCATTCATACCTACTCAGATTCCTCCTCCACCCATGGCAGTTGAGCTCAGTAGTTTAGGACTTGATGGGGGTAGGGGAGGGTGTGGGCTAATCTAAGACTTTTTCCTAAGTAGTGTGACATGGTGAGTTATTTTGGCTGCCTCAGTTTCCTCATTGTAAAGTAAGGCAGTTGGAGTAGAAGGTCTTTAAATTCCTTTTATAATTTGTATACGTGACTATACTAACATGTACTCAAAAGGTGGAATTAAGATTACTGATGAGAGAGGTTGGGCCAAGACAGCAGAGGAGAAAGACCTTGAGCTCACCTCCTCTCACAAACATACCAAAATCACAACTATATGCAGAATAACCCTCACTGAAAAAGACCAGAACCTATCAGAAAAGATCTTCTACAACTAAGGACATAAAGAAGGAACCACAATGAGATAGGTAGGAGGGGTGGACTCGTGATATAGTCAAGTCCCATACCCTAGGGTGGGTGACCCACAAATGGAAGAATAATTACATTGCAGAGGTTCTCCCACTGGAGTGAGAGCTCTGAGCCCCACATCAGGTTCCCCAGCCCAGGGGTCTTGTACCAGGAAGACAAGCCCCCAGAGCATTTGACTCTGAAGGCAGCAGAGCTTAATTTCGGGAGCCCCACAGGACTGGAGGGAAATAGAGACTTCGCTCTTAAAGGGTGCACCCAAAATCTCACATGTACCAGGACGCAGGGCAAAAGCAGTAATTTGATAGAAGCCTGGGACAGACCTATCTGCTGGTCTTGGAGAGTCCCCCAGACAGGCAGGGGATGGGTGGCTGTGGCTCACCCTGGGGAAATAAGACACTGGCGGCAACCATTCTTGGAAGCTTCTTCTACTACGTGGAAGCTGGTGCTTGCAGGTGACATTGTGGGATGCTCCCTCTGGCTCATTAGTGCCAAGACATAGCCCCAACAGCCTGTAGGTGCCAGTGCTGGGATGCCTCATGCCAAGCAACTAACTGGGTGGGGACAAAGTTCCACCCATTAGCAGACAGGCTGCCTGAAGACCTCCTGAGTCCACACCCACCTCTAGACATGCCTCTAGACATGGCCCTGCCCACCAGAAGGCCCTGGACACAGCTCCATTCACCATTGGGCAGGCACCATCTCTGGAAGCCCCTGGGTCCCCCACTGCCCTACAGGAAGCCTGCACTAGCCTCTAGACCAGTCTTATCCACCAGGGGGCAGACAAGTAAACCACTATCCTGCAGCCTACGGTACCCGGCCTGCTCACAGCAGGCCAGACCTTGCTGTGAGACCAGCTGGGCCTCAGTCCTGCCCAAGAGCAGGCTGACACAAGCTCTGAGACACCCTGGACCCCATACCCAACTGTATCAGGAAACCCTCCCCCAACCAGTGACCTGACACGAACTCTGGGATCCCTGGGCTCTGCAACCAGCTTCCAGGACCCAGCTCTGCCTGGCAATAGTCCAACATGAACCCCAGGACCTGGCTTCACCCAGTGGGTGAGCAATAGCCCTGGAGTCCTCTGGACCCTGACTCTGCAAACCAGTGAGATAGCATAAGCCCCGGGGCCCCCTGGGGTTCCACAGTCAGCCACGTTGTGACCCAGTCCCAACAACCAGTGGCTGGCAGCCTCTGCACAAGGTAAGACCCTGGGCCATCCAAGCCTCCAGACCATCTACATAGTCAGCCTGCCACAACAGAAGGATACATGCAGCCCTCATAGGGGAACTTCTAGAGCATATAGATTGGGTGATGAGAGGGGACTGTGCTACTGGAACATGTAGGACATACCCTACAAAAGGCAACTTCTCCAAGGTTAGGAATCATAACCAATCTACCAGATACATAAAAATAGAGCAACTTAGGCAAAATGAGGCGACAGAGGAAAATGTTCCAGACAAAGGAACAAGATAAAAACCGCAGGAGAAGAATTAAGTGAAGTGAAGATAGGAAATCTACATGAGAAGAAGTTTAGGGTAGTGACTGTAAAGGTGATCAAAGAACTTGGGAATAGAATGGATGCACAGAGTGAGAAGTCAGAAGTTTTTAACAAAGAGTTAGAAAATTTAAAGAACACCCAAACAGAAATGAAGAATACAATAACTGAAATGAAAAATACATTAGAAGGAATCAACAGTAGACTGAATGATACAGAAGAATGAATCAGCAAGCTAGTAGCCAGGGTAGTGGAAATCACTGATGCTGAACAGCAAAAAGAATGAAAAGGAATAAGGACAGTTTGAGAGCTCTAGGACAACATCTAGTGCACCAATATTCCCAATACAGGGATCCCAGAAGGACAAGAGAGAGTGAAAGGGGCAGAGAACATATTTGAAGACACGAAAACTGAAAACTTCCCTAAGTTGAGAAAAGAAACAGTCTCATACAGAATCAACCCAAAGAGGACAACCCCAAAACACACTGTGATTAAAATGCCTAAAAATAAAGATAGAATACTTATGAAAAGCAGCAAGGGAAAAGCAACAACTTACCTACAAAGGAACTCTCAGAAGGCAATCAGCTGACTTTTCAGCAGAAAAATCTGCAGGCCAGAAGGAAGTGACATGATATATTTTCAATGATGAAAGAGAAAAACCTACAACCACGAAATCTCTACCCAGCAAGGCTTTCCTTCAGATTTGGAGGAGAGATCAAAAGTTTTACAGAGAAGGAAGAGGTAAGAGTTCAGCACCACAAAACCAACATAATAAAAAATGTTAAAGTGATTTCTCTAAACAGAAAAGGCCACAACTAGAAATATGAAAATTATGAAAGGAAAAATCTCATTGGTAATGGCAAATATACAGTAAAGGTAGTAGGCCAACCACATATAAAGCTAGTAGGAAGGTTAAAGGACAAAAGTAGTAAAATCATCTACATACACAGCAAGTAGTTAAGGGATACACAAAAGGATGTAAAATATGATGTCACAAACAGTAAACACGGGGGGCAGGTAAAAATGCAGGGTTGTTAAACTGCTTTCAAACTTAAGAGATCAGCAACTTTAAACAATTGTGTATACACACACGGCTACATAAAAGCCTCATGGTAACAATAAACCAACAACCTATAATAGATATACACAAAAAAAGAAAAAGGAATCCAAACATAACACTAAAGACAGTCATCAAATCACAAGAGAATAAAAGAAGAAAGAAAAAAAAGACCTACAATAACAACCCCAAAACAAGTAACAAAATGGCAATAAGAACATACATATCAATAATTACCTTAAATGTACATGGACTACATTCTACCATCAAAACACAGAGTAACTGAATGGACACAAAAAACAGACCTAAATATGTTCTGCCTACTAGAGACTTGCTTCAGATCTGAAGACACACACAGACTGAAAGTGAGGGTGTGAAAAAAGATATTCCATGCAAATCAAAAGAAACTAATATAAGCATTTCTATCTTATATCAGACAAAAGAGATTATATAGTAAAGACTGTTAAAGAAGGACACTACATAATGATGAAAGGATCAATCCAAGAAGATAGAACAATTATAAATATATATGCACCCAACATTGGAGCACCTAAGTACATAAAACAAACGTTAATGGGCATAAAGGGAGAAATCCACAGTAACACAATAATAATAGGGGGCTTTGACACACCACTTATATCAATGGACAAATCATCCAGAAAGAAAATCAATAAGGAAACACTAGCCTTAAATGACACATTAGAGCAGAAGAACTTAATTGATGCATGTAAAGCATTCTATCTGAAAGCAGCAGAATACATGTTCTTTTCAAGTGCACACAGAATGTTCTGCAGGATAAATCACATGCTAGGCTACAAAACAACGCTTGGTAAATTTAAGAAAATTGAAATCAGATCAAGCATCTTTTCTGATCACAATGCTATGAGACTGAAACCAACTACAAGAAAAAAAATGCAAAAATCATAAACATGTGGAGGCTAAACAATACACTACTAAACAACCAATGGATCACTGAAGAAATCAAAGAGGAAATCAAAAAACACCTAGAGACAAATGAAAACAAAAGCACAATGATCCAAAAACTGATGGTACTCAGCAAAAGCAGTTATAAAAGGGAATTTTATAGCAATACAAGCTTACCTCAGGAAACAAGAAAAATCTCAAATAAACCATCTAACCTTACACCTAAAGGAACTAGAGCAAGAACAAACAAAGCCCAAAGTTAGTAGAAGGAAAGAAATTATAAAGATCAGAGCAGAAATAAATAAAATAGAGATTAAAAAAAATAGAAAAGTTCAAGGAAGCTAAAAGCTGGTTCTTGGAAAACATAAACAAAATTGATAAACATTTAGTCAGACACTCAAGCAAAAAAGGGAGAGGGCTCAAATCACTAAAATCAGAAATGAAAAAGGAGAAGTTACAACTGACACCACAAAAATTCAAAGGATCACAAAAGACTACTACAAACAACTATATGCCAAAAATGCACAACCTGGAAGAAATGGACAAATTCTTAGAAAGGTAAATCTCCCAAGACTGAACTAAGAAGAAACAGAAAATTTGAACACACCAGCTACCAGTAATTAAATTAAATCAATAACTTAAAAACTCCCAACAAACAAAAGTCCAGTACCATATGGCTTCACAGGTGAATTCTACCAAACATTTAGAGAAAAGTTGACACCTATTGTTCTCAAAATATTCCAAAAAATTGCAGGAGAAGGAATATTCCTGGGCTCATTCTATGAGGTCAGCATCACCTTGATACCAAAACCAGACAAAGATGTCACACAAAAAAGGAAAATTACAGACCACTATCACTGATGAATACAGATGCAAAAACCCTCAACAAAATATTAGCAAAATAAATCCAACAACATATTAAAAGTATCATACACCAGGAACAAATGGGATTTATCCCAGGGATGCAAGTAATTTTCATTATCTGTAAATCAATCAATGTGATAGACCACATTAACAAACTGAAGAATAAAAACCATATGATCATCTCAATAGATGCTTTTGACAAAAAGCGTCTGACAAAATTCAGCATCCATTTATGACAAAAACTCCCCAGAAAGTGGGCATAGAGGGAATAAACCTCAACATAAGAAAGCTCACATATGACAAACCCACAGCTAACCCCATACTGGATGGTGAAAAGCTGAAAGCATTTCCTCTAAGATCAGGAATGAGTCAGGGATGCCCACTCTTGCCACTTTTATTCAACACAGTATTGGAAGTCCTGGCCACAGCAATCAGAGAAGAAAAAGAAATAAAAGGAAGTCAAATTGGAAAGGAAGAAGTAAAACTCTCATTGTTTGCAGATGACATGATACTATACATAGAAAATCCTAAAGATGCCACCAGAAAACTACTAGAACTAATCAATGAATTTGGTAAGATTGCAGGATACAAAATTAATGCACAGAAATCTCTGGCATTCCTATACACTAACCATGAAAAATCAGAAAAAGAAATTAAGGAAACAATCCCATTTACCATCATAGCAAAAAGAATAAAATACCTAGGAATAAACCTACCTCAGGAAGCAAAAGACCTGTACTCTGAAAACTGTAAGACACTGATGAAAGAAATTAAAGATGACACAGATGGAAAGATATATCATGTTCTTAGATTGAAAGAATCAATATTGTTAAAATGACCATGCTTCCCAAGGCAATCTATAGATTCAATGCAATCCCCATCAAAACACCAAGGACATTTTCCACAGAACTAGAAAAAATAATTTTAAAATTTGTATGGAAACACAAAAGGCTTTGTATAGCCAAAACAATCGAGAAAAAAGAAGAAAGCTGGAGGAATCATGATCCCTGACTTCAGATTATCCTACAAAGCCACAGTAATCAAAACAGTATGATACTGGCACAAAAAGATACACATAGGTGAATGGAACTGGAGAGACCAGATTAATTAATTATTAATTAATAATATATTGGTCAATAACAATGTATTTGGTCAATTAATCCATTACAAAGGAAGCAAGAATATACAATGAAGAAAAGACAGTCTCTTCAATAAGTTGTGCTGGGAAAACTGGACAGCTACATGTAGAAGAATGAAATTAGAACATTCTCTAACACCAATATACAAAATAAATTTAAAATGGATTAAAGACCTAAATGTAAGATTGGAAACCATAAAACTCCTAGAAGAAAACATAAGCAGAACTCTTTTTGACATAAATTGTAGCAATAATTTTTTGAATCCATCTCCTAAAGCAAACAAAATAGAAGCAAAAATAAGCAAATGGGACCTAATTGAACTTAAAATCTTTTGCACAGCAAAGGACACCACTGACAAAACAAAAAGCCTACTGAATGAGAGAGAATATTTGCAAATGATATGACTGATAAGAGGTTTAATATCCGATATATATAAACAGCTCATACATCAGAAAACAAATAACCTGATTTAAAAATGGTCAGAAGACCTGAACAGACATTTCTCCAAAGAGGACACACAAATGGCCAAAAGGCACATGAAAAGATGCTCAACATTGCTAATCATCAGGTAAATGCAAATCAAAACCACAATGAGATATCACCTCACACCTGTCAGAATGGCTATCATCAATAAGAACACAAGTAACAAATGTTGGTGAGGACGTGGAGAAAAGGGAATCCTCATATACCGTTGGTAGGAATGTAAATTGGTGCGGCCACTGTAGAAAACATTATGGAGGTTTCTCAAAAAGCTAAAAATAGAACTACCATTTGACCAAGGAATTCTACTCCTGGGTATATATCCCAAAACAAAGAAAAACACTAATTCAAAAGATACATGCACCCCAATGTTCACAGCAGCATTATTTACAATAGCCAAGATATGAAAGCAAACTAAGTGTCCATCAACAGATGAATGGAGAAAGAAGAAGTGGTATATATATATATATATATATATATATATATATATATACACACATACATACATATATATATATACACATACATACATACAATAGAATACTATTCAGCCATAAAAAAGAATGAAATTTTGCCATCTGCAACAACATTGAATGACTTGAAGGGTATTATGTAAATTGAAATAAATCAGACAGAGAAAGACAAATACTGTATGATATCACTTCTATGCAGAATCTAAAAAATACAGGAAACTAGTGAATATAATTAAAAAGAAGCATACTCGCAGATACAAAGAACAAACTAGTGGTTACCAGTGGGGAGAGGGAAGGTGAGAATGGCAACATAGGGGTAGGGAATTAAGAGGTACATGATGTTACGTATAAAATATGATATAAGGATATGCTGTAAAACAAAGGAATATAGCCAATATTTTATAATAACTGTAAGTGGAAAATAACCTTTAAAAATTATGAATCACTATATTGTACACCTGTAACTTACATAATATTATACATCAACTATGCATCAATAGAAAATTAAAAAGAAAATGATAAGATTACTGATGAGAGGGAAATTCTGTGAAAACAACCCTATCCTAAAGTATAGTTTATACAGGCAAGGATAAGCATACATGAAAGTGGCCTCAGGGAAACAAGCCAGTGTAAAATCCAAGCAACAGTAATAACAATAATGACAAGAACTATGAGATATTTCTTGTATTAGTCTAATTTTTAAAGGAGCTCAAAGAACAAGAATTTGTCAGGGTCTCCATCAAAGTATAGGGTATAAGAGACCATGCTCTGTCATCCCAAGTATCCGGTTCACATGGCAGCTGCAATAAATGGAGATTCTGGCTTATCTATGTTTCTTGGATTTGAATAGTATGGGTCTCAGTGTCTGATCTCTCCTGGGTATACTAAAGGGCTGAGAACCACACACTATCTTGATAACTCTCTGAGGTAATATCTGAGTAATCAGCCATCCTTTCCTCTATTACAGTTGTTCTTAAAGTGTGGTTTCCCCACAAGTGGCATCAGCAACAACTAGGAACTTCTTAAAAATGCAGAGTCTCAGGGCCACCTCAGACTTACTGAATCAGAAACTTTGGAGGGTTGCCTGAGCATTTTGTATTTTAACAAGCCACTCAGATGATTCTAATGCATGCTGAAGTTTGAAAACTACTGTTCTCTTCCAACTCTCTAAGACTGGTTCTAACATTCTAAAATTCTACAACTGTGTTTTTAAACTAAGTATAAATAGCATTTATTTCTACTTAAGGTAAAGTGAAATTTTAAGATCTGTTCCATCATTTCCTGTGTTTTTTGAGGTATAGTTACCATTCCAAATAAGTGAATTCTGTTATGCTCACTAATTACTAATTAAGCACATACTATATATAATTTGCAGCGATGAAGAAGTGAATAACAAGGCAAATAAATCAACTGAAGTCCTTTGAAATAAAAGGGAAATGGAGTTACTATGTTTAATATTATAGATTGGAATTAAACAGAAAGACCCAGATTCACCATCACACAGAAAAATCCTTCCTATTTCAAAATCTTCTGGGGTGGGGGAATAGGAGGAGGCATAATAGCATCTTGTATTACGTAGTGATTTTCAAATTTATAGAAAACAAGAATAAAATTTAACTTACTCTTGTGAAAACGGAGCAAGGACAAGGCTAGCAAGCAATGAATGAATGAAGAAATGGCTTACAGCATTTTACATAGCTCTAGTTTCTTAATTGCCTGGCAGGAAATTTTTGCAAGGGGAAAATCATTTTTTGCATTTTGGCTTTACATATTCAATGAATAACTGCTTTCTGATGACAATGATAAACCATTAGATAGTAGTATCATTTAAACCAGGGATCCTCAAACTATTACTCAGAGGGTCTGAGAGTAAGTAGTTTAGGTTTTGTTGATCTCTGTTGTCAAATATTCAACTAGCCATTGTATGGCAAAATTAGCCATAGATAATACCTAAAGAAACAGGTGTGGCTATGATCCAAAAAAACCTTATTTATAAAAACCTGCAGCCACTCTGGGCCATAGTTTGCTGACCCTAGTTGAAACAATATTACTTCTAAAACATTTAAATGCTTATAAATAAAGACTAATCTGAAGTAATTAGGGAGTTAAAAAGAATTTTGTTTGTTTGTTTGTTTGGGGTTAGCATAGACTAAAGGTTAATTAGGTTATATCAAAAATGGTTTGTGTTTTGAAGCAATTCCAAAGGATTTTAGTACATAATAATTCATTTTCCATCTCACAATAACACTTTCAAATAAATAGATTTGATGATGGTGTGGGGGATAACTCACAATGAAGTTAAAAATCTTGCTTTTTCAGTGTAGATTTATCAATGTACATGTCTACAGTCTTATCATTTTAAAGGTCTACATATAAGTAAGGCAAGAGACGCCTCGTGATTTTAGCAAGCTAAGCATTGGTTAAAAAAAAAAACCAACATTCTGACAGCACCCTACAGAAAAATAAACATCTCAGTACTCACATAATTTAAAAAGAAAAAAATCTTTTGTAGAAGGAAACAAAAACACAAACAACCTTTGTTTTTTTAAAACTACAATCTTAATCAGTGTTTCCTACTTAAAAATGTATTTCTCAATTATGTGACTCTGAATTGTTTATTTTTATCCGAGTGCAATGTAGATGTATTTATTTTAGTCTCTTTGAGTATGGAAATGGGAAGGAGGGCAAGATGTAACCTTCTATTTAGCCTCTTAATATAGCTTGATTAGGTTTTACAAGTTATAATTAACAAAGCTCTAAAATGATCTAACAAATACAATCAGAGTCTAAGAATTAACCTGCTGCCTGCATCTTATGTATTAACATTCCATTTTCAAATAGGTTTGTGAAGCCACTTCAGAAAGGCAAAAAGGAGTTTTAGGACCTTAATCATTTTTCACTAAAACTAGATAATAACTTTCATGAAACTGGGCCACAGTAGTATCTCTTAATATTTATTACCAAGGAGATTTGTTAAAGATGGCGGAGTAGAAGGACGTGTGCTCACTCCCTCTTGCAAGACCACTGGAATCACAACTAACTGCTGAACGATCATCAACAGAAAGACACTGGAACTCACCAAAAAAGATACCCAGATCCAAAGACAAAGGAGAAGTTGCAGTGAGACAGTAGGAGGGGTGCAATCACAATAAAATCAAATCTCATAACCGCTGGGTGGGTGACTCATAAACTGGAGAACAATTATACCACAGGACTCCACCCACTGGAGTGAAGGTTCTGAGTCCAATGTCAGGTTTCCAAATCTGGGGATCCAGCAATGGCAGGAGGAATTCCCAGAGAATCAGACTTTGAAACCTAGTGGGATTTGATTGCAGGACTTTGACAGGACTGGGGGAAACAGAGACTCTACTCTCGGAGGGCACACAAAGTAGTGTGCACATCAGGACCCCGGGGAAGGAGCAGTGATGCCACAGGAGACTGAACCAGACCTACCTGCTAGTGTTGGAGGGTTTTCTTCACTGGAAGGGGTGGCTGTGGCTCACTGTGGGGACAAAGACACAAGCAGCAGAAGTTCTGGGAAGTACTCCTTGGCTTGAGCCCTCCCAGAGTCCATCATTAGCCCCACCAAAGAGCCTGTAGCCTCCAGTGCTGGGTCACCTCAGGCCAAACAACCAACAGGGAGGGAACTCAGCCCCACCCATCAGCAGACAAGCAGATTAAAGTTTTACAGAGCTCTGCCTACCAGAGTAACACCCAGCTCTACCCACCACCAGTCCCTCCCATCAGGAAGCATGCAAAGCCTCTTAGATAGCCTCATCCACGAGAGGGAAGACAGCAGAAGCAAGAATAACTACAATCCTGCAGCCTGTGGAACGAAAACAACATTCACAGAAAGAGAGGCAAAATGAAAAGGCAGAGGGCTACGTACCGTATGAAGGAACAAAACACCAGAAAAACAATTAAATGAAGTGGAGATAGGCAACCTTCCAGAAAAAGGATTCAGAATACTGATAGTGAAGATGATCCAGGACCTCGGAAAAAGAATGGAGGCAAAGATTGAGAAGATGTGAGAAATGTTTAACAAAGGCCTAGAACAATTAAAGAAAAAACACCTAGAATAATTAAAGAGCAAACAAACAGAGATGAACAATACAATAAATGAAATCAAAAATACACTAGAAGGAATCAATACCAGAATAACTGAGGCAGAAGAACGGATGAGTGAACTGGAAGACAGAATGGAGGAATTCACTGCCGCCGAATGGAATAAAGAAAAAAAGAATGAAAAGAAATGAAGACAGCCTATGAGACCTCTGGGACAACATTAAACGCACCAACATTTTCATTACAGGGGTCCCAGAAGGAGAAGAGAGAGAGAAAGGACCTGAGAAAATATTTGAAGAGATTATAGTCGAAAACTTCCCTAACATGGGAAAGGGAATAGCCACTGAAGCCCAGGAAGTGCAGAGAGTCCCAGGCAGGATAAATCCAAGGAGAAACAGGTCGAGACATATAGTAATCAAACTGACAAAAATTAAAGACAGAGAAAAATTACTAAAAGAAACAAGGGAAAAATGACAAATAACATACAAGGGAACTCCCATAAAGTTAATAGCTGATTTCTCAGCAGAAACTCTACAAGCCAAAATAGAGTGGCACGATATATTTAAAGTGATGAAAGGGAAGAACCTACAACAAAATTACTCTACCCAGCAAGGATCTCATTCAGATTCGATGGAGACATCAAAAGCTTTACAGACAAGTAAAAGCTAAGAGAATTCAGCACCACCAAACCAGCTCTACAACAAATGCTAAAGGAACTTTTCTAAGTGGGAAACACAAGAGAAGAAAAGGACCTACAAAAACAAACCCAAAACAACTAATAAAATGGTCATAGGAACATACATATCAATAATTACCTTAAATGCAAATGGACCAAATGCTCCAACCAGAAGAAACAGGCTCGCTGAATGGATACAAAAACATGACCCATATATATGCTGTCTACAAGAGACCCACTTCAGACCTAGGGACACATACAGACTGAAGGTGAGGGGATGGAAAAAGGTATTCCATGCAAATGGAAATCAAAAGAAAGCTGGAATAGCAATACTCATATCAGATAAAATAGAGTTTAAAATAAAGAATGTTACAAGAGATAAGGAAGGAAACTTACATAATGATCAAGGAATCGATCCAAGAAGAAGATATAACAATTATAAATATATAGGCACCCAACAAAGGAGCACCTGAATACATAAGGCAAACACTAACAGCTATAAAAAAGGAAATCGACAGTAATACAATAATAGTGGGGAACTTTGACACCTCACTTTCACCAATGGACAGATCATCCAGACAGAAAATTAATACGGAAACACAAGCTTTAAATGACACAACAGACCAGATAGATTTAATTGATATTTATAGGACATTCTAACCGAAAACAGCAGATTACACTTTCTTCTCAAGTGCACACTGAGCATTCTCCAGGATAGATCACATCTTGGGTCACAAATAAAGCCTCAGTGAATTACAGAAAACTGAAATCATATCAAGCATCTTTTCCGACCATGCTGAAATTAGAAATAAATTACAGGGAAAAAACACAAACCATGGAGGCTAAACAACACATTACTAAATAACCAAGAGATCACTGAAGAAATCAAAGAGAAAATCAAAAAATACCTAGAGACAAATGACAAGAAAAACACGATGAACCAAAACCTATGGGATGCAGCAAAAGCAGTTCTAAGAGGGAAGTGTATAGCAATACAATCCTATCTCAAGAAACAAGAAAAATCTCAAATAAACAATCTAACCTTACACCTAAAGGAAGTAGAGAAAGAAAAACAAAATCCAAGGTTAGTAGAAGGAAAGAAATCATAACCAGAGCAGAAATAAATGAAATAGAAAAAAGTAAACAATAGCAATGATCAATAAAACTAAAAGCTGGTTCTTTGAAAAGATAAACAAAATTGATAAACCTGTAGCCACTCACCAAGAAAAAGAGGGAGAGGACTCAAATCAAGAAACTTAGAAGTGAAAAAGGAGAAGTTACAATGGACACTGCAGAAATACAAAGCATCCTAAGAGACTACTACACGCAACTCTAGGCCAATAAAATGGACAACCTGGAAGAAATGGACAAGTTCTTAGAAAGGTATAATCTTCCAAGACTAAACCAGGAAGAAATAGAAAATATGAACAGAACAATCACAAGTAATGAAATTGAAACTGTGATTAAAAATCTTCAAACAAACAAAAGTCCAGGACTGGACGGCTTCACAGGTGAATTTTATCAAACATTCAGAGAAGAGTTAACACCTATCCTTCTCAAACTCTTCCAAAAAATTGCAGAGGAAGGAACACTCCTAAACTCATTCTACGAGGCCATCATCACTCTGATACCAAAACCAGACAAAGATATCACACAAAAAAGAAAATTACAGACCAATATCACTGATGTATGTATATGCAAAAATCCTCAACAAAATACTAGCAATCAGAATCCAGCAACACATTAAAAGGATCATACACCATTATCAAGTGGGATTTATCCCAGGGATGCAAGGATTCTTCAATATATGCAAATAAAACAATGTGATAAGCCATATTAACAAACCGAAGAATAAAAAACATATGATCATCTCAATAGATGCAGAAAAAGCTTTTGACAAAATTCAACACCCATTTATGATAAAAACTCTCCAGAAAGTGGGCATAGAGGGAACCTCCCTCAAATAATAAAGGCCATATATAACAAACCCACAGCAAACATCATTCTCAATGGTGAAAACCTGAAAGCATTTCCTCTAAGATCAGAAACAAGACAAGGATGTCCTCTCTCACCACTCTACTTCAACATGGTTTTGGAAGTCCTAGCCACGGCAATCAGAGAAGAGAAAGAAATAAAAGGAATACAAATTGGAAAAGAAGAAGTAAAACTATCACTGTTTGCAGATGACATACTATACATATAGAATGCTAAGATGACACCAGAAAACTACTAGAGGTAATCAATGAATTTGGTAAAGTTGCAGGATACAAAATTAATACACAGAAATCTCTTGCATTCCTATACACTAGCAACGAAAGATCAGAAACAGAAATTAAGGAAACAATCCCATTCACCATTGCAACAAAAAGAATAAAATACCTAGGAAAAAACCTACCTAAGGAGGCAAAAGACCTGTACTTAGAAAACTATAAGACACTGATGAAAGAAATCAAAGATGACACAAACAGATGGAGAGATATACCATGCTCTTAGACTGGAAGAATCAATATTGTGAAAATGACTATACTACCCAAAGCAATCTACAGATTCAATGCAATCCCTATCAAATTACCAATGGCATTTTTTACAGAACTAGAACAAAAAATCTTAAAATTTGTATGGAGACACAAAAGACCCTGAATAGCCAAAACAATCTTGAGGGAAAAAAATGGAGCTGGAGGAATCAGACACCCTGACTTTAGACTATACTACAAAGCTACAGTAATCAAGACAATATGGTACTGGCATAAAAACAGAAATATACATCAATGGAACAGGATAGAAAGCCTAGAGATAAACCCATGCACCTGTGGCCAACTAATCTATGACGAAGGAGGCAAGGATATACAATGGAGAAAAGACAGTCTCTTCAATAAATGGTGCTGGGAAAACTGGACAACTACATGTAAAAGAATGAAAATAGAACATTCCCTAACACCATACACAAAAATAAACTCAAAATGGATTAAAGACTTAAATGTGAGGCCAAACAATATAAAACTCTTAGAGGAAAACATAGGAAGAACACTCTTTGACATAAATCACAGCAAGATCTTTTTTGACCCACCTCCTAGAGTAATGCAAATTCAAACAGAAGTAAACAAATGGGGCCTAATTAAACTTAAAAGCTTTTGCACAGCAGAGGAAACTATAAACAAGGTGAAAAGACAACCCTCAGAATAGGAGAAAATATTTGCAAATGAATCAACAGACAAAGGATTAATCTCCAAAATATATAAACAGCTCATGTAGCTAAATATAAAAAAAAAAAAAACCCAATCAAAAAAATGGGCAGAAGACCTAAACAGACATTTCTCCAAAGAAGACATACAGATGGCCAAGAGGCACATGAAAAGCTGCTCAACATCACTAATCATTAGAGAAATGCAAATCAAAACTACAATGAGGTATCACCTCACACCAGTTAGAATGGGTATCATCAGAAAATCTAGAAACAACAAATGCTGGAGAGAGTGTGGAGAAAAGGGAACCGTCTTGCACTGTTGATGGGAATGTAAATTGATACAGCCACTATGGAGAACAGTATGGAGGTTCCTTAAAAAACTAAAAATAGAACTACCATATGACTCAGCAATCCTACTACTGGGCATATACCCAGAGAAAACCATAATTCAAAAAGACACATGCACCCCAATGTTCACTTCAGCACTCTTTACAATAGCCAGGTCATGGAAGCAACCTAAATGCCCATCAACAGAGCAATGTATAAGGAAGATGTGGTACATATATACAGTGGACTATTACTCAGCCATAAAAAGGAACAAAATTGGGTCATTTGTAGAGACGTGGATGGACCTATAGAGTGTCATACAGAGTGAAGTAAGTCAGAAAGAGAAAAACAAATATCATATATTAACGCATATGTGGAATCCAGAAAAACGGTACAGATGAACCAGTTTGCAAGGCAGAAATAGAGACACAGATGTAGAGAACAAACATATGGACATGAAGGGGGACCCAGGGTGTGGTGGTGGTGGTGGTTGGAGGAATTGGGAGATTGGGATTGACATATATACACTAATATGTATAAGATAGATAACTAATAAGAACCTGCTGCATAGAAAAATAAAATAAAATAAAGAGTCTTAAAAAATATTTATTACTAAGGCTCATTGTAAAAGTGAGTCAACTTTTAGGTACAGTTTTAGAGATAGTGTTGCTTGATCTTAAATTACAAAAGAAAATAAACTAAAATTCAGAATGATTCTTGGAAATGTCTATGTTTATAAGTGGTAATCAATTAGTGATTATCATCACAAGTACTAGATTGGATCTTGATAACCTCAAAGCCTAGCACGTGGTCACTGCTCATTCCAAATACCATCTCTTCCATGAAAATTTTCTCTCAATTGAATCCTTGATTGGTATCTCATATATCTGGCACTTACATCCTACCTCGTACCTCTTAAATATCTTCATTTGACATATATTGAGTATATGATCACCATATAATAAATTAGTTATTTGTAGTAGTGATAAGGGTTGCCTTTGCTGGGTGGTTGCCACGCACCAAGCATTGGAGATAGATGTGGTCCCTAGACTCAAGGAGCTAGCAATGTGATAGGGGAATCAGACAGTAAACACAGTGATAAACCAGTGAGGCAAGTGCAATAAAAAAATGTAGCATATTGAGGGCACAGGGAGGAACATAAATAGGAGGTCCTATCTGAGACTGAATTGGTTAGGAAAGTTTCTTGGAGGAATTGAAGTCTTAAAGGATGGACAGAACAATGAAGGCTGAAGGGCATTCTCTACAGAAAGAAGGGCATGCCGAACATAATATGCATGGTGTGCTTCAGGAACTGTGGAAGTTCAGAAATGCTGGAGTGACGAAGGCCTGAAGAAGAGCAGAAGCGGACGAGGAAGGGGCCATATTAGATATGTTTTTCCTAGCACATTTAGCCTTTATCTGAAAGCACTAAAAGATTTTAAGCGGGACACTGTGTTTTGCAATATGTTGAAGAGACTAGAGGAGGACAAGCTTAGAGGAAGGGAGATCTTTAGGAATTTATTGCAGTAATCTAAGTCAAGAAGTGTCATGGACCTGAGCTGGCAGTGAGAAAAGGATAGAAAATATAGGAAAAAACATATTCAAGAGATATTAAAAATAAAGATTGTTAAAATTTGCAAATTGATTAGCTGTGGGGGTGGGTAGATGGCGATAGAATTGACTAAGAAAAGGAATACAGATGTACTGCCCAGCCTTTATTTACTTACTTATTTTTAATTTATTTTTCATTCAACAAATGCCTGGTGAGCCTCTATATGTGTTGGTTTGGCATCGTGCTAAATAGTGAACTTATGAGATAAACAATTTAGATTTATCCTCTTCCTAACCTTTATGGAATCATGAGTCTAGTTCTACTGTCAGCTATCTGCTTGACATCACCCATCATTGTTGCTCTGTTCAATCTGTAACAGAGGTTGAAAACCATAGCCCACAGTCATGTTTTATTTGGCCCACAAAGAGGTTTCAAAAACATGAGTTTGATTGTTCAGTTCACCACATTCCCTCTCTTGCTAATTCATTACTGTTTTCTGCACCTCCCAGGGACCTGAAAGCATTTAAGTTGGTGATTCTTGTCCTAGTGTTACTCTTTTTTTAAATAAAAAAAGCTTAATTTTAAGTTATTTTTTTTAATTATGGTAAAATACACATAAAATTTTATCATTTTAACCATTTTAAAATGCATAATTCAGTGGCATTTAGTATATTCACAATGTTGTACAACTATCACGACGACCTAGTTCCTGAATATTTTCATCATCCCAAAGGAAAAGCTGTACTTATTAAACAGTCACTCCACACTCCACACTCCATCCAGTCTCTGGCAACTAGTAACCTCTTCCTGTTTCTATGGATTTGCCTATTCTGAATATTTTATACCATATAATATGTGGCCTTTCATGTCTGGTTTCTTTCACTTAGCATAATGTTTTCAAGGTTCATCAATATTGTAGTATGAATTAGTACTTCATTCCTTTTTATTGATGAATAATATTCCATTGTATGAATATACCACATTTGTTTATCCATTCATTAGTTGATGGACATTTGGGCTGTTTCCACTTTATGGCTATAGTGAATAGTGCTATTATAAAACTTCATGTGCATATTTTTGTTTGAACATCTGTTGTTTTTCTTTTGAGTATATACCCAGGAGTGGAATTGTTGGATCATATGGTAATTCTATGTTTAAGTTATTGAGGAACCACCGAACAGTTTTCCACAGTGGCTGTATTATTTTACAATCCCACCAGCAATGTATAAAGGTCCTATTGTTACTTTTGATTCCTCCTTCTTTTGTTCCCCACATATAATCACATCTTATATTTAAGGGCATTCTAACTAAAAAAGATAATCTCCTTAGTCTAGATCCTCATAAACTCTCCTATAGTTTGTAATAAATTCCTTAACTGGATTTGCTACTTCCTTGCTCTCACTTCTTCAATCTATACTACTTACTTCCTTCTTCTATCATATTAATCTTCCTGATGTATATTATCAATGCATGCCATGTACACTGTCTAAAGAGTAAGCCCAACTCATTAACCTAGCATTCAAGTTCCAGCATCTATTGTACCCTACCTGGTTATGATGCTATATCGGGTTAGAAATCTCTATATTGCCTGTGTAAAGGTAACCCTGGTGAGTCTTAGAGAATAAATTTGTCCAGAAGTAATTTAGAACAAAAAGAAATAACTACTGAAATGAAGCTACAAAATCCACTACCAAGGAAATTCCCTGGTGGTTCAGTGGTTAGGACTCTGCACTTGCACTGCTGGGGGCACAGGTTTGATCCCTGGTCATGGAACTAAGAGCCCACAAGCTGTGTGACCAGAAACACAAAACAAAACACTACCAACATCAAAATTCTATCTTATTCAACAATACCAATCTGTCCATTAAATATTCATGACTATCTCAAACATCCCAGACATTAAAAGCACATTTTCAGGAAATCTAGTCTAAACCAAGTATCTGTCTTACTGATGGGATAAAACATGAAAAAGTACTATTACATTTCAATAGTCATCATCTAGGTAAAATCACATCCAAATTACCAAAAAAAAATTGTATATGATGTGGCTGTACACAATATGTGCTATTATTTCCACTTCCAAATTAACATCGACGATTAAATGACACATCACATAGTTCATATTATACACTCTGAATTCTGACTTGCTATTAAAACAGAATTTAGTGATAGTGATAATACCAGGATCAAAATGAACTAAGCTAGGATAAGGGCTTATAGGATACATCAATGAATGGTTGGATAAACAAAGTGAGTGAGGCTAAGAAATATACAAAGAAGAACTTTTAAATTATCATCAAAATTAGAACAGGCAGCATAAGTGATATAGTGAGAACAACAATTTTATATCAATGATGCTAATATTAAAGAGCAAGGAGAACGTAAACATTAAATAAGCAAACACAGAATAGCTATATGGAAGGGAAGAGTGAAACACAGAGGACACTACCATAAGTCCCCTACATATGAACCTTCAAGTTGCAAACTTTCAAAGACGCAAAAGTGTATTCGCATGTCCAATCACGTAAGTTAATTCACACGTCCGGCGCATACTGTCACATGTGAAGTGGTTGTGCTTTTGTGTACTTTGTACAGTACTGGATAGAGTACGGCATCTTTATTTCAAGCCCAGGATGTCCGGAAGCAAGCATAAAAGCAGTGGTGATGTAGGTGGTACTGCTAATAAGCGCCAAGTGATAACAATGGAAACAAAAGTGAAAACAGTTGAGAAAGTGGAGTGAGGTGAAAAGATGGTAGATGTCATTCATTCTTATAACATGCATCGTTCAACCACTGGCATGATTCTACAGAACAAGGACAAGATCGTGGAATATGTGAAGTCTGCTTTGCTGATGATGTTGACGATAATATCGAAGAAGCATGGAAAAGTCATGGAGGAAATGGAGAAACTTCTCAGTGTGCGGATGCAGGATCAACATCAGTGTCGAGTCCCACTCAACTTAATGCTGATTCAAAAGAAAGCTAAAAGTCTTTATTAAGACTTGAAGAAGAAACATGGCAAAGAATCGGATGGTACATATTTTAATGCCAGCCATGGCTGGTTTCATCAGTTCAAGGCTAGAGCCAAACTGCAAAATGTAAAAGTAAGTGACGAGGCAGCAAGTGCAGATATGGTAGCTGTCCCCAAATTTCCTGAAACGCTTCGAGAAATTATTGATGAAGGCATGTATTTACGACCTAGTTTTTTAATGTGGATGAGACAGGACTGTACTGGAAGAGGATGCCACACCAAAGTTACATCAGTAAGGAGAAAAAGTTGATGCCAGGCTATAAAGCAGCAAAGGATAGGCTAACTCTGTTGTTTGGTGGCAATGCTTCCAGCGATATGAAGCTGAAGCCTCTCTTAGTTTATCATTCATGGAACCCAAGAACCCTTAAAAACATAGGCAAGACTCTCTTCCTGTTGTGTGGAAGAGTACCCCAAAGCCTGGGTTACACAGGCCATTTTCCAGGACTGGTTTCTCCACCACTTTATCCCTGAGGTAGAGAAATACTGCTTGGAGAAGGACATCCCATTCAACATTCTTTTGCTGCTCGACAATGCTCCGGGCCACCCCCCATTCATGGGCGACTTTCAACCCAACGTCAAAGTAGTACATCTGCCACCAAATACTATGTCGCTCATCCAACCTATGGACCAGGGAGTTATAGCAACTTTCAAGAAATATTTATGTCACACTTTTCGTCAGGCACTAAAGGCAAGTGACGAGTCAGGAATAATCTTGCAACAATTTTGGAAACACTGTGACATCTATAAGGCCATAAAAAACACTGACTTTGCTTGGCGTGAGGTTACGGCCATCACCATGAATGGGGTTTGGAAGAACCTTTGCCAGCAGTTTGTTCATGATTTTCGTGGATTTGAGAAGGTGGATGAGGAGTCCAAAGAAGTCTTCACTAACTTAGTGACCGACCCTCAGTGAGAAGCTGGAGCTAGATCTGCAAGAGGACAACTTCACTGAACTCCTTGCTGTGTAACACAAGGAGCTTACTAATGAAGACTTGATGGAATTGGAGGCCCAGAGAAAGGATGAAGAGAGACATGAGGAAGAAGAAGTAACTGAAGAACCGAAGAGATTCATGACACAGGAAATGGCAAGGGGATTTTCTTTATTTAAGGAGGCACTATTAGTTTTTGAAGCACAGGACCTGAACGTAGAACAGTACACAAAGGCTGCAGCAGCTGTTCAGAACACAATCCAGTGCTACTGTATCATCTATGATATGATGAGAAAAAAAGAGCTACTACCCAGACATCACTGGATCGTTTTTTCAAGACGGTAGATAGAACTGAATCCAGCAAGGAACCAGAACCTGTGCCATCAATGTCAGGCATGAGTGAAACTGCAGCTTGCACTCTGTCTCCTATTGCTGATGATCCTTCAGCTCTAACATCTCCCACCTCCTCTCCCTCCTCCAGTCGGTAACTCTTCTTGCCTGTTCACTCCATACCAGCCCCTGGATGCCAGTTGTTGTACTATACTACTGTACTTTTCAAGGTACTGTACTGTAAGATTAAAAGTATTTTCTTTATTTTTTGTGTTTGTTTTTTATGTACTGTTTGTGTGAAAAGTATTATAAACCTATTACAGTACCGTCATGTATAGCAGATTGTGTTAGCTGGGTACTTAGGCTAACTTTGTTGGACTTATGTACAAATTGGACTTATAAACACGCTGTCGGAATGGAACTTGTTCGTATGTGGGGGACTTACTGTAATGAACAGTTACAGTAACAGAGCAAGATCCATACACAAAGGGATATTATCTCCGAAGAAGTGAGTAAACTACATAACTTCTTCATAGCCCCGACACAGAAGTTGCTCAACAACATCTATTAGGAATTCACTTAGTACAAAACACTTGTCGAGACATTGTAAGAAAGGAGAGAACAAGGTCTTATGAGCACTGTCTCTGAGAACTTAAAAAAATACATACAAATTATATACAATAAGGTAATTCACTTAGTGAAAAACCTGAGCTTTAGAACTTGAAACGTTCCAGTGAAAATGACACCTCCTCAAGAAGAATAGCTCTATTTCATTATGAAAGAATGAGTAGGAACAGACAGATTCCAACTAAGCAAGGAGAAGCCTCCAAACCAATTTAGTCACTTGTGCAGCTTGTTGACTTAAAAATATTGTTTATCTTAATTATCAACTAAGTAAAATTGGTTTGGTTCATCTTCTTGAATCAGATAAGGATGCCAAATATATTTAACCTACTCAAGGAAACTTATGTGTAGTGATTACAATGTGATATGGTTATATGTTAGTTTGTTTACTGATTCAACAGTGAACCAAGTCACCAATATGCCAACTTGGTACTCCTGTAGTTTGAGTAGTTTGGTTCAGGTAATAATTATATAATGGTATACTGGAAGGAACAAAAGGAGCATACCTGATTAAAGGTAGTTCTATCAATAGTTTCTGGATCTGCTGAAGTTAAAAAATATTATTTCATAACTTCTAATTAAGAAATTAAGAAATATACTTATGAATTATAAAGCCCTCAAGGCCGTATACTCAAGGTAGTGACTTAAGTTATCCACTACCTACAGCACTTAAAACAAAATGTCAATATTAAAGCTGATGCATAAATGAGTTGACTCAATTAGTTGATTCATAAGTAATAGAGAAGACTTAGCATTGATGGGAAACTTTATAGCTGACCCTTGAACAACATGGGTTTGAACCGTGGTGGTCCACTAATACACTGATTTTTCTCAATAGTAAACACTACAGTACTACACGACCCATGCTTGAATCCTTTAATGCAGAGGAACCACCAATATGGAGGGCCAACCATAAATTATATGTAGATTTTCAACTGCATGGAAGGTCAGTGCCCTTTAAGCCCCCTACCTTGTTCAAGGCTCAACTGTGCAATTTTACCAAACTACCTACATAATACATTTCAGAGCAAGGAAGAACAACATAATACTTACTTTAAGACATTAAAAAAATAATAATCATAGCGATGAGTTGGTTGAAGTCTCAAAAAACTCAGAGGCTTTGAAATACATTCTTAAGCACCTTCTTGGTTTTGATAAATTTACTTCAATTTAAATCATTTGGGAAATAAAAGAGAAAATAAACTTTTTAGTGGATGATAAATATAAAGTTGAATATTAAAGGAGTATTTTAATCCAATGTGTTGTCTTCCTATATTGAGATGGAGAAACTATTTGAAGAAGTTTAACTTTTACTTTTTAAATCCCAATCATAATCCATATTTACAAATAATTTGCTCAGTCACTTACCTACAAATGATTGCCAACAATGCATTAAGCACTATTCAAGGCACTAGGGATATAGCAGTCAATGAAGTAGCCAGGGGCCATGCAAAGAATTTCATCTTTTTTATTCTGAGTGAGATAAGAAGAGGTGGTGGTGGTTTGGACAGAGAAGTGACAGGATCTATATGGTGAACAGAATGGAAGGAGGCAAAATTGAAGCATGTAATAAATACTTGCTTAAAGAAAATTTTAAGGAAAATCACAGTACTGAGTTGACTAAAATTCCTTAAGTAAAAGCTTTTTGAAATATACTAAGGAGAGAAATAATGGTGGTTTGGTAGCTGTGGAGGTGGTAAGAAATAGTTCTATTCTGGATATATTTCAAGGTAGAACTTAATAGGATTTGATGATAGACTGATTTCTGGCATGAGTAATGGGGGTAGGGTGGAGATAAGAAAATCTGTTTTAGACATACAAATTTCAAATAACAATTAGACATAAAATGGAGATGTTAAAGCTATGAATGAGATTGGGTCATGTAGGGAGTTAGTATAGAGAACAGGTTCAAACACTGTGCCCCAGGACACCTCAACATTTAGAAGTTAGGAAAGGAGAAACCTAGCTGTCAGTAAATAGAGCTAAGAAGCCCTGGGAAGAATGGAGAGATAGGGGTTATCCAAAATCACAAAGGTCAAGGAAGATGATTTGACCATTGGGCTTGGCATTACGGCAGTCGCCAGTGACCCTGTTAAGAAGAATTCTGGTGGGTATTCATGAAGAAATGATTCCAATTTGGTTTACATCAAATTTTAGGTAATTGATGATTCTGCAAGAATCATCATATAACTTGTCTAAAACCATATACAATTTTTGGGAAAAAACTGTTAAAAAGATACCAAATAAAATTGGAAACATATCCAAAGAAGTGCTAATAAAATGGTCTTAGCCATTATTTGGCAGAGGTATTACAAAGTTCTAACAGTATTCTCTCACTATAACAGATAAAAACTAGACTGAGTAGAACATAAAAGCTATCATAATTAGAGCAAATATTTTCATATATTCCAGAAAATTCTCCCCACAGTGCTAATAAAGTACCTTCCCTCTGAGGATGCAAAGTATGTTTTCTTATGCTAAGCAGCAGTATTTTTTATCAAACACTGGCAGCTTTTCATAAAATGAATGTTGAAGTCAAGAATCAGTTAATATGTTATAGGGAAAAGATGTCGGAACACTTTCTTTGACAGCCAGTCTATTTCAGTTTTCAAAAAGAGTATGTTTTAAATAGAAAATATGAACAGACCAATCACAAGCACTGAAATTGACACTGTGATTAAAGATCTTCCAACAAACAGAAGCCCAGGACCAGATGGCTTCACAGGTGAATTCTATCAAATGTTTAGAGAAGAGCTAACACCTATCCTTCTCAAACTCTTCCAAAATATAGCAGAGGGAGGAACACTCCCAAATTCCTTCTACGAGGTGACCATCACCTTGATACCAAAACCAGACAAGGATGTCACAAAGAAACAAAACTACAAGCCAATATCACTGATGAACATAGATGCAAATATCCTCAACAAAATACTAGCAAACAGAATCCAACAGCACATTAAAAGCATCATACACCATGATCAAATGGGGTTTATTCCAGGAATGCAAGGGCTCTTCAATATACGCAAATCAATCAATGTGATACACCATATTAAGAAATTGAAGGAGAAAAAACATATGATCTTCTCAATAGATGCAGAGAAAGCTTTTGACAAAATTCAACACCCATTTATGATAAAAACCCTGTAGAAAGTAGGCATAGAGGGAAATTTCCTCAACATAATAAAAGCCATATATGACAAGCCCACAGCCAACATCATCCTCAATGGTGAAAAACTGAAAGCATTTCCACTAAGATCAGGAACAAGACAAGGTTGCCCACTCTCACCACTCTTATTCAACATAGTTTTGGAAACCTTAGCCACAGCAATCAGAGATGAAAAGGAAATAAAAGGAATCCAAATCGGAAAAGAAGAAGTAAAGCTGTCACTGTTTGCAGATGACATGATACTATACATAGAGAATCCCAAAGATGCTACCAGAAAACTAATAGAGCTAATCAATGAATTTGGTAAAGTAGCAGGATACAAAATTAATGCACAGAAATCTCTGGCATTCATATATACTAATGATGAAAAATCGGAAATGGAAATCAAGAAAACACTCCCATTTACCATTGCAACAAAAAGCATAAAATATCTAGGAATAAACCTACCTAAGGAGACAAAAGACCTGTATGCAGAAAATTATAAGACACTGATGAAAGAAATTAAAGATGATACAAATAGATGGAGAGATATACCATGTTCTTGGATTGGAAGAATCAACATTGTGAAAATGACTCTACTACCCAAAGCAATCTATAGATTCAATGCAATCCCTATCAAACTACCACTGGCATTTTTCACAGAACTAGAACAAAAAATTTCGCAATTTGTATGGAAACACAAAAGACCCCGAATACCCAAAGCAATCTTGAGAACGAAAAAAGGAGCTGGAGGAATCAGGTTCCCTGACTTCAGACTATACTACAAAGCTACAGTAATCAAGACAGTATGGTACTGGCACAAAAACAGAAAGATAGATCAATGGAACTGGATAGAAAGCCCAGAAATAAACCCACGCACATATGGTCACCTTATCTTTGATAAAGGTGGCAGGAATGTACAGTGGAGAAAGGACAGCCTCTTCAATAAGTGGTGCTGGGAAAACTGGACAGATACATGTAAAAGTATGAGATTAGATCACTCCCTAACACCATACACAAAAATAAGCTCAAAATGGATTCAAGACCTAAATGTAAGGCCAGAAACTATCAAACTCTTAGAGGAAACCATAGGCAGAGCACTCTATGACATAAATCACAGCAAGATCCTTTTTGACCCACCTCCTAGAGAAATGGAAATAAAAAGTAAAATAAACAAATGGGACCTAATGAAACTTCAAAGCTTTTGCACAGCAAAGGAAACCATAAACAAGACCAAAAGACAACCCTCAGATTGGGAGAAAATATTTGCAAATGAAGCAACTGACAAAGGATTAATCTCCAGAATTTACAAGCAGCTCATGCAGCTCAATAACAAAAAAACAAAAAATCCAATACAAAAATGGGCAGAAGACCTAAATAGACATTTCTCCAAAGAAGATATACAGACTGCCAACAAACACATGAAAGAATGCTCAACATCATTAATCATTAGAGAAATGCAAATCAAAACTACAATGAGATATCATCTCACACCAGTCAGAATGGCCATCATCAAAAAATCTAGAAACAATAAATGCTGGAGAGGACGTGGAGAAAAGGGAACACTCTTGCACTGCTGGTGGGAATGTGAATTGGTTCAGCCACTATGGAGAACAGTATGGAGATTCCTTAAAAAACTACAAATAGAACTACCATATGACCCAGCAATCCCACTACTGGGCATATACCCTGAGAAAACAAAAATCCAAAAAGAGTCATGTACCAAAATGTTCATTGCAGCTCTATTTACAATAGCCCGGAGATGGAAACAACCTAAGTGCCCATCATCGGATGAATGGATAAAGAAGATGTGGCATATATATACAATGGAATATTACTCAGCCATAAAAAGAAACGAAACTGAGCTATTTGTAATGAGGTGGATAGACCTAGAGTCTGTCATACAGAGTGAAGTCAGTCAGAAAGAAAAAAACAAATACCGTATGCTAACACATATATATGGAATTTAAGAAGAAAAAAAAAGTGTCATGAAGAACCCAGGGGTAAGACAGGAATAAAGACACAGACCTACTGGAGAACGGACTTGAGGATATGGGGAGGGGGAAGGGTGAGCTGTGACAGGGCGAGAGAGAGTCATGGACATATACACACTAACAAACGTAAGGTAGCTAGCTAGTGGGAAGCAGCCGCATGGCACAGTGCTTTGTGACCGGCTCGGTGCTTTGTGACCGCCTGGAGGGGTGGGATAGGGAGGGTGGGAGGGAGGGAGACGCAAGAGGGAAGAGATATGGGAACATATGTATATGTATAACTGATTCACTTTGTTATAAAGCAGAAACTAACACACCATTGTAAAGCAATTATACCCCAATAAAGATGTTTAAAAAAAAAAAAGACTATGAAAAAAATTTTTTAAAGTACATTGTAGGGCTTCCCTGGTGGCACAGTGGTTGAGAGTCCGCCTGCCGATGCAGGGAACACGGCTTCGTGCCCTGGTCCTGGAAGATCCCACATGCCGCGGAGCGGCTAGGCCCGTGAGCCATGGCCGCTGAGCCTGCGCGTCCGGAGCCTGTGCTCCGCAATGGGAGAGGCCACAACATTGAGAGGCCCGCGAACCGCAAAAAAGAAAAAAAAGAAAGTACATGGTACATGAAAGCCTTGAATAAACTACCAAAAAGCCCAACATGTTTTTTGTTCCAATCTCTGTGACTGAACAACCATCCTGTCTACCAAAGTCAGTCATATATGTACATATATATGACTAAATCCTTGATAATAGGATCTAGCAGTTGTTATGGACACCAGTAATTAAGATTCCACACAAAGGAATATGCTCTTAGGTCCCATACCACAACACAAAATGCTTTATAAATAAGTAAATCTCTGCTGTCAATAGCAATATTCTCATTTGTCTCTTTTTGATAAAAGTGCCCCAAATTCACTTTTTGATAAAAGTGCCACAACTTCTGAGCTTTCCAGATAAGCTGGTTGTTTGTCTTACTGTGCTAAAATGTACTAATTGTAGGTAGAATAAAAACAATAACACTTAAAAATGCTGCAGTTTGTTTTAGATAGGGCTGACTTAATATACCTCAAGTGCTTCAAGAAAGCCTATGCTGGGATATTTAATCCTGACATTAACTTTTTTTTTTTCAATTTTATTTTTATTTTTGGCTGTGTTGGGTCTTTGTTGCTGTGCGTGGGCTTTCTCTAGTTGTGGTGAGCGGAGGCTACTCTTCATTGGGGTGCGTGGGCTTCTCACTGTGGTGGCTTCTCTTATGGAGCATGGGCTCTGGGCACACGGGCTTCAGTAGTTGCGGCACACGGCTTAGTAGTTGTGGCTTGCGGGCTTCAGAGCGTAGGCTCAGCAGTTGTGGTGCACGGGGCTGAGTTGCTCCGTGGCATGTGGGATCTTCCCAGACCAGGGATCGAACCCACATCCCCTGCACTGGCAGGAGGATTCTTAAGCACTGTGCCACCAGGGAAGTCCCCTGACGTTAACTCTTGAAATCATGAAAATCTAATACACTTTCCAATTTCAAACAAAAGTTAACCCAAGCCTTAAAATACAAGCTTTATACGGAACATATACAATACATACTGTCAACAAATGTTGTGATACAGATTTTTAAGTTGTTAAGAGAAACAATTTTTATAGTTACTGCTGTATAAGAAACTGTCTAATTTCCAACTATTAATACTTTTAACCTGGGACTGTCATCACTGGTGCAAATACCTGAATGAAATATAACACTCTTTTTACCCTGTAAAACTTTGGCATCTGTCACTGAAACAAAAAACAAACAAAACAAACACAAAAAATCCTTTAAGTTGACCAGGCACCATTGGTTGGCATCTAGATGTATTGAAAGTAGTGAAATTGGATGTAAAAATGATACACTATAAGGCCCCAAGTGGTATGTATCATAGAAAAGAGGTATAACTCAAATGTTAAGGGAATTTAGGAGTCAGAAAGTGTCCTTCAAAACAAGTAGGTGGTGAAGTGGGAAGAAGAGGGTGGACAAGGAGGAAGAGAGGAGATCTGAAAAACCTTCACAGAGGAGTCAGCATTTGATCTGAGTTTTTCAGAGAGTTAGGTTTAGGACAAAAGAGAAAAACTTCAGCATAAAAAGATCAGGTGATTTGCTAAAGGTCACAAAATTACTTATTAAAAGTCAGGCCTGGAACAATGGATTCCTGATGCAAAAAAGCAAGTAGGCTTTGGATTAGGCATTAAATTTTGGACAGAAGTGGCAGCTTTGCAGTGCTTTTCATCTAGTTTTTCTCATAGTACATGATCTTTGTCTATTTTTTCTGGTTGAAATTGGTCACAATGAAAACACTATTTGCTAAAAGGTCACAGAGAACAGGAAAAATTTTAGTTTATGTTTAAATTACCTACATTACTTGATCCTTCTCCTCTCTAAACAGAAATTATGTGAAACTTAAAAAAAAAATCTGTATCTTGGTATATTAACAGTATCTGACTCATAACAGGTGTCATTATTATTTGTTGACTGAAGTACTACAAATGTGCTACTTAACACTTAAGTATATATTATCCTTCATGTTCTCTACTTATTTTCTACCTGTATGCCATGTTTCCCCAACTGGATGGAGCACCCAGTGAGCACTTTACACTGTATAGCAAGGTAGGATCCATGTCTTATTTCCTCTTTTTTATATATATATATATATATATGTATATATATACATTTAACATCTTTATTGGAGTATAATTGCCTTACAATGGTGTGTTAGCTTCTGATTCATAACAAAGTGAATCAGTTATACATATACATATGTTCCCATATCTCTTCCCTCTTGCGTCTCCCTCCCTCCCACCCTCCCTATCCCACCCCTCTAGGTGGTCACAAAGCACCGAGCTGCTCTCCCTGTGCTATGCGGCTGCTTCCCACTAGCTATCTATTTTACGTTTGGGAGTGTATATATGTCCATGTCACTCTCTCACTTTGTCACAGCTTACCCTTCCTCCTCCCCATATCCTCAACTCCATTCTCTAGTAGGTCTGTGTCTTTATTCCCGTCTTAGCCCTAGGTTCTTCATGAACTTATTTTTTTTCCTTAGGTTCCTTATATATGTGTTAGCATACAGTATTTGGTTTACTCTTTCTGACTTACTTCACTCTGTAGGACAGACTCTAGGTCCAACCACCTCACTAGAAAGAACTCAATTTCATTTCTTTTTATGGCTGAATAATATTTCATTGTATATATGTGCCACAACTTCTTTATCCGTTCATCTGTTGATGGACACTTAGGTTGCTTCCATCTCCTGGCTATTGTAAATAGAGCTGCAATGAACATTTTGGTACATGACTCTTTTTGGATTTTTGTTTTCTCAGGGTATATGCCCAGTAGTGGGATTGCTGGGTCATATGGTAGTTCTATTTGTAGTTTTTTAAGGAATCTCCATACTGTTCTCCATAGTGGCTGAACCAATTCACATTCCCACCAGCAGTGCAAGAGTGTTCCCTTTTCTCCACGTCCTCTCCAGCATTTATTGTTTCTAGATTTTTTGATGATGGCCATTCTGACTGGTGTGAGATGATATCTCATTGTAGTTTTGATTTGCATTTCTCTAATGATTAATGATGTTGAGCATTCTTTCATGTGTTTGTTGGCAGTCTGTATATCTTCTTTGGAGAAATGTCTATTTAGGTCTTCTGCCCATTTTTGTATTGGATTTTTTGTTTTTTTGTTATTGAGCTGCATGAGCTGCTTGTAAATTCTGGAGATTAATCCTTTGTCAGTTGCTTCATTTGCAAATATTTTCTCCCAATCTGAGGGTTGTCTTTTGGTCTTGTTTATGGTTTCCTTTGCTGTGCAAAAGCTTTGAAGTTTCATTAGGTCCCATTTGTTTATTTTACTTTTTATTTCCATTTCTCTAGGAGGTGGGTCAAAAAGGATCTTGCTGTGATTTATGTCATAGAGTGCTCTGCCTATGTTTTCCTCTAAGAGTTTGATAGTTTCTGGCCTTACATTTAGGTCTTGAATCCATTTTGAGCTTATTTTTGTGTATGGTGTTAGGGAGTGATCTAATCTCATACTTTTACATGTATCTGTCCAGTTTTCCCAGCACCACTTATTGAAGAGGCTGTCCTTTCTCCACTGTATATTCTTGTCTCCTTTATCAAAGATAAGGTGACCATATGTGCATGAGTTTATCTCTGGGCTTCCTATCCTGTTCCATTGATATATATTTGATTTTGTGCCAGTACCATACTGTCTTGATTACTGTAGCTTTGTAGTATAGTCTGATGTCAGGGAGGCTGATTCCTCAAGCTCCTTAATTTGCTCTCAAGATTGCTTTGGCTATACAGGGTCTTTTGTGTTTCCATACAAATTGTGAAAATTTTTGTTCTAGTTCTGTGAAAAATGCCAGTGGTAGTTTGATAGGGATTGCATTGAATCTGCAGATTGCTTTGGGTAGTAGAGTCATTTTCACAATTAGATTCTTCCAATCCAAGAACATGATATATCTCTCCAACCATTTGTATTATCTTTAATTTCTTTCATCAGTGTCTTATAATTTTCTGCATACAGGTCATTGTCTCCTTAGGTAGGTTTATTACTAGATATATTATTCTTCTTGTTGCAATGGTAATGGCAGTGTTTTCTTAATTTCACTTTCAGATATTTCATCATTAGTGTATAGGAATGCCAGAGATTTCTGTGCATTAATTTTGTATCCTGCTACTTTACCAAATTCATTGATTAGTTCTAGTAGTTTTCTGGTAGCATCTTTGGGATTCTCTATGTATAGTATCATGTCATCTGCAAACAGTGACAGCTTTAC
The DNA here is from genome assembly GCF_963455315.2 of Globicephala melas. NCBI lineage: Eukaryota > Metazoa > Chordata > Mammalia > Artiodactyla > Delphinidae > Globicephala > Globicephala melas. Next base: position 86,452,533 of record NC_083321.1, read on the forward strand.
TTCTTCTTTTCCAATTTGGATTCCTTTTATTTCTTTTTCTTCTCTGATTGCTGTGGCTAAGGTTTCCAAAACTATGTTGAATAAGAGTGGTGAGAGTGGGCAACTTGTCTTGTTCCTGATCTTAGTGGAAATGCTTTCAGTTTTTCACCATTGAGGATGATATTGGCTGTGGTTTGTCATATATAGCCTTTATTATGTTGAGGAAAGTTCCCTCTATGCCTACTTTCTGCAGGATTTTTTATCATAAATGGGTGTTGAATTTTGTTGACAGCTTTCTCTGCATCTATTGAGACGATCACATGGTTTTTCTCCTTCAATTTCTTAATATGGTGTATCACATTGATTGATTTGCGTATATTGAAGAGCCCTTGCATTCCTGGAATAAACCCCATTTGATCATGGTGTATGATGCTTTTAATGTGCTGTTGGATTCTGTTTGCTAGTATTTTGTTGAGGATATTTGCATCTATGTTCATCAGTGATATTAGCCTGTAATTTTCTTTGTGACATCTTTGTCTGGTTCTGGTATCAGGGTGATGGTGACCTCGTAGAATGAGTTTGGGAGTATTCCTCCCTCTGCTATATTTTGGAAGATTTTGAGAAGGATAGGTGTTAGCTCTTCTCTAAATATTTGATAGAATTCGCCTGTGAAGCCATCTGGTTCTCGGCTTTTGTTTGTTGGAAGATTTTTAATCACAGTCTCAATTTCAGTGCTTGTGATTGGTCTGTTCATATTTTCTATTTCTCCCTGGTTCAGTCTTGGCAGGTGGTGCATTTTTAAGAATTTGTCCATTTCTTCCAGGTTCTCCATTTTATTGTCATAGAGTTGCTTGTAGTAATCTCTCATGATCTTTTGTATTTTTGCAGTGTCAGTTGTTACTTTTCCTTTTTCATTTCTAATTCTATTGATTTGAGTCTTCTCCCTTTTTTTCTTGATGAGTCTGGCTAATGGTTTATCAATTTTCCTTATCTTCTCTAAGAACCAGCTTTTAGTTTTATTGATCTTTGCTCTCGTTTCCTTCATTTCTTTTTCATTTATTTCTGATCTGATCTTTATGATTTCTTTCCTTCTGCTAACTTTGGGGTTTTTTTGTTCTTCTTTCTCTAATTGCTTTAGGTGCAAGTCTAGGTTGTTTATTTGAGATGTTTCCTGTTTGTTAAGGTACGATTGTGTTGCTATAAACTTCCCTCTTAGAACTGCTTTTGCTGCATCGCATAGGTTTTGGGTCATCGTGTCTCCATTGTCATTTGTTTCTAGGTATTTTTTGATTTCCTCTTTGATTTCTTCAGTGATCACTTCGCTATTAAGTAGTGTATTGTTTAGCCTCCATGTGTTTGTATTTTTTACAGTTCTATTCCTGTAATTGATATCTAGTCTCATAGCGTTGTGGTAGGAAAAGATACTTGATACAATATCAATTTTCTTAAATTTAACAAGGCTTGATTTGTGACTCAAGATATGATCTATCCTGGAGAATGTTCCATGACCACTTGAGATGAATGTGTATTCTGTTGTTTTTGGATGGAATGTCCTATAAATATCAATTAAGTCCATCTTGTTTAATGTATCATTTAAAGCTTGTGTTTCCGTATTTATTTTCACTTTGGATGATCCGTCCATTGGTGAAAGTGGGGTGTTAAAGTCCCCTACTATGAATGTGTTACTGTCAATTTCCCATTTTATGGCTGTTAGTATTTGCCTTATGTATTGAGTTGCTCCTATGTTGGGTGCATAAATATTTACAATTGTTATATCTTCTTCTTGGATCAATCCCTTGATCATTATGTAGTGTCCTTCTTTGTCTGTTGTAATAGTGTTAATTTTAAAGTCTATTTTACCTGATATGACAATTGCTATTCCAGTCTTCTTTTGATTTCCATTTGCATGGAATATCTTTTTCCATCCCCTCACTTTCAGTCTGCATGTGTCTCTAGGTCTGAAGTGGGTTTCTTGTAGACAGCATATATATGTGTCTTGTTTTTGTGTCCATTCAGCCAGTCTGTGTCTTTTGGTGGGAGCATTTAATCCATTTACATTTAAGGTAATTATCGATATGTATGTTCCTATCCCCATTTTCTTAATTGTTTTGGGTTCGTTATTGTAGGTCTTTTCCTTCTCTTGTGTTTCTTGCCTAGAGAAGTTCCTTTAGCATTTGTTGTAAAGCTGGTTTGGTGGTGCTGAACTCTCTCAGCTTTTGCTTGTCTTTAAAGGTTTTAATTTCTCCATCAAATCTGAATGAGATCCTTGCTGGGTAGAGTAATCTTGGTTGTAGGTTTCTCCCCTTCATCACTTTAAATATATCCTGCCACTCCCTTCTGGCTTGCAGAGTTTCTGCTGAAAGATCAGCTGTTAACCTTATGGGGATTCCCATGTGTGTTATTTGTTCTTCTTCCCTTGCTGCTTTTAATGTGTTCTTTGTATTTAATTTTTGATAGTTTGATTAATATGTGTCTTGGCATGTTTCCTCTTGGATTTATCCCGTATGGGACTCTCTGTGCTTCCTGGACTTGATTAACTATTTCCTTTCCCATATTAGGGAAGTTTTCAACTATAATCTCTTCAAATATTTTCTCAGTCCCTTTCTTTTTCTCTTCTTCTTCTGGCACTCCTATAATTCGAATGTTGGTGCATTTAATGTTGTCCCAGAGGTCTCTGAGACTGTCCTCAGTTCTTTTCATTCTTTTTTCTTTATTCTGCTCTGCAGTAGTTATTGCCACTATTTTATCTTCCAGGTCACTTATCCGTTCTTCTGCTATTGATCCCTTCTAGAGTATTTTTAATTTCATTTATTGTGTTGCTCATTGTTGCTTGCTTCATCTTTAGTTCTTCTAGGTCCTTGTTAAATGTTTCTTGCATTTTCTCTATTCTATTTCCAAGATTTTGGATCATCTTTACTATCATTATTCTGAATCCTTTTTCAGGTAGACTGCCTATTTCCTCTTCATTTGTTAGGTCTGGTGGGTTTTTACCTTGCTCCTTCATCTGCTGTGTGTTTTTCTGTCTTCTGATTTTGTTTATCTTACTGTGTTTGGGGCCTCCTTTTTGCAGGCTGCAGGTTTGTAGTCCCTGTTGTTTTTGGTGTCTATCCCCAGTGGCTAAAGCTGTTCCAGTGGGTTGTGTAGCCTTCCTGATGGAGGGGACTAGTGCCTGTGTTCTGGTGGATGAGGCTGGATCTTGTCTTTCTGGTGGGCAGGTCCACATCTGGTGTTGTGTTTTGGGCTCTCTGTGGCCTTATTATGATTTTAGGCAGCCTCTCCGCTAATGGGTGGGGTTGTGTTGCTGTTCTGCTGGTTGTTTGGCATAGGGTGTCCAGCACTGTAGCTTGCTGGTCATTGAGTGAAGCTGGGTGTTGGTGTTGAGATGGAGATCTCTGGGAGTTTTTCGCCATTTGATATTACATGGAGCTGGGAGGTCTCTTGTGGACCAGTGTCCTGAAGTTGGGTCTCCCACCTCAGATGCACAGCACTGACTCCTGGTTGGAGCACCAAGAGCCTTTCATCCACACGGCTCAGAATAAAAGGGAGAAAAAGAAAAGAAAAGAAAAGAAAGAAAAGAAAAGAAAAGAAAAGAAAAGGAAGGAAGGAAGGAAGGAAGGAAGGAAGGGAAAAGAAAGAAAGAAAGAAAGAAAGAAAGAAAGAAAGAAAGAAAGAAAGAAAGAAAGAAAGAGAAAGAAGGGTGAGAGAGAGAGAGAGAGGAAGGAAGAGGATAAAATAAAATAAAGTAAGATAAAATAAAATAACGTTATTAAGATAAAAAGTAAAGAATAATTATTAAGAAAACAATTTTTTGTAATTAAAAAAAAAAACAAACAGACAGATAGAACCTTAGGACAAATGGTGAAAGTAAAGCTATACAGACAAAATCTCACACAGAAGCATACACATACCCACTCACAAAAAGAGGAAAAGGGGAAAAAAATAAAATATCTTGCTCTGAAAGTCCACCTCCTCAATTTGGGATGATCCGTTGTCTATTCATGTATTCCACAGATGCAGGGTACATCAAGTTGATTGTGGAGCTTTAATCCGCTGCTCCTGAGGCTGCTGGGAGCGATTTCCCTTTCTCTTCTTTGTTCGCACAGCTCCCGGGGTTCAGCTTTGGATTTGGCTCCGCCTCTGCGTGTAGGTCGCCTGAGGGCATCTGTTCGTCGCTCAGACAGCACGGGGTTAAAGGAGCAGCTGATTGGGGGCCTCTGGCTCACTCAGGCCTGGGGAAGGTAGGGGCACGGAGTGCGGGGCGAGCCTGTTGCGGCAGAGGCCGGCGGGACGTTGCACTAGCCTGAGGCACGCCATGCATTCTCCAGGGGAAGTTGTCCCTGGATCCCGGGACCCTGGCAGTGGCGGGCTGCACAGGCTCCCAGGAAGGGAGGTGTGGAGAGTGACCTGTGCTCGCACACAGGCTTCTTGATGGCTGCAGCAGCAGCCTTAGCATCTCATGCCCGTCTCTGGGGTCTGCACTGTTAGCCGCAGCTCGCGCCCATCTCTGGAGCTCCTTTAAGCAGCGCTCTTAATCCCCTCTCCTCGCGCACCAGGAAACAAAGAGGGAAGAAAAAGTCTCTTGCCTCTTTGGCAGGTCCAGACCTCTTCCCGGACTCCCTCCCGGCTAGCCGTGGTGGACTAATCCCTTCAGGCTGTGTTCACGCGAGAGGCCCGGAGGGTGAGCAGACAAGCCTCTTGGGTTGGTGAGTGTTCGCCGGCACCGATCCTCTGTGCAGGAATCTGTCCGCTTTGCCCTCTGCAACCCTGTTGCTGCGCTGTCCTCCACGGCTTTGAATCTTCCCCCCTCCGCCACCTGCAGACTCCACCCGGGAAGGGGCTTCTACCGTGTGGAAACCTTTCCTCCGTCACAGCTCCCTCCCAGTGGTGCAGGTCCCGTCCCTACTCTTTTGTCTCTGTTTTTTCTTTTTTCTTTTGCCCTACCCAGGTACGTGGGGAGTTTCTTGCCTTTTGGGAGGTCTGAGGTCTTCTGCCAGCATTCAGTAGGTGTTCTATAGGAGCAGTTCCCCGTGTAGATGTATTTCTGATGTATCTGTGGGGAGGAAGGTAGTCTCCGCGTCTTACTCTTCCGTCATCTTCCTGGCCCGCTCTCCATGTCTTATTTCTAATCCCGTTTCTAGAACTGTGCCTGGTACAGAGGACTCAAATGTTTGTGGAATGAACAGCTAAACAAACAAAAGAGTGTCTTTAGGTTCTTCTCCACAAACAAAAGTAAAGTGGAGAAATCACTCAATTTACCTGGATCATTCAGAAACCAAAACCAAACCCTAAAGCCACTTTTCTCTGAATCTATGTTGATACTAATACTCTTTAGCTGGAATAGGGTAGGAGTGGGAAAGACAGTTCTCCTCTCCTCTGGCGGATGATTACCACAGTTCCAGTAACCCAGTGGAGCACTGCATAAAGTAACTTAACTCTCCCGAGGGAAGGCAGACCCATCTGCTTATTTGTTCTTGTTCCCTACTTTATGTTCTTGTTCCCTACCTACGATATGATTCTAGTCTCACTTTTATAGCCACATCACTCTATTTCTGGAATGCTTTTCCATCAATGCTCCTAAATAAAAATAAAAGACGAAGGGAGGAGAATTCCAGAAAGATGAATATTTGACTTCACGCAATTTCAGTCATAGGGGCTTCTAGTGATCAAAGCATTCCAAAAAGTGAGAAGAAGCTAAAAGATATTAGAAAAAGCCTTAACCAACTGTTTTTCTTGCCCAAATTAACAGACTCTAATTCAGACTCCAAGACTTCGTCTGTGTGCACATGTACAAAAGCATGTGTTAAGATGCCCAGCGTGGTTTCGGAATTCTAATCCCCCATGCAAGGGCGAATCTTTCAGTTTTGCTCCTTACAAAATACCAAGCCTAGCATACACTCCACAAAAGTTTACTGAATTGAAATCCAAACTGGACTAAAGAAAAACAAGAAGCATTAAAGTACTCACCAACTGGACACTAATGGGAACCATCATATTGAACTCATCATATTAAAAATCCTTTCATCATTCTCAATTTTTTTTCTCATGATCAAATCATCAAGAGATTAATCACAATGATCATAAGTTAATGCTAAGTAACAAATGTCTTAATTTATATTTTATTCAAAGTCTTTTAAAATGTTAGTAATAAACGGAATACTTATAAATAACTGCTGGTGCATGTTCAAGTGTGAAACCCACAAACTAAAAGCCAGACAAAATAAAATTCGACAGCTCAACTAAAACCAAACCACATTTTAAAGTCATTTTTCACACAGCTAAAATGACATCATTGCCTTAACAAAGCAGAGAGCACGCATTGCATCTGTGTTGGTAGAGCTGAGCAAGCACACATGTGGCCTGATTTATTTCCAGACTGTGAAAATTTTAGCGCACTGCTAAAGGTGCTTTCTCTGACCATACAGAACAAGTGCTAAAACAATGTTCCCTGACATAGAGGCCTCAACTGAAAAAGAGGTTACTGGGAAAGTGCTCTACTGTTTCTATCATTCCCAATAAAATTATATTGGGAATAAATTCCAGAGGTTTCTGTCTATAGGGGTTCAGAGAAGGTCTGAGAATAAAGCTTTAAGCAGAACACAAATTCCAATGGAAGTTTCACCTTTCTCATTCTTCAGAAAAAGCTCCCCCAGTGACCTCAACTCTGGAGATCTATAGGGAGTGTCAATATCCCATAAAAAACAGAGTCGAACTAACTACATTTGAGCTATCTATACTCTGTTCTTTTTATAACCAGGAAGCTAAGTAGACAGACTTTGGAAAGAGAAGAAAACAAAAGGAGAGGTGGGGAGCAAGCCTTCTTCTCTTCTAGAACCAGAGCTTAAAGTGCCCCAAATATTAAGAACAAAATCAGGGTCCCACCCTCCATGAGGACAATGGGTTTTGTCTGCTTTATTCACTGCTGTGTTCCTAGCAGTGCCTGGCCACAGGAAACTCAATGAAAATTTGCTGAATGAATTATGATGATGAATGTTTATTTTGTTATGGTCTTGTAAAGCCCCTCATAGACAGCCATGGGTCTTCTCTGAAGGTGGCAGATACTGTCAAGGCTAGTGACATGGGAAGAGGCAGGTCTCTGAAGTGGATGATAATTCCTGACTCTGACTTCTCACTCTTTGATCTGGTGCCTTATAAAAACACGGAGCTCCTAGGGGTTGGCACTGAGATGACCAGGAGAAAGAGAGGAAAGAAAAAGTTCTAATTTAGAAATGATATTTTCTAATGCTATGTTACTCCCTTAGGGCCCAGCATTTCTTTGATTATCTTCCATGGGACGTTAACAGGTGTCCAGCTCAGGGAGGCCTGCCCTGCTATCCTACCTAGTCACTCTCTAATTGCCCTGTTTTTTTCCCCCCACACTAGGTATTAATTTCCAATACCCTCATTTGTTTGTGTGTTTTGCTATCCACGTCTCCCCACTAGAATGTAAACTCCATGAAAGCAAGGATAACTATATAACCAAATGCCTAGAAAAGTGCCTGACACATAGTTGTCACTTAAATATTTCTGGAATATATTAACAGTTACCAGGCATTGTTCTAAGAGGTGAATGAGACAAACAAAATACCTATCCCTACTAGAGCTTATGTTCTGTGAGGATCAAGAAAAAGGAACCTAAGGGAAATATGAGATTGAAGAGGTTTCTTTACTTCCCTATTTTCCAGAGCTTTTACTATGCTGTATGTACAGTGAAAACTGATGAAGAACATTTCTCCCCCTCAGTTGAACATCTGACAGCAGAAATGTTTCCCATTTACATTGAACACAGATTGAGAAATGAATTCCTGTGTCTTGCTTAGGTAATCCCATTTAGTCTGCTCTTGCTGTTGATGCTGGCACTAAAGGAAGACTTCTACATGTACAAATGGCTCAGAATCTTAAACTGCCAATGTGATGATAGCAGTGATAACTAGAGAAAGATCCTCAATGGTTTTTGCAAGTAAAGGGTTAAGACACTGAATTGAGAGTTCTAGCCATCCCTCCCTGCCTGGATATTCTCCTTTGACTACCAATGTAGAAGGATTTGGGTTTAGTTATTCAGCTTAAGAGTTTCCGAGCTTCTTTATTAATTTTGTAAAACTCTTGGCCATTTGTATCTTCAAGTATTTTTTCTGTCCCATTTTCCTCTCTCTTCTTATGGGACCAGTTACATGTATGTTAGGCTGTTTGGTATTATTCCTCAGCTCCTGGATGCTTCACATGTGTTGTCTTTGTGTTTCACTTTGGAAAATTTCTATTAATCCATCTTCAGGTTTACTGATTCTTTCTTCAGCTATGTCAAGTCTGTGGATAACCTTGTTGAAGAATTTCTCACGTTTGATATCACATGTTTATATTCAAGATTTCCTCTTGACTCTTTTTCAGTTTCCATCTCCTTGCTAAAATTTCCCATCTGTTCATGAATGTTGTCCACCTTTTCCACTAGATCCTTTACATATTAATCATAGTTGTTTTAAATGTCCCTATCTGACAGTTCCAACATCTGGTTCATCTCTAAGTCCAGTTGACTGCTTTATCTTTCAACAGTGGCTTTTTTTCTTGCTACTTAACGTGTTGTAAAATTTTTGATTGAATACTGGACATTTTAATAGAAGAACAATAGAGACTGAGGAATCTAGAGTTTTCTCATGGAAATAAATGGATATGCCTCTTCTTTTGTTAGGCCATTAGCATGGGAGCTTGGGTCAATTTAGTCAGTCATTGAGCTGGGTTTGGGTTTTGTTGTTGCTATCTTTAAACTCAGTGTACCACAGGCTTCAGATTCTTCCAGTGATGGACTGCTATTGCCTTGTGCTTAGTGTGAGGCCTGGAATACTGGAGAGTTTTTCTCAGTGTTCCTGCTCCATTGTCATCTTTTAGCAGTCCCTGAATGCCTGCAGTTTGTGGCGGGGGGTGGGGGGCGGTTCTTGCCAGCTCTTGTTCTTGTCCTAGCAGTAGACTCCTACTGTTTGTTACTCAGCATCAGGCTCTTGGTAAGAGCATGCGGGATTCTCAGTCCTTCTGATTTGTCTCAATTTTAGGCAAAGTCTATGCACCCGGGCCTCTGAGGTAGGATCTTCTGCCCCTCCTCAATCCCTATAGCAGCCAAATTCTGCCTTGAATCTGTGATAGCTCTTGAACAAGTTTCCAGCTTCTCCCTCAGTGACAGCAGACCTTTGGTTTGTATTGGTGCAGAATCCTGGGACCAAGAGGTTTTTCTTGGTCCTTTTCCTTTCCTTTTCCATATGGGTAGATGATCCAGAAGCAGTGGATATCTGCTTGAGTCCCATAGGTGAGGGAGAAGTTCAATTCTAAGAGGCAGATGGGTTTTGCTTATATCCCTCCCCAGGAACCAATGGAATTTCACCTGGTCCCTGAGGGTGAGAGGATTTTCTATCTTTCCCTCGGTGGCTTAAGGCTTTTGCTTAATATGAAAAGAGGTTCTGAGGAAGAAGGCAGTATTTCATACCTGTCTCCTAGGGGCAACCAATCAACTTTTGTATGCCTGTGCTACTAAGGTGGGCTCTTTTCCATCTTCTGACCTACCTCTAATCTTTCCTGTGAGGAAACTAGTGGGGGCTCAAGAAAAAGAGCCTACAAGTGAATGTTAACTCCCTCTGTGTTCTTTAAACTGATACTTTAGCCCAAACTTGGCCTTTAAGAAATGCATTAAACTTTTAGTAGATTTCTTCTTACCCACTTTGATGATGGTCAATATCTTCATCTTATGCTCTTTTAAAAGTGAAACAATTTGTGAGTCCTATCTCTTTTCAGAGGGACTTGTCACTCTTTGGAGTTTAGTTCACTTGGTTGTCTTACAAACTCAGTTCACTAATGGGTTCAAGAAAAGTTATAATTATGAAGATTATATGGCTTTTACTCATTGTTATAATGGGAATGATAGTCTCCTCAGGATTTATTTTATTAAGGAAAGCAGCAGTTACCAGCCATGTAATAGTTTTTCAAGTTTTGGTCCTCAAAGATGTGAGTTAAATCTTCTTCTTTTTTTGTGTTAAGTCCATCACAGTTCTAAATTTCTAAGATTTTTAGAATATCATAGAAGGGAACTATAAATGTAGGCTGGAGCAATGGGAAAAAGAATAACAAATTAAATTTGGCTGTGAGGTAGTCACCGGCCATTGAGAGAGATGATAAGATATGATTATATTACAATGTATGGTGAGAGAGATATAACATAGCTTAAATGAAAAATGATGGGAATTTAGTGTGAGGAGTCAGGGGAGCTTGGGGAAGGAAGACAGGAAAATCTGGCCAGGAAAGGTGTCAAAAAGCACAAATTCAACTGAGCCCTGAAGTAGTTCTCTAAGTGGAGAAGCAGAAGGGAAATATATTTAAGGCAAAGAGAGGTAAATAAACCATAGAAGTGTTTAGGGCTGAAGGTGTGGGGAAGGAGCGCTAAGAGGTGAGGGTTAAGAACATAAACTCTGGAGTCAGACAGACCTGAGTTTGAAACCTGGTCTGCTTGCTTCAAGACTATGTGGCTTTGGCCAGTTAGTTAAGCCCTTTAAACTGTATTTTACCAGTCTGTCAAATAGAAGTATTAATGCTTACCTCTCAGAGTAGTTGTGAAGATTAAATGAGATAATCCACCTAAGGCACTAGCTAAGCACAACTGGAATACATGTGCTCAATACATAATGGCTATTACTACTAGTAGCAGTGGTTCCCCGTCACAGCAGAGGCACCAACATCCTCTGCAGCAATACTCATTTGGGACTTCTGTAGAAACATTAACAAGCCTAAACAGTCACTTGCTTTAGGAAAACAACTGTCTCACTGTAGCCTTTGTATAATCCTCTTCTTCCTTAAGGCACTACAGTTCCTATCTCCTCCTTGGCATAAAAACTAGAAATCATATTTAAAAGTAGCTGAAGCAGAGAGTCCCTCCTACTGGAGACAGCTAGTAACAATTTATACCTGGCAATAGGAAGAATTACTAACTTCGTCTGTTTCACAGTTCCTATGTGGGAGGAAAAGCAGATTTAAAAAAAAGTATGTGCTGAAAAAACATTCTTACTTACAGGGCAGAGTTCAACTCTGGTTCACGTAATGCAATACAGTGAAACATGGATATTGCTCAGTAATGACTCCATTTCTGCCGGAGGACTCAGGTTTGGCCCATGTCTACAACATTCTACGCTCAGGTTGTTGCTATTTATTGTTTGTTTTTGTTTTGGGCTACCAGAGTCTGCAGAAGCTCTCTCCAGACATTCAGTTAACCTGAAGAGGCCTGGAAACTGCCCTTCTAGTATTGCTTAAGGATTAACTATATTACCTGAATTTCACTCCTTGGGCTATGCTACTTGGCTATGGCTTAATTACTTCTGAGAGTAAGACTTCATCTAGAGAATAACCTCAAATTTTAGCCTGTATCTGAATCACATTTAGGACTTGTTAAAATGTAGTATGCCGGCTCTAGTCCTGGAATTTTTGATTCAATAAGGGGTAGGACCTTTTTTTCAGAATTTCTAACATATTCCCAGGTGATTCCCTGGAGCAGACTTTGTGGACCACTGTCCTCAGAGGTTTTTGTTTTCACAGAGCAGTATACCTTCTAGTTACCTGAGGTATGTGTTAGAAGACAGCACTGTTGCCGGCTTATAGAGAGAACTGTGAGAATGAGAGAAAAGTGAATAAGTAATAACAGGGAGTGGGAAGGGCTAAAAAGAATGAGCGATGAACTATTCTGCCATAAGTTTTCGCAAGGGGTTGAATCCTGAGGCTTAACTTGGGGGCAAGTGGAGAGTGCTGGCAGGTCAGCCTGTTTTCATATTATAATATCTTCATTAGCTTGTGGGAGCACAGAGCCAATTTATCCACACCCATCAACAGTAGCTCTACCCTACTTCTCTACTTCCTACACCAGTGGGGAGTAGATATTCTCAGGAACACAATCTCTAAGAACAATTATCCTGATCTTTCCCTCTCAGAATTAAAAGAGGTTATCCACATTTCTAGGTGCCTATTTTCAACACCTTAGAAAACAAGCAGCACTTCTGCTATTCTCTTTATGAATATCCCGTGCTTGATTATAATGGCCTCTTTTTTATCCACTCGCTTATTTTTAAGGTCAGATATGAGAGAAAAATTGAGGCTAGAGTGGGGACCGTGAACGCCTAGGCCCTAGCCCTAGCCCTAGTTCTAACCCTCCCTTGCTTTGTAACCTTAGGCATTCAATCTCTGTTACCTTAAGGTTCCTTGTTCATAAAATAAAAAGACTGGTGGAAAGATCTATTGATTATTTTAGAAAAGTCTTTCCAATTCTCCATGATTTTTAAGATTCCACATTTCTTTACTAGTACAAAAAGAGGAATATCTGTATCTGAAATAAAGATATACAATAAAGGAACTTTAAATTCTACTTGAATTTACAATTACCCTTTAAAGTTGCATAACTCAATACAGTAGCTTCTGTCCACAGATAGAACACCACCACTACTATTTATCTGCATTGCTTTAGAGGTCTAACCATAAAAGAGTAAACGATTCTCTTTCCTTTTCCACTGAAGCTTGTTTTTTTCCCTCCCCCCTCTACTACCTCACCCCCACCAATAAAACTCTGTCTGGAATCATTTAAATATTTGCCTTAACCTTAATTTTACGTTATAGTTGTTAACAACAACTATGCATCAGATATATGACAATATATATAACAAAATTCTATTTCTAGAATAGAAAATGATTTTTGCCAAGGAATGAGTTCTTGAGTAGTATAATAGCCTCTAGAAATCTTTAAAATAGTATAGCTTCTCATTTGCTTAGAATACTTTAAGTACGATTCTGTTTTCAAGCTATGGAGTTCTGTCTAAAATGTCATGTAGTTGAAGCATAGCTACCAAACTCGATAGCTTATCCCTTGTATTCCTGGGTTCCTACCTATGTTTTCAAGAGACCTCCTTTTTACACTATGTAGAAGTGCTCCCATTCTTTCTATAAGCAGTACTGTCAACAACATGGGCTCTGGAGTCAGACATACCTGAACTGAAATACCAGCTTTGTCATTTACTAGTTGTGTACCTTAACGTTTGAACTCTAGGAGCTTAAACTTTTCTCACCTATTAAAATGGGGATAATTAAGAGCACTTATTTCATGTCACTGTGAAAGTTAAAATGAATAAATGTATTTAAAAGCACTTAGCAGATAACAAACGCACAAAAAAGTTAGCTACTAATGTTAAAGATCACAGGAAGTTCAAATTCTTGCCCCCAAAACAGGGTATCTGGTAAGTGTCAAAGTATCAACTCACATATTACTTTCTAATTGCAAAGGGAAAAAACACCTTTATAAAGGATATCAGATCACCTTAGCCAAGTATGACAACTTGACATTATGTACATCCTGAAGTGATGCAATATGAAATACACTGTATTATCTAAGAAGCATTCTTGCACACAATGATTACTTGAATATAGTCAAGCAATTAGACACAACTCCCAATTTATAGGAAATATGGGAGAAATAAAGGAACACATTAAATGACAAACAAAGAAACCAGACAAATCCAGAACGTGGGCTGTAGTGGCCAGCCCCTAAGTTGGTGCACCATGATATCTGCCTATTGTTATTCATACCCTGTATCCCCCCACACTATATTAGTGCTAGTCCTTATGACCAAGAGAATATGGCAGAAGTGACAGCATGTCACTTTCAAGATTAGATTATAAAAATACTCTAGCTTTCATCTTGGTCAGTTTCTCTGTGTGTGTCCTTCTCTTGGATGGGGCAAGTTAGCTGCTATGTTGTTAGTAACCCTATAGAGAGATCCACATGCCGAAAAACTGAGGCCTCCTGCTAAGAGCCACATGAGTGAGTGTTACTGTTAGTGGATCCTCCAGCATCAGTCAAGACATCAGATGACTGCAGCACCAGTTGACATCTTGACTGCAACGTTATGAGAATATCTGTGCCAGACCCATCCAGCTAAATTGCTTCTAAATTTTTCATTTTCAGAAACTGTGTGAAATAATAAATGTTAGTTGTTTTAAGCTTCTAAGTTTGGGATAATTTGTTATATAGACACAGCTAACTAATATGTCAGCTCTTCTACAGACATATCCAGAATTTAGGACTAGTTTCTTAAAAAATTAAGGGCTAAGGATTAAAAACAAAAGTTGTAGGGACTGTTCTATATCTGTTCTTAGTCTGTCTCCAAGAGACTAAGGAGACATAACAACCAAATGAAATTGTAAACCTTCATTTAAATCCTGGTTTTAAAAATGATAGCTATTAAAAAATGTAGGGACTATTAGGACAATTTGAATATAAATGTGTGTTAGATGATATTAAGAAAATTTTAAATTTCTTAGATGTGATAATGGTTTTCTTGTCTAGAGGAATGCTCTGTTTTTAGGAGTTTTATATGAAGTATTCTGTGAAAGCACTATGTCTGTACTTTAATTTCAAATGTTTCAGAAAAATTATAGATATGGAAAGACCTAGATGAATACAGATGAAACAAATAGGGCAAATGTCAACAATTACATATAAAGTATAGGTAGTGAATATGTGTACGATTCTATAACTTTATGTTAAAAGTTTTCCTAATTAAAATGTTAGAAGACAATTTAATGTTACCCCCAGCAGATTAGCACAATCTCTAATTGTCATTAGATTAAAAAATTTCAGCCCAGTGAATACTGAGTCCAACTTTCTACACTACAGATTGCTGATATTCAGTTCAGAAGTTTGCACAATTCTGAAACAAATATATCAGAGGGCCATTGTTAAACCAGTAGTTCCACTTAAAAGTTACCCTATTTATCCAGTGTTTGTGGGAGGTTAAAAAAAAAAGTTGATACTGATTCCTTTGTCTTCTTTTCCTGTTTTCATCTTATTTTCTTCTTCATAAAAAGCAGACAATTACTAAGTCCAAGAGGAATGAGTCCACTTCAGTATCCAGGTGCACAAACATAACGATAAGCTCATTTTTATGTAATAAATAAAAAACGTGTTTATCCAAAACACTGGGGGAAAAACGCAGTGGGGGAAAAACAACAGCAGGAGGACAAGGAATTCAAGTCCAGAAGTTAATTGAAAAAAACTTTAAAATCAGTGAGTTAATGTGAAAGTCTAGTAAAATTTTACTTCTTACTGTAATACTGATATTGAAATATTGTCTGGGTGTAAGTTCTCAGTTTAAGAAAAATTCAGTGACACTCTCATCATCAACACATCCAAATTATGCTTTTAAAAAACTGACATAGCTGAAACAATAATTCAGCATTTATTTTTATGTAAAGAACATTTTATATTTCTACATTGCACTGATGAGTTTTTGTTTTGTCATTCATTTCTGATTATGTTTTCAGAGCCTAGTAAATATTTCAAAATTTAGTTTACATTTATTTAGAATGGTATATAATTTAAAATATAAGTTTTACTTCACACCAATAGAAATTTACATTAAAAGTACCCTGATACATCTTATCAACATAATCTGTTAGTGAGGCTATGGCAGAGACAGGAATTCTTCTACATCAGTGGTGAAAATGGAAATGGCACAACTTTACGATGGGAAAATGTGTCAATATCTAGCAAAATTATATACAGTAATCCCGCTTCTGATAAGTACAAGTTTATCACTGGAGTATCAATTACAGCAAAGAGTAAAAACAAAGTAATCATACATTTATCAGTAAGGGACTGTCTGAATAAACCATGGCACATGTAAGCAATGGATTACCAGGAAACTGTAGAAAGGGAAGAAAAATATCTCTATATACTAGTATAAAGCAACCACACAGATACAGTGTTATATAAAAAAAAGTGGGGTGGAAAGTATATATTATTGCTTAATAAAGAGGATATATACATATATATTCATATCTGCTTATATAAAAATCTGAATGTTTTAAAAGTTACCAATGGTAAAGGGAAGAAAAAACCAAGGTTGAGGAGACAGAAACAGAAACTAAGCTTCTTTCAATATATCTTGTTTTAAAAGAGATTCAACTTGTACTACGTAAATATTTACATAACTGTACAAATTTTATTAAAGAATTTTACAAAACTATAAACTATAAAATTATAAAGTATAAACTATAAAACTTTTATAAAACTGTATAGTTTTTAAATACTATAAAACTATAAAAGGAAAATCAAAACAAATCAGCCAAAATAATCACATAGAGAAAAACTATTCCAAGTGACTTTAAAAAACAGTAATATTACTGTACATCACTACTGGGATATGCCATAGAGATAAAGATAATTGCTTAAAAACTCCAACTATTTCCAGTAATCATATTGAGGGTAGTAGTGTTGATGTTATTCTGAAACAGTTGTGTATATATTGTAAGATAATATAATTATATGATATTCCATTTCATATTCCCAGAGTCACTGAAAGTGGTATTCTCAGCATGAAAGGAAACATAGCTATCAACATAGACTAGGTTAAGTAAAACACCTGTAGTCCTGAATCTGAGTTGGAAATAAATTTATATTCAGTTATGACATATTTTGTCTCTAAAGAAGGTATATTCTCTTTATGATATCCACTAGAAAAGACCCAGAAATGATGACCAACCTACTAGCAGTGAATGCCCTTAGTGCTTAGATTATAGTCTTGGAGAAATACCTGGTTCCAGTTCTGAGGAAGGAAGTACTTAAGTCGAACCAAGAACATCTTGTCATAACTAAAAATTAAACATTTAAGCCACCCATATATCAAATAATAAATCAAAATGGAAATTAGAAAGTGTTTTCAAACGAAAAGAAAAACACTACATACCAGAATTCGTGGGTTGCCACTAAAGTAGCACTTGAGAGATTTATGCTATTCAATGCCTATATTAGAAAAAGAAGGAAGACCTTAACACAGCTACTTAAGAAACTTGAGAAAAACAAGAGCAAATTAAATCCAAAATAAGCAGAAGAAAGGTAATACTCAAGACCAAAGTAGGTATCATTGAAACAGAAAACAGAAAAGCAATAGGAGAAATTAATGAAACCAAAAGCTGGTTCTTTGAGAATACTGATAAAAATTGTTAAACCTCTGTTACACTAACCAAGAATAAAAGAGAGAAGACACTAATATTCCTATTATATAGTGCACCAGTAACAGAATTACTAGTATAAGAAATTCAAGAGGAAATATCACTACAGACTCTACAAGATCATAAGGGAATACTATGAAAAATATTATGGCTATACATCTGACAACTTAGTTGAAATGGAAAAAATCCTTGAACTACATAATCTACCACAGTTTACTAAAAAGAAATAAATAAATGAATAGTCCTGTTAAAGAAACTGAATATGTAAAGCCTTCCCATAAAACAAACAAACAAACAAACAAAACAAAACAAAACTCCAGGCCCAGACAGCTTCAGAGGTGAATTCTACCAAAATTTAAGAAAGAAAGAATTCTAATCCTACACAAACTCTTCCAGGAAACTGAAGGGGAGAAACTTCCCAACTCATTCACAGAGACTAGCATTACCCTGATACCTGAGCCACATAAAGACATTACAAGTAAAGAAAACTACAGACCAGTAGTTTTAGGATATTATATTATGCAAAGGTTATTATATCACGACAAAGTGGGCTTTATCCTAAGAATGCAGAGTTACTTTAACATTTTAAAATCATTCAATACAATTCACATATTAACAAACTAAAAACAAAAAAATCATACGATCATTGCAATAGATGGTGAAAAGGCATTGACAAAATTCAATACTCATTCACAATAAAAAGTCAGCAATCTAGGAACAGAAGATAATTTCCTCTCTCCTCTTGTTATCAGGAATAAGACAAAGATGTCCACCATCACTACTTGTCTTCAACATTGTACTGCAGGTTTTGGCCAGAGAAATCATGCAAGAAAAGGAAATAAAAGGCATCTAGATTGGAAGGAAGAAGTACAACTATCTTGTTCATAGACAACATGATAGCCTTTGTAGAAAGTTCAACAGAATCAACAAAAATCTACTAAAACTAATAAATGAGTTTAGCAAGGTTGCAGGATAGACAATGTACAATCTACAAAAATCAGTTGTATTTCAAAACACAGACAACAAACACTTGAAAAAATAAATAAAAAATACTGTTTACAAATAGCATTGAAATATTTAGGGGTGAATATGACAAAATATGTAAAATACTAGTACACTGAAAACTATAAAACACTGCTGATAGATATTACAGAAAGTGTAAATAAATGAAGAAATATATCTGGTTCATGTATTGGAAGATTCAATATTGTTAAGGTATCAATTCCATGCTAATCGATCTCTATAGACCCAGTACAATACCATTTAAAATCCTAATAGATAAGTTGCAGAAATCATACAGAGTACGTTTTCTAATTACCACAGAATTAAATTAGGATCAATAACAGAAAGACATCAGGAAAGTTCTGAAATATTTGGAAACTAAACAACACGAAACAATAACCATGGGCATAAGAAGAAATCATAGGGAAATTAGAAAAACATTCTGAACTAAATGAGAATGAAAACACAACATATCTAAATTTGTGGAATGCAGCTAAACCAGTGCTTAGAAAAAAATTTCTCATTTTAGAAAAGACGAAAGGTTTAAAAGCAATAATCCGAGCTTCCATTTTAAGAAGTTAGGAAAAGAACAAATAAAATCGAAAATAAGTGAAAGGAAGAAACTAATAAAGATAAGAGCAGAAGTCATCAAAACAGAGATTTCTGTTCCCAATCAGCCTAGAATAATTTAAACAAACAAACAAAAAAAGAGAGAGAAGAGAAGGGAAGAGAAGAGAAAAGATAAAAAAAAAAGGAATCAACCATTTCAGACACTGGACAACAGGAACACAGAACAGTGATTCCCTAAGAGAAGAGAAACAAATGAGGTGAGCCCTGAGATTGTCCCAGATTGCTGCCTAGAGAGAGATTCCACTCCACAATGCAGAGAAGAGGAAGCCAAATACAGCCCACCTTGAGGAGACGGAGTTGAGAATTCGAAGAGGCCAGAGGAGCTACAATTCAGAGTACCAGTGAGGAAAGAGCTGTCCATAGACAGAGCTTAGTGATCTGCAAAGGGTTTCATCTGAGAACTGATCAGTGTATATGTGTGAGGAAATGACCCGGGGCTGGGGAAATAATCACCAGGAAAAGGCAGGTAGAACAATACCTGAATTCACAGGCGTGCAAAAAGTTCATGTTTCCAACAGCCAAAATGGAAAAACCTCATTAAACATAAGGGGCATTGAGTGATATATGATTATTAATAATAATAAATATGATTTTTAAACATAATAAACAAAAACATAATAAATATGATTATTTATGTAGAAAGTCCTAATCAATCTACCAAAAAATACTACTAGAACTAATAGTGAATTGAATTAGGTTGCCAGATACAATCTCTCTCTCATATATGTGTATATATATATATGATTTTTTTAATATATTAGCAATGACAATTGGAAGTTGAAATTTAAAAACTGTACCACTTACAATACCATCAAACAATATAAAATACCTAGGGATAAATTTGACAAAATATGTGCAAGATACTGAAAATTGTAAAATATTGTTGAGGAAAATAAAAGCTGATGAAATAAATGAACAGATACCATGTTCACAGATGGGGAGAGTCAATATTGCTAAAACATCTATCTTACCCACACTGATGTCAATGAAATGCAATCATCATTAAATTCCCAGCAGTGGTACTGAAGAAATTGTTAACCTGTTTTAAAAATTTATACGGAAGCTTATAGGACCCAATACCAAAACAATTTTGAAAAATAAGAAAAACAGTTAAAGGGTTTGCACAACCTGATTTAAAAACATATTTTAAAGCTACAATAAGACAGTGTGATACTATCATGAGAACAGAATAGAATCCAGAAGTAGGCACACATTTACATAACCAAATAATTATTTGACACTGATGCAAAGACTGTAAGTGAGGAAAGGATAATCTTTTCAAAAATGGTGTTGGAACAACTGGTTGGCCATATGCAATAAAAATGAACATCAACCTGATATCATCTGACATAACAAAAATTAACTCAAAATGGATCACAGCCCTAAATGTAAAATCTAAAACTATAAAAATTCTAAAATAATACATAGGAGGAAATCTTGACCTTGGATCTAAAAAGAAAATATTTTAATAGAACACAGAATGCACAAATGTATAAAAGGAAAAAAATGATAATTCCATTAAAATTTAAAACTTGGCTCTTTGAAAGACAGTGTTATTATAATGAAAAGGCAAGCTACATACCAGGAGAAGATATTCACAAAACATATGCTCAAAAGGGAACTTATATCTAGAACTGCACTGCCAAGAGGATTTTCTGAGATTATGGAACTGTTTTATATCTGTACTGTCCAACAGGTAGCTATTATTCATATATGACTAAATGAGCACTTGAAATGTGGCTAGTGTGACTAGGGAACCGAATTTATAGTATTGAATATTTAATTTTAATTAATTTAAATGTAAATTCCCACTGGTTACTGACTAACATACTAAGCAGTACAGATCTGGAATTTATAAAGAATACATAAAACTCAACAATGAGGACAAACAACCCGATACAAAATGAACAAGAGATTTGAACTGACACTTTACCAAAGATAATATATGGATGCCAAATAAGCCCATGAAAAGACACTCAAATTTATTAGTAACCAGAGAAATACAAATTAAAACTACAGAGATATGACACACATACAAAAACAGCTGAACATTTAAAAAATGACCATACTAAATGTTAGTGAAAATGTGGAGCAATGATAACTTTCATAACCTAGTGGGAATATAAAATGGTACAACCACTTTGGAAAACAATTCAGCAGTTTCTTAATACGCCTACCATACAATCAAGCTATTCTACTTCTTGATACTTACCAAGAAATAAAAAAACTATGAAATACAAGTACACGTAAATATTTGTACATGAATGTATAAAGCAGCTTTATTTTTCATCACAAGACTGGAAAAAACCCTACCAGCAGGTAAAAGGAATATATAAATTGTGGTATACCCACATACCACAATACTAGTGAGCAATAAAAATGGAATATAGTATTTATATAAAATTCTAAGAAATGCCAACTAACCTAATAGTGACATCAAGTATTGATAGATCACTGATTGCCTGAGGACAGGTTGGTAGGGTAGCAGGAAAGAATGAATTACAAAGGCACACGAGGAAACTTTTGAAGAGTATGGAACTGTTCCTTATCTTGATTGTAGTGACAGTTTAATGGGTGAACTGCACACTTTAAATTTGGGTACCTTACTGTACATAATTTTACTCCAATAAATCTTTAAAAACAAAAACAGAAGCAAAAAAATCAGTGAAGTAGAAAGTGAACATACAACAGAGAAAAGCAATAAAACCAAAAGCTGATTTTTTGAAAAGATAATAAAATTGATGTGCTTCTAGCTAGATTAATCTAAGAAAAAAAAGAATCTAGAAATTACAAATACCAAGAATGAAAGAAAGAATATCATTACAGTACTTACAGACATTAAAAACATAAAAGAATATTACGTATAACTTTGTTGTGATTAAGTTGACAACTAGGATGAAACGGGCACATTCCTTGAAAGAAACAGATCATCAAAACTGACTCAAGAAGGAATAAAATGCCCAAATAGTTCTACATCTAGTTAAAAAATTAAAATCATAATTTAAAACCTAGAAAGAAAACTCAAATGCTAGGTAACTTTACTAGTAAATTCTACTCTAAGCATTCTAGAAAGAAATAATGACATTCCTTTACATGCCCTTTCAAAGAAGGAGGTAACACTTCTCAACTCATTTTATGAGGTCACCATCACCTTGATGCCCAAACTAGACAGGAAAACTGCAGACCCTATCCCTCATGCATATGGACTGAAAATATTTTATAAACCAATAACCCCTTTCTAACTACAAGAAAATATCAGACAAACCCAAATTGAAGAACATTCTACAAAATACCTCAAAATCGTCTACCAATACTCCTCAAAATTGTCAAGGTCATCAAAATCAAGAAAAATCTGAGAAACTGTCACAGTCTAGAGGAGCCTAAGGAAGATATAATGATAAATCTAATATGGTATCTGGGATGAAATCCTAGAATAGAAAAAGGACATTAATTAAAAACTAAGTAAATCTGATTATGTATGGCCTTTAGTTAATAACAATGTATTAATGGTGACTCATTATTTGTGACAAATGCACTGTAGTACTGTAAGATGTTAACAATAGGGTATACTGGTTGGAGGATATGACGAAATGCTGTAATGTTTTTATAACTTTTCTGTAAATCTAAAGATATTCTAAAATTAAAAGTTCATTTAAAAAAATCAATGTAGTCCACCTTATTAAGACTAAAAGAAGGAAATCATAATATATGATCATTTCAAAGTTGCAGAAAAAGCATTTGACAAAATTCAACACTCATTTATGAAAAAACACTCAAAAACTGGGAATTAAAGGGACCTTCCTCCATTTAAGGTCTACAAAAAGACCCTGTAGCTAGCTAATATCAAACTTAATGATGAAAGACTTAGTATTCTCCTAACTAAGAAGAGGAACAAAAAAGTAAGTCTGCTCTCACCACTTCTGTTCAACAATATACCAGAGGTTTTAGCCAGTACATTAGGGCAAGAAAAGGAAATTTTTTTAAAAAATTGAACAGATTGGAATGATAGAAGTAAAAATGTCTTTATTCACATAGAAAATGAGTGTGTATGCAGAATATCCTGAGATATCTACATTAAAGCTGATAGAATCTTTTTAAAAAGCTAATAGAACTAATAAGTAAATTTATAAGATCAAGGGATTAAAGGTCAATAAACAAAAACTCAACTGTATTTCTATATACTATCAATGACCAAATGGAACATATAATAAAAAGAGTTAAAATATCAATAAAAAAACATAAAAGACCTGTTAGAAAGCTCAGGAATCAAGATACTATAATACTGGTAAGGACAGACATATAGATTGATGGAAGAAAATTAAGTCTAAGTAGACTTACACATATATGGCAAATTGATTTTTGACAAAGGTTCCAGAATGAAAACATGTCCTTTTCCCCAATCCAACTGGCAAAAGAAACTCTCTTCAATCATTGGTATGGCAACAACTGGATATCCATTAGGAAAAATAATAAACCTCTACCCTTATATACTATATACAAAAATTAAATCCAACTTGATCACAGGCCTAAGAGAAGAGAACATAGGATACTACCTTTGAGACTTTCAAGTATTCAAATATTTCTTAGATAAGACACACAGTGTATAAACCAAGAAAAAACTTGATATAAAATTAGACTTCATCATAAAAAACTTCTTGCTCCTCAAAAAGCAATGTTAAGAAAATGAAAAGACAGATTTAGAGGAAATATTTTCACCATATATATTTGACAAAACACTTAACCAGAATATATAAAGAACTCCTTCAACTCCCTAGGTTTGTAAATAAAGAAATGAGCAAAAGATTTAAACAGATCAGTTCACAAAGAAAAATATATGAATAGGCAATAATTACATGAAATGATGCATGATATTATTAGTCTTCAGGAAAATGCAAATGTAAACCATAATGAGATACCAACAACACACCCACTAGAAAGACCAAAGATATTTTTAACTGTCCTTTACTAAGTTTTGGGAAAGATGTGAGCAACTCAAACTCTCATACATTACTGACAGGTATATAAAATGGTATAACCACTATAGAAAACAGTCTGGCAATTTAAAGTTAGACAAACACCATATGATTCAGTAATTCAACCCTTAGGTATTTACCCAACAGAGTGAAAACATATGCCCACATAAAGACCTGCACACAAACGTTCGTAGAAGCTTTCTTCATAATAGCTCCAAACTGCAAACAACTCAAATGTCCATCAACACATGAGTGAATAAGCTAACTGTGGTATATCCATACAATGGAATACTACTTGACAAGAAAATGGAACAAATTTCTAATAAATGTAACAATGATGAATCTCAAAAACATTTCACTTAGCTAAAGAATACAGACCCAGGGCTTCCCTGGTGGTGCAGTGGTTGGGAGTCCGCCTGCCGATGCAGGGGACACGGGTTCGTGCCCCGGTACGGGAAGATCCCACATGCCGCGGAGCAGCTGGGCCTGTGAGCCATGGCCGCTGAGCCTGCGCGTCCGGAGCCTGTGCTCCGCAATGGGAGAGGCCACAACAGTGAGAGGCCCGCGTACCACAAAAAAAAAAAAAAAAAAAGAATACAAACCCAAAAGAAATAAATAGGACAAAACAGAGATATTTCCACTTGATAAAAGGTACAATATACCAAAAAGATATAACTACCCTGAGCTTTATGGACCTCATAATACAGGTTCAAAATACATAAAGCAATAAACTA
Organism: Globicephala melas; assembly: GCF_963455315.2. NCBI lineage: Eukaryota > Metazoa > Chordata > Mammalia > Artiodactyla > Delphinidae > Globicephala > Globicephala melas. The sequence goes on from NC_083321.1 coordinate 86,476,867, forward strand.
ATAGAATAACAAGAAGAAGTTTATAAGTTCACAACTGAAGTGAGAAACATTTCACCCCTCTTTTAGCAAGTGACAGAAGATGAGGACAAAATATTAGAAAGGTATTGATGATTTACATAACTGGTAACATACTTTTCAACATACATGTAAAACTCCTAAAAATCTATGTGTCAAATCATAAAGAAAATTTAAAAATCAAACACCACACAACCATATTCTCTGGCACAAGCCATAAACAAGTTAACATTAAAAATTAGAGTCCAAATAAAAACAAAAACAAGTAATACAAAATAAAATATATAGCATTTCAACTTCCTGCTTTACACTAGAAAATATCCAACATTAAGTAAAAAAAGAATAACATAATTTATAATTTTTACAAATTTATAAATTTGTAATTTATAGGAATTTTTAGCCTCTGTGAGTTAGATAAAAATCAATGTTTGCTAAGTGGCAGAATAATTTCAGAACCATTCTATCATTTTCATTTAAAGTGATAATCTCTGATCTGCCACACCAGACAGAACCTAATGGTTACAATGAGATTATAATAGTTACAATGAAGTTTATAAACTTAGCTTCTAGAAATGTTCTTTATATATCTTATGAGATAGGAAATTCTCAAAATTGAATCGCTTTTATTGAGGCAGTATAATATATTGGGTAAGGTCATGAATTTTAAAGTCAGAGAGAAGTAGATTTAAATTTAAACTCCATTACTTAATAGTAGTGAGATCTAAAGTAAATTATTTTAAAGTTCTAAGATTAAATATCCTTATTTGTAAAATGAAAAACTTACCCCAAAATGTATGCATAAAATACTTAACTAAGAACTTGGTACCTGGTAAGCACTCAGTTTAAGTTATACCTTTTATCAGTATTTCTAATACTAACACTTTTTCATACACCTCAAAATTTACCATGTTCGAAACCATTTATCCAGTATTCAAAAGCTAGAAACTTCATTCTTGACTCCTTTCACTTCCTTACATCCAAATCTTATTGATTCTCATTCCTAAATGTCTCTAAAAATTTCCCCTTCACTGTATAAGTACTTCATTATCATTTACCTGAATTATTTTCAACTGTCTCTTAAATAGTCTCTCTACCTGCCTTGCCCATCTCTCTCTTCCAGTCAATTTTTTGATAGCGCTTTCTTTCAAAAACACAAGTTAAATCACATAATTGACTGATTTTTTTATATTATTTCCCTACTACCCAGAAATCTAAAGTCTTCAGCCTGACAATGGCTGTTCCCAGTCTGATCCTTATTTACTGTACTAGCCCCATCTCCACTCCCTTCTAGAAACTTTGAGCTCTAATTCTCATTGCTAGAATATTATGTCACCCATTTCCTATGCTAAAGAACTCCTACTCATCCATTAAAACTCAGCATATACTGTATCACTTCTTTGAAGTCTTCTTTCATGCCTTAAGGCAGCTGCTTTGTTTTCCTCTTTCTACTTCAATGTTTACATATATAAGACAAATATGGTAAGTACAGAATGTTTCTACCTATAAAGCATTATTTATGATCATGTTGATGATTCAGTCATAAACTACATAAAATGTGAAGTCAAATGACAGAAAAAGGTGTCAAGGCTGATATCTAGGGATGCAGACCAAAATTTTGTTTGTACCTCTCTGCATTTTCCAAATTTTCTAAAATACACGTATATTAACTTTATAATTATTAAAAAATGTGCTTGTAGAAAATAATCAAAAAAGCAGCTATTCTAGAAAACCATAATTATCAAAAAAGTTAGGATTATTAAATGTCCTAAATTAATGTTAATTTATAGAGTATGCATCACAGAAACCTGCCACAGAACCATTTTGGATTCACCTCGCAGAAATTTTTTTTTTCCAAAAACTGAAGGGTTAGTCTCAATGGAAAAAAAAAAAAAAAAAGACCAAGCCAAAATTATATAGATACAAAATGAAGTAGACAACTGAAACTTGGTTGATCTTCCAGATGTTTCAGGCTCAAGTGCTTTGGGAGCCTTGGAAGCTACAAATTAATGCTACAATCCTGTATTTTGCTTTGCATATGCACACATAATATTAAGAATACTGAACTCTTACAACTCATTAATAAAAAGACAAATAACCCAATTAAAAATGTTCTAAGTTTTAAATGGAAAATTCCCACCCAAAAGATATGCAAATGGAAAATAAACACATGAAAGATGCTCAATGTCATAAGGGAAATGAAAATGAAAACCACAAGCGATACCTCTTCACACTCACCAAGATGGCTATAGGTAAAAAGATGGAAAATAACAAGGATTGGTAAGGATGTGGAGAAGTCAGAACCATCATATATTGCTGGTAGGAATGGTGCAGCTGCCTTGGAAAATATTTGGCTCCTCCAAAAGCTAAACACAGAGTTACCATATGATGCAACAATTCCACTCCTGAATATATGCAAGAGAAATGAAACATAAAAACTTGCACATGAATGTTCACAGCAGCATTATTCATAATGGCTAACAGGTGAGAATAACCCAAATGTCCATCGACTGATGACCAAATAAACAAAACTGTTGTATCTATCCATATAATGAAATATTAACAACAAAGAAAAGTAATGAAGTATTGATACAAACTACAACATAGATGAACCCTGAAAATATCATGCTAACTGAAAGAAACCAATTACAAAAGACCACATAGTGCATAACTGCATTTATATGAAATGTCCAGAAGAGGCAAAGCTATAGAGACAGAAAGGAAGTCAGTGGCTGCTTAAAGCTAGAGATAGGGAAAGAAGGGACATGGGAGAGAATGAAGAAGGACAGCTAATGGCTATGGGGTTTCTTTTAGGAGGGATGAAAATGCTTTAAAAGTTGTGATGGCTGCACAACTCTGTGAATATACTAAAACCCACTGAACTGTACACTTTAAATGGGTGAATTAAATGTTATGAACTGTATCTCAATAAAGCTGTTTAAAGAAAGAATGTCAACTGGCCCCTTTTCCAACAAATTACATGATCTGGGGAATGAGCGTTTTCATTTATAAATGGGAACAGTATCTGTTTCCATCTTTCCACTTCTAGCAGTAAGAATACATAAAAGATATATAGGAGAAGTGTTCTAGAAAGCTAGTTTCATGACTTGAAGACAACTGTATTGGTTATCACTTGCTACATAACAAATTACCCCAAAGCATAGCCACTTAAAACAACAAACATGTATCATCCCACACAGTTTCTAAGGGTCAGGAACCAGGGAGTAGCTTAGCTGGGTGAGTCTGGCTCAGGTTTCTTACGAGGTTTCAGTCAAGATAGGGCTGCAATCTCTGAAGACTTGACTGGGGTTTGAAAATCTACTTGCAAGGTTATTCACGTGGCTGTCGGTTGGAGGCTTCAGCTCCTCCCATTATAGGCCTCTCTGTAGACGGCTACTTAGGACATTGCTTCCCCCAGAGAAAATGATTACAGAGATGGAGAAAGTGTGAGAGCAATCGAGACAGAAGCTTGGTCTATTATAACCTAATCTCAGAAGTGATAAATCACCATTTTTGCAATATCCTATTGGTTACAGAGATCAATTCAGATACAATGCGTGTGGGAGGACTGGACAAGTATGTGAATTCCAGGAGGTAGGAATCATTGGGGCCATTATGGAGACTGGCTACCAAAATGACATTATGACAATAAACTGACCAAAGATCCCACATAAGCAAATGCTTGACCTCTGCACTAAAAGAGGATAAGGAGGATACTCATTTCTTAGTAGGGTGACAGATACACACTTGGAGATGTTTTAAGAGTTGTGATAAAAGGGTTTGTAAGAAGCATTCATACCATTTTCCATTCTCCTTGTGACTGAGTTATGGTTAGCCTAAAGAAATACAAAATTGTACAGTTGGGGGCTGGTGGAGAAAATATATAAAGGATTTAGTCAACTGCACCCTCCCCCTCCTCCCACCACTGACAGGTAAGGAAAGAGTCCTGGTTGAAGAAAGGCTAGATGACTCCACCAGGGTCATTAGTGATAGAGCAGAAACTAGAATCCATTCCCTGTGTCTTCTCATTACACCAGGAGCTATGCATCAGAGAATCAATGGCAGTGACTCATTATACAGCTGAGACATTAAACATGTGAGCATTAAATCAACAAACATTAAACTGCTGGTCATTCCAGAATTGGCATTTCTTTGTGTAGCTTTTTGACGCTGGCTGTGTCACTTTCTCAGGCAGCAGTGGACTCTTATCCTTCTTTCTACTCCAACTGAGAGTTGACTTACTTAGCTAGGGGAAGAATCACTCATTCAGCTCAGCTAATATTTATAGAATATCTGTTCTATACCTAGCACTAAATATGCAGATATAAGAGCAGAAACCATGGTCCGTTCACTCAAAATGCAGGTAGTCAAGTAGAAGAAAAACCTATACCTGGAACACTAAGAGAATTAGACATTATGTGACATGGCAGCACAAGGATTTATATATTTTTGATAATTTTATTTAACAAAAAACTTATATAATGCTTAAAATGTGCCAGATATATTACAATTTCAACTCCTTTAATCCCCTATGAGGTTATCCCCATTTTACAGATGAGAAAAGTGAGGCCTGAAGAGGTTATGAAACTTGTCAAAGTTCTCATGCTTGGTAATAAGGAGGGCCAGATTCAAACCCAAGAAGAATGGCTCCATAGTCCATACTTTCTTAACCATAATAGTATGGAGGTTCTCAATAATACTAACAATTATTCTTCTGCTTTTTTAAAGGTTTTGAAGGAAAGTCAATCATGAAATTCCAAAGCTCCTCTGAGAAATCTTTCAAGATGTACAGGGTAAGGCAGTATTTAGCCCAATATAGTAAAGATGTCTTAGGACAGCCTGCTAACCCCGTGGCGAGGGGTGAGTAAAAGTGAATAAACATTCACTAATGAGACAGTGCTTTTCTGGTGCCACAATGAAAGATAAAACTGAATCATAACTGCAATTAACAAATTAGGTTATAGTTGGAATAAAGAAATTAAATGGATGTACTGTTCTGCAAGTGCAGAAATAAATTAATTTGACCCTGTCAAAGCTCACTAGAATGTAGAGAGACTTACATCTTCTAAAGATTTCCTCCCAGAATCATACGATAGGAAAATAGCATACTACACCAGGAACAGATGTATTTGATCATGTTTAAAGAATACGAAAAGTAGTTTGAAGAGAATAAAGTGATATGTGGGCCTAGGAAACCTTTTGCTTAACAAAGCAATGAATTCCATTTTGGTAAAAATTTGCCAACTTTGCCACTTTACAAAGCAATTGCTGCCATCTTTTTCCTTTACATCTGATTTTTTTATTTTTTATTTTTATTATTATTTTTTTTTTTGGTACGCGGGCCTCTCACTGTTGTGGCCTCTCCCATTGCAGAGCACAGGCTCCGGATGCGCAGGCTCAGCGGCCATGGCTCACGGGCCTAGCCGCTCCGCGGCATGTGGGATCTTCCCGGACCGGAACACGAACCCGCGTCCCCTGCATCGGCAGGCGGACTCTCAACCATTGCGCCACCAGGGAAGCCCTACATCTGATTTTTACTTTGGAAAATGTTCCTTGCAAGGAAAGACAGGACCCTGTAGACTGCTGGTAATCTTCGTGTATTAAATTTCTACTTGGTGTTCTGTTCATCACATACCTTGAATCATCTACAGGTCCTAAAACCTCAGAACACATTGTCCAAAACTGTAGGAAAAGGGCTTATTTACAGCCAACTGGCATGTAATGCAAGGCAGCACAATGAGTAGTGTTTTTTTCTTTTAAAAAAACCTGAATACAGGTTTTTATCTAAGGTAATATAACAGTATATTGTAATTTTGAAAAGGTCTTAAAGATTTTTTAAAAATTCCTCTAAAATTTAAAATTTTATTTAAGAGTCTTGTATCAAAAAATTGTATCTAGGTACAGAAGGTTTATAAAATTCCAAAGGAAAGTCTAGTAACTTCCCTTTTAAATTGACTTTTCCTTTAAATTCTATCAAACAGTTACCATAATTAGAGTCTCAGCCTGAGGATGGCCTTTATGAGATCATTCAGTTCATTTCAATGACCATATCTGTCAAGTTTACACTTATCACAGGTAGAAGCAGTTTTTCATTCTCTTATGAAAGTAGACTTGACCACAATTCTCAGTAAACTACTCCAGAGCATAAATGTTCTCCTTGCATTTGAAAGTATGGCAAGTTATCATCCACTTTAGACTAATTAGATGTTAGATGCTAACATGACAGAGAAAAAGGAGATGGAATGATGAGGAATTTGCAGAACACAATGTGGGACATTCTGAGTAGGACGATGTTAGCGAGTGTATGAGTGAGCGAGTGTCCCTGTGTGTGTGTGTGTGTGTGTGTGTGTGTGTGTGTGTGTGTAGAGTCATACATAACAGGAGTGAACTGACCAAAAGGAAGAAGTCAGTTAGCAAACAGCTGCTTTCCTAGTCTCGAATGGCTTCTGCTTTGGCTCTCTCACCCTAGTATCCTTACCCCAAACTAGCTAATTCTATATGTGTCTAATCTTGATTCATAGCTTTGGCACATATGACGCTCCTGGAGCCCCTTCATCTCAAGTGGCCAAGCAAAGCAGGTCAATCCTCCATGTCTCAAGCCCTTATTTCCCAGAATCATCCTAGGTGTACTTTGAATTTTTGCCTAGGGAGACCTCAAGAATTGTCAGGGTCTACCAGGAATAAATCCCAAATATTCTGAGCTAATCTTGCTTCAGGCCAGGCCTAGATATATAATTATCTTGCTAAAATGAATTTAATACTAGAGTCTAGCTGGCTTCCAGATTGCATCTTTCATCTTTTAAAATTTTCCATCTATTATGGTCCTCAAAGAGTCTCTTTACCAGGATAATATGAACTTCTATTTCTTTATTAATGCTTCCACTACTACTACTACTACGACTACTACTACTATTACCACTACAACGACAACATAGCCTTCAAATATAAAAGCATTGATTATGCACTAGAGACTACATTAAAAGCTTTACATATACAATACCCATTTAGTCTTTCTTACAACATTATGAGGTAGGGTTTATTATTATCCCTGGTTTAAAAACCTACCCAAGATCACATGACTGGTAAGGGGCAGTATTGGGATTCAAACCTGGCAGTTTGGCTCCAGAATCCATGCTCTTAGATACTAGATCATATTCCTTTTGTTTGTGTAATGCAAAGAATATTCCATCAAGATCAGAGACCTGGATTTCCATTCCTATCTCTAATGTTAATCAGTTGTGTGACCTAGGGCAAGTCTTTGACTCCATTTCTACTATATAATGATCCAGGCTCAATGATTTGTTTCTAGTCATACAATGCTGTGATAATAAAGTAGGTGCTTTTCATTAACAAATGGTACTGGATAATTCAGGAGGTTTAAAGCTTGAAAATGAAATATATCTAAGGGAAGGAAAGAGGCAACTAAAAATAACTAAGTCAATCTTTTAAACATCTTCACTTATTTTCTCATTTCATATTCTATGAAAGCATTAGATTCATATTTTACAGAGGAAGACCCTGAGACTCAGAGATTAGGTAATTTATCTGAGGTCACACAGAAAATCAGGATGGAGAGCCAGCATTTGAATGCAGCCAAAGCCCAAGCACTTCCTGCTGCACCACAACACTTCCTTGGCATTGCCTTTCTCTCCTCTCAGCAGCAATAAGCAGAGATTTAAAACGTAATATACGTAAAGTACCTACTACAAAGTCTTTCAAGCAGCACACACACAATAAATTGATTTGGAAGTAAGGATGGAGATGCGTGAATACTAACTTGAAAGTGCTAACATTGTAACTTAAAACAAAAATGGGTATATTTTTGTGTATTTTTCTACAAGGTGGGCTGAATACCACATCAAAACAAGTGAATTTCTGGAAGAAAAGTTTTTATGACTTGAATTTATCCCTAAGTAAACGATGAAGAAGTACCACAAGAATGCCACTATATGTGGTATTTACAGACCACATACATGAGTTCTTGTGGTATTCTGCTGCATGAAATAACTTCCTCACAATAAGTCAGAATCATTTCGTTAAAAGTAATCTTCCTTTTTCCCTAGCCAGAATTTCACAAATAATACCAATGAACAAGGAAGGTCTTTTACGTATTGGCTACTCAAAGGAGGGCAGGAGAGTCAGGAACTACTGTGCTAACTTATTAAATTCCTATTGTAGTTTGGAACTGGAGTCACTTGCTCATTCACCGATTCATCCAACAAATAATAATTGAACACCAGATATTATTTATAAGGCATTATTTTATTAACAAATGTCAGGGACATTAAAGGGAACATGACATAAACTGTAATGCCAGTGCAGTGGGATGAGTGCTGTGGTTCAAGATAATACAAGGTGCTATAGGGGCACGAATGTTATTTACAAAGGCTTAGGAGTTCCTGAAGAAAGTGACATTTGAGACAATGCTAAACAGTATACTGTGTTTAGGAAACTGCAAGTAATTAAGAATGATTTAGAATTCAGAGTAAGTGTAGGAAGTATTGAATTTCAACAAATCATAATTATATAGCAATAGAACTAGAAGTAGAAGAGTTTAACAGATAATAACTTCAATACTCTCATTTTACTTTTAAGGAAACTAAGCCCTCTAATATAGGTGCCCAGAGTCTTACCAGGAGGATGGCTATTACATGAGGTGAGGTCATCCTTAAACACAGTACTGAACACTATTGTGTTTGAGAGTAAAAACAGCTGAGTGCAGCCATGTTGGAAAACCACTAACCTTCTTAGTGTGAAAGATACGTGTCATCTGCTATACCAGCTAATACAATAATTACTTAGAGGAATCACCTCCAGCTGATCAATGGTGTCCAGATAACCCCCCAAAAAGTTAAAATCTCTAAATTGCCCCTTCCTTATGAACTCGATGGGTTAAACAAAGAATTTTGGAGATAAAACTGTGTTTAACACACAAACACATTTAAGTCACCACTTAACCTATTTCCTCCTCTTTTAAACCTAACTCTTGTTAATTAAATTCAATAAAAATTGAGATGCAACAGCTGTTAAGTGAAAGGATTCCATTAAATCCTCTGTGGATGTTTGCTAAGCTTTGGACAAAAGCTTTATCACCTACAAGTCATTAATTACTAAATTACACCTTAACTAGGGGACAACAGTAGAAATAACGTTCTACTGCAAAGCCAAAATCAAATATAGGTTTAACTCAAGAAATATGAAATGCTATGATGGCTTTATTTAACTCAAGGAATATGCAATGCTAATAAATAAAACACTCAATTCCTTTGCTGTCTGCCCACACACTGTGTACAAATCTTTTATAGGTTAGCTCCCATGATATTACGTGCAAAGAGATAGTAAGATTCTTTTTAGGTACTCGAATTTTGTTGCATAAAGCTCTACTTCAGATAGGTGTGCTCAGCTTAGACTTCAGAAATTTTCCTTGTTTCCTGGGTATAAATTATGGAAAAGCAAAATTCAAATTATGAAAATTTGAGTTATTTTTAACAACTTTGAAAAAAGATGTGATTTACTTTATAAAACAATTCACTACAAAGTTTCTTTAAAATAGCAAGTTCATTAACTGGTTGATATAACTTTTCAGGAGTGTACAGTATATAAAGATGGTCAAAATTCAAAGGCTTTCTTGAATGGTTGTTGTAATAGGATTTGATCTCTACTGTTTTAAAAAAACTGCAAGACTTGAAAATGCAAAGAACTAATTTATCTATATTAAAGTGAGAATTTAAACATTACAGAAAGCAAATAAAAATTCTAATCACACTTGCATAGACAAGGTTTAGAAGGACATACAAATGATTAATCATGGTTACCCTTGGGGATGGAGAGGGGACTTTGCTTTTGGTTTTATAATGTCCACACTGTTTTATAAGAAATACATATTATAATCCTGTACTTCCTTAAAATTTTGGTTCAGTATTCCCTTTTTAAAAGCATTCTTTTATAAAAGGATTCTTTTGTAGCAGCCTGTCATAGTGGTTCTCTACCAAGAGTGTATCAGAATCAACTATGAAGAGTATTTGAAAAATATGTAGATGCCTGGGTCCCTCTGCAGAATACTGACTTTAAAAGCTTCGGAAACCACCAGACTAGATGACCTTTAAGGTTCATTCCAATCCTGAGATTACACTGCTTACAACTATTTTGTACACATTCAACACCCAATAGCTTTTTGGGTTTTTTGGTACACACGTTAACCACCCAATACTACATAGCATAAAAGCATTATTTCTAAAAGATAGGTGAAGGTCCTGTTCCCCTGCACTATGCACTCACACTACTGACCTGGAGAAACTCACAGGAAATAAACTGAAGATTAAAACATATCCATCTTCAACTTAAATATCCTTTTTTATTTTGCCAAAAAACCATCATATTTCCCTATTTCTGAGGCAGGAATTTGGGAACTGACTCTAATGTAAGCACCAATTATTGCAGAGGTGATGGGGAGGCAGGAGTGGGGAAGGACATGGTTGTATATTATCATATTGGTTCTCTAACTCAAAACAACCCCAGTAAGTCAGGTAAGTGTTAGCTTTTCCCTAACCTGGCACTTAATCTCTATCAGTCATTCTCAATCCTAGATCCAATGTCCCTTTGTTATATAAAGGACAAATGCATATACATTTATTCCAATTCCTCCTTTTCTATCTTGAAACAAAATTCACAGATATTTAACAGAATTTCAAAAGTGTCAATAAAATACCCTGATAGTAACATAAAGGGAAATGAAAGTAATTAATAATAAATTATGTATTTCAATATGTATATGCTCATTCATGACTATATTAAAAGACAATGAAGTAGTCAGATATGTTTACACCTACTTATAATGAATATATTTAGATTTAAGATAAGTAGGATGATAAGAAACTATTCCATGCAACAAGTACGAGAAAGTGAAGTAAAGCCAAGTGATTTTCTGAAATGATTCCAAACAATACAAAGTGCAATTATCTCTTGGTATGCAAGGTACCTACATTTCTGGAAACTTTAGTGTTTATTATATCTACATAAAAGGATATAAAATACTTTGTATATAAAACATAGTTATAGGCATAGATAATTATATAAATTTTTTTTCCCCCTCTTCACAAGTATTCCATACATGGTACATTCAAAAACTATGCAGGGGCCACAAAACTGTTGTGTTGGATGTCCTGTGCATTATGTGATGTCTAGTATCTCTGGAGACTGCTCCCTAAATCATTTTGCTTCACAAAATTCCAGAATGCCCCCTGGAGGTTAGTACCACCCTGTTGAGAACCAATGGTCTATATGAACTTTCAGTACCTACATGCATACTGTTGTAAATCCTCACCCTGGGTTAGCGGGTAAGTGGGCCACTATTTGACCCCTGATTTGGGGCTAAAGCTTCTCTGATACGAATAAGGGCTACGTTTTTGTTTTGTTTTTTTTTTTATATCTTTATTAGAGTATAATTGCTTTACAATGGTGTGTTACTTTCTGCTTTATAACAAAGTTATACATATACATATGTTCCCATATCTCTTCCCTCTTGCGTCTCCCTCCCTCCCTATCCCACCCATCTAGGAGGTCACAAAGCACCGAGCTGATCTCCCTGTGTTATGCAGCTGCTTCCCACTAGCTATCTATTTTACGTTTGGTAGTGTATATATGTCCATGCCACTCTCTCACTTTGTCACAGCTTACCCTTCCCCCTCCCCAAGGGCTACTTTTAATTAAAAAGCTTAACACATGTTCATCCCAGGAACTTCCAATAAAAAATTTTACCTAAAACTGTTTACCTGTTTTTAAAAAAGTGAATAATAAAGCTATTTTTACATATACAGTAGAATTAAAGACAATTCTGCCTCCTCTGTCTATCTCCCCTAAAAAATAATTTCTCCTGAGTTTTCTAGGTAAGCAAGGTCAAACTGTGAAGATATAACCATTCTTTTCTCATCCACATGAATGCAAAGATATACTAATGTAAACAATCTAAAAGTCATTTATATATGGCACTGAAGTATATTACTGTATTATTCATTTGGCAGAAGAATATCTTCCTAATTAAATTTTGATTAGGCATCTATTAAAAGTAATTTACATTTTCTGATCAACCCAATGACTAAAGCGTGTGTCATTTGTGGGCAGCTGGGGGAGCTACTTGAGTCTGAGAACTTGCTGAGTACTAAGAGGGGAGGGACTTAAGTATTTTGAAAGTTTCACTCTTTGGGATTTGGCTATATAATTTATTTTGGACACTGAAAAAAAATTCCATGCCTTCACATAGATTTTATGTTAAATTAGCACACCATTCATAGAAATATCAGATATACCCTCACTTTTTAAAAAGTGATAAGGACTTCACTTTACATGAAAGGATTCACATATTAGAGGAAAATCATCACAGGTTTCCTTTGAACATAAAATGCCTCTGAGTTAAAATGCCATTAAAAATTATTGAATAAATTAATGATTGAATAGCCATTCAATTTCTAAGTATTATGAAAGACTCTCTTAAGATGTCCACAGCCTGTTTTTCCACTTTAAATTTCACTAATTAATCACTAATTAATCTAACCAGTAATGCCTAAAAGAAATCAACACTCATTTTTTTTTTTTTCTTTTCCCGGTACACGGGCCTCTCACTGTCGTGGCCTCTCCCATTGCGGAGCGCAGGCTCCGGACGCGCAGGCTCAGCGGCCATGGCTCACGGGCCCAGCCGCTCCACGGCATGTGGGATCTTCCCGGACCAGGGCACGAACTCGTGACCCCTGCATCGGCAGGTGGACTCTCAACCACTGCGCCACCAGGGAAGCCCAACACTCAATTTTTTAATAATCTTAATCTGGCTATCTTTCTTCATACCTAAAATTGGTAAAAACTTGCCTTTTCCCCATACACAGGCATCACCTTATGATAAAAAGTAAGCAAAAGTTTGTGCATAACCAAACATGTATAGTGGTTAAAATAACTTATCTTTAGTATACTGATTTCTAATTGTTTCCATAAATAAACTTTAACAATGTGTGGAACATGCATGTTTGTGTACCATGTGATGTAAGATTCACTTCTGAATCAGTTTTAAAGCAATTGATCACCAGCTCTTAAAAGGCTTTAAGTGTCACATAAAGAATAGGCCTTATTAAATAAACTCAGAAGTCATATTTTCTATTATTTAACAGAGAATTCTGGTCTTGATAAAAAGCAAACAAACCCTACAGGTTAAAGAAATGAAGCACATACCAAATGTTTAACACAAAGCTTTTCACTTACTTGGTACTAGGTCGTTTTTGCAGAGCTTTATCCAGGATAAGAGATGGAGCACTCCTCCTCCTTTCTGCTAGTGTTTTCATTTTCTGTAGAGGAAAAAAGATCACAATGAAGACCACATGGCTTATAAAGCAAGTAAATGCCTATTTTCAATCCAACTCAGCAAGTTTTGTATTGCCTATCCTTACCTATCAAGGAGTTTGCAATCTTATTCTGGAAATAAATAATAACATCTAAACTAAGATAGTAAGCGTCAAAAAGTGGTACAGGCAGTAAGTATTTTTTATGGTCAGAGAACAAGGTGGTTAAATGGTGACTAGAGTATTTGGGAAAACAGCTCATAACCATTATCATCAACTGCAGCTTTACTGCTTATTATGTGCCAGGCCCTATGCCAAAGGCAGGACTGGATTATCTAATTTATACTCTAAAACGTCATCAGAGTAGGTTCTACTAGATCTATTTCACTGGTAGGGTAGGCCCCAAACTGGGCTTCAGGGACAGACAGAATTTGAAGAGATCAAGTAAATGGAGAAGATAAGTAGTTAAAGCACAAGATGGAGACTAGATTTCTTACACATTTAATAGACATTTAAATTTAAATATTTACACATTGGGGAATCTGGTTTTCAAAGGAGGTTTTTTTTTTTTTTTGCTGTAACTTTAAAGAAAAAAAGATTTTTTTTTCTTTTCTAAGTGGTATATAAATATAGAATTAATTGGATAATTCAGGTACTTTGTTCTACAGGACCTAAAATTTGTGGTGAGGTTTTATTCAACTTGAATTAACCCAACAATTACTCTCTAAATTTTCAATCTTACAGATTTAACACCTCTAGATAGAGTCAGAGGAACTGCCACTGGATATAAATGTGAAAATTTACAATACAGTCACAAATAGCCATGAGTGAAGTTCAGGTTGTGTCACCAAAGCATTCTTCCTGCTCTACTCTCTCACCCTTTCCTGGCCAGAAGTCTCACCCACTGCCTGAGGGCCTAAGCCAGCCATGCTTGGGACTGGATGCTCTAAAAAAACCCGACATAAAACCAAGTGGCTCAGTATCAGTTTCTCATTACATGATTCATAAAGGAATTGCTTCTTAATAAAACCTAGATCATCCTAAGGAAGAGAAGAAAAATCATCTAGTGAGAAGGGGATACTAGACTTTGGCACAATTCTTTTCCCCCAGTTTCACCATGCTCCCATGGATCTCTCCCATTATTGTTGGCAGATGTGTGAGAAGTCAAATGCTGAGTGTATCTATGTCATCTAGTAGACTCATATTCAGTGCCATGGCCTCAGTGTTGCTGTTCCCTCCATTAATCTTTTGGCTCACACATGAAAACTAAATGCCCAAACCTCCTCAGTATACCTCAGACAGCAACAGAAACAATTACATAAAACATTAATAAAGAACAGGAAACAAATGGGTAAGAAATATAGAACACCATACTTCTCAATCAGGAGTTATTAACCATGAATCAGTTTCAGGGCAGGTTAAATTGTATAAAATTTTTTACATGATAGTATTTGGTGCCTTCCTTCTGAAGAGAAAGCCCACAGTTTTCATCAGATTCCCAGAAGAATCTCTAATCCCTCCGAACCCCAGTGATTTTGATAAACTACTTTATATATTATAGCTCGTAAGCCCTATCCTACTGTTTTCCATTAGTCACATCTCCTGGGAACCCAACTCTCAGGAATCTAACATCCTGAGGCCAGTGTGAATGTAGAGGTTGCAGGGTGAAGGGAAATCTAGGAGACAAGTATTTGTATTGCAAAGTCCAGCGGCCTGTCCCCATATGAAGAGTCTCAATTCTGAAAGATTAGGTTGATTTTACTTAGAAAGGTGGCAGTTTGTTCCTATGCAGATTTTCTGCAGGATTCTGTTTCACCTTCAGGTCTAGGTTTGATTCCTACTCCTTATCCTGAATCCCTTTACTCAGGATCTATTTACTACGCTTTGAACTTTGAAATGCTCCCAATCCTTTAAGCTTGACCTGGGCCCCTTACCCTCGATCTGTTTTGACCTTGAGGGTCTGCCTAGCCTACCTGAGCAGGGGCCACATTGCTGGACCTGTCTCAGCAGTCTTATTTCTGCTGCTCCTAATCCTCTGACACCACTCTCAGCAGATCCAAGTGCCTAAACAAGATCTTCATTAACATATGATTTCTAATTCTGAGCTCCCTGGTTTTCGGGTTTACAAAGAATTTGGAAAGGGCTCAAAAGACAGCCATAAAAATGATTTTAAAATGTGAAAAAAAGAAAGAACCCTAAGACAAGTTAAAATGATCTTAAATTCTTCATTTGGAAACAGTAAATCTCCAAAGTAATGCAGTTATTATACAGAGGAATGCAAGGGTCTTCCAAAGAAGATAAGGTGAAAAGAAATGCAGCTATACTATAGACTGAGAATCCAGGTTAATCCTTCAAGATATTTATAAAAGCTGTGAATGAAATTATGAACATAATTTCAAGGGGTTCAGAAACACCCAACAAGGATTCTTGAGGGATCCATGGACTCCAAATTTGAAACCTTCCCATACAAGGAAATCTTTCTGAGACTGACGGCTGTTAAACATGAGAATGGATAATTAAAGAAGAGTGACAAATTTTCTTCTGTAAAGGTTCTTTTAAAATAGGAGTTTTTCAGGGAGACCTAATGTAGTGTACCATTTATATATATTTGTATATAGTAATTAGATTGTGTTTTCTTAGTTATAAAATTGGCAGATGTGTGAGAAGTCAAATGCTGAGTGTATCTACATCATCTAGTAGACTCATATTCAGAGAATGCAATCAAACTACAGGCAAAATATTATTTTTATTTGAGGTCCTATTGTTTGTACTGAGACTTACACCACTACTAATAAGACATGCAGCCTAAGGCAATTCAGACACCCCTCTGGGCCTCCATTTCTGTATCTAGAAAATGAGAAAATTTGGACTACATAGTCTCTTAGGTTCCTTCTACTTCTGATATTCTCATGTTAAGTGTCTACCAAAGATTCACCCTGGATATGCTAGAAAATAAACATTATATACAAAATGAATTTAGAATTTGTAGGATTCATTTCTCTTGTAAGTAATAAAAAGTCTTAAGAGTTGTCAATATAATGGGAGCCTAGGTATTAATTCATTCAAAATACATATCTCTTTCTTTTGCTCAAAAGTATAGCAAAACAAAGAACCAATGGTGACTTCAAAAAACTTCACGTATCTATCAAAGAATCTGTTTTCAGGCAATAAAGACTTGGATTTTCTTTTTGTTTATAACAACTATGTGAAATACAATACATGGAAATAGAAGGAGACTATCGATTCCTTTCTAAATGTACAATACTACAAACTTGTCAGGACAGACTGAGGCTATACTTATATTGTACCAGCACCAACAAATTTCCCAGTTGTTCAGTGACAGGGAAAACTATGATCGTTTGCCTCACAGGAAACAGAAAATAGGTTTAAAACAGTGTAGGTTTCTTTGTTAGCTTAAAAATTGTAATCCACAGTGGTTTTTCAGAATGCCCAAGTGCTTGATGTCTATATTGAGATTACCTCATAAACATTGGATGCCATTCTGAAACTGAGCAATTTTTAAAAGGTAATCTTCTAAATTGACAAACTAAACATTAGGGAAAAAATCAACTGCATTAATCTTTTAGAAATGATTTTCTTGATTTTGTACCATTTGCCAAGGTTTAAGCACTAGAGAGCAATTAGATCTTTGGTTTTCTAAGCTGTCTCCTCTGCAGCTATATTCAGTATCAGAGGCAAAAAAACTATTCTGCCAAAGAGTAAATGAATGGAGATCATAAGTGAAGATGAGACCCAAATGCCTACACTTCATTTTTCTTTCATGTTTCAATAATAACACAAAACTGTAGCAACTTTACCTGCTAACGTGCAAGGTGCTTTCCACTTCAATTCTTTTTTTAATCAGTTGGATGAACTAAATGTTGAATTCTCTGTGTTCTTAACTTGCTTCACAGCTATGCCTCAGTTACAGCATTTCAGATTATATTATAATTATCTTTCTGCCCCTTTCTAGAGAGCAAGGACTACATCTTATTTCCAAACTTTCTCCCGTCCTTCAACAACTACTGAAATTCTACTCTGTAGCAGACCTATCTTTGCATTCCTAGAGCCTAGTACAATACCTGATACAAACTATATACTCAATAGATGAAGGTTTTAAGTGAATTTAAAAATCCACTCATTGTCCCCATCTACACTACTGCGCCCAAACACACACACAGAAACATAAACAAACTTTCTTAAAGGGGTTCTGCTGGAATGCTGTCACTAAGGAAATATAAGCATTTGCTATGGAACTGGATGGTAGAATCATCCTTGTACATTGCAAACTACATCTTTTGACATAGTGTTGACATTTACATTACCATTGAGTTTCATGGTAAACATTTGTCTGATGATTCTTTTAACTTGTTGGCAACTTAATTCCTTGCCAACAAATGGTGCTGGGAGTGGATATCCACATGCAAAAGAATGAAGTTGGACTCCTATCTCACACCATATACAAAAATTAACTCAAAATGGATCAACGATCTAAAAGAGCTGAAACTATAAAAATTTTAGAAGA
Source organism: Globicephala melas (assembly GCF_963455315.2). Classification (NCBI taxonomy): domain Eukaryota; kingdom Metazoa; phylum Chordata; class Mammalia; order Artiodactyla; family Delphinidae; genus Globicephala; species Globicephala melas. The sequence goes on from NC_083321.1 coordinate 86,494,726, forward strand.
AAATATAGGCATAAATATCTGTGACCGTGGATTAGGCAATGGTTTCTTAGATATGACCAAAAGCACAAACAACAACAAAAAAACACAGATAAATTGGACATCATCAAGGTTAAAACTTCTGTGCTTCAATGGACACTATTAAGGAAGTGAAAAGAAAACCTACAGAATGGGAGAACATTTTTGCAAATCATGTATCTGATAAGGGATTTGTATCCAGCATATTTAAATTTAAGGAACTGTTACAATTCAATAAAGACAAGTAAGCTAGTTTAAAAATGGGCAAAGGATATGAATAGACAGTTTTCCTAAGGAGATATATAAATGGCCAATAAGCACATGAAAAGGTGCTCAACATCATTAGCCATCAGGGAAATGCAAATCAAAACTCTGAAATACCACTTTATACTCATCAGGATGGGTACAATAAAAAAGACAAATAAATAACAAGTGTGAGAATGTGGATAAATTGAACTGTTATTCACTGCTAGTGGGAATATAAAATGGCGCTGTCACTTTGCAAAACAGTTTGTAAGTTCTGCAAATGGCTAAACATAGAGTTACCATATGATCCTGAAATTCCTCTTGGGTATATAACCAAGAGAAAGGAAAATATATGTCCACACAAAAACATGTACGTGAATGTTCACAGAAACATTATTCATAATAGTCAAAAAGTGGAAACAACCCCAATGTCCATCAACTGATGAATGCATAAACAAAATGTGGTACATCCATAAAATAGAATATTACTTGCCAATAAAAGAAAAGAAGCCATGAAATGTACAACAACATGGATGAATCTTGAAAACATCATGCTAATTAAAAGAAGTCAGTCCCAAAGGACCACATACTATATGACTCCACTTAAATGAAATATCCAGAATAAACAAATCTATAGGAACTTAGATTAGTGCTTGCCTGGGGGTTGGGGGATGAGGGAATTGGGATGTAATGGCTAACGGGTGCAGTGTTTCTTTTTGTGGTAATGAAAATGTTCTAAAATTGTGGAAATGAATGCACAATTCTAGGAATATACTAAAAACCACTGAATCCACTTTTAAGTGGATAAATAGTATATAAATTATATCTCAACAAGGCTGTTAAAATGAAAAAAACAAAAATAACAGCAACAAAAATTAACTACCAAACTACTAAACTACTGGGCTCCAGCCCAGCAAACTGGTTCATAGCCAGAAGCTATAATTTTCCTTACTCATATAATAATCACCTGAAGCATATTTACATTAAAATGGAAATTACTTATTTGTTTTTTGTCCAACATGTTTTTGTACAAAATATCTGAGTGGCTCTCCATTTGAATTCCTCAGAGATCTGAGGAATATGCCCACCTGCTTATTGTGGTTTGCCACTATTTCTTCCCTATTCCTCCAGTGCCCTACTCAGTATTTCCACATAGTAAATTCTCAATAGCTGTGTGTTAAATCAATGAATTAATGCTACCAATACCTGAGGGTTTAAGGTGGTAATGCAAGTGTGCCTATGTAGGAAAATAAGATTGTAAGCAGGTTATCGAAGAAAAAAGTTTTGTTCTTTTATTTTCAACAACGCATACAACACTGTTTATATTAAAAACCTATATGTAGGACTTCTCTGGTGGTGCAGTGGTTAAGAATCCGCCTGCCAATGCAGGGGACACGGGTTCCAGCCCTGGTCTGGGAAGATCCCACATGCCGCGGAGCAACTAAGCCTGTGCGCCACAACTACTGAGCCTGTGCTCTAGAGCCCGCGTGCCACAACTACTGAAGCCCATGCACCTAGAGCCCGTGCTCTGCAACAAGAGAAGCCACCACAGTGAGAAGCCCGCAGACCCCAACAAAGAGTAGCCCCCGCTCGCCACAACTAGAGAAAGCCCGCGTGCAGCAACGAAGACCCAACACAGCCAAAAATAAACTAGTTAATTACAAAAATTTTTAAAAAAGAAACCTGTATGTAGTCTCTCACTGGAATTTTAACTTCGTGTCAACCAGGAGATACAGAGCTATTTTTGGAACCTCTAGATCACTCTGAATCTGGTCATTCTCAGTTCTCATAGAGATTTAAAGGAAAAAAAGCCTAGCAAAAGAAAGGACCAGGATGAAAGAGTTAAGTCAGATGGACTACAATTTTTCATACTTTGCTTTGTTCCAGTCACTTTATCAAGAAAAAAATTCAAGCATTTCAGTTGAATTTAAGTCAAATGTACTAAAGTCACTTTCAAACATTTAAAATTAGCATAACGTTAAAATAAGGACTTTGAGGAAAGCTTTTAAGAACTCTAAACTTTCAAAGATAGAAAAAAATGTTTAATCAAATTTACAAATTACCTTACTCAAATTTGACTCTTAATCCTTTGTGGCTAATCTGTACAATTTAGTGAGCAATGAACTATTTCTTTCTTGTCTTCCGTACATGTCTGCTGCACTTATTTGCAGAGACATATCTCAAAGACATCGGCCCTGCAAGGGAACAAGGAATTTATTTTTACCCCTGCCCCTTGCTTCTATGTCCTATTACCACAAGGTTTTGACCACTGGATGAGCTGAAGCTTCCCACTATTGTCACTTTTGTCTGTGATGAGTATGATCTTCTATTTACTCATAATCATCCCAGCCAAAATCAGTTTGAGCATTTAATTAAAACAAATGTCATCCCAGCCCTGACTATCATAAAGGGATATAATTTCTTTCTGAAATTAAGAAAGAAATGTTTCTACTTTGGGCTATCTTTCCTCTTTCTGTGAGACAAGAACTTTGAAATAAAATAACAAACCTAAGAATCTATGTAATGTAGAAGAATCGGCACTGGGCTAGAAGACATTGGACCTAAATTCTGGATCCTGCTTCTATCACTTCTCAGAGTCTTCTCTGTAAAATGACATGACTGTTTGACCTACCACAAAGAACCAAAAAGATTATATATGTGGAAGTCCTTTGACAGGGAAAGCACCATGATAGTATAACATACAGAGTAATGCTTTGGAGTGCATAAGTACTGTATGTAATAAATATGAGAATAGTAGAACTCCCCTTCTACATTATTATTTGTTCCTCTGTCTCTACCCTACCCATGCAGACTTCTGGAGTACCACTATGTGCCTTCAAGTTGGCTGGACTTTCTTCTTTGGCAAAGCTACCAGTTTCAACCTCCTGTCATGATTCCCTTTAGTAACACCCTGGAGCAGGCAAGGTTGATCACCAATGGTCTATCCCTAATATTCCCTTACAGGGCAGGGCTTCACTAAATTTTTCACATCACAGTCCATACGAAGTGCTATTATTTCTACATCCATGGCACACTGTGACAAAGGGGTTCTCTGGTTCCCCAGTGCCCATCCACCTGCATAAAGGCTAAGAGGCTTGAATGTATCAGACATTGTTGGAAAACTCGGCAACCTCTCACTTCCTCCTGCAGAGGGGAAGAGTACAGTGATCAAATCCAAAAACCATAATGGTAAAAACCAGAGTGTATCAAATAACAATAAAAAACAGGCCAAGGGCTTCCCTGGTGGCGCAGTGGTTGAGAGTCCGCCTGCCGATGCAGGGGACATGGGTTTGTGCCCCGGTCCAGGAAGATCCTACGTGCCGTGGAGTGGCTGGGCCCGTGAGCCATGGCCGCTGAGCCTGGGCATCCGGAGCCTGTGCTCCGCAAAGGGAGAGGCCACAACAGTGAGAGGCCCGCGTACCGCAAAAAACAAAAAAGAAAACAAACAAAAAACAGGCCAAGATCCGATCAGATTCAGATATACTGTAACCTCATAATGCCTCCTGTGGAAGCTGAGGTTCCAGATGGTGAATGTAGGGGTAGAAGAGGAAATACAGACACTCTCCTAGGTATAAATTAGGATGAAGGTAAACAGGGAAAGCAAAAGGCCACAAAGCAGTTGGGTTTTCCAGATCTTTGAAATATGAGCTGATGTGGGCACACATACATTCCATTTTCAGAGTCCACACACAAGTGACAAGACATCCAGAAACAGGCCTTACCTTTCAGTTGTGTCATGTGACAGCTGTCTGTCAAAATTAGGTCAAGGCTGTTCAGCACAGCAGTGACATACTGATAGAGCTATTTCTGCTGTCAGTTGGATGTTTCTAATCTAAACTTGTCCTGGATAAAGAAAATCAGACTGAAACAAAATTATAAAATAAACTGGCTATGTTGCCTTCAAGCCCCATTACTGGTGGCTGACAAAAGGCAGTTTCCTCTGATCCCTTTCCAGTCTCCCACATTGTGGCTAAGTCTTCCATAAGCAAACAAAAGATAAACATCACCCCATCCTAGGCTGCTTCAAAAAACTGCTGCTGTGGCTACTAACGAATTGAGCATTCACCTTGAAGGCTTTCTGCACACATTAGAACCTTAGAGTCCCTGTGATCTAGAAAACTTGCTATACCAACAGAACAGGAAAGCAAACTTTCACCTCAATGAAAGTTTATTTTAAAGGTAGTCTGGGGACTTCCCTGGTGGCCAGTGGTAAGGAATCCACCTTACAGTGCAGGGGCCATGGGGTCCATCCCTGGTCAGGGAACAAAGATCCCACATGCCACAGGGCAACTAAGCCCATATGCCTCAACTAGAGCCCGCATGCCGCAAACTACAGAGCCCATGTGCTCTGGAGTCCGCATGTCACAACTAGAGAGAAGACCGCACGCTGCAACAAAAGATCCTGCATGTCTCAACGAAGATCCCGTGTGCCGCAACTAAGACCCGACGCAGCAAAAAGTAAATAAATAAATAAATAATAAATAAATCTTAAAAAATAATAATAAAGGTAGTCAGCAAGCTCAGGCTACTTACTATACCAAAATAACATAGACTGGATGATTTAAATGACACAAACTTATTTCTCATGGTTCTGGAGGCTAGGAAGTCCAAGGTCAAGGTGTCAGCAGATTTAGTTCTTGGTGATGGCCCTCTTCCTGCTTTGCAGACAGCTGCCTTTTTGTTGTACCCTCACATGGGGTACACAGAGAGCAAGCTTTCTGGTCTCTTATAAGGGCCGTAATCCCATCATGGGGATTCTGCCTTCATGACCTCTTATAAGCTAATTATTTCCCCTATCTCCAAATACAGTTGACCCTTGAAGGACACAGATCTGAACTGTGCAGGTCCACTTACATATGAAATTTTTTTCAATAAATACATACTATAGTACTAAACCATATGAGGTTGGTTGAACATGTGGATGCAGAACCATGGATAAAGAGTGCCCACTATAAAGTTCTAAGTGGATTTTTGACTGTGTGGAGGGTCAGCACCCCTAACTCCCACATTGTTCAAGGGTCAATTGTATTATCATACTGGGGGTTACAGCCTCAAAATCCGAGTTTCGGGAGGACACAAACATTCAGCCTGTAACAGAGGTTTTTGCCAAATACCCTGGAGACTGAGGGGTATGAGTCATGAAACTCCATCAAATCACAATAATAAAATGTACATATATGTCCTCAAAGCACTGTTTATATGAGTGTATGTATATATAAGTTTGTAAACACACACATATCTAACCTTGATATTATATACCTATTTATTTTTGTGACACTGTATAGTTTATAACATGTTTTAGCAGCAATTTAAATTGAAGTCCAGTGTATTTTCAGCTACTGATACCTTCTAAGAAGGCAAGTTTTATAATCACAGATGTTTGTTAAGTTGTATGTGGTCCTATAAGGCACAAGACATCTTTACTTTGAAAAGAAGAACCACCAAGTCCTGGATGGCAGGATAAGAACAGTGAAAGAATTCAGACACCCAAATTATTGAAGTTCAAGTTTTCACTTTCTGAAGATGCTATCAGCTGTCTCACTTCTCCCAGTCTACTGAATATGTTCCACCTCTTATCCCGCAGACCTTTCACCAAACCCTAAATCAGAAGAATGGTGAAGGGAAAGAGTTATAAATTGCTTCACAACAAACTTCATTTCAGAATCAAAAAGCAACTGCACCATTTAGATATCTGTGACTTGTGAATTTTCAGTCTATAAGTTACAACTCTCTGTTTAACTTTGAGGACTCAATATTCAAAATTAATAATTACTTTTTACACAAATGTGTAAAGAATGTGTAAAAATAAAGTATCTTTAACTTTCATTTCATAAAAAAAAACATATTCTGTTCTAATATATGAATGTCAAAGTCATGAAAATTAATTTTTCTTTTTGCTATGTTAAAATGCACTGCTGTGTTCACATTTTAAGTGAAGATGACTATGGAAGCAAGTTTTTTCCTACACTCAAGATTCATGATATCAAAATGCTTACTGAATTGAGAGTTTCAGCTGGGTTTCCCACACACAATTTTCCACGGTGGAAACAACTGAGGCATAGGATTCTGTGCATCCACACATAACTTTGAAATATATTTCTATGAGTTTGGAGAATATGCCAAGTTTTCCAACAGCATTAATGTGGAAAGCAGGCCTGGCTAAAGAGCTCCTGAAATATGAGTGCCTTATATAAAACATCTGAAAATGACAGATGACAGATACCAAGGGATAAAGATCACAAACTTCCAAAGAAATTATAGCAATGATTGTGTCACTGATTGTCACTATTAGTCAATATTTACTATGATGGTTAATTTTATGTGTCAGCTTGACTGTCCATGGCATGCTCAGATTACACATTATTTCTGGATGTGTCTGTGAAGGCATTTCCAGATGAAATCAGCATTTGAATTGGTGGACTCAGTAAAGTAGGTTGTCCTCCCCAATGCGGGTGGGCATCATTCAATCCCTTGAGGACTTTTACAGAACAAAAAGTGGAGGAAGGAGGAAGTTGCCCCTTTTTCCTCCCTCACTGTCCAGCTGGAACATTTCATTTCTTCCTGTCCTCAGGAAAAGATGGTGGTGAATTACACCACCGACTTTTCCGCAGATGGCAATCATGGGACTCCTACTGGTCTGTTTTTCTGGAGAACCCTGACTAATACATTTACCTAACATTTACCTAATGGCAGCAGTGAACATAATATTCTGTGGTACACGGAGAATGTAGAGACTCTCCTCCCTAAAGAACGAAATTATCTCTCAGGAGAAAAACTTCTCAAATATGGCTTGTTCAACTGCTTATATAAAATTCACATCTACTCTCCCCTACATCTTATGTTATAAACAATAAAAAATGCATCTATAATCTAGTTGGAAAGAGAAATAGAGTTAGAAGATCTGGGTTCAAATTCCAGCTCTGTTGCTTACTACATGCAGCCTTGGCAGGGCTCAGTTCCTTCCTCTCTAAGAGTACATTAATAATGCCTACTCCATATATTATAATCAATGTGTATTATGTATAGTTAGGCATTTAGTTAAAGAAGTTTTTTGAAAAATTTCCTTTACTTTTCCGTATATTATAAACAGTAAACTCTTATCTTTTTCCTCTAGTTTCTACCTTACAATATTTGATATTTATGACATTCAAGGGTGACTGCTTTAATGGTTAGTGTTATGGGCCAAATACTTGTTCGCCCCCCCCCCAAATTCATATGTTGAAGCCCTAACCTCCAATGTAATGGTATTAAGAGGTGGGGTCTATGGGAGGTGATTAGGCTTAGATGAGGTCATGAGAATGGGGCCCCTATGACAAGGTTAGTGCCTTTATGAGAAGAAACCAAAGATATCTAACTCCACCTCCATCTCTCTCACTACCTCTCCCTCCCCTTCTTCCCCCTCACCTTCCTCACTCTTTCTTCTCACTCTGTCTCCCATGTGAGGACACAGAAAGAACTGGAAGCCAAGAAGAGGGTTCTCAGCAGGAACTGAATTGGCTGGCACCCGGATCATGGGAATTCATAGCCTCTACAACTGCAGGAAATAAATGTCCTTTGTTTAAGCCACCAGGTTATGGTATTTTGTTACAGCAACCCGAGCTGAATAAGACAAATAGCATTCACTCATTTGCATGTAAATGTTCTTGTATTAAATCCAATGAAATAAAACTTTTTTTATTGCTTTACAGATATCACCTGGTAAAAATTACTAATGGCCTCTGCACTTTTTTCGAAAGTGTTTTTATATTCTTTTGACCCATAAAAAACAACTTTGTGAGATATACAGGATATGGATTATTACCCCTATTTTACAAACAAAGAAACGAAGTACAGCCAGAAGTTCAGAGGTCACACCGGTGATAACAGGCTCTTTCTGATCTAATTCAGTTTTTGATAATTCCAGACTGCTCCCAGCCAAAACAATCTCATGGACCTGATTTTATGCCACTCATTTTGTGAATAACATCAGAAAAGTATTCGGTAGGATACTGGCTTAACCATGAGCATAATATTTTTCTCAGTATTAAAGAATAAAACCAAGTCTTACACACAAAGTTGCTTCATTCAAACCCCAATTGCAAGACACACACATGGCTTAAAGTTGGCTCTCAGGGGTGTTGTACCATAAACTGCTATAAACAGATTTGGACCCAGAGAATGTAGAAAGAAAAGCCAGAATGAAGTGTATAATAGTAGCTGTTACATTTTTAAATGTTGGAGCTATTTTAAAATCCTTTTGCTTTGACTGATTTTCTGTGCTTGTAAGTCTCTCTTCCCTCCCCAAAACCTACCTTATTTAAAGACTTTTCAATTAGTATGTGAAACCAAAGGGTAAGGGGCTTGAAAATGACACAAATCATCCCTAACTGAAATTATTCTAATATGTGCTGCCATTTCATTTCACAAAAACTGTTCTGCCCAAACGTGGATATGCTCAAGGATATGTTATCCAGAAGAATTATCCAGAATTCTATCCATAATGCATTATCCAAAGAAACAAATTGTACACTGTAAATAAAGAGCAGTTCTCGGGCTTCCCTGGTGGCACAGTGGTTGAGAGTCCACTTGCCGATGCAGGGGACACGGGTTCGTGCCCCGGTCTGGGAAGATCCCACATGCTGCGGAGCCACTGGGCCCATGAGCCATGGCCGCTGAGCCGGAGCCTGTGCTCAGCAGGAGAGGCCACAACAGTGAGAGGCCCGCGTACTGTAAAAAAACACAAAAAATCAAGCAAAAAAAAGAGCAGTTCTCTCACTGCAGAAAGTTCTAGTCAACAGTCATGCTCTAGAGGTCAGCAAACAACACCAGGGATTCACCTCCTGTTTTTCTAAATAAAGTTTTATTGGAACACAGCTGTGCCCATTCATTTACATATTGTCTATGGCTGCTTTAGTACTATAATTGCATAGTGGGTAGCTGCAACAGACACACCTTACAGTCTACAAACCTAAATTATTCACTAGCTGGCTCTCTAAGAAAAGGTTTGCTGATCTTGCTCTAAATCATAAACTCTGAACACAGGGGCATATCTGTCCCTGTTCACTGCCGTATGTAACCCAGCTTATATTTAATGAGTATCTAACATGTAGCACTGTCCTTGGCACTGAGGCAGCTGCCTTGAACAATACAGATAATGTCCCTATTCTCATGGTTTTCACAATCTGGTGAGAAGTTCAGGTAACACAACAAGGAAGTAAATAATAATATGTAAGGCAAGGCTGAATGTTAAAATGAGAATAAAACAGAAGGTACAGAACATGACTGAGAGGCAACTTCCATTTAGGTAGTCAGGACAGGCCTCTGGGAGAACCTAAGATCAGAACAATTAGAAAGACTCAACACTGCAAAGATGTGTGGCAAAAAAAAAAAAGACAAAAAGGGAATAGCAACACCAAAGCCTCAGAACAGAATGAATGTGATGACTCAATGTGTGAAAAGGAAGGCCCATGTGGCTGGAGAATACACAAGCAAAGCAGAAAAGGCAGATGAGGGGAATGAAGTAGGGAGGGCTAAGTATAGGAGTCTGAATTTTATTCTAAATATGATGGAAAGCCACCACAAGATTTTAAGCAGTGAGGAACGCGATCAATTTAAATTTTTAAAGATCATTCTAGTGCTTCTAAATGGAGACTAGGTCAGGGAAAAGCAAAAAATGTGTTAGACAAGTTAGGGAACTTCTGCAAATGTTCAAGTGAGAGATGGTGGTGGTTTGGCTTCGACTACAATGGCAGCAGTAGAGATGAAAGTGGAGAAATTCAAGATATGTTTTGAAGTGATATTCGACTGGCTTTTCTGATGGTTGTTGTAGACTGAGGAAATAAATGCCAGTAGTTGAAAACAAATTCTAGATTTTTAGCTTGAACAATTGGGACATAGTAGTGTGAATTACAGACATGATAGGGAAGTACAAATAAGAGCCATCACTTATTGAGTGCTATTATATATTAATATTCACTCTCCTTCACATTTAATTTTCCTAACTATCTTGAGGACTTAGGTACTATTGTTATTTTTCATTTCACAAATAGGAAACTGTAAAAATTCTGGGGTGGGATAGGGAGGGTGGGAGGGAGACACAAGAGGGAGGAGATATGGAGATATATGTATATGTATAGCTGATTCACTTTGTTATAAAGCAGAAACTAACACACCATTGTAAAGCAATTATGCTCCAATAAAGATGTTAAAAAAAAATTCTGACTGTTCAGTAAGAAACACATTTTACATCGCTGCCCAAAATGCACATATATATAAATGAAACAGAGAAAAAAGTTACACAAAGCAATCTTTACCCTTACCACTGTGCCAATATTTTCTGTTCTATTTCATTTTTTAAAATGTTGATTGTAACTGGCAGTTTAAACAACACTGATCCAAATCTTAGTAATTAACAGTACAACCATATAGTAGACTTTTTAAGAAATAAGTCTCATGACTCACTAGGACTACCAAACACTAAAAAGGCAAGATGAAACATAAAAGATCAATCTGTTGAGTATTGGGGATACAAAAAGATTGTGGTCCATGAGAGTGTAATGGCAATGATTCTGTGAGCTACAATTTGGAAATATTCTTTTATTATTATTATTTTCTATTGCTATGGAGGTCTGAAATCAAACAGATATGCCTACGAACATTTAAAACAGGCAGAGATGCACTTTTCTGGAAAAAAAATATTAAAAGCAAAATAAAATAATTCTTCAACCTCACTCTCGCCCTAAAGGGAGTAAAAAGCTGTAGAAAGACCAGACTGGCAAAATTTTAAAAGGAAAAGACTAGATTGGTAATGTGACAAATCATTACGTTTTATAATGAAGGACAGCATCTTAAGGACAATGGCTTAAGATACCCAGCAACCCTTCATTTGTTGGACAAGTACTTTGCGGTACTCGGGCCTCTCACTGTTGTGGCCTCTCCCATTGCAGAGCACAGGCTCCGGACGCGCAGGCTCAACGGCCATGGCTCACGGGCCCAGCCGCTCCGCGACACGTGGAATCTTCCCGGACCGGGGCACGAACCCATGTCCCCTGCATCGGCAGGCGGACTCTCAACCACTGCGCCACCAGGGAAGCCCAGGACAAATACTTCTTGATTGATCAAGCTACTCTCATGCTTTCTCGCTTAATTACCGTCAGTAAAAAAAGGATGAGATCTGTTCTGGAATACAAATACTTTACTTCCCCCAATTCCTTAAGTTTACAGGAATAAAAACTGCTTTAAAACCTATGTTAATTACTGAAAATTCATATAGCACTAACATAGTAAATTCTCTCCCTTCCTCCCTGCATCTCTGAAGGGGAAAAGCGACAAGGACAAACCGCAGCCTCCATACATCAAAGGCTTGAACCAGCACTACAGCCGATACAACATCAAGTTCACTGACACTCCTACATGTCTCCGCGACACGGTCAAGGTCCTTGGGAGCTCACACACACTTTTACTCTGCACCGATCTCACCACTCTTCCACTGACCTCTAGCCAACCCAGGATCCTGTTGGGAAGAGTCATGAAAGGCAGTAAGATCCGGACAATCAGGGGAGCCCTGCGTAGCCCCTTAAGGTTCCAATGATGCAAATGCAATGCCTCAAGACATTTCTTAAGGATGAGTTAGGTTATCCCTCTAATCCCAATTTTTCTCCACAGAAGCTGGAAGGGAACCACCAGGACACAGAGAAAAAAAGCCAAATATCAGGTTTTGGGGGAGGGGAGGAGCGAGGGCAGACACGGCTAAAAACACCCGAATCAATTCCTCCGAGAGCCAAGCAGCAGAGGCCGGCAGCTCGCGGCCACGTGCACTTGCTGAGGGAACCGTTCCAAAGAAACCTGACTCCATCGGAATCGGCACGCCGCTCGGCGACCGTGTTTATCCGAAAGGAACGCTACAAGTTGTTGCCCGCATCCCTCCTCCCAGCTTTGTCAGGGGCCACGCGCGCCGCCCGCACGCCCACACCGACACCCAACCCCTCTCCAGCCCCGCCAAGCCCCGAGGGCCAGGGGACAAGCGTAGGGTGAAGGCCCCTAAGCCGCAGCCCACCCGCCCCACCCAGCCCAATTCCAAGCCGAACCGGCCCTCCGCGTCCCCGGGCGTCGACCGGGAGTCGTTCTGTGGGGCGCAGGCACCTCTTCCCGGCCACCCCCAGCAAAATATCGCGGAGAGGCCGCGTCCAGGTGAGGGGCTGAGCCCCGCAGGCGCCGCAGCCCGGCCGCCTACCTTCCTCAGCGCGGTAGCCGCACACGGGCGAACGCCGCTGCCCTGACGACCTCAGAGCTGACCCCGTCAAGGGACGGTGAGCTCCCGGGGTACCTCAGGGAACCCCGGGGCTGGGCACCCAGAGGGGCCGGGAAGGGCGATGCCCCAAACCCGGGCCGCGCGCCCCGCCTGAGGGAGGGGGGGCGGGTCCCGCGGCGGATGGAGACGGGGAGGGAGGCTGCCGGGTCCGCTCCGAGAGCGACTGAGACTCTAGACGCGAAAAACCCGGGGGTGACGGGGTAACTTGGGAGACGGGAAGGCGAGAATGGCCTCAGACGAATGACGCGGGCCTCGAGCGTTAAATCCCTGCGGCGTTCGGCCCGCGCGGCGGCCCCGCTCGGCGTCCTCACCTTCTTGGTTCCGGGGGCGCCCGCGATCCGAGACACTCCTGTCAGGGAAGAGGAGCGCGCCGGCTGCCCCCCTAGAGTCTCCTGCTGAGGGGACATCGCTTCCATGAAGAGGACTTTCAAGCAAATCCCAGCCCAGGAGGAGGCTACGCGGGCATGTCCGTGGGACGTTGGCCGGACGGGCGAGGACGCGCGAGGCCGAGGCGGGCGCCGAGCTCAAGCAGCGAGCCGGGCTCCGAGTGCGAGCCGCGCGCCTCCCGTCGGGGCCATGTACAGCCGCCCGCGCTCGGCACCGCAGCTGCAGGCGATTGCGGCGGCGACCGCCCGTCAGCGCCGCGGCCGCCCCGCCTCGGGCCCGCCCCTCGGCGCCAGGCGCCCCGCGCTGGGCCCTCCCCAGGCCGCCCTCCTCCGGCCGCGGCCCTCCCCGCGCCGGTCCGGCCTGAGGCGCGCCCTTCTAGATATATATTAGGGCACGGGCGCCCGACCGACCTTCTCAGTCTGCGCCTCCGAGTGGGGCCAGCCCGAAGGAGCTCACCGGCCGGTGTCACGAACGCAGGCCTCTAGCGTGGATGCGCGCCTCTCCAGCTGCCCAGCCCACTCGCACGCGACCCCATCCCTTCCCGCGCCGCGCCCGTGGGGAAGGCGCCCCGTTAGCGCGTGGAGCGGCGCAGCTGTGGCGACCTCAGCCTGAACAGAGGAGTGGCAGCGATTCCTGCCTAGCTCTCGGCCGACCGCCGAGGGGTCCCCCGCCCCCGCCCCTTCCCCGCCCGGGAGGCCGGGGACGGAGTCGCACGTTGCAGAGGGCCGCGGCCGCGCACATGGGAAGCCCGCGGCGCCGCCTGACCTGTCGTGCGGTTCCGCACGTTAGCCTGCCCGCGGTGGCTCTGCAGCCGCCCGGCAGCAAGCCCTGCGCAATTTGCACCGGCGGTTTCTCTGCGAGCTGCAGAGACCCGGGCATTCCAGACGTGCAAGCGCAATTAAGGAAAATGCGGCAGAGAGAGGACTCTGAAATTTGGCTTAGCTATTGAGAAGGCTACAATATGTGGAAGTGTTTATCAGATATCTGCGCTGAGAGCATAACTTCCTGTCAGCCCAAATAGTGGCAAATTTTTTAAAGGCTAAAGAATAATCAGAGGGAGAGGATTTGGAGCCGACCTGGGCTGAGTTGAGTATTGCCTCACTTTGCAGGACTGGCTGACTGGGGCGGATGATTCGGTAGGTGGCATTCTTCCCTTGGAGTCAGGACTCCATAGGGCTGATTAGTGATGAAGGACACCGCTCTATGATACTAGCTTGTGGAAGAGGTTTGTTTGTTTTTCTGTAAGAAATAACAGATTGAGGCCCCTGCTGGGTTGGGCTGTTATCAGGTCAGGTTGTAGAAGAATAGGGTTCTGGCCAGCTCTGTTCCAAGCAGAAGTTGCTGTCCAAAACCTACCCACACAATACCACCACCACCAAACCCCGGAATTGTTTATTGTGGAAGTAGTGGGGAGAAAATATTCCAGCCCAATTTAAGCCTCGTCCATATCACATTGTTTAAAGTAGGCTTACACAGGCTTTGTAAATCATGCATGCACATATATATATATATAATTTTATAAATCATATACACACACACACACACGTTTTCAGGTTGACTCTCTGTGCTTAGATCCATGTCCAGAGACAGGAGTTTGCACTCACCCTAGAGTTTTTCATGAATTTTACACTGCAGAGGGCTTTGCAGCTCTTTTCATTCCTTGTTGAAATCATGCTATTGTGATTCCTATCATGAATGGATGATTTCAGTTCTCTTGCTCTGCTTCATTTTTTAATTTCAATAATTTTTTAAGAATATTTCATGTAATTTACTTATTATGATTAAGGTTTATTATCTTTGTCTTCCAGAGAGCAAGACTCCTTATTGTTGTTCATCCCAAGTGCCTAGACCAGTGTCTGGCACAATAAATATTTGTTGACTCAATGAATGAATGACACGCAAAAAGGATATGAGATAGATCCAGAAGGGCCAGGCTGGAGTTGGTTATTTCAGAGCCTCGTGTATTAACAGCTGTTTCTTTTTGAGATAAATACCTCGTGCTCCAAATCAAAGTATTACTTAGACTGCATATATGGAAAACCCACTTTCACTTCTTAATTTCTAAGCACTTTTATTTCAAAATCCGTTAGTTCTGATTTGCTTAGAAAACTGTCCTACCCCTCTCCTATAAGGAGTTTTGAGGGAGGTCTCACTTCCTAAATAAAACTGAGTTTGCTCAGATTAATATGATTACCAGTGTAATGATTTAAGAGCACAAATCAGATCACATCACTCCTCTGCTTAAAACCTTCTTTGGCTCCTTATGTCTATGGAATAAATTTCAAATGCTATAGTACAAATGTCAGTACAATCTGACACCCTTGCCATCACTTCTTTCTTTTCTCATTTCTTACCCCTTTTCACCTCTCACCCTTTTCTCCCTCTCATTGAACTATTTGCACTTCAAGAACTTGTATTGACCTCTCACATCTTCATGGCTTTGAACCTGCTGTTTCCATTGCCTGGGAAATTTTCCTTCTATATTTTCCAACCTACTGCTTTATACTTACTTATCTAGTGCAGGGTGCATAGTAAATACCCAATAAATATTTGTTGAGGAAATAAATCTTCAACAGTTACGTTAATAATTAAATCAGGGAAATCTTCCTGACTTTATTACTCTTTACCTAGCTACCTCCACACACCAATCACACACAAAGGGTTAAGTGCACCTTCTGTAGTAGTAACAGATAACATTTATTGAGTGCTTACTTGTTTATTGAGTGCTTACTTCATATCAGACACTATTCTAAGCATTTTACACATACTAATTTACTTAAATCTTCATAATAATCTTGCAGGGTAGATTTCCTCACACTTTACTTTCCAAATTGGAAAACCAAGCCACAGAGATGTTAAATAACTTGTTAAACAGCTGTTAAGAAGTGAAGCCAAGCTTGGAACCTGGGGAGTCTGCTCCAGAACCAGTGCTCTTAACCACTTGGATGTACTGTCTCTCCTGTGTGTGGTTTCTTCTCTTTATAGCATGTATTACACTATACTATTATTATCTGTTTTACCTGCCTGTAAGCTACTTGAAATTGAAGGTTATATTTATTTGTCTTCTTTGTGCCAGGCACAGAAGTATGCTTTCAATGATTTTTTTTTCAATGACTTACCTTTGAAGGAATGAATGAATAAAGTATTAGAAACAACCATCTTCATTTTGCTGCACAGTAATAAGGAAGATGCTCTGATAGCGAAGAAACAGTCCTAGGCTAGTCCTGTCATCCCTTAGATAGTAAAAACTATTTTCCCTTCACTGGGAATGTTATGTTGTAGAAAAGGGTGATGCCAAAAAACAAAAGTGATGACAAGGCAGTTGAAGGAGTGTGATGACCATGTCTGACACAAGCAGGATATATCCAGAAGATTTTGAAACAAACCATTAAGCAAAGTACTAAGAATAGCAACATTTAACAGCTGGGAAATACCAATAGCAGACCTTTAACAGGAACCAATCTAAGAATGAATCCAAAATGTTTTGCCAACCATTAGATTGAATAACAGTGAATAAGGTTAGCTGTAAAGTGAGATGTCTATGCAAGGTGTTCATTCAGTGTATATTTATTGTGCACCTGCTATGTGCCAGACACCGTGCCAGGCGCTTGGAATATGGTTGAGTCCACAGGTATAGTCCTTGCAAGCCCCAAAATGCACACAAGAATCATTGGCAGTGCTATCCAAATATCCTAGAGCCAAGCTGCAAACAGATAGCCCACAGAGTGAATTCAGGCATGTTTTTCGACGTATACACTCTTTTTTTTCAAACTTGTTGCCAACCTTTAAAATCAAGATAGTTTACATAAAAATCTCTGTCGTCTTGAAAAAAATCAGAAAATATTGTCAACACTCAGCTCAGTTTCTGCAAGGCAACAATCAGCTAAAACTGAGTTGTAGCTGTTATTACATTTCATGCTCACAACAACCCTATGATTGTCCTCTCACCACTGTCCCTAATGCTGGGGAACCACTAATAGGTAAGGCAATGGAAAATGAAAAACTGGCAAGAGAGGGAGAGAATAGGGCAGAGTAAAATGAGAAACACCGTTTGTGTGTGTGTGTGTGTGTGTGTGTGTGTGTGTGTGTTTAAAGCCAAAGTAATAAGAGGTTTTCAACAAGAGAGAAGATTGACAGTGTCTAATGTTGTAAGAGATCAAGCCCTCTCCGAGGTAACTAGGAGCCTTGATAGAAGAGAGCTTTTGACTTTACTTAATTATCAAGATCAGATGTGGGGCTTTCTTTATCATCCTTGTTTAGAATCTCAGAAGGGGCTGTTTCCTTACAGAACATAATCCCAGTTCTAAGAGTGGAAGCTTATGAAGTGGAAGACGTGGGAGTTAGGGAAGGGAGGAAGGAAGAGATAGAGGATGTTAGGAGTTCAGGCTAGAAAAAGAGCTAGGGACCAGACCGTGAAGGACCTTAGATTCTATGGTAAATATTTGGTTATTTCCTAGGGAAAGTGGTAGAAAGGGAACTGGCATCTGTTGAATGCCTGCCATGTGTTAGGTATACCTTACATACATTATCTCATTTAACCTTGACCATCACCAAAGATGTGGGTATTATTATACTCACTTTAAATATGAAGATGAGGCTCAGAGAATTGTTAAGCAATTTTCTGAAGTCACACAACCAAAAAGTGATGGAGTCAGGATTTGAACCCAGGTCTGATTGAATCCAAAGGCCATATGCTTATGATGTGAACAGTATTATAATATTATTAACAATAAATACCATTCATTGAGAGTTAGCTTTGTAGAAATATGGATTAGGTAGCCAAACACTTTGCTAAGCGTTTTATGCACTATCAAAATATTTGAAACAAAACTAAGGGCTTTATGCCCACCCTACAAATGAAGAGCCTGATACTCAGAGATATCAAGCTACTTGTCAAAGATTATATAGCTATTGAGTCCAAGAGCCAGAATCAAACCCAGGGCCCCCAAACCTATGTTCTTAACTGCTACACTTAATGGTATTGTCTTAGTTTTTTTCCTTATGAATGAAGAGCATCATACATTGTGTTGCATCCATTTCATGTGAGATAAAACTAGATATGACCCTAAACCCTTCTGCTTAGTCCATGGTAAGCTTGCTTGCTGGTCAGAGGCTTAACTTAATCATTTAAAAAAATGTATTTTACAAAGCAACTTGATATTTTAATAAATAGCAAAAAAAAGGAAGAAAAAGGTGTTTTCCATCGAAGTTTAGGTTGCTCTGTAAGCCAGGCTAAGTCTACCACATGCCTCGTGCTCCTGCCTGTCCTTCAAAGGTAAGCACAATCTGTGACACTTCTCTCCCCCACAAATCACTTTGGGTTTAAAATTTTTTTTCTCTTTGTTTTTCCTAGGCATTTCAATTGACTGAATGTTTTTTAGCTCTGTCTACATGTTTATGTTATAATCCTCTCCAGAGATTTGTGGAAACTAGCTCTTTTAATTATACTCCTGTTTCTCTGCTAGATCTGCTGCACAGTTGATTATTATCTTGCTGATACGGTAGAGTTAGGGAGCTCAGTAGATTCAGGAATCTGTGCAAGATTGCTCGACTAATAAGTGGTGGAACAGCATTCTAGTCCACTTGTTACTCTCAAAACTGTGAGACTTAAATTCTTAACCTTAAATCCTATTTAAATTATAAATGAAAATCACCTGTTGCATACTTGCAATATAAAATAACAGAAAATGGTACTGGTAATTAAACAAAAATATGGCTTATTTTTTAATAGTGCTTATGTCAAATAAAAAGAACTTAGAGATGAACATTCTGAAAGAATTTTTACTTTAAAGCATATTTTTCAAAGCATCTTATGTGCAACACTAGTCCCTTAAGATGCTTTTAGGGAAAAAAGCGTTCCATAGTGAAGGGTTTCATTGGAAATACTGCTAACGTGTATTAGCACTTACTACAGTCCCTTGCCCCCAACTTTTTTTTTCTTCACTGCCAGCTTTTGGAGAAGGGAATCCATATGAACTGCCTCCACTTTTTCATTGCCTTCCTTGTAAATATGAGATACCTTCCATGATTTCCCAAAGATCAAATGCAAATAGCTTCTATAATCAATTCAAGGATAACTCTTTGTAGCATATGATCGGCCACTCTTCTCTTGGCAGCTATGACACTGTACTTCTCATTCATTCATTTCACAAATCTATATCAATTACCCAGTTGTGCTTGCTACCATCTTAAGCACTGATGGTACAAAATGAACAATTTAGACATGCTTTCTACTCTCCTGAAGCTTACATTCCAGTTGCTCTCCTATTCCTCTGAATTCTCTAAGTCACCTTCACTGGATCCTCTTTTCCTACTCATATGTTTAATATATGCATCTCCCAAGCCCCTACCATTTCTCTTTTTCCAACATATACTTGCACATGCAGTCTCTCTTACTCTTTCTCTCCCCGCCTGCCCCCCCGTTGAAGTGTCATGACTTTTGATCCCACAAATGACTTTTGATCCCACAAATGTTTGTCAAATAAGTGAATTTATGATTTTCCTAATACTGGATATAATTATAGCACTTATACTGTTATTTTTATTCAAAATATAGATTGTTATATTACCCACAAATGGAATGAGGAGGAGGTTTTTTGCCCCCATGATAAATAGTTCTGTGTTGAGTGAGGGAAAGGCAGAAGTGGATTTCAGAGGACTGTATCATATATAGGAAAAAGACAATGTAAGCAATTAGCAAATAGTTATTGAGAACTATTCAATTTCCTGTTAAGAAGTTATTAGGAAGATGGCAGGTTAAAATTTTACCATAGAACTTCTCTCCCAAAGCATATCACAAAATGAGCAAAAAGGGTGTTTAAAAAAATTACCAACTGTCACCAAAGAAGGAAAAGAGCATAACCTAAGCTTGTGGTTCTTAAGCTTGGGTCTCAAGCATTGAAACCACCTTGGGAGCTTTTGATAATTGTATTTGGATTTCGTATCCAAAGAGTCTAATTTAACTGGTCTGGGGTGCAGCCTGAATGTCAGAATTTTTTAAAACTCCATAGCTGCCTCCAAGGTTAGAAAACACTGACCTAAGTAAAACATTTCAAAACCTCGTTGTTGAGGGGGTGAAAAAGATTCTGGAGAGTAGTAAAAAAGAGTAGTAGGGCTGTATTTCTTACCTCACTACAAATCCTAGAGGATGAACTTCTAAACTGGCCAAATAGAACTCTCCCTAGTATCACTAAATCTAGAAAGAAACAAAATGGGTAAGTATCCTTATTTTTTCTCCCTTCCTTCTGACCATTGATTAACAAGAACTATTGCTGGAGAGAAACAGGTGATAATACCTCTTCCTTATGGGCAGAGAGGCTCCATAACTGCAGTTCAAGAAATGATCTAAGCTTAAAGGTTTTCCCTTACTGGAATGGCCTCCACCCCAACTAGAAGCAGAGAATCCTAATACAGAATATATAACAAAATCTCAAAAGAGATAAGAGAATGAACAAGATGAAACAAATGGCTTGACAACAATGCAAAAATACTACAGCACAACATGAAATCATGAATTAGATGCAAAAGATAGAGTCCAACCTAAATAAAATATAAAGTAAAGGAACAGAAAATTCATAAATTCTGCATTCTATAGAACAACTTAATATGAACCCATATTCAATGAACAAGAGCTCAAAGATGAAAAGAGAGGTTGCGTGCCTAAGAAAATAAAATGACCAAAACCAATGTCATTACAGAAAAATTAAATAAATTTGGCACAAAAATTTAATTTTAAGATCAAAAGAGCACACTCTGTTCTTGGTAAATTTAAAATAAAATGCTTAACACAAGGATATATTCTTATTAAAGTACTCAACTTCAAGTTTCCACTATCATGCAAGTTCCATGAAGGCATGATGTTTTGTTCACTCTTATAATACCAGTGCTTGGAACCCAGTCTGGGAAGTTGTAGGTGCCCAGTAAATATTTGTTGAATGAATGAAAGGATGAAGAAAAATTTCTTCACTTATTCAGGAATAAAAAGCAAATTATTGAATTTCTGGTTTTGCTTATAAGGCGCTTAGGAGTCACCACTAGCTCCTAACAAGTAAAAAGCTGAATGGACTGAAAAGTAAATCACCCTTCTTAGATCCATAAGAAGGGAGGACACAAGGCAAATGGCTGCCCCCAAGATTGAGAGGCAGGCAGGCAAATACAGGCAGGGAGCCACAGCTTACTGGAGCAAAGACTCACAAGCAGAAACTTGCCACTGGAACCAGTGCCAGTGTAGGAAAACCTGAACTGTAATTGATTAATTGCTGGAGGCTCAATGTGGATAACTCTGAAAATTAAAAACTCTAGGGATCTCAGACATAGGAGGTGTCCCACATATTGTGATATTTACTTCCAGGAGCTCAATCAGGTTCCCATACTAAGTATTGGAGTGAAATCCCTGAGGGTTTCCACCAGGGAGAAGGGAAAAGGAATCATTTTGAAATATGCCAGAGCATTCTGTTCTTCTTAATAAGGCCTGCCCTCAGGGAAAACTAGTTAACCAGAGCCTAGCCTCCTGGAGTATTATCACAGCTTAAGTGACCTGGGAAAGGAAATACGCAATTCCAGCCAACTCTAGCCATCCTATTCTACGTAAGTTGGGAGAAAAAAAAAAAAAACCTGAGGAATGCTTGTGCAGTTCACAGTCCAGAAGGATAGGCTCACCAAAACAGTAAGACCTGATCATAGGACTATAGGACACTTCCCCTCCCACACACCTCACCATCACATTACTAAAGGCCTACTTACAGCAGTTCCTTTTACCCAGTACACCATATCTGGCTATCAAGATAAAGTTACCAGGCATAACAAAAGGCAAAAAACCCAACTGGAAGAGCCAGAGCAAGCATCAGATCCAGACAAGGCAGGGATGTTTGAATTATCAGACCAGGAACTTGAAACAACTATGACTAATATAGTAAGGGCTCTAATGGTAAAGTAGACAGCATGTAAGAACAGATGGGCAATGTAAGCAGAGAGGTAGGTAATCCCAGAAAGAACCAAAAAGAAATGCTAGAGATAAAGAAAACCCACCATAACAGCTCATAAGTAGGTTGGATAATGCTGGGGAAAAACCCTCTACACTAGGTTATATATCAATAGAATCCTTAAAAACTGAAAAGGAAGGAAAACAAAGGCTGAAAAAAAAAGAACAGAATATCCAAGGACTGTGGGACAACTACAAAAGGTGTAACAAACACATAATGGGAGTACCAGAAGGAGAAGAATAGAAGAAATATTTGAAACAATAATAACTGAAATTTCCCCAAATTAATGTCAGACACCAAACCAGGAATCCAAGAAGCTTGAGAAGACCAAGCAGAATAAATGCCAACAAATGACACCTACACGTATTATTTTCAAATTATAGAAAAAGAATGATGAAGAAAAAAATCCTGGAAGAAGCCAGAGGAAGAAAACTTACTTATAGACGAGCAAAGAGAACAATTACGTCTGACTTCTCAGAAACTATGCTAATAAGAGAGTGGAGGGAAATATTTAAAGTGTTGAGAGAGAAAAAAAGCCGACAACCTAGAATCCTGTACCCTGAAAAACATTATCATTCAAAAGTAAAGGAGAAATAAAAACTTTCTCAGAGAAACAAAAATTGAGGGAATGTGTTGCCAGTAGACCTGCCATGTATGAAAAGTTAAAAGAAGTTCTTTAGAGACAGGGAAAATAATATAGATCAGAAATTCAGTTCTACATTTTAAAAAAGAAAGAACATCAAAGAAGGAATAAGTGAAGATAAAATAAAAACTTTTTTCTTATTCTTTATTGGTCTAACAGATAACAGTTTATTAAAAATAATAATAGCAATAATGTATTTGGTTATGTATGCTTATGAATATGTCATACATATGCTTATGTATGCTTATATATAAGATAAATAAATGATAGGAGAAAGAAATTAAGAATATTTTGTTACTATAAGGTACTCACTACCTGTGAAGTGGTGTAGTGTTATTTGAATGTGGATTTGGCTTAGTTATAAAAGTATATTGCAAATTCTAGGGCAAGCACTAAGAATAGTTTTTAAAAAAGTATAACTGATGTGCTAAGAGGAGAAAATGTGAACATAAAAAATGGTCAATTAAAACTACAAGAGGCAGAAAAAGAATGGAAGATAAAAATAGGAACAAAGAATAAGGGCAACATATGCAACACAGTAACAATGATGGTAGAGATTAATCCAACTATATCAGCAATCACTTTGGATGTCAGTGGTCTAAATGCACCAATTAAAAAACAGATTTTCAGAATGGATCAAAAAACATGACCCAACTATACATTATTTGCAAGAAACCTACTTTAAATATAAAGATACATATAGATTAAAAGTAAAGGGATGGAGAAAAATATACCATGCTAACACTAATCAAAATAAAGTAGGAGTAGCTATATTAATTTCAGACAGAGCAGACTTCAAAGTAAGGACAGTTATTGTGGATAAAGAGGGCATTACATACGATAAAAGACTCAATTCCCCAAGAAGACGTTACAATTATTAACATGTAAGTGCCGAACAACAGAGTGTCAGACTATGTGAGGCAAAACCTGCAAGGAGAAACAGATGAATTCATTATTCATAGTTAGAGACTTCAATACTCCTCTCTCCCTTTCTGTCTCAGAAAGGGATAGATCCAGCATGCAGAAAATCAGTATGGACATAGATGACCTCAACTGGATATAATTTTCTTCTATAGACTACTTTAGCCAACAACAGCACATTACACATTTTTCTCAAGCTCACATGGAATAATCACCAAGACAGACCACATTCTTGGCTATAAAACACACCTTAACAAACTAAGAATAGACAGGGAATTTCTTCATTTGATAAAGACTATCTATAAAAAACCTTCAGCTAACTTCATACTTAGTGATGAGAAACCCAAAGCTTTTCCACTAAGATCAGTTATAAGGCACCTTTTGTCCCTTCTCACCACTCCTTTTCAACATCATACTGGAATTTCTTGCTAATTCAATAAGGCAAGAAAAGGAAATTAAAAGTATACAGATTGGGAAGGAAGACAGAAAATTGTCTTATTTGCAGATGACCTAATCATCTATGTAGAACATCAAAAGAATCAGTAAAATAACTCCTTGACCTAATAAGTGACATAGCAAGGTTGCAGAATACAAAGTTAATATACAAAAGTCAGTTGCTTTCCTATGTACCAATAATGAACAAGTGGAATTTGAAATTAAAAACAGAATAACATTTACATTAGCAACCCACAAATGAAATACTTAGGTATAAATCTAACAAAATATATGCAAGATCCATATGAGGAAAACTGTAAAACTTTGATGAATGATATTAAAAAAGAACTAAATAAATGGAAGGATTTCCATGATCATGGATAGGAAGACAATATTGTTAAGATATAAATTATCCCCCAGCTTGATCTATGGATTCAATGTAATACCAATCAAAATCCCAGCAATTTATTTTATAGATATCAATAAACTTATAAAGTTTATATGGAGAGGCTAAAACCCAGAATAGCCAACACAATATTTGAAGAAGAACAAAGTTGGAGGACTGATGCTACTCGACTTCAGGACTTACCGTGAAAATATAGTAATTAAGACAGTGTGGTATTGGTGAAAGAATATACAAGTAGATCAGTGAAACAGAATAGAGAGCCCAGAAATAGGCCCCCCATAAATATAGCTAAATTGTCTTTGGAAAAGGGGCAAAGACATATGGTGGAGCAAAGTTAGTCTCTTCAACAAATGGTACTGGAACAACTGAACATCCATATGCAAAAAACCAAAAAGAAACCTAAACACAGACCTTACACCTTTCACAAATATTAGCTCAAAGTGGATTATAGACCTAAATGTAAAATGCAAAACTATAAGGAGAAAACCTAGGTGGTGATGTCTTTTTAGATACAACACCAAAGGCATAATTGATAAAAGAAATAATTAATAAATTAAAAACTTCTGCAGTGCAAAAAACAGTATCAAGAGAATTAGAAAAACAAGCCACAGATTGGTAGAAAATATTCACAAAAGACACATCTGATAAAGAAATGTCATCCAAAATAAAGAAAACTCAAAACTCAACAATAAGAAAACAGACAACCTGATTGAAAATTGGGCCAAAGCACTTAATAGACACCTCACTAAGGAAGATATACAGATGGCAAATAAGCATAAGAAAAGCATAAGAAAAGATGCTCCACGTGATATGTCATCAGTGAAATATAAATTAAAACAACAACAGCGAGATACCACTACACACCTATTAGAATGGCCAAAATCCAGAACAGTGACAACACCAAATGCTGGTGAGGCTGTGCAACAACAGCAACTCTCATTCATTGCTAGTGGTACATCCACTTTGGAAGACAGTTTGGCTGTTTCTTACAAAACTAAACATACTTTTACCATATGATCCAGTAATTGCGCTCTTTGGTATTTACCCAAAGGAGTTGAAAACTTATGTCCACACAAAAACCTGTACATTGATGTTTACAGCAGCTTTATTCATAATTGCCAAACCTTGGAAGCAACCAGGATGTCCTTCAGTAGGTGAATGGATAACTAAACTGTAGTATATCAGACAATGGAATAGCATTCAGTACTAAAAAGAAATGAGCTATCAAGCCATGAAAAGACATGGAGGAACTTAAATGCATATTACTACATGAAAGAAGCCACACTGAGAAGGCTACATACCGTATGATACCAACTATATGACATTCTGGAAAAGGCAAAACTATGGAGACAATAGAAAGATCAGTGATTGCCAGTGGTGGGGGAGGAGAGGAGATGAATAGGCAAAGCACAGAGGACTTTCAGGGCAGTGAAAATACTCTGTGTGATATTATAAAGATGAATATATGTCATTATACATTTGTCCAAGCTTTTTAAATGTACAACACCAAGAGTGAACCCTTAAGTAACTATGGATTTTGTGTGATTACAATTGTCAATGTAGGTTCATCCTTGGTAAAAAAAAATGTACCATTCTGGTGAGTGATGTTGATAAAAGGGGAGGCTATACATTTATTGGGGCAGAGGGTATATGGGAAATCTGTATACCTTCCTCTCAGTTTTATTGCAAACCTAAAACTGCTCCAAAAAGTCATCTTAATAAAAAGCAAATTACCTACAAGGGGAAAGGGTTGATTGAGGCTGGCTTCATACTTCTCCACAGAGCGTCAAGAACTGTATCTAGCCAAAATGGCATTATGATATAAAGGCAGCAAACAGACATTCTCAAACAGTTTGGAGAACACAGCATTACTGAAAGAATATTTTGACATAAATCTAGCCATTTAAGAAATGAATCAAAATAAAGAATTCAGGAATATAGAAATTATAGTAAAAGACTGGTGGGTAAGCACTGAGTCAATTTAAGTATAAAACCAATATAAATTAATTATGGGGTATGGAAACAGGACAAGAAATGAGCATGGTTAAATATTGACAATGGAAAGATAAAAAAATGAAAGTTTTTTCAGAGATCAAAGGAAGAGACTAGGAAAGAAGACCATTAACATCTTTTAAAGCATGGCATCAATGAATATTAACTAAAATTGATAATTATATGTTTTTAAAAAATGACAGGTCATTAATATTTTATAGTCTCTCTTTGTCTCCCTCAATCCCTACAATTCCTTCAATTTATTTAAATGTTTTTAAAATAAACTTCAAGGGAAATAGAATTTAATATTTTTCTATCCATCCATCCATCCATCCATAAACACATTCATGAATACATCCAGCTATCTTTAGTAGGAAACACCTTGAATTATTTTCTTCTAATATTAATAACAGTAATTTATGCATAGTGTGGTTTAAAGTGATTTTAAAACTTTAGTTTTCTGGAGTTCTTGATCCTTTTTAATTAGCACGTATTATTTTTACAAAAACAATAGAGCAACTTTTGTTTAAAACAAAAAATATTTAGAAGCTAATTTGCTAAGATGTTAACAGTAATTAATTCTGGGTGCAGGAATCTTTTCATTTTTTTCTTTTACTATATATATATATTTTGTTTCTAAAAAGCATAAACAACATATTTTTAAAATAAAACATCTTTAGAAATTTGTTTAATCAACAGAACATTGGCAAACAGGAACATTTACTAAGTTTCACTTTCAGAATGAAATTTAAGATGAATTTTTCCCTAGATTTCTAAATTTTAATAGTGGGGAGTTTGATAGAAGTTATTAGAATGTTTAATAAGAATAATTGCAAGAAAGAAAGTTACATTTGGGAACTAAAGGGAAGGGAAAAAGAGAATGATCATTTCATGAATGTGTACTATATGCTTGGTACTGGACTAAGTCCTTTATACATGATCTCATTCAGTCTTTACAATAAACCTATGAGAAATGCACTATTATTATACCTGTTTTTAAAAATGAGGAGTTTGAGGTCCTACAACATTAAATCACTTGCCAGGATTGTGTGAGCCAGGAATCTAACCCAGGTGTATAACTTCAAAACCCTTTATATTCATTCTTTCATTTAATTATAATGATTCTGTGGATGATGTTTTCCCCTCAGATAAGAAAACTGAAGTATTAAAAGGTGAAATAATTTTCCCAACTTATGATAGGGCTGGGATTCAATTCAGACCTATACGATTCCATCAATCATGGACTTTCCAGTGGATCAACCTTTAATATTGTGTGTGTGTGTGTGTGTGTGTGTGTTTAATAATAATTTGATTTGATTTCCATCCATTCTCCTCCCCTATTCACCTTTTCTTGGAAAACATGCTATACAGAAAGAGATAGCATGATTGATTCCTAAGGCTTTCACTTAACAACCCTATTTTATGATCTAGTAAACATGCCCTAGTCAATTTTCATTCAAGATCAGAATTGAACTTTGTGACAAGAGAGCTTTGGTTCTAGGTGTGCTTCAGAAATGAAAGAAATTGGAGAAGGGCAGAGAGTGGTGATATTCTCACAAGATAACTAAACACTGCTATTCTACTTACTTCCTTAGCAATTTTTCCTGTGGAAAACAAAACAAACCTAATAAGCTCTGATTTCTCTGCCTGTTCAGATACCTCTTTATTTGTCCTTTCTTTTGTTTTTGAGAAAAATATATATATTTTAAGATTTAGAATAAAAGATTTCCAGTTACTGGCCAGATCAAGAGATATTTTATAGTATGATTCTATGAAGCAATAGCCAAATCCTTGTGTTTGTGAATTAGAAAATAGAAAACTTTGGAGGAGTGATTACTTTGGGACTGGTTATATGTACAGAAGTATATAATACAGACAGTCAAATTGCTTCAGGGATGAGCAAATCAATGAATGTAGATTTTATTTTTGTATAAGAGACCAACATATCAGTTACGACTATGCTCTGATTTTATTTTACTGTTATGAACCCACATTCTGAGGTAATGGGCCATGGAAAGAAATTCCCACCATGATTTGAACTGAGTCTTTAGTTTCTTGGAGGGCATAATATGCCCTGTGAGAATTTTAAAGTCATAGATGAAAAAAATTCTTAGATGCTCTTCTGAAATTTTAAAAACAAGACTTTTTTTAAAAAAAGTTCTTCTTCAGGCAAATAGTTAATTTTAGATTACATTACTAATGGACCCGAGTGTAGCTAATCCCAAACCACAATGAGCCAAAAAGAATGTATTCATTTTGTTTGGAAATACTAGTAGAGGTTTTTTGGTGGTCGGTGTTAATTGTACCATATTTAGGCTAATGTTAAAATTGATTTGATTACCTAGAATAGTAAATGTTGACTGGTTGATTCAGGGAGAAAACTGGTCTGGGATTATAGCTTTTCAACTATTTGTTGTTCCTGTCTGGGATTATAACTTCGCAACTATTTGTTGTTCCTGGGTAAGGATCACTTAAATAGCAATCAACCTTGAATCTGTCCACTTCATTCTTTTTATACCTGGGTTGGGATAGCAAAACCATTTTATGAAATGGCCATTTGAAGGAAGATTTTATAGCTGATTTTAAGTATGAATCCTAAAAACTGTTTGAAAACAATCAAGAAGACCTGCAATGTTTATTCCAGGGAAGAACAAATAACTAGTGCATACAAATAATTTTAAATCTCCACAAGCATATTTACATTATTTTTTGTAGTCATTGTATGTTCCTGGCATTCTCATGTACATTATTGATACCCAATAACTTGACCACCTAGCATTTTATTTAAACTGAAAGCTTATTTATCCTTAAAAATAGAAATTAAAAAGACATCTAAGATGGGTGAAGGTCATCAAATGTACAAAGTTCTAGTTATAAAATAAATAAGTCCAGGGGATGTAATGTACAACATGGCGACTATAGTTAATAGTACTGTAATGTATATTTAAAAGTTGCTAAGAGATTAGATCTTAAATATCTCATCATAAGAAAAAAACTGTAACTGTGTGTGGTGATGGATGTTAACTGAACTTACTGTGGTGATCATTTTGCAGTATACACATATATCGAATCATGTTGTACACCTGAAAGTAATATAATATTATATGTCAATTATATCTCAATTAAAATAAACAGATATTAACTATATCTCAATTTTAAAAGTTTATGAATTTGCTGCTGGTACTTTCCTTTAAGAACCATTAGCACAAAGCATGGAATTAAGCAGAGAAACTCCACTTGGAATCAAGGATCTAAGTTTGCTTCCTGGCTCTACTTCCCAACTGAGTAAACACAGGCAAATTACTTAACTGCTCTGCACTTCAATTCAGATATATTTAACACTTACCTCAAGGGTTTGCTGGCTTGGCATATATGAGATGTAGGTAAAACCATGTTGAATAATGTAAAGCACGACACAGGTGGTATTTACTGTTATCTTCGGTTTAATACAGACATGAATTCCCCTGAACCTTAGCTCTAGGGTGGGAGCCTCAAGTTAATTTTGCAGTTTCTTGACTAAGTCTTGTGATAGGCACGGGCTATGGTCTGAGAGGAGAGGGTGGGGTGGGAAGGAGAGAAATGATCTTTTCATCTTTCCTAAGCCATGAAAAAAGGCCTTACAAAATAAGAGAGTATGCAAATAAGAGTGAAACAATGGGAATTCACTCTCCTGTAAATTAAACTTGAGAGGACTTTTCTCTCTTCTGTGAGCTAATCATTAAGACACTGAAAGCTTTGTCCATAGTTCCAGTGATAAAATACTTCAATGTTAAATTACTGAATGACACCATAACTCAAAGAACAGAGCGGGAATAGGAGAGCAATGAGAAAAGAAAATGCTTATGTTGACATATAGCAATCCTTTAGTAATCAGCAAGGAATGGAATGAAATAAAGTATACATGAATGTTTAATGGGGTTTTAGCAAATTAAATTTTGCAGAAATATGCTTAAACATGTGGCATTGCTAAGGGCTAGCCCCATCAGGTCAGGTGAGACAGTCTTTTGTTTGCATACCCTGCATGGCAAGGAAGACAGAGAAATACACATTCATTTTCAAGGAACGTAGGATGTGTGAGTTAGAGCAGTAATATATCTTCTGCTAAGTCTTTTGGTTAGGAACATTAGGCACCATCTACACTGAATCCCTGGACAAGGTCAGAAAATAATGCTTTCTAGAAAGAAAAGACCAAGTGAAGAAAGCTTCATTGTATCACAGAATGTGTTGCTATAGGCATACTGTTGCTCTGTAGGGAGATATTAAGAGGGGACAAGATAAAATTACAGCAGATACTGCACTTTTTTGTTATCTTGACAAGAACAGCAGCAGGACTTAGCTTAACCAAATGTTAACACTCTTCCCAAATGCTAATGAAATACAAGTAGAAAAATTGGGGGGATTCCCAATTTAAGTATTTTATTGGCTGGTGCTTTACACATGTATCATGTGTCTTGTTTACACAGGCACCAACAAAGAATTGGAGACACATGTCCCCCCACCTACACAATCACATTCCCTGAATTGTCATAGTCATCTTGCTGTCCTTCAAGTATCCAGATCTATGTTTAGGAAAGAAGGACTGGGGGGTGGAGAGAGAGAGGAGGAAAAGAGGAATGGGGAGGGAGGAAGGGAAGGAGAAAGAAAAGGAGGGAAGGAGAGGAAAAGAAGGAAAGGAAAGGAAAAAGAAAAGAAAAGATATTGTGTGCAAACAAGCATTAGTTTGCCAAATCTCTAAGAAGTATGTGAAGGACTGACCTATGATTGGAAGGTAGAAAAAGATTAGGCCTAACTGCATTCATCAGAAATAGCCTACGTGGAGAAGAAACACACCCAAGAGCTTTACATCCTCCTCTGCAGTACACTGCAAATTGATTAGAATATCCTTCCTAACTACTGCTGCTGCCTTGCCTAAGGAAGGAAATCTATTGCAGATGAATAGTTTAGTGACTTAAAAGATAATGTGAGAGAGGAGCTCTGCATAATTAAATTTTAAAAAACAGTGTTTTCTCAAACCAGGAAAGTAATTTATAGCAGGATAGGCTGACTTGATCAAGTTTTCTTATAGAGTCTTTTTCTCATAGACTGATATGGTTTGTATGCCTCTGATAGTTCTCTGCAAAACTTCTCTGCAAAATAAAGACATTCTACTTTGACTTCAGGGAAATATTTTTATGTATCTCTCCATTGAAGATACAGTCTCGTATGTCAAAGATTTTCCTATTTATTTTATGAATCTCTCCACCTCGTAGATACAATTATATTCCATCCCGTTTTATTTTTTGAAAGAAAAAATGTTATAAAGATTGATATTTCTTAAAGCGTTCCTGCCGGAGGAATTCCATACCTCAAGTCTGGAGGTAGGAACAATGAAGAGGAGAAACCTCTAGCATTGTACTGTCCTTCCAGTTGTGGTCTAGTGAAGTTCACTCTCATCACTTACAGGCTGTTAAAAGAACAAAATTCAACAGAGTAAATTTGAAGATCTACTTGGCTTTATTCAACTATTCATGAACCAGGCAGCATCCCATCTAGCAACTAGCAGGGCACTCTGAGGAAGGCGCTATAAGAAGGAAGGCTTTTACAGAAAGGAGGATGGGCCAAGGAAGACTTAGCAAAAGAAAAGAAAGGGTTATTTGGGGGTCAGGTCATCTTCTTTTGTGGGGGAAGGGAACAAGTGTTTTATCATGCAGTTTACCTAGTGTGGAGCAGGAAGTTTCAGGTCGATAGTTTTAAAGGTCACATTTCTGGGAAGGGTTGAAACTGCAATTAAATCTTGACTTGCTGTGGGTAGGGAGCAAATGACTTCATTTTGGGTGTTCATTTTTTTTTAAAAAAAATTTATTTTATTTATTTATTTATTTTTGGCTGCATTGGGTCTTCCTTGCAGTGCGCGGACTTCTCATTGCGGAGGCATCTCTCTGGGGGAGCCCGGGCTCGAGGCACGTGGGCTTCAGTAGTTGTGGCACTCAGTTAAGATGACTTAGTTGCTCCACGGCATGTGGGATCTTCCCGGACCAGGACTCGAACCCATGTCCCCTGCAATGGCAGGCAGATTCTTAACCACTGTGCCACCAGGAAAGCCCCATTAATTTCTTTTTTTTTCTTTTTTGTGGTACACGTGTCTCTCACTGCTGTGGCCTCTCCCGTTGCGGGGCACAGGCTCCGGACACGCAGGCTCAGCAGCCATGGCTCACGGGCCCAGCTGCTCCACGGCATGTGGTATCTTCCCGGACCGGGGCACGAACCAGTGTCCCCTGCATCGGCAGGCGGACTCTCAACCACTGCGCCACCAGGGAAGCCCCCGTTAGTTTCTTTTTAACGAGGTCTTGTGTAGGAAAAAATCTTTTCACAAGGATGGCTGAGGAGCTGTCCCTACTCACTCAATGGTTTCCATTAAATGTATTAAAGTTACGGCATTTCCTTCAGATATACAGTCAAATGCAACAGGTTTAGGTGGACGCTTCCTCATCCCCCATTACGTTGGCTCCTCTTCTTTCCTCTCAGTTTTACTACCTTTCTGTCAACCCCCAAAAGTAAAAACGTGACTCCTACCTTTTCCTCAATCTCCATGTTAAATCAGTAAGGAATGCTCAAACATGCATCTTCTTCTAACCTCAGCGAGTGCACGTGCGTGCGCGCACACACACACACACACACACACACACACACTCCTCTTCTTCTCAGTGCTTGGATTCTTACAAGCTGGTCTTCATACCTCCATTCTCTTCATGTCCACCCCTCCTACAGTTCCTGTGATTTGTGTGTAGGAGGGTTATCAGAAAGTGCTCACAGAAACATCTGTGCGGGAATAAAGGAAGCAGGACTGGGCAGATGGAAATGTAAAATTGCAACGTAGTTGCAACAGAGGCCTTAACCAATTCCACAGGGAACTCTGAAGGGCTGGACCTTCAGAGAGATCCACAATTGAGGCAAGTGGGCTGGGTCCTTGTAATCCCACAGAGAGCTGTCATTAGAGGTGGGCTGCCTATGGAGATGTAGGCATAATCTTGGGCAAGGTAGCTCTCTTTAGCCACCATGCCCTCCTCAGGCTATGGCTGTAGCATTTGTCTATTTACCACCAAAACTGTGCATAAGAATACCAAAAATTCCCCAGTTGGTCACCTGGGGTCCTAAATAGACTGCATACTGGCCCAGAGAATGGCACTTGCAGGGTATTGTCTCTGAAAGCTCTCAGTTGGTGATACTGTTTGAGGCCTTGTGGGCAGGAAAGGCAAACCCTACCTGGAATATGTGGCACTTCTAGTCAAGGTGAATTGTTGCCCCTTCCAGTGTGGAGGGAATCCACTGTACTAAATCTGCTAAGAGGCTAATTGATCTCTTCAAGAGATAGCGCTGTAACAGGGACTCAGCATGGGTTTCTGTTTTTGGCAGGGGGGACATTTGGCAGTGGTAGTAACTGAATCAACCCTGGTGATTGGGAGCCTGTGCAATTGGGCCCATGAGTATCCTCTATGGCTTTTCTTTATATAAAACAATTGTACTAGCACTTATTTTTCCAGTGGCAAAGGTAGGCTGACATCAAATGGCTAGGCCGTTCTGTCTACTTGGGGGTTAAGTGCCTCTTCTGTGTGTGTGTGCTCTCTGGTGGCGATAACATGTGACACAAAGATCTTTACCATTTGTACTCTCTCCCATTTGTCTGTCCACATGCCTCCTCCCCAAACTTGTACACAATCTCCCAATCTTTCTCCTTCATGCCCCTGCCAAGTCAATCATCACTGCCATGGGTTTATATTCTTTCCCTGGCCTACTGCTCTTTTCATACAAAGTGGATGACCAGTACACTATCCAAAGATTCCCCATCACTAGCTTGCTTACATTCTCTTCTTATTCTTATGCTCAACTCCAGATATAGCCCTTCTATCTTAAGATGGATTGATGCTGGGAAAGGCCAGTCTTGGTAGGTCTGACAGAATGATGGACTGTTCTGGCCTCATAGTCACCTGACGTTTCACAGTCAAATCTCCATCTCTACTAGGGCCCCGTATATATTGGGATACATATATTGTAGTATGTTTGTCAAATGGTGTATAATTTTGTGTTGTAGATGGCATGACCCTGGGATCTACTTGTGATTCTTCTATGGCTGCTTTCCAAAAATTCCACACAGTGTCTTTTCCCACCAGAAGTATAGTAGGGTCTGCTGGGTTGTATGAGTCATATGGCCCGAGTGGCAAGGCTATTGACACCACAGCCTGGACCTGTGCAGGGCATGTCCTTGCTCCAGGTCTCACTCAAAGCTAGCAGCATTATGGGTCACTCAGTAAATGGGCAGAGTAGTATTTCCAGTTGGGGAATATGCTGACTCCAGAATTCAATAAAGAAGTTTTGTGTTTCTTTTTTCATGGTCAGAGGGACAAGATGTAATAATTTGTACTTTACTTTGATAAGATATCTTAGGCTCCCCCACTAGCTTCCTGAACATTGCACCGATCTGGCAGGTCTTCCATCTTTAGAGTGCACATATCTTACCAAGTCCTGCAATGTACTTGCCAAGGTTCTTTCTTATTTTGTTCAATTAATGTGATCTCTTCTGCCCACTGAGATATTCTGCAGAGTGTCTAGATGGTCTAGGTTCCTTTGGATTATATTAAGACAGACAGCAGGATAGTTAACATCCCTGGGGCATGACTATAACTTTATACTGACGTTTGTCCCACATGAATGTACATTGCTTCTAGCCCTCCTTCCAGATAGGGTAAAAAAAACCCCAAAACATATTCCTCAGATTAGTAGCCTTATACCAAGTACCCAAGGCCATGGTATACAGTTTTAGCTACATCTGGCACAACAATTGGGCCTACTACTTGGTTGATTTTGCATTATCCCACTTTCATTCTGTGGGATCTATCTAATTTTTGTAGGACCCAGACTAGTGAATTAATGGAGACTCAATGTGGACACCCTTTCTGTATCCTTCAGGTTTTTTTAAGTTGGCAATCTTCTCTTCCATTCCTGGGAAGCAATTTTATATTCTCAACTGGGAAATTTCAGAGGCTTCCACTTGGCCTTCTCTAGAGTCATAGTTTGTACTTCATAGGCCAAGGAACCAATGTTGAGGAGATGACCATGGATCAAGTAGATGCACTCTGAGTCAAACCTTTTTATTATCTGGACCCCATAAACCTCACTCTAAAAAACAAGTCAAGGATGGGTAATCAGGCTCTAAGCCCTGATTATTCATTCATGATTTCTTTTGATTTACAAAATTTAACAATATCTTTATTGGCTGTCCATTTATATTGCCCATAGGGGTGCCATGTTCTATTAACCTAGTGGTTCTCAAGTTGTGATTTCAAACTACCAGCATCAGTATCAAAAGAGAGCTTATTTACAATGCAGTTTATCAAGTTCCACCTCAGACCTACTGAATCAGAAATCTGGAGGGTGAGGTCCAGCAAGTTGTGTTTTAGAAACTCTCCAGATGATTTTGGTGCATGCTCAAATTTGAGAATAATTATATTAACCATTACCTTAGCTCTCTTTGAGTCAGGTCTCTCTGACATCCACTCTCAGTTGTTTTTTTTTTTTTTTTTTAAACATCCTTATTGGAATACAATTGCTTTACAATGGTATGTTAGTTTCTGCTTTATAACAAAGTGAATCAGCTATACATATACAGATATGGCCATATATCCTCCCTCTTGCATCTCCCTGCCACCCTCCCTATCCCACCCCTCTAGGTGGTCACAAAGCACCGAGCTGATCTCCCTGTGCTATACGGCTGCTTCCCACTAGCTATCTATTTTACCTTTGGTAGTGTATATATGTCCATGCCACTCTCTCACTTCATCCCAACTCACCCTTCCCACTCGCCATGTCCTCAAGTCCATTCTCTATATCTGCATCTTTATTCCTGTCCTGCCCCTATGTTCTTCAGAACCATTTTTTTTCTTAGATTCCATATATATGTGTTAGCATACGGTATTTGTTTTTCTCTTTCTGAATTACTTCACTCTGTATGACAGTCTCTAGGTCCATCCACCTCACTACAAATAACTCAATTTCGTTTCTTTTTATGGCTGAGTAATATTCCATTGTATATATGTGCCACATCTTCTTTATGCATTCATCTGTCAATGGACACTTAAGTTGTTCCATGTCCTGGCTATAGTAAATAGAGCTGCAATAAACATTGTGGTACATGACTCTTTTTTTTTTTTTTTAATTAACTTATTTATTTATTTTTGGCTGTGTTGGGTCTTTGTTTCTGTGCAAGGGCTTCCTCTAGTTGCAGCAAGTGGGGGCCACTCTTCATCGCGGTGCGTGGGCCTCTCACTATCATGGCCTCTCTTGTTGCAGAGCACAGGCTCCAGACACGCAGGCTCAGTAGTTGTGGCCCACAGGCCCAGTTTCTCCGCACCATGTGGGATCTTCCCAGACCAGGGCTTGAACCCGTGTCCCCTTCACAGGCAGGCAGATTCTCAACCACTGCGCCACCAGGCAAGCCCCCATGACTCTTTTTGAAATATGGTTTTCTCAGGATATATGCCCAATACTGGGATAGCAGGGTCATATGGCAATTCTATTTTTAGATTTTTTTTTTTTTTCTGTGCATGGGCCTCTCACTGTTGTGGCCTCTCCCGTTGCGGAGCACAGGCTCCGGACGCGCAGGCTCAGCAGCCATGGCTCACGGGTCCAGCCGCTCCGCGGCATGTGGGACCTTCCCGGACCGGGGCACGAACCCGTGTCCCCTGCATCGGCAGGCGGACTCTCAACCACTGCGCCACCAGGGAAGCCCCCGTTAGTTTCTTTTTAACGAGGTCTTGTGTAGGAAAAAATCTTTTCACAAGGATGGCTGAGGAGCTGTCCCTACTCACTTAATGGTTTCCATTAAATGTATTAAAGTTATGGCATTTCCTTCAGATATACAGTCAAATGCAACAGGTTTAGGTGGACGCTTCCTCATCCCCCATTACGTTGGCTCCTCTTCTTTCCTCTCAGTTTTACTACCTTTCTGTCAACCCCCAAAAGTAAAAACGTGACTCCTACCTTTTCCTCAATCTCCATGTTAAATCAGTAAGGAATGCTCAAACATGCATCTTCTTCTAACCTCAGCGAGTGCACGTGCGTGCACGTGCACACACACACACACACACACACTCCTCTTCTTCTCAGTGCTTGGATTCTTACAAGCTGGTCTTCATACCTCCATTCTCTTCATGTCCAACCCTCCTACAGATCCTGTGATTTGTGTGTAGGAGGGTTATCAGAAAGTGCTCACAGAAACATCTGTGCGGGAATAAAGGAAGCAGGACTGGGCAGATGGAAATGTA
Organism: Globicephala melas; assembly: GCF_963455315.2. NCBI lineage: Eukaryota > Metazoa > Chordata > Mammalia > Artiodactyla > Delphinidae > Globicephala > Globicephala melas. Next base: position 86,532,338 of record NC_083321.1, read on the forward strand.
AAATTGCAACGTAGTTGCAACAGAGGCCTTAACCAATTCCACAGGGAACTCTGAAGGGCTGGACCTTCAGAGAGATCCACAATTGAGGCAAGTGGGCTGGGTCCTTGTAATCCCACAGAGAGCTGTCATTAGAGGTGAGCTGCCTATGGAGATGTAGGCATAATCTTGGGCAAGGTAGCTCTCTTTAGCCACCATGCCCTCCTCAGGCTATGGCTGTAGCATTTGTCTATTTACCACCAAAACTGTGCATAAGAATACCAAAAATTCCCCAGTTGGTCACCTGGGGTCCTAAATAGACTGCATACTGGCCCAGAGAATGGCACTTGCAAGGTATTGTCTCTGAAAGCTCTCAGTTGGTGATACTGTTTGAGGCCTTGTGGGCAGGAAAGGCAAACCCTACCTGGAATATGTGGCACTTCTAGTCAAGGTGAATTGTTGCCCCTTCCAGTGTGGAGGGAATCCACTGTACTAAATCTGCTAAGAGGCTAATTGATCTCTTCAAGAGATAGCGCTGTAACAGGGACTCAGCATGGGTTTCTGTTTTTGGCAGGGGGGACATTTGGCAGTGGTAGTAACTGAATCAACCCTGGTGATTGGGAGCCTGTGCAATTGGGCCCATGAGTATCCTCTATGGCTTTTCTTTATATAAAACAATTGTACTAGCACTTATTTTTCCAGTGGCAAAGGTAGGCTGACATCAAATGGCTAGGCCGTTCTGTCTACTTGGGGGTTAAGTGCCTCTTCTGTGTGTGTGTGTGCTCTCTGGTGGCGATAACATGTGACACAAAGATCTTTACCATTTGTACTCTCTCCCATTTGTCTGTCCACATGCCTCCTCCCCAAACTTGTACACAATCTCCCAATCTTTCTCCTTCATGCCCCTGCCAAGTCAATCATCACTGCCATGGGTTTATATTCTTTCCCTGGCCTACTGCTCTTTTCATACAAAGTGGATGACCAGTACACTATCCAAAGATTCCCCATCACTAGCTTGCTTACATTCTCTTCTTATTCTTATGCTCAACTCCAGATATAGCCCTTCTATCTTAAGATGGATTGATGCTGGGAAAGGCCAGTCTTGGTAGGTCTGACAGAATGATGGACTGTTCTGGCCTCATAGTCACCTGACGTTTCACAGTCAAATCTCCATCTCTACTAGGGCCCCGTATATATTGGGATACATATATTGTAGTATGTTTGTCAAATGGTGTATAATTTTGTGTTGTAGATGGCATGACCCTGGGATCTACTTGTGATTCTTCTATGGCTGCTTTCCAAAAATTCCACACAGTGTCTTTTCCCACCAGAAGTATAGTAGGGTCTGCTGGGTTGTATGAGTCATATGGCCCGAGTGGCAAGGCTATTGACACCACAGCCTGGACCTGTGCAGGGCATGTCCTTGCTCCAGGTCTCACTCAAAGCTAGCAGCATTATGGGTCACTCAGTAAATGGGCAGAGTAGTATTTCCAGTTGGGGAATATGCTGACTCCAGAATTCAATAAAGAAGTTTTGTGTTTCTTTTTTCATGGTCAGAGGGACAAGATGTAATAATTTGTACTTTACTTTGATAAGATATCTTAGGCTCCCCCACTAGCTTCCTGAACATTGCACCGATCTGGCAGGTCTTCCATCTTTAGAGTGCACATATCTTACCAAGTCCTGCAATGTACTTGCCAAGGTTCTTTCTTATTTTGTTCAATTAATGTGATCTCTTCTGCCCACTGAGATATTCTGCAGAGTGTCTAGATGGTCTAGGTTCCTTTGGATTATATTAAGACAGACAGCAGGATAGTTAACATCCCTGGGGCATGACTATAACTTTATACTGACGTTTGTCCCACATGAATGTACATTGCTTCTAGCCCTCCTTCCAGATAGGGTAAAAAAAACCCCAAAACATATTCCTCAGATTAGTAGCCTTATACCAAGTACCCAAGGCCATGGTATACAGTTTTAGCTACATCTGGCACAACAATTGGGCCTACTACTTGGTTGATTTTGCATTATCCCACTTTCATTCTGTGGGATCTATCTAATTTTTGTAGGACCCAGACTAGTGAATTAATGGAGACTCAATGTGGACACCCTTTCTGTATCCTTCAGGTTTTCTTAAGTTGGCAATCTTCTCTTCCATTCCTGGGAAGCAATTTTATATTCTCAACTGGGAAATTTCAGAGGCTTCCACTTGGCCTTCTCTAGAGTCATAGTTTGTACTTCATAGGCCAAGGAACCAATGTTGAGGAGATGACCATGGATCAAGTAGATGCACTCTGAGTCAAACCTTTTTATTATCTGGACCCCATAAACCTCACTCTAAAAAACAAGTCAAGGATGGGTAATCAGGCTCTAAGCCCTGATTATCCATTCATGATTTCTTTTGATTTACAAAATTTAACAATATCTTTATTGGCTGTCCATTTATATTGCCCATAGGGGTGCCATGTTCTATTAACCTAGTGGTTCTCAAGTTGTGATTTCAAACTACCAGCATCAGTATCAAAAGAGAGCTTATTTACAATGCAGTTTATCAAGTTCCACCTCAGACCTACTGAATCAGAAATCTGGAGGGTGAGGTCCAGCAAGTTGTGTTTTAGAAACTCTCCAGATGATTTTGGTGCATGCTCAAATTTGAGAATAATTATATTAACCATTACCTTAGCTCTCTTTGAGTCAGGTCTCTCTGACATCCACTCTCAGTTGTTTTTTTTTTTTTTTTTTAAACATCCTTATTGGAATACAATTGCTTTACAATGGTATGTTAGTTTCTGCTTTATAACAAAGTGAATCAGCTATACATATACAGATATGGCCATATATCCTCCCTCTTGCATCTCCCTGCCACCCTCCCTATCCCACCCCTCTAGGTGGTCACAAAGCACCGAGCTGATCTCCCTGTGCTATACGGCTGCTTCCCACTAGCTATCTATTTTACCTTTGGTAGTGTATATATGTCCATGCCACTCTCTCACTTCATCCCAACTCACCCTTCCCACTCGCCATGTCCTCAAGTCCATTCTCTATATCTGCATCTTTATTCCTGTCCTGCCCCTATGTTCTTCAGAACCATTTTTTTTTCTTAGATTCCATATATATGTGTTAGCATACGGTATTTGTTTTTCTCTTTCTGAATTACTTCACTCTGTATGACAGTCTCTAGGTCCATCCACCTCACTACAAATAACTCAATTTCGTTTCTTTTTATGGCTGAGTAATATTCCATTGTATATATGTGCCACATCTTCTTTATGCATTCATCTGTCAATGGACACTTAAGTTGTTCCATGTCCTGGCTATAGTAAATAGAGCTGCAATAAACATTGTGGTACATGACTCTTTTTTTTTTTTTTTAATTAACTTATTTATTTATTTTTGGCTGTGTTGGGTCTTTGTTTCTGTGCAAGGGCTTCCTCTAGTTGCAGCAAGTGGGGGCCACTCTTCATCGCGGTGCGTGGGCCTCTCACTATCATGGCCTCTCTTGTTGCAGAGCACAGGCTCCAGACACGCAGGCTCAGTAGTTGTGGTCCACAGGCCCAGTTTCTCCGCACCATGTGGGATCTTCCCAGACCAGGGCTTGAACCCGTGTCCCCTTCACAGGCAGGCAGATTCTCAACCACTGCGCCACCAGGCAAGCCCCCATGACTCTTTTTGAAATATGGTTTTCTCAGGATATATGCCCAATACTGGGATAGCAGGGTCATATGGCAATTCTATTTTTAGATTTTTTTTTTTTTTCTGTGCATGGGCCTCTCACTGTTGTGGCCTCTCCCGTTGCGGAGCACAGGCTCCGGACACGCAGGCTCAGCAGCCATGGCTCACGGGTCCAGCCGCTCCGCGGCATGTGGGACCTTCCCGGACCGGGGCACGAACCCGTGTCCCCTGCATCGGCAGGCGGACTCTCAACCACTGCGCCACCAGGGAAGCCCCCGTTAGTTTCTTTTTAACGAGGTCTTGTGTAGGAAAAAATCTTTTCACAAGGATGGCTGAGGAGCCGTCCCTACTCACTTAATGGTTTCCATTAAATGTATTAAAGTTATGGCATTTCCTTCAGATATACAGTCAAATGCAACAGGTTTAGGTGGACGCTTCCTCATCCCCCATTACGTTGGCTCCTCTTCTTTCCTCTCAGTTTTACTACCTTTCTGTCAACCCCCAAAAGTAAAAACGTGACTCCTACCTTTTCCTCAATCTCCATGTTAAATCAGTAAGGAATGCTCAAACATGCATCTTCTTCTAACCTCAGCGAGTGCACGTGCGTGCACGTGCACACACACACACACACACACACACACACACTCCTCTTCTTCTCAGTGCTTGGATTCTTACAAGCTGGTCTTCATACCTCCATTCTCTTCATGTCCACCCCTCCTACAGTTCCTGTGATTTGTGTGTAGGAGGGTTATCAGAAAGTGCTCACAGAAACATCTGTGCGGGAATAAAGGAAGCAGGACTGGGCAGATGGAAATGTAAAATTGCAACGTAGTTGCAACAGAGGCCTTAACCAATTCCACAGGGAACTCTGAAGGGCTGGACCTTCAGAGAGATCCACAATTGAGGCAAGTGGGCTGGGTCCTTGTAATCCCACAGAGAGCTGTCATTAGAGGTGGGCTGCCTATGGAGATGTAGGCATAATCTTGGGCAAGGTAGCTCTCTTTAGCCACCATGCCCTCCTCAGGCTATGGCTGTAGCATTTGTCTATTTACCACCAAAACTGTGCATAAGAATACCAAAAATTCCCCAGTTGGTCACCTGGGGTCCTAAATAGACTGCATACTGGCCCAGAGAATGGCACTTGCAGGGTATTGTCTCTGAAAGCTCTCAGTTGGTGATACTGTTTGAGGCCTTGTGGGCAGGAAAGGCAAACCCTACCTGGAATATGTGGCACTTCTAGTCAAGGTGAATTGTTGCCCCTTCCAGTGTGGAGGGAATCCACTGTACTAAATCTGCTAAGAGGCTAATTGATCTCTTCAAGAGATAGCGCTGTAACAGGGACTCAGCATGGGTTTCTGTTTTTGGCAGGGGGGACATTTGGCAGTGGTAGTAACTGAATCAACCCTGGTGATTGGGAGCCTGTGCAATTGGGCCCATGAGTATCCTCTATGGCTTTTCTTTATATAAAACAATTGTACTAGCACTTATTTTTCCAGTGGCAAAGGTAGGCTGACATCAAATGGCTAGGCCGTTCTGTCTACTTGGGGGTTAAGTGCCTCTTCTGTGTGTGTGTGTGCTCTCTGGTGGCGATAACATGTGACACAAAGATCTTTACCATTTGTACTCTCTCCCATTTGTCTGTCCACATGCCTCCTCCCCAAACTTGTACACAATCTCCCAATCTTTCTCCTTCATGCCCCTGCCAAGTCAATCATCACTGCCATGGGTTTATATTCTTTCCCTGGCCTACTGCTCTTTTCATACAAAGTGGATGACCAGTACACTATCCAAAGATTCCCCATCACTAGCTTGCTTACATTCTCTTCTTATTCTTATGCTCAACTCCAGATATAGCCCTTCTATCTTAAGATGGATTGATGCTGGGAAAGGCCAGTCTTGGTAGGTCTGACAGAATGATGGACTGTTCTGGCCTCATAGTCACCTGACGTTTCACAGTCAAATCTCCATCTCTACTAGGGCCCCGTATATATTGGGATACATATATTGTAGTATGTTTGTCAAATGGTGTATAATTTTGTGTTGTAGATGGCATGACCCTGGGATCTACTTGTGATTCTTCTATGGCTGCTTTCCAAAAATTCCACACAGTGTCTTTTCCCACCAGAAGTATAGTAGGGTCTGCTGGGTTGTATGAGTCATATGGCCCGAGTGGCAAGGCTATTGACACCACAGCCTGGACCTGTGCAGGGCATGTCCTTGCTCCAGGTCTCACTCAAAGCTAGCAGCATTATGGGTCACTCAGTAAATGGGCAGAGTAGTATTTCCAGTTGGGGAATATGCTGACTCCAGAATTCAATAAAGAAGTTTTGTGTTTCTTTTTTCATGGTCAGAGGGACAAGATGTAATAATTTGTACTTTACTTTGATAAGATATCTTAGGCTCCCCCACTAGCTTCCTGAACATTGCACCGATCTGGCAGGTCTTCCATCTTTAGAGTGCACATATCTTACCAAGTCCTGCAATGTACTTGCCAAGGTTCTTTCTTATTTTGTTCAATTAATGTGATCTCTTCTGCCCACTGAGATATTCTGCAGAGTGTCTAGATGGTCTAGGTTCCTTTGGATTATATTAAGACAGACAGCAGGATAGTTAACATCCCTGGGGCATGACTATAACTTTATACTGACGTTTGTCCCACATGAATGTACATTGCTTCTAGCCCTCCTTCCAGATAGGGTAAAAAAAACCCCCAAACATATTCCTCAGATTAGTAGCCTTATACCAAGTACCCAAGGCCATGGTATACAGTTTTAGCTACATCTGGCACAACAATTGGGCCTACTACTTGGTTGATTTTGCATTATCCCACTTTCATTCTGTGGGATCTATCTAATTTTTGTAGGACCCAGACTAGTGAATTAATGGAGACTCAATGTGGACACCCTTTCTGTATCCTTCAGGTTTTTTTAAGTTGGCAATCTTCTCTTCCATTCCTGGGAAGCAATTTTATATTCTCAACTGGGAAATTTCAGAGGCTTCCACTTGGCCTTCTCTAGAGTCATAGTTTGTACTTCATAGGCCAAGGAACCAATGTTGAGGAGATGACCATGGATCAAGTAGATGCACTCTGAGTCAAACCTTTTTATTATCTGGACCCCATAAACCTCACTCTAAAAAACAAGTCAAGGATGGGTAATCAGGCTCTAAGCCCTGATTATTCATTCATGATTTCTTTTGATTTACAAAATTTAACAATATCTTTATTGGCTGTCCATTTATATTGCCCATAGGGGTGCCATGTTCTATTAACCTAGTGGTTCTCAAGTTGTGATTTCAAACTACCAGCATCAGTATCAAAAGAGAGCTTATTTACAATGCAGTTTATCAAGTTCCACCTCAGACCTACTGAATCAGAAATCTGGAGGGTGAGGTCCAGCAAGTTGTGTTTTAGAAACTCTCCAGATGATTTTGGTGCATGCTCAAATTTGAGAATAATTATATTAACCATTACCTTAGCTCTCTTTGAGTCAGGTCTCTCTGACATCCACTCTCAGTTGTTTTTTTTTTTTTTTTTTAAACATCCTTATTGGAATACAATTGCTTTACAATGGTATGTTAGTTTCTGCTTTATAACAAAGTGAATCAGCTATACATATACAGATATGGCCATATATCCTCCCTCTTGCATCTCCCTGCCACCCTCCCTATCCCACCCCTCTAGGTGGTCACAAAGCACCGAGCTGATCTCCCTGTGCTATACGGCTGCTTCCCACTAGCTATCTATTTTACCTTTGGTAGTGTATATATGTCCATGCCACTCTCTCACTTCATCCCAACTCACCCTTCCCACTCGCCATGTCCTCAAGTCCATTCTCTATATCTGCATCTTTATTCCTGTCCTGCCCCTATGTTCTTCAGAACCATTTTTTTTCTTAGATTCCATATATATGTGTTAGCATACGGTATTTGTTTTTCTCTTTCTGAATTACTTCACTCTGTATGACAGTCTCTAGGTCCATCCACCTCACTACAAATAACTCAATTTCGTTTCTTTTTATGGCTGAGTAATATTCCATTGTATATATGTGCCACATCTTCTTTATGCATTCATCTGTCAATGGACACTTAAGTTGTTCCATGTCCTGGCTATAGTAAATAGAGCTGCAATAAACATTGTGGTACATGACTCTTTTTTTTTTTTTTTAATTAACTTATTTATTTATTTTTGGCTGTGTTGGGTCTTTGTTTCTGTGCAAGGGCTTCCTCTAGTTGCAGCAAGTGGGGGCCACTCTTCATCGCGGTGCGTGGGCCTCTCACTATCATGGCCTCTCTTGTTGCAGAGCACAGGCTCCAGACACGCAGGCTCAGTAGTTGTGGCCCACAGGCCCAGTTTCTCCGCACCATGTGGGATCTTCCCAGACCAGGGCTTGAACCCGTGTCCCCTTCACAGGCAGGCAGATTCTCAACCACTGCGCCACCAGGCAAGCCCCCATGACTCTTTTTGAAATATGGTTTTCTCAGGATATATGCCCAATACTGGGATAGCAGGGTCATATGGCAATTCTATTTTTAGATTTTTTTTTTTTTTCTGTGCATGGGCCTCTCACTGTTGTGGCCTCTCCCGTTGCGGAGCACAGGCTCCGGACGCGCAGGCTCAGCAGCCATGGCTCACGGGTCCAGCCGCTCCGCGGCATGTGGGACCTTCCCGGACCGGGGCACGAACCCGTGTCCCCTGCATCGGCAGGCGGACTCTCAACCACTGCGCCACCAGGGAAGCCCCCGTTAGTTTCTTTTTAACGAGGTCTTGTGTAGGAAAAAATCTTTTCACAAGGATGGCTGAGGAGCTGTCCCTACTCACTTAATGGTTTCCATTAAATGTATTAAAGTTATGGCATTTCCTTCAGATATACAGTCAAATGCAACAGGTTTAGGTGGACGCTTCCTCATCCCCCATTACGTTGGCTCCTCTTCTTTCCTCTCAGTTTTACTACCTTTCTGTCAACCCCCAAAAGTAAAAACGTGACTCCTACCTTTTCCTCAATCTCCATGTTAAATCAGTAAGGAATGCTCAAACATGCATCTTCTTCTAACCTCAGCGAGTGCACGTGCGTGCACGTGCACACACACACACACACACACACTCCTCTTCTTCTCAGTGCTTGGATTCTTACAAGCTGGTCTTCATACCTCCATTCTCTTCATGTCCAACCCTCCTACAGATCCTGTGATTTGTGTGTAGGAGGGTTATCAGAAAGTGCTCACAGAAACATCTGTGCGGGAATAAAGGAAGCAGGACTGGGCAGATGGAAATGTAAAATTGCAACGTAGTTGCAACAGAGGCCTTAACCAATTCCACAGGGAACTCTGAAGGGCTGGACCTTCAGAGAGATCCACAATTGAGGCAAGTGGGCTGGGTCCTTGTAATCCCACAGAGAGCTGTCATTAGAGGTGAGCTGCCTATGGAGATGTAGGCATAATCTTGGGCAAGGTAGCTCTCTTTAGCCACCATGCCCTCCTCAGGCTATGGCTGTAGCATTTGTCTATTTACCACCAAAACTGTGCATAAGAATACCAAAAATTCCCCAGTTGGTCACCTGGGGTCCTAAATAGACTGCATACTGGCCCAGAGAATGGCACTTGCAAGGTATTGTCTCTGAAAGCTCTCAGTTGGTGATACTGTTTGAGGCCTTGTGGGCAGGAAAGGCAAACCCTACCTGGAATATGTGGCACTTCTAGTCAAGGTGAATTGTTGCCCCTTCCAGTGTGGAGGGAATCCACTGTACTAAATCTGCTAAGAGGCTAATTGATCTCTTCAAGAGATAGCGCTGTAACAGGGACTCAGCATGGGTTTCTGTTTTTGGCAGGGGGGACATTTGGCAGTGGTAGTAACTGAATCAACCCTGGTGATTGGGAGCCTGTGCAATTGGGCCCATGAGTATCCTCTATGGCTTTTCTTTATATAAAACAATTGTACTAGCACTTATTTTTCCAGTGGCAAAGGTAGGCTGACATCAAATGGCTAGGCCGTTCTGTCTACTTGGGGGTTAAGTGCCTCTTCTGTGTGTGTGTGTGCTCTCTGGTGGCGATAACATGTGACACAAAGATCTTTACCATTTGTACTCTCTCCCATTTGTCTGTCCACATGCCTCCTCCCCAAACTTGTACACAATCTCCCAATCTTTCTCCTTCATGCCCCTGCCAAGTCAATCATCACTGCCATGGGTTTATATTCTTTCCCTGGCCTACTGCTCTTTTCATACAAAGTGGATGACCAGTACACTATCCAAAGATTCCCCATCACTAGCTTGCTTACATTCTCTTCTTATTCTTATGCTCAACTCCAGATATAGCCCTTCTATCTTAAGATGGATTGATGCTGGGAAAGGCCAGTCTTGGTAGGTCTGACAGAATGATGGACTGTTCTGGCCTCATAGTCACCTGACGTTTCACAGTCAAATCTCCATCTCTACTAGGGCCCCGTATATATTGGGATACATATATTGTAGTATGTTTGTCAAATGGTGTATAATTTTGTGTTGTAGATGGCATGACCCTGGGATCTACTTGTGATTCTTCTATGGCTGCTTTCCAAAAATTCCACACAGTGTCTTTTCCCACCAGAAGTATAGTAGGGTCTGCTGGGTTGTATGAGTCATATGGCCCGAGTGGCAAGGCTATTGACACCACAGCCTGGACCTGTGCAGGGCATGTCCTTGCTCCAGGTCTCACTCAAAGCTAGCAGCATTATGGGTCACTCAGTAAATGGGCAGAGTAGTATTTCCAGTTGGGGAATATGCTGACTCCAGAATTCAATAAAGAAGTTTTGTGTTTCTTTTTTCATGGTCAGAGGGACAAGATGTAATAATTTGTACTTTACTTTGATAAGATATCTTAGGCTCCCCCACTAGCTTCCTGAACATTGCACCGATCTGGCAGGTCTTCCATCTTTAGAGTGCACATATCTTACCAAGTCCTGCAATGTACTTGCCAAGGTTCTTTCTTATTTTGTTCAATTAATGTGATCTCTTCTGCCCACTGAGATATTCTGCAGAGTGTCTAGATGGTCTAGGTTCCTTTGGATTATATTAAGACAGACAGCAGGATAGTTAACATCCCTGGGGCATGACTATAACTTTATACTGACGTTTGTCCCACATGAATGTACATTGCTTCTAGCCCTCCTTCCAGATAGGGTAAAAAAAACCCCAAAACATATTCCTCAGATTAGTAGCCTTATACCAAGTACCCAAGGCCATGGTATACAGTTTTAGCTACATCTGGCACAACAATTGGGCCTACTACTTGGTTGATTTTGCATTATCCCACTTTCATTCTGTGGGATCTATCTAATTTTTGTAGGACCCAGACTAGTGAATTAATGGAGACTCAATGTGGACACCCTTTCTGTATCCTTCAGGTTTTCTTAAGTTGGCAATCTTCTCTTCCATTCCTGGGAAGCAATTTTATATTCTCAACTGGGAAATTTCAGAGGCTTCCACTTGGCCTTCTCTAGAGTCATAGTTTGTACTTCATAGGCCAAGGAACCAATGTTGAGGAGATGACCATGGATCAAGTAGATGCACTCTGAGTCAAACCTTTTTATTATCTGGACCCCATAAACCTCACTCTAAAAAACAAGTCAAGGATGGGTAATCAGGCTCTAAGCCCTGATTATCCATTCATGATTTCTTTTGATTTACAAAATTTAACAATATCTTTATTGGCTGTCCATTTATATTGCCCATAGGGGTGCCATGTTCTATTAACCTAGTGGTTCTCAAGTTGTGATTTCAAACTACCAGCATCAGTATCAAAAGAGAGCTTATTTACAATGCAGTTTATCAAGTTCCACCTCAGACCTACTGAATCAGAAATCTGGAGGGTGAGGTCCAGCAAGTTGTGTTTTAGAAACTCTCCAGATGATTTTGGTGCATGCTCAAATTTGAGAATAATTATATTAACCATTACCTTAGCTCTCTTTGAGTCAGGTCTCTCTGACATCCACTCTCAGTTGTTTTTTTTTTTTTTTTTTAAACATCCTTATTGGAATACAATTGCTTTACAATGGTATGTTAGTTTCTGCTTTATAACAAAGTGAATCAGCTATACATATACAGATATGGCCATATATCCTCCCTCTTGCATCTCCCTGCCACCCTCCCTATCCCACCCCTCTAGGTGGTCACAAAGCACCGAGCTGATCTCCCTGTGCTATACGGCTGCTTCCCACTAGCTATCTATTTTACCTTTGGTAGTGTATATATGTCCATGCCACTCTCTCACTTCATCCCAACTCACCCTTCCCACTCGCCATGTCCTCAAGTCCATTCTCTATATCTGCATCTTTATTCCTGTCCTGCCCCTATGTTCTTCAGAACCATTTTTTTTTCTTAGATTCCATATATATGTGTTAGCATACGGTATTTGTTTTTCTCTTTCTGAATTACTTCACTCTGTATGACAGTCTCTAGGTCCATCCACCTCACTACAAATAACTCAATTTCGTTTCTTTTTATGGCTGAGTAATATTCCATTGTATATATGTGCCACATCTTCTTTATGCATTCATCTGTCAATGGACACTTAAGTTGTTCCATGTCCTGGCTATAGTAAATAGAGCTGCAATAAACATTGTGGTACATGACTCTTTTTTTTTTTTTTTAATTAACTTATTTATTTATTTTTGGCTGTGTTGGGTCTTTGTTTCTGTGCAAGGGCTTCCTCTAGTTGCAGCAAGTGGGGGCCACTCTTCATCGCGGTGCGTGGGCCTCTCACTATCATGGCCTCTCTTGTTGCAGAGCACAGGCTCCAGACACGCAGGCTCAGTAGTTGTGGTCCACAGGCCCAGTTTCTCCGCACCATGTGGGATCTTCCCAGACCAGGGCTTGAACCCGTGTCCCCTTCACAGGCAGGCAGATTCTCAACCACTGCGCCACCAGGCAAGCCCCCATGACTCTTTTTGAAATATGGTTTTCTCAGGATATATGCCCAATACTGGGATAGCAGGGTCATATGGCAATTCTATTTTTAGATTTTTTTTTTTTTTCTGTGCATGGGCCTCTCACTGTTGTGGCCTCTCCCGTTGCGGAGCACAGGCTCCGGACACGCAGGCTCAGCAGCCATGGCTCACGGGTCCAGCCGCTCCGCGGCATGTGGGACCTTCCCGGACCGGGGCACGAACCCGTGTCCCCTGCATCGGCAGGCGGACTCTCAACCACTGCGCCACCAGGGAAGCCCCCGTTAGTTTCTTTTTAACGAGGTCTTGTGTAGGAAAAAATCTTTTCACAAGGATGGCTGAGGAGCCGTCCCTACTCACTTAATGGTTTCCATTAAATGTATTAAAGTTATGGCATTTCCTTCAGATATACAGTCAAATGCAACAGGTTTAGGTGGACGCTTCCTCATCCCCCATTACGTTGGCTCCTCTTCTTTCCTCTCAGTTTTACTACCTTTCTGTCAACCCCCAAAAGTAAAAACGTGACTCCTACCTTTTCCTCAATCTCCATGTTAAATCAGTAAGGAATGCTCAAACATGCATCTTCTTCTAACCTCAGCGAGTGCACGTGCGTGCACGTGCACACACACACACACACACACTCCTCTTCTTCTCAGTGCTTGGATTCTTACAAGCTGGTCTTCATACCTCCATTCTCTTCATGTCCACCCCTCCTACAGTTCCTGTGATTTGTGTGTAGGAGGGTTATCAGAAAGTGCTCACAGAAACATCTGTGCGGGAATAAAGGAAGCAGGACTGGGCAGATGGAAATGTAAAATTGCAACGTAGTTGCAACAGAGGCCTTAACCAATTCCACAGGGAACTCTGAAGGGCTGGACCTTCAGAGAGATCCACAATTGAGGCAAGTGGGCTGGGTCCTTGTAATCCCACAGAGAGCTGTCATTAGAGGTGGGCTGCCTATGGAGATGTAGGCATAATCTTGGGCAAGGTAGCTCTCTTTAGCCACCATGCCCTCCTCAGGCTATGGCTGTAGCATTTGTCTATTTACCACCAAAACTGTGCATAAGAATACCAAAAATTCCCCAGTTGGTCACCTGGGGTCCTAAATAGACTGCATACTGGCCCAGAGAATGGCACTTGCAGGGTATTGTCTCTGAAAGCTCTCAGTTGGTGATACTGTTTGAGGCCTTGTGGGCAGGAAAGGCAAACCCTACCTGGAATATGTGGCACTTCTAGTCAAGGTGAATTGTTGCCCCTTCCAGTGTGGAGGGAATCCACTGTACTAAATCTGCTAAGAGGCTAATTGATCTCTTCAAGAGATAGCGCTGTAACAGGGACTCAGCATGGGTTTCTGTTTTTGGCAGGGGGGACATTTGGCAGTGGTAGTAACTGAATCAACCCTGGTGATTGGGAGCCTGTGCAATTGGGCCCATGAGTATCCTCTATGGCTTTTCTTTATATAAAACAATTGTACTAGCACTTATTTTTCCAGTGGCAAAGTTAGGCTGACATCAAATGGCTAGGCCGTTCTGTCTACTTGGGGGTTAAGTGCCTCTTCTGTGTGTGTGTGTGCTCTCTGGTGGCGATAACATGTGACACAAAGATCTTTACCATTTGTACTCTCTCCCATTTGTCTGTCCACATGCCTCCTCCCCAAACTTGTACACAATCTCCCAATCTTTCTCCTTCATGCCCCTGCCAAGTCAATCATCACTGCCATGGGTTTATATTCTTTCCCTGGCCTACTGCTCTTTTCATACAAAGTGGATGACCAGTACACTATCCAAAGATTCCCCATCACTAGCTTGCTTACATTCTCTTCTTATTCTTATGCTCAACTCCAGATATAGCCCTTCTATCTTAAGATGGATTGATGCTGGGAAAGGCCAGTCTTGGTAGGTCTGACAGAATGATGGACTGTTCTGGCCTCATAGTCACCTGACGTTTCACAGTCAAATCTCCATCTCTACTAGGGCCCCGTATATATTGGGATACATATATTGTAGTATGTTTGTCAAATGGTGTATAATTTTGTGTTGTAGATGGCATGACCCTGGGATCTACTTGTGATTCTTCTATGGCTGCTTTCCAAAAATTCCACACAGTGTCTTTTCCCACCAGAAGTATAGTAGGGTCTGCTGGGTTGTATGAGTCATATGGCCCGAGTGGCAAGGCTATTGACACCACAGCCTGGACCTGTGCAGGGCATGTCCTTGCTCCAGGTCTCACTCAAAGCTAGCAGCATTATGGGTCACTCAGTAAATGGGCAGAGTAGTATTTCCAGTTGGGGAATATGCTGACTCCAGAATTCAATAAAGAAGTTTTGTGTTTCTTTTTTCATGGTCAGAGGGACAAGATGTAATAATTTGTACTTTACTTTGATAAGATATCTGAGGCTCCCCCACTAGCTTCCTGAACATTGCACCGATCTGGCAGGTCTTCCATCTTTAGAGTGCACATATCTTACCAAGTCCTGCAATGTACTTGCCAAGGTTCTTTCTTATTTTGTTCAATTAATGTGATCTCTTCTGCCCACTGAGATATTCTGCAGAGTGTCTAGATGGTCTAGGTTCCTTTGGATTATATTAAGACAGACAGAAGGATAGTTAACATCCCTGGGGCATGACTATAACTTTATACTGACGTTTGTCCCACATGAATGTACATTGCTTCTAGCCCTCCTTCCAGATAGGGTAAAAAAAACCCCAAAACATATTCCTCAGATTAGTAGCCTTATACCAAGTACCCAAGGCCATGGTATACAGTTTTAGCTACATCTGGCACAACAATTGGGCCTACTACTTGGTTGATTTTGCATTATCCCACTTTCATTCTGTGGGATCTATCTAATTTTTGTAGGACCCAGACTAGTGAATTAATGGAGACTCAATGTGGACACCCTTTCTGTATCCTTCAGGTTTTTTTAAGTTGGCAATCTTCTCTTCCATTCCTGGGAAGCAATTTTATATTCTCAACTGGGAAATTTCAGAGGCTTCCACTTGGCCTTCTCTAGAGTCATAGTTTGTACTTCATAGGCCAAGGAACCAATGTTGAGGAGATGACCATGGATCAAGTAGATGCACTCTGAGTCAAACCTTTTTATTATCTGGACCCCATAAACCTCACTCTAAAAAACAAGTCAAGGATGGGTAATCAGGCTCTAAGCCCTGATTATCCATTCATGATTTCTTTTGATTTACAAAATTTAACAATATCTTTATTGGCTGTCCATTTATATTGCCCATAGGGGTGCCATGTTCTATTAACCTAGTGGTTCTCAAGTTGTGATTTCAAACTACCAGCATCAGTATCAAAAGAGAGCTTATTTACAATGCAGTTTATCAAGTTCCACCTCAGACCTACTGAATCAGAAATCTGGAGGGTGAGGTCCAGCAAGTTGTGTTTTAGAAACTCTCCAGATGATTTTGGTGCATGCTCAAATTTGAGAATAATTATATTAACCATTACCTTAGCTCTCTTTGAGTCAGGTCTCTCTGACATCCACTCTCAGTTGTTTTTTATTTTTTTTTTAAACATCCTTATTGGAATACAATTGCTTTACAATGGTATGTTAGTTTCTGCTTTATAACAAAGTGAATCAGCTATACATATACAGATATGGCCATATATCCTCCCTCTTGCATCTCCCTGCCACCCTCCCTATCCCACCCCTCTAGGTGGTCACAAAGCACCGAGCTGATCTCCCTGTGCTATACGGCTGCTTCCCACTAGCTATCTATTTTACCTTTGGTAGTGTATATATGTCCATGCCACTCTCTCACTTCATCCCAACTCACCCTTCCCACTCGCCATGTCCTCAAGTCCATTCTCTATATCTGCATCTTTATTCCTGTCCTGCCCCTATGTTCTTCAGAACCATTTTTTTTCTTAGATTCCATATATATGTGTTAGCATACGGTATTTGTTTTTCTCTTTCTGAATTACTTCACTCTGTATGACAGTCTCTAGGTCCATCCACCTCACTACAAATAACTCAATTTCGTTTCTTTTTATGGCTGAGTAATATTCCATTGTATATATGTGCCACATCTTCTTTATGCATTCATCTGTCAATGGACACTTAAGTTGTTCCATGTCCTGGCTATAGTAAATAGAGCTGCAATAAACATTGTGGTACATGACTCTTTTTTTTTTTTTTTAATTAACTTATTTATTTATTTTTGGCTGTGTTGGGTCTTTGTTTCTGTGCAAGGGCTTCCTCTAGTTGCAGCAAGTGGGGGCCACTCTTCATCGCGGTGCGTGGGCCTCTCACTATCATGGCCTCTCTTGTTGCAGAGCACAGGCTCCAGACACGCAGGCTCAGCAGCCATGGCTCACGGGTCCAGCCTCTCCGCGGCATGTGGGACCTTCCCGGACCGGGGCACGAACCCGTGTCCCCTGCATCGGGGGACTGTTCTTCATAGTGAGTGTATCAATTTACATTCTCACCGACACTGCAAGAGGTTGCCCTTTTCTCCACACTCTCTTCAGCATTTATTGTTTGTAGATTTTTTGATGATGGCCATTCTGACTGGTGTGAGGTGATACCTCACTGTAGTTTTGATTTGCATTTCTCTGATGATTAGTGATGCTGAGCATTTTTCATGTGTTTGTTGGCAATTTGTATGTCTTCTTTGGAGAAATGTCTATTTAGGTGTTCTGCCCATTTTTGATTGGGTTGTTTGTTTTTTTGATATTGAGCTGCCTGAGCTGCCTGTATATTTTAGAGATTAATCCTTTGTCAGTTGCTTCATTTGCAAATATTTTCTCCCATTCTGAGGGTTGTCTGTTCATCTTGTTTATGGTTTCCTTTGCTGTGCAAAAGCTTTTAAGTTTCATTAGGTCCCATTTCATTAGGTCCCATTTATTTTCATTTTTATTTCCATTTCTCTAGGAGGTGGGACAAAAAGGATCTTGTTTTGATGTGTGTCATAGAGTGTTCTGCTTATGTTTTCCTCTAAGACTTTTATAGTGTCTGGCCTTACATTTAAGTCTTTAATCCATTTTGAGTTTAGTTTTGTGTATGGTTTTAGGGAGTGTTCTAAATTCATTCTTTTACATGTAGCTGTCCAGTTTTCCCAGTACCACTTATTTAAGAGGCTGTCTTTTCTCCATTGTATATTCTTGCCTCCTTTATCAAAGATAAGGTGACCATATGTGCATGGGTTTATCTCTGGGCTTTCTATCCTGTTCCATTTATCCATATTTCTGTTTTTGTGCCAGTACCATACTGTCTTGATTACCATAGCTTTGTAGTATAGTCTGAAGTCAGCGAGCCTGATTCCTCCAGCTCTGTTTTTCTTTCTCAAGATTGCTTTGGCTATTCGGGGTCTTTTGTGTTTCCATACACATTGTGAAATTTTTTGTTTTCGTTCTGCGAAAAATGCCATTGGTGGTTTGATAGAGATTACATTGAATCTGTAGATTGCTTTGGTAGTATTTCACAATATTGATTCTTCCAATCCAAGAACTTGGTATATCTCTCCATCTGTTTGTATCATCTTTAATTTCTTTCATCAGTGTCTTACAGTTTTCTGCATACAGGTCTTTTGTTTCCTTAGGTAGGTTTGTTTCCTAGGTATTTTATTCTTTTTGTTGCAATGGTAAATGGGAGTGTTTCCTTAATTTCTCTTTCAGATTTTTCATCATTTGTATATAGGAATGCAAGAGATTTCTGTGCATTAATTTTGTATCCTGCTACTTTACCAAATTCATTGATTAGCTCTAGTAGTTTTCTGGTAGCATCTTTAGGATTCTCTATGTATAGTGTCATGTCATCTACATGCAAACAGTGACAGCTTTACTTCTTTTCTGATTTGGATTCCTTTTATTTCTTTTCTTCTCTGATTTCTGTGGCTAAAACTTCCAAAACTATGTTGAATAATAGTTGTGAGAGTTGGCAACCTTGTCTTGTTCCTGGTCTTAGTGGAAATGCTTTCAGTTTTTCACCATTGAGAATGATGTTGGCTGTGGGTTTGTCTTATATGGCCTTCATTTTTTTATTTTTTGTTATTTTATTTTTTTTTTTCAGTACGCAGGCCTCTCACTGCTGTGGCCTTTCCCACCGTGGAGCACAGGCTCCGGACGCACAGGCCCAGCGGCTACAGCTCATGGGCCCAGCCGCTCCACGGCACGCAGGATCCCCCCGGATGGGGGCACGAACCCACGCCCCCTGCATTGGCAGGCAGACCCCCAACCACTGCGCCACCAGGGAAGCCCCATGGCCTTTATTTTGTTGAGGGAAGTTCCCTCTATGCCTGCTTTCTGTAGGGTTTTTATCATAAATGTGTGTTGAATTTTTCAAATGATTTTTCTGCATCTATTGAGAGGATCATATGGTTTTTCTCCTTCAGTTTGTTAATATGGTTTATCACATTGATTGATTTGCATATATTGAATAATCCTTGCACCCCTGGGATAAACCCCACTTGATCATGGTGTATGATCCTTTTAATGTGCTGTTGGATTCTGTTTGCTAGTATTTTGTTGAGGATTTTTGCATCTATGTTCATCAGTGATATTGGCCTGTACTTTTCTTTCTTTGTGACATCTTTGTCTGGTTGTGGTATCAGGGTGCTGGTTGCCTGGTAGAATGAGTTTGGGAGTGTTCCTCCCTCTGCTATATTTTGGAAGAGTTTGAGGAGGATAGGTGGTAGTTGTTCTCTAAATGTTTGATAGAATTTGCCTGTGAAGCCATCTGGTCCTGGACTTTTGTTTGTTGGAAGATTTTTAATCACAGTCTCAATTTCAGTGCTTGTGATTGGTCTGTTTATATTTTCTATTTCTTCCTGGTTCAGTCTCGGAGGGTTGTGCTTTTCTAAGAATTTGTCCATTTCTTTGTGGTTGTCCATTTTATTGGCATAGCGTTTCTCGTAGTAATCTCTTATGATCCTTTGTATTTCTGCAGTGTCAGTTGTTACTTCTCTCCTTTTTCATTTCTAATTCTATTGATTTGAGTCTTCTCCCTTTTTTTCTTGATGAGTCTTGCTATTGGTTTATCAATATTGTTTATCTCCTCAAAGAACCAATTTTTACTTTTTTTGATCTTTGCTATTGTTTCCTTCATTTCTTTTTCATTTATTTCTAATCTGATCTTTATGATTTTTTTCTGTTGCTCACTTTGGGGTTTTTTTGTTCTTCTTTTTCTAATTGTTTTAGGTGTAAATTTAGGTTGTTTATTTGAGATGTTTCTTGTTTCTTGAGGTAGGATTTTATTGCTATAAACTTCCCTCTTAGAACTGCTTTTGCTGCCTCCCATAGATTTTGGTCGTCGTGTTTTCATTGTTATTTGTTTCTAGGTATTTTTTGATTTCCTGTTTGATTTCCTCAGTGATCTCTTGGTTATTTAGTAGTGTGTTGCTTAGCCTCCATGTGTTTGTATTTTGTGCAGATTTTTTCCTGTAATTGATATCTATTTTCATAGCGTTGTGGTCAGAAAAGATACCTGATATTTCAATTTTCTTAAATGTACCGAGGCTTGATTTGTGACCCAAGATATGACCTATCCTGGAGAATACTAGCTGTGGCACACTGGACCCCTTCAGGCTGTCTTCATTTAGCCAACCCCAGTCTTCTCCCTGCGGTCTGTTCTCCAACGTCTGAGCCTCAGCTCCCAACCCCGCCCACCCCAGCGGGTGAGCAGACAAGCCTTTCAGGGTGGTGAGTGCTGGTTGGATCCAATCCTCTGTGCAGGGATCTCTGTGCTTTGCCCTCTGCACCCCTGTTTCTGCGCTCTCCTCCGTGGCTCTGAGCTTCACCTCCCACCCACTCAACATCTCCTCCAGTAAAAGGGCTTCCTGGTGTGTGGAAACTATTCCTCTTTCACAGCTCCTTCCACGAGGTGCAGGTCCTATCTCTATTCTTTTGTCTCTGTTTTTTTCTTTTTTCTTTTGCCCTACCCAGGTATGTGGGGATTTTCTTGCCTTTTGGGAAGTCTGAGGTCTTCTGCCAGCATTCAGTAGGTGCTCTGTTGGAGTTTTCCACATGAAGATGTATTTCTGACGTATTTGTGGGGAGGATGATGATCTCCATGTTTTACGCCTCTGCCATCTTGAAGGTCTCCTCCCACTCTCACCTTTCGAGTTGTATGAGTTATTTTTATATTTTGGATATTAACCCCTTATTGATACATCATTTTCAAATATCTTCCCCATGCAGTTGGCAGGTTTTTTGTTTTGTTGATACTTTCCTTTGCTGTACATGAGCTTTTTAGTTTGATGTAGTCCCATTTGTCTATTTTTCTTTTGTTTCCTTTGCCTAAGGAGACATATCCAAAAAATATTGCTAAGATCCATGTCAAAGAGCTTACTGCCTGTTTTTTCCTAAAAATTTTCTGGTTTTGGGTCTTACATTTAAGTCTCTAATACATTTTGAATTTATTTTTATATATGGTGTGAGAAAGTAGTCCAGTTTGAGTCTTATGCATGTAACTGTCCAGTTTTCCCAACACCAATTATTGATGTGGCTGTCTTTCCCCCATTGTAATTCTTGCCTCCTTTGTCCTAGATTAATTGACCATGTAAGTGTGGGTTTATTTCTGGGATCTCTATTTAGTTTCATTGATCTATGTGTCTGTATGGGGGCCAGTACCATACTGTTTTGATTACTGTAGCTTTATAGTATAGATTGAAATCAGCAAGTGTGATACTTCGATCTTTGTTCTTTTTTCTCAAGATTGCTTTGGCTATTCTGGGTTACCTGTGGTTCCATATAAATTTTAGGACTATTTGTTCTAGTTCTGTGAAAAATGTCATCAGTATTTTGATAGGGATTGCATTGAATCTATAGATTGCCTTGGGTAGTATGGTCATTTTAACAATATTAGTTCCTTCAGTTCATGAGCATGTTTTATCTTTCCATCTGTTTGTGTCATTTCCAATTTCTTTCATCAGTGTCTTATAATTTTCTGAGTACAGATATTACCTCCTTGGTTAGATTTATTCGTAGGTATTTTATTCTTTTTGATGCAATTGTAATGGGATTGTTTTCTTAATTTCTATTTCTGATAGTTTGTTGTTAGTGTATAGAAACAAAAACAGATTTATGTATATTAATTTTGTATCCTGCAACTTTATTGAACTCATTGATGACTTCTAATTTTTTTTGGTGGTGTCTTTAGGATTTTCTATGTATAGTATCATGTCATCTACAAACAGTAATGATTTTACTTTTTCCTTTCCAATTTGGATTCCTTTTGTTTCTTTTTCTTGTCTTATTGCTGTGGCTAGGACTTCCAATACTATGATGAATAAAAGTAGTGGGAGTTACCATCCTTGCCTTGTTTCAGATCTTAGAGGAAATGTTTTCAGCTTTTCACCATTGAGCTTGATGTTGGCTGTAGGTTTGCCATATATAGCCTTTATTACATTGAAAGTTGATATCTCTATAACCACTTTTTTGAGAATTTTTATTATAAATGGATGTTGAATTTTATCAAAACCTTTTTCTGGATTTATTGAGATGATTATATGATTTTTATTCTTCAGTTGTTAATGTGGTGTATCACATTGATTTATTTGTGAATATTGAAATATTCTTGCATCCCTGACATTTATCGAACTTTATCATGGTGTATGACCCTTTTAATGTATTGTTGAATTTATTTGCTAAAATTTTGTTGAGAATTTTTGCATCAATGTTCATCAGTCATATTGGCTTGTAATTTTTTTTCATTGTGTGTTTGTCTGGTGTTTGTATCAGAATGATGCTGGCTTGGTAGAATGAATTTAGAAGCATTACTTCCTCTTCAACTTTTTGGTATCGTTTAAGAAAGATAGGCATTAACTCTTCTTTAAATGTTTGGTAGAATTCACCTATGAATTAATCTCATTTTGCACTTTTGTTTTTGTAGGATTTTCTTTGATACTGATTCAATTTCATTACTAGTAAACGATCTGTTTATGTTTTCTATTTCTTCCTGATTCTGTCTTGGAAGAGTGTACATTTCTAGGAATTTATCCATTTCTTCTAGACTGTCCTTTGTTAGCACATAATTTTTTTGTAGTAATCTCTTGTGATCTTTTGTAGTAATCTCTTGTGATCCTTTGTATATCTGTGGTCTTGTAACTTCTCCTCTTTCATTTCTTATTTTATTTACTTGGGCCCTCTCTCTTTTTTTTCTTGATGAGTCTGGCTAATGGTTCATCAATTTTGATTATCTTTTCAAAGAACCAACTCTTGAACCAGTTTCATTGATCTTTTCTATTTTTTTGTCTCTATTTCATTTATTTCTGTTCCAATCTTTATTATTTCTTTTCTTTTACTAACATTGGATTTTGTTTGTTCTTTGTTTTCTAATTACTTTAGTTGTAAGGTTAGAGTGTTTATTTGAGATGTTTCTTGTTTCCTGTAGTAGGCTTGTATCATTATAATCTTTCCTCCCAGGACAGCTTTTGCTGCATCCCACAGCTTTTGAATCATTGTGTTTTCATTTTGTTTTGTCTCCAAGTATTTTTTGATTTCTTCTTCAACTTTTTCAGTGATCCATTCGTTGTTTAGTAGCATATTGCTTAGCCTGTACATGTTTGTGTTTTTTGTAGTTTCTTTTCTTGTCCTTGATGTAGTCTCATACTGTGGTGGTTGGAAAAGATGCTTTATATGATTGCAGTCTTCTTAAATTTATTGGGACTTGTTTTGTGGCCTAACATGTGATCTATCCTGGAGAATGTTGCAAGTGTTTTGAAAAGAATGTTCATTCTGCTATTTTTGGATGGAATGTTCTGTAGATATCTATTAAGTCCACTGACCTATGTGTCACTTAAGACCACATTGCCTGAGAGGTGGAGTCAAGATGGTGGTATGGGAAGACGTGGAGTTAGCATCTCCCCAGAACTGGGGCACCTGCCAGCTGCTGGTGGAGAACTCTGATATCCAAGGAGATGGAAGAAACCCCAAAGTGAACCGGTAGGACATAGGGAGACTGAGGGGGGAGAAGTGGAGGCCAGACAGGATCAGGACCCCTGAGCCAAGGGAGATCAGGAGAGGCGGGGGGAGGGACTCTCCAGGAAGAGCAAGAGAGGAGCGGAGGGCGATTGTATGGCCCACTTGAGCCAGGGAGCCTGCTGAGCTCCCAAGACAGTGTCCCCACTCCAAAGCCCCATCCAGGCCACGTGGGTCCTGGGGGAATAGGAGGGAGGCTGGGGAGATCAGGAGAGGCAGGGGGGAGGAGCCATCCAGGAGGAGCAGGAGAGGAGCAGAGGGCGATTGCCCCAACCACTTGGGTACAGGAGCCTGCTAAGCTCCCAGGCTGGCCCCCTGCTCTCAAGAGCCCCCTCCAGGCTGTGTAGGTCCTTGCTGGCATAAGAGGTAGTTTGGGGACATCAGAAGAGGCAGGTGGGAGGGGACTTTCCAGTTAAGAGGAGCAGGAGAGGAGAGAAGGGCGTTTGCCCCACTCACTCGAGCCCAGGAAGCCTGCTATGCTCCCAGATGAGGTCCCCTGCCCTCTGAGACCAGGTATTGGGAGCAAACCTGGGCCCCTTCTGTTCCTTGAGCCTAAGCCCCACCATCCACAGCCCCCAGGGCCTTTTCCAGCCCTGTGAGTCCTGAGCATTGGCCCCACCCACCACCCAAACATCATCCTTGCTTAGGCCCCACGCTCCATAGCCAAGGCCTTTAACCCCTTTTTTTTTCTTTTCCCTCCTCCTCTTTTTTACTATTGTGGTACTGATGTACCTTCCGCTTGATGATTCATCTTATTTTTATTTTCTTCCTAACATATCTGTAAGTTTCCTAGTCTAATTTTATTTTTTACTTTGTTATTGTTCTTTTTCTTTTTCTTTTTTTGCTGCCCCAGGTGGCTTGTGGGATCTTGGTTCATGAACCTGGGGTCAGGCCAAAGCTCCTGCAGTAGGAGCTACAAGTCTGAACCACTGGACTAACAGAGAACCTCAGACCCCAGGAAATATTCATCGGAGTTAGGTCTCACAGAGTTCCTCATCTCAGTACCAAGACTCAGCTCTACTCAATAGGCTACAAACTCATATGTTGGAGGCCTCAGGCCAAACAACCAGTAAGACAGGAACACAATCCCACTCATAAAAAAAGAAAAAAAATTACACGGCAAAAAAAATATCTTACCAATGAAGGAGCAAAGTAAAAACCTACAAGACCAAATAAATGATGAGGGAATAGGCAATCAACCTGAGAAAGAATTCAGAGTAATGATAGTAAAGATGATGCAGAATCTTGGAAATAGAATGGAGGCACGGATTGAGCAAATACAAGAAATGTTGAACAAACATCTAGAAGAAGTAAAGAACAAACAGAGATGAACAACACAATAACTGAAATGAAAAATTCACTAGAATGAAGCAATAACAGAATAACGGAGGCAGAAGAATAAGTGAGCTGGAAGACAAAATGGTGGAAATAACTGCCGAGAAGCAGAATAAAGAAAAAAAAAAGAAAAGAATTGAAGACAACCTCAAGGACCCCTGGAACAACACTAAATACACCAACATCTGAATTTTAGGGGTCCCAGAAGAAGAAGAGACAAAGAAAGAGTCTGACAAAATACTTGAAGAGATTACAGTCAAAAACTTCCCTAACATGGGAAAGGAAACAGTCACCCAAGTCCAGGAAGCACAGAGAGTCCCATACAGGATAAACTCCAGAAGAAACACACCAAGACACATATTAATCAAGCTAACAAAAATTAAATTCAGAGAAAAAAATATTAAAAGCAGCAAGGGAAAAACAAAAAATAACATACAAAGGAATCCCCATAAGGTTATCAGCTGATTTTTCAGTGGAAACTCTTCAAGCCATAAGGGAGTGGCAGGATATACTTAAAGTGATGAAAGAGAAAAACCTATAACCAAAATTACTCTACCCAGCAAGGATGTCAATCATATTCTATGGAGAAGACAAAAGCTTTTCAGACAAGCAAAAGCTAAGAGAATTCTGCACGACCAAACCAGCTATACGACAAATGCTAAAGAAACTTCTCTAAGTGGGAAACACAAGAGAAGAAAAGACCCACAAAAACAAACCCAAAACAATTAAGAAAATAGTAATAGGAACATACATATTGATAATAAACTTGAATGTAGATGGATTAAATGCCCCAACCAAAAGACACAGGCTGACTGAATGGATACAAAAACAAAAGCCATATATATGCTGTCTATAAGAGACCCACTTCAGACCTAGGGACACATACAGACTGAAAGTGAAGGGATGGAAAAAGATATTCCATGCAAATGGAAATCTAAAGAAAGCTGGAGTAGCAATACTGGTATCAGATAAAATAGAATTTAAAATAAAGACTTTTACAAGAGATAAGGAGGGACACTACATAATGATCAAAGGATCAATCCAAGAAGAAGATATAACAATTACAAATGTTTATGCACCCAACATAGGAACACCTCAGTACATAAGGCAAATGTTAACAACCATGAAAGGAGAAATCGACAGTAACACAATAATAGTAGGGGACTTTAACACCCCACTTACACCAATGGACAGATCATCCAAACAGAAAATCTATTCTCCAGGATAGATCACATCTTGGGTTACAAATCAAGCCTAGGAAAATTGAAATTATATGAAGCATCATTTCTGATCACAACACTATGAGACTGGAAATCAATTACAGGAAATAAACTGTAAAAAACACAAATACATGGAGGCTAAATAGTGTGCTACTAAATAACCAAGAGATCACTAAAGAAATCAATGAAGAAATAAATAAAATACATATGACAATGAAAACATGATGACCCAAAACCTATGGGATGCAGCAGAAGCAGTTCTAAGCTGGAAGTTACTAGCAATACAATCTCCCCTCAAATAACAAGAAAAATCTCAAATAAACAATCTAACCTTACACTTAAAACCACTAGAGAAAGACGAAAAATGAAAGCCCTAAGTCAGCAGAAGGAAAGAAATCATAAATATCAGAGCAGAAATAAATGAAATAGAAATGAAGAAAACAATAGCAAAGATCAATAAAATTAAAAACTGGTTCTTTGAGAAGATAAACAAAATTGAGAAACCCTTAGCAAGACTCATCAAGTAAAAAAGGGAAAGGATGCAAATCAATAAAATTAGAAATGAAAAGGAGAAATCACAACTGACACTGCAGAAATACAAAAGATTTTAAGAGACTAGTACAAACAACTATATGCCAGTAAAATGGACAACCACGAAGAAATGGACGAATTCTTGGAAAGGTACAATTTTCCAAGACTGAATGAGGAAGAATTAGAAAATATAAACAGACCTATCACAAGTAATGAAATTGAAACTGTAACTAAAAATTTTCCAACAAACAAAAATCCAGGACAAGGTGGCTTCACAGGCGAATTCTATCAAAGACTCAGAGAAGAGCTAAAACTGATCCTTCTCAAAATCTTCCAAAAAATTGCAGATGGAGAAACACTCCCTAATTCATTCTGCGAAACTACCATCACCCTGATACCAAAACCAGAAAAAGGTATCACAAAAAAAGAAAATTATAGACCAATATCACTGATGAACATAGATGCAAAACTCCTGAATAAAATATTAGCAAACAGAATCCAACAGCACATTAAAAGGGTCATACACCATGATCAAGTGGGATTTATCCCAGGGATGCAAGGATTACTGAATATAGGCAAATCAATCAATGTGATACACCACATTAACAATTTAAGGAATAAAAACCATATGATCATCTCAATAGATGCAGAAAAAGCTTTTGACAAAGTTCAACACCGATTTATGATCAAAACTCTCCAGAAAATGGGCATAGAGGCAACCTACCTCAACATAATAAAGTCCATATATGACAAACCCACAGCAAGCATCATACTCAATGGTGAAAAAACTGAAAGCATTTTCACCTAAGATCAGGAACAAGACAAGGATGTCCACTCTCGCCACTCTTATTTAACATAGTTTTGGAATTCCTAGCCACAGTAATCAGAAAAGAAAAAGAAATAAAAGGACTACAAATTGGAAAAGCAGAAGTAAAACTGTCACTGTTTGCCAATTACATGATACTATACATAGAAAACCCTAAAGATGCCACCAGAAAACTACTAGAACTAATCAATGAATTTGGTAAGGTTTCAGGATACAAAATTAAAGCACAGAAATCTCTGGCATTCCTATACACCAACAACAAAAACTCAGAAAGAGAAATTAAGGAAACACTCCCATTTACCAATGCAACAAAAAGAATACAATACCTAGGAATAAAACTACCTAAGGAGGAGAAAGACTTGTACTCTGAAAACTATAAAACACTGATGAAAGTAATCAAAGATGACATAAGCAGATGGAGAAATATGCCATGTTCTTGGATTGGAAGAACGAAAGTTGTGAAAATGACTATACTACCCAAAGCCATGTACAGATTCAACGCAATCCCTATCAAACTACCAATGGCATTTTTCACAGAATTAGAATAAAAAAATTTGCAATTCACATGGAAACACAAAAGACCCTGAATAGCTAAAGCAGTCTTGAGAAAGAAAAATGGAGTTGGAGGAATCAGGTTCCCTGACTTCAAACTATACCACAAAGCTACAGTAATCAAGACAGTATAGTACTGGCAGAAAAACAGAAATATAGATCAATGGTACAGGATAGAATGCCAGAGATAAACTCATGCACATATGGGCACCTATTTTATGACAAAGGAGGCAAGAACATACGGTGGAGAAAAGACAGCCTCTTCAATAAGTGGTGCTGGGAAAAGTGGACAGCTACATGTAAAAAAATGAAATTAGAACACTACCTAGTGGGAAGCAGCTGCATAGCACAGGGAGATCAGCTTGGTGCTTTGTGACCACCTAAGGGGTGGGATAGGGAGGGTGGGAGGGAGGAAGATGCAAGAGGGAAGAGATATGGGGATATATGTATATGTATAACTGATTCAATTTGTTATAAAGCAGAAACTGACACACCACTGTAAAGCAATTATGCTCCAATAAAGATGTTAAAATAAAAAAGAACACTACCTAACACCACACACAAGAATAAATTCCAAATGGATTAAAGACTTAAATGTAAGACCAGACACTAAAAATGCTTAGAGCAAAACGTAGGAAAAACACTGTTTGCCATAAACCATAGCAAGATATTTTTTGATGCACCTCCTAGAGTAACAGAAATAAAGACAAAAATAAACAAATGGGACTTAATTAAACTTAAAAGCTTTTGCACAGCAAAGGAAACCATAACCAAGATGAAAAGACAACTCTCAGAATGGGAGAAGATATTTGCAAATGAAACAACAGACAAAGGATTAATCTCCAAAATATACAAACAGCTCATGGAGCTCAATATCAAAAAAAAACAAACAATTCAGTTAAAAAAATGGAAGATCTAAATACACATTTCACCAAGGAAGACATACAGTTGGCCAAGAGGCACATGAAAAGATGCCCAACATCACTAATTATTAGAGAAATGCAAATCAAAACTACAATGAGGTATCACCTCATGCCAGTCAGAATGGCCATTATCAAATAATCTAAAAACTATAAATGCTGGAAAGGGTGTGATGAAAAGGGAACCCTCCTGTGCTGTTGGTGGGAATGTAAATTGATACAACCAATATGGAAAACAGTATGTAGGTTCCTTAAAAAACTAAAAATAGAACTATCATATGACCCAGCAATCCCAGTACTGGCCATATATCCTGAGAAAACCATAATTCAAAAAGAGACATGTACCACAATGTTCATTGCAGCACTGTTTACAATAGCCAGAATGTGGAACCAACCTAAATGTCCATTGACAGATGAATGGATAAAGAAGATATGGCACATATATACAATGGAATATTACTCAGCCATAAAAAGAAATGAAATTGAGTTATTTGTAGTGAGGTGGATGGACGTAGAG
Organism: Globicephala melas; assembly: GCF_963455315.2. Classification (NCBI taxonomy): domain Eukaryota; kingdom Metazoa; phylum Chordata; class Mammalia; order Artiodactyla; family Delphinidae; genus Globicephala; species Globicephala melas. The sequence goes on from NC_083321.1 coordinate 86,561,742, forward strand.
TCTGTCATACAGAGTGAAGTAGTCAGATAGAGAACAACAAATACCGTATGCTAACACATATATATGGAATCTAAAAAAAAAAAATTGTATTGATGAACCTAGTTGCAGGGTAGGAATAAAGAGGTAGACATAGAAAATGGACTTGAGGAAAACGGGTTGGAGTGTGAAGGTGGGGTGAAATGAGAGTAGCATCAACATATATACACTACTGAATGTAAAATAGTTGGCTGGTGGGAAGCAGCAGCATAGCACAGGGAGATCAGCTCAGTGCTTTGTGATGACTTATAGGGGTGGGATAGGGAGGAGGGGAGGGATGCTTAAGAGGGCGGGTATATGGGGACATGTATATGCATATGGCTGATTCGCTTTGTTGCACAACAAAAAACTAACACAGTATTGTGAAGCAATTATACTCCAATAAAGATGTTTAAAAAAAAAAAAAACTACATGTACACCTTCCCTATGACCGAGTAATTCACTTCTAGAGAAATAAAAACAAACGTCCAGAAAAAGAAAAAAAGAAAAGCCACTTTGATTCCCATGTTCATTGTACCATTATTCCTAGTAGCCAAAATGTAGAAACAACTCGTGTCTATCAGCAAATGAATGGATTAAAAAAATGTAGTCTATAGATACAATGGGATATTATTCACCCATGTAAAGGAATACACTTGTGATATATGCTACAACATGGATGAATGTGAAAATATGCTATGTGAAATAAGGCAGTGACAAAAAGACAAAAGTTGTATGATTCTATTTATATGAAATATCTAGACAGGCAAATTCATAGAGACAGAAAGTAAAGTAGAGTTTCCCAGTGGCTGGGAGAAGAGGGGGATGGGAGATATATTCTTATGCTTATAGTTTCTTTTGGGGGTGATGGAAAAGATTTGGAAACAGAGCAGTGATGGTTGCACAACAGTGTGAATGTAATTACTACACTGAATTGTAAACTGAAAATGCTTAAAATGACATATTTTATGTCATATATATTTAATCACAATAAAGAATTTTTAACCCACCCCCCCCCACAGAAAAAAGACTACATTGCCTTATTGATTTTCTGTCTAGATGACCTGTACATTAATGTAAGTGGAGTGTTAAAGTCCTCTAGTATTATTGTATTATTGTCAATTTCTCCCTTTTATGTCTGTTAACATTTGCTTTATATATTTAGGTGATCCTGTATTGGGTGCATATATGTTAATGAAAGTAATATCCTCTTCTTTATTGATCTCTTTATCATTATATAATGCCCTTCTTTGAGTTTTGTTGTTGACTTTGTTTTAAAGTCTACTTTGTCTGATGTGAGTATTGCTACCTCAGCTTTCTTGCCTTTTCCAGTTGCATGAAATAGCTTTTTCCATCTCCTCACTTTCAGTCTTTGTGTTTCTTTAGCTCTGAAGTGAGTCTTTTGTAGGCAACATATATATGAGTCTTGATTTTTAAATCCATTTAACCACTCTATGTCTTTTGGTTGGAGCATTTAGTCCATTTAAAGTTAAAGCAAGTATTAACAGTTATGTACTTACTGCCATTTTGTTCATTGTTTTGGGGTTGTTTTGTAGTTCTTTTTTGTTTCTTTCTTCTTTTGCTCTCTTCCCTTGTGATTTGATGACTACCTTTAGTGTTACGTTTGCATTTACTTTTCTTGTCTGTATCTGTTATACATTTTTGGTTTGTTATTACGAACCTTTATACATTATTGTTTTAAGTTGATAATCTCTTAGGTTTGAATGCATTTTAACTCGCCCCACCACATTTAATATTTCTGATATCACATTTTATGTTTTTTTTGTGCATTCCTTAACTACTTATTGTGGATATAGATGATTTTACTACTTTTGTCTTTTAACCTTTCTAAGTGGTTTATAAGTGGTTGATCTACTACCTTTACTATATGTTTGCTTTTACTCCTTAGATTTTTCTTTTCATAATTTTCATATTTGTAGTCATGGCCTTTTCTTTTTTTTTTTTTTTAATGCTTAAAGAAGTCCCTTTAACATTTTTTGTAAAGCCAGTTTAGTGGTACTGAACTCTTAGCTTTTGCTTGTCTGTGAAACTCTTTATCTCTCCTTGAAATCTGAATGAAAGCATTGCCAAGTAGAGTATTCTTGATTGGAGGTTTTCCCCTTCATCATTTAAAATTTATCATACCACTCACTTCTGGCCTGCCAAGTTTCTGATGGAAAGTCAGCTCATTAACTTATGGGAGTTCTCTGTTCTTACCTAGTTGCTTTTCTCTTGATGGTTTTAAGATTCTCTCTTTATTTTTAATTTTTGACATTTTAATTGTAATGTGTCTTGGTGTGGACGTCTTTGGTTTCCTCTTGTTTGGGACTCTCTGTGCTTCTTGAACCTGAATTTCTCTTTCCTTTCCCAGATTTGGAAGGTTTTTATTTTTTACTTTTTTTTTTTTTTTTTTTTTGGTGGTACTCAGGCCTCTCACTGCTGTGGCCTCTCCCATTGCGGAGCACAGGCTCCGGACGTGCAGGCTCAGTGGCCATGGCCCACAGGCCCAGCCACTCTGCAGCATGTGGGATCCTCCCGGACCGGGGCACGAACCCGCGTCCCCTGCATCAGCAGGCAGACTCTCAACCATGGCGCCACCAGGGAGGCCCAATTGGGAAGTTTTCAGCTATTATTTCTTCAAATAATTTCTCTGTCCCTTTCTATCTATGTTTTTCTTCTGGGACCCCTATAATGGGGATGTTAGCATGCTCGATGTTGTCCCAGAGGTCTCTTAAACTATCATTCTTTAAAATTCTTATTTCTTTTTTCTGTTCAGCCCAGGTGATTTCCACTACCCTGTCTACCAGTTTTCTATGCTTCTCTGTATCATCCAATCTACTCTTTATTCTTTCTAGTGTATTTTTATTTCAGTTATACTCTACAGTTCCTTTAAGTTCTTCTTTATATTTTCTAACTCTTTGTTAAACATCTCTCTGTATTCATCCATTCTTCTCATGAGTTCATTGAGCATCTTAATAATCATAACCTTGAACTCTTTATCAGATAGATTTCTCGTCTCCATTTTACTTAGTTCTTCTTCTGGGGTTTTGTCTTATTCCTTCATTTGAAACATATTTCTCTCTCTCACCACATTTATTCTAATTCTCTCTGTTTATACCTATGTAATAGGTAGGTCAGTTACATTTCCCAATCTTGGAGAAGAGGCCTTATGTAGAAGACATTCTATAGAGCTCAGCAGCACACTCTTCTCTGGTTACCAGAGCTATATGCTCCAGGGGTGCCCACCTCTGGGCTTCATGGGCCCCTGTTGTTGTGTGGTTGACCACTATGGGCCTGCTGGTAGGTAGGGCTGGCCCCTGGTCTGGTTAGTTGCTAGGCCTTGCCTTGTGCGATGGCTGCTGGCCTGCTGGTGGGTGGGCGTGAGTCTCTGTGGGGCTGGCTGCTTGGTCTGGGGCTTCCAGTGCCTGGTTCAGGCCTGCTAGTGTGAAAGGCTGGGTCCCTCCATGACTGCCTACTCTGCCTGGAGGGGTCCCAGGACTGATGCATGTTCACTGGTGGGTGGGTAAGCTCCTGGTGCTAATAGGCTAGAGAAGGAACTCCAAAATGGTGCTTGACAGCACTAGAGTGTCCCCATGGTAGAACAATCTTCCCAAATTTGCTACCACCAGTATCTCTGTTCCCAGGGGGTATCCCAGTGGCCTCTTGCCTCTCCAGGAGGCTCTCCAAGATCTGCAAGTGGGTCTGGCCCAGGTTCCTTTCCAATTATTGCCTCTGAACTCAGACTTGGAACATGAGAGATTTTGCATGCACACTTTAAGTGCAGAGTTTCTGTTTCTAGAGCCCTCTGACTCTCCCGCACCCAGGCCCCACTGGCTTTCAGAACCAGACATTTTGGGAGCTTGTCTTCCCAGTACAGGACCTCTAAGCTGGGAGCCTAATGTGGAGCTCAGACTCCTTGCCCCTTGGGGAGAAACTTTGTGATTGTGATTATTTTCCCTTTTGTGAGTTAGCTATCTCGGAGTGTGGGTCTTGACTATTCTACATCTCTGCCCCTCCTACCCATCTCACTGTGGTTCTTTCTTTATATCTTTAATTGTGGAAAATCTTTTCTGCTAGTCTTCAGTTCATTATTATAGATAGTTGAAATTTTTATGTGGCTATGGGAGATGGTGAGCTCAGGGTCTTCCTACTCTGCCATCTTGCCCACACTCCTCCAGCAAAAGTTTTAAATTTTCATGAATTTTGTTGTGGTTAGTGCTTTTGCATTTTGTCTGAGAACTCTGTCTATATCAAGGTCACAAAGATAATCTCCATGTTTTCTTCTAGGAGCTTTGTAGTCTGTAATTTGATCTTTCTCAAATTAAATTTGGGTATGATGTAAGAGAGAGAAGTAGAGGTTTTGTGCATGTGGTTTTTAAAAATGTATGATTATCCAATTGTGTCAAAGACCTTCCACATTTAAATTGCATTGATATATTTGATAAAAATCAGTTGATTATATATATGTATATATATATACATATACATATGTATATATGTACATATATATGTATATCTATATACATATATATATGTGTATCTATATATAGGCTTATTTTTAGGTTCTTTAATTTGTTACATTGATCTGTTTGTCTATCTTTATGCCAGTTGGATACTGTCTTCATTACCCTTTATATAGTAAGTTTTGAAATCCTGTAGATAAGCTTTCCAATTTTGTTCATTTTCAAGATTGTTTTGGCTTTTCTAAGTCCTTTTTATTTCCATAAAATTTTAGAATTAGCTTCCCATTTTCTAAAAATATAAAGAACTTTAAACGGCCTGCTTGGATTTTAATTCAGATGGCATTGAGCCTATAAATCAATTAAGGACACTAGAATTAATCTTTTAATACATAATCTCAACTCTTTCAATCCATGAGCATGGGGTACCTTTACCTTTATTTAGGTCTTATTTAACTTTCTCAGAACATTTTAGTGTCTTTTATTTTATAAGTCTCATACATATTTTGTTAAATTTATCTCTAAACGTTTCATATTTTGTGCTATTTTAAATGGAATAATTTTTAAAAAATTGTTGCTAGTAAACAGAAATGAAATTAATTTTTGTATTTTTACCTTGTGTACTGTGACCCTCCTAAACTTACTTATCAGTTTTGGTATTTATTTTGTAGATTTCTTTGGATTGTCTATATAAGTCAATCATTTGTGAATTAAAACAGTTATATTCATTCATTTCCAACATTTATGCCTTTTAAAAAATTTTATTGACTATTTCACTTGCTAGATCTCCAAAATAACATTGAATAAAAGTGATGACAGTAAACATTCTTTTCTTCTCTCTGGTTGGGAAAGGGTTCAGTATTTCACCATTTAGTACGATGTTATTTGTAGTTTTTTTGAAAGATGCCCTTTATCAGATTGAGAAAATGTCTTTCTATTCTTAGTTTGATGAGAGTTTTATTTTTATATCATAAATGGATATTGAATTTTATCAAATCCTTTTAAAAAATCTTTTGAGATGATCACGTAACTTTCTCCTTTATTCTTTAATGTAGTAAGTTACAGTTATTCGTTCTCCCAATAGTGAACTGGTCTTGTTTTCCAATAATAAATCCCACTTCATCATTTATTATCTTATTACTACTAAGTTTGGTTTTTATTGAAATTTAGTATTCCCATCCATTATGTTTGTAGACAACAAACCACAATAATATTATTGATGCTTGTGATTTAGTCACCAGTAAAAATGAGATGTTTTCATATTTCATTACAATTAATACAGATATCTTGAATATAGTTTATGCTCACTACTGCATTGGTATTATATATCGTGGTTATTACACTTTCTGCTATATCATATTACTCAATGAGTTAAAGAAGTAGTACCTCTTATTATAATATCATAAATCTATTTTCTTGTATTTGCTAACTGTGTTTCAGCACAATGTATTTCTTTTATAATAGTCTGTATTTTACTTATACATTTAAAAATGTTTTCCTGTGAAGGGGTCCCTAGACTTTATCAGACTGCTAGAGATGTTCATGGCACCGAAATTTAAGAATCCCTGGACTAGAGCTAAAAATTCAGTCTTTATCTTAAAACAGATAGAACTGGATGGGATCACCTAGAGAGTGTAGACAGAGAGGATTAGGGAGTGGAGGACACAGCCCCATATATTCTCAATGTTTAAAATTTGGTAGAAGTAGAGGATCTTACCAAGAGAAAAATCAAGTGATTGTGATATGAAAGATGTGTAGAAAAAGAGGTTCAGTAACACATCCAATGCTACTGAGAAGCCACAAAAGATGAAAATGGAGAATTGGGACGCTGACCAGGTTATGTCACTGATGAGTAGCAGCAACAAAAGCACAATTAGAGGAGGTCAAGAAGTGAATGAGAGTCAGGTTAAGTAGAGAAAGGAGCATAGATAACTCTTTTGAGTAGTTTTGCTGCTAAGGGAAGCTGAGAAACAGTGGAGCTAGAGAAATGTGGAATCAAGGGAGTCCAGTTTGTTTTTTTAAGACAGAAGACGTTAATTAAGTCATGTTTGTATGTCAATGAGAATGATCCATTAGAAAGGGAGAAATTTATGTAGAAGGGAAAAGATTGAAGGTGTAAGGAGGTTGGCAGAAGGATCATTAGGCAACGAGGTGGTTCTTTTTCTACTGGATTTATATTTTTCTATGAAGTATGAGGTAAGATCCTTAGGTATAAGGAGGAAGAGGAGGAGAAATTAGAGATTTGAAGAGAGAAGAGAAGGTTTGAAATAGATGCCTGGGGGAGTAGAAAGTTAATTTTCAGTATAAGTGATTTATTTAACCATCGGGTCTTATGACACTTGCTAAATAACTCTTATTAGGTATTAAGGCTGTCTTCAGCCACTCTTGTCAAGATAAATGTTATAAATTAGTTTTATAGGCAAAACACAGTCCTGGAATCCTTTCTAGTCTCTCCCATGTTAAGGTTTGTGTGACGGTTTAGGGGAGAGCACAGGGGGCAGGACTGTACCACAGCTGATGATAAATAGCCCTCTTCTAATCCTACAAAGTCAGAATCTGTAGGCAAGTGCTTTGTCATCCAGATTATTTAAAGATACTAGAAAGTTTCAAATGCTTAACACTAGTCAGTTTCACAAGGTATCTTTAAACCAACTTCCATCACACTCCCTTTGTACCACTTACCCATATGTTGCTTACTTAATCCTTTGGCAGAAGTTTCCATTCATATCTGGCTATTTGATATCAGCCAGTTTCAGCGTGTGGATCAGCACTCCCATGTAATGGACTGAAATGTCATGAACACTGGCTTTTGACAGTTCTAAATTAACAAGAAGATGAAAGGAACATTTGATTATTGAGCCATTTTTTTTAAAAAATGCATCTTGCTTGTTAGAAGTGATGGGAAAGGAAATACTGGAAAAGCACATGACGACTTAATGATGTTTTGGGAAAAAAAGTCAGTCTGTTTTCAGCAGTTCTTCCATGGAATGGCTGATTAGGCTTTGGTTGGTCCCACCTAAGTTTTATTTTTGGAAAAGAAAATTAACCTAACAGCTGTGGCTTATTGCAGTCAGCAAGGGCATCTACTTTATCAAGGGGCCTGTTATCTCAGGCCCCCATATGCTTCCATCCCTAGTCCATCCTTATGAAATGCAATCTCCTGGTGACAAAGGGGCTTGCGTTTAATGTCATGATAGTTTCCAAAAAATCTATCACAGGCCTGAAACCTTTGGGAACTGGATTCTAACTCTTTCACTTTATATATTTGCTCTCTCTTCCAATTTCAAGTCACCTACAAATTGTTGTTGTTGTTGGTGGTGGTGGAGGTGGTGTGTGTGTATTTTAGTCACCTATACATCAAGAGATAACACTGAAGAAATGCCCCGGGACTGCTCCCTCACTATACTGAGGTCCTTTGCAGTGAGAATCATGTGAGCCTGAGGTCCACCATGTTTTTGACACTATGGCCATGTCTTGCTTTTAGAAAATATAATATGTATATTTAGAAATATTTACCTAACAATTATAGTGTATATATGGTTGATTCTGATTACTCTTGGTACTTGTGTTCTGTAAAGTTCCAGCAACACTTAATTAGTGAATACTGAATCATTGGTCCTAGGAGAAATACAAGGTTCTTTTCTTTTACTTTAAAATTTTTTATTTTATTGATGTATAGTTGGGTTAGTTTCAGATATACAGCAAGGTGATTCAGTTATACCTATATATACATTATTTTTTTCATATCCTTTTCCATTATGGTGTATCACAAGATATTGAATATAGTTCCCTGTGCTATACAGTAAGACCTTGCTGTTTATCCATTCTTTTTTTTTGAATTTTATTTTATTTATTTTTTTATACAGTTAGTTCTTAATAGTTATCAATTTTATACACATCAATGTATGCATCTCAATCCCAATTGCCCAATTCATCACACCACTACCCTCACCTCCCACCGCTTTCTCCCCTTTGTGTCCATACGTTTGTTCTCTACATCTGTGTCTCAATTTCTCCCTGCAAACCGGTTCATCTGCACAATTTTTCTAGGTTCCACATATATGCATTAATATACGATGTTTGTTTTCCTCTTTCTGACTTACTTCACTCTGTATGACAGTCTCTAGATCCATCCACGTCTCAACAAATGACCCATGTCTCAACAAATGACCCAATATATACAATATTCCATTGTATATATGTACCACTCCTTCTTTATCCATTTGTCTGTTGATGGGCATTTAGGTTGTTTCCATGACCTGGCTATTGTAAATAGTGCTGCAATGAACATTGGGGTGCATGTGTCTTTTTGAATTATGGTTTTCTCTGGGTTTATGGCCAGTAGTGGGATTGCTGGATCATATGGTAATTCTATTTTCAGTTTTTTAAGGAACCTCCATACTGTTCTCCATAGTGGCTGTATCAATTTAAATTCCCACCAACAGTGCAAGAGGGTTCCCTTTTCTCCACACCCTCTCCAGCATTTGTTGTTTGTAGATTTTCTGATGATTCCCATTCTAACTGGTGTGAAGTAATACCTCATTGTAGTTTTGACTTGCATTGTTCTAATAATTAGTGATGTTGAGCAGCTTTTCATGTGCTTCTTGGCCTTCTGTATGTCTTCTTTGGAGAAATGTCTATTTAGGTCTTCTGCCCATTTTTGGATAGGGTTATTTGTTTTTTTAATATTGAGCTGCATGAGCCATTCTGACGGCTATCTTTTCATGTTGTTTATGGTTTCCTTTGCTGTGCAAAAGCTTATAAATTTCATTAGGTCCCATTTGTTTATTTTTGGTTTTATTTCCATTACTTTAGGAAGTGGATCAAAAAAGATGTGATTTATGTCATAGAGTGTTCTTCCTATGTTTTCCTCTAAGAGTTTTATCATGTCTGGTCTTACATTTAGATCTCTAATCCATTTTGAGTTTATTTTTGTGTATGGTGTTAGGGAGTGTTCTGATTTAATTCTTTTACATGTAGCTGTCTAGTTTTCCCAGCACCACTTATTGAGGAGATGTCTTTTCTCCATTGTATATCCTTGCCTCCTTTCTTATAGATTATTTGACCATAGGTGCATGGGTTTATCTCTGGGCTTTCTATCTTGTTCCATTGATCTATATTTCTGTTTTTGTGCCAGTACCATATTGTCTTGATTGCTGTAGCTTTGTAGTATAGTCTGAAGTCAGGGAGTCTGATTCCTCCAGCTCCAGTTTTTTCCCTCAAGACTGCTTTGGCTATTCTGGGTCTTTTTTGTCTCCATACAAATTTTAAGATTTTTTGTTCTAGTTCTGTGGAAAATGCCATTGGTAATTTGATAGGGATTGCATTGAACCTGTAGATTGCTTTGGGTAGTATAGCCATTTTCACAATATTGATTCTTCCAATCCAAGAACATGGTATATTTCTCCATCTGTTGTTATCATCTTTAATTTCTTTCATCAGTGTCTTATAGTTTTCTGCATACAGGTCTTTTGTCTCCCTAAGTAGGTTTATTCCTCGGTATTTTACTCGTTTTGTTGCAATGGTAAATAAGCATGTTTCCTTAATTTCTCTTTCAGATTTTTCATCATTAGTATATAGGAATGCAAGAGATTGCTGTGCATTAATTTTGTATCCTGCTATGTTACCAAATTCATTGATTAGCTCTAGTAGTTTTCTTGTGACAAGTTTAGGATTCTCTATGTATAGTATCATGTCATCTGCAAACAGTGACAGTTTTACTTCTTATTTTCCAATTTGTATTCCTTTTATTTCTTTTTTTTCTCTGATTGCCATGGCTAGGACTTCCAAAACTATGTTGAATAATAGTGGTGAGAGTGGACATCCTTGTCTTGTTCATGATCTTAGAGGAAATGCTTTCAGTTTTTCACCATTGGGAATGATGTTTGCTGTGGGTTTGTCGATATGGCTGTTATTATTTGAGGTAGGTTCCCTCTATGCCCACTTTCTGGAGAGTTTTTATCATAAATAGGTGTTGAATTTTGTCAAAAGCTTTTTCTGCATCTATTGAGATGATCATATGGTTTTTATTCTTCAGTTTGTTAATATGGTGTATCACATTGATTGATTTGCGTATATTGAAGAATCCTTGCATCCCTGGGATAAATCCCACTTGATCATGGTGTATGATCCTTTTAATATGTTGTTGGTTTCTGTTTGCTAGTCTTTTGTTGAGGCTTTTTACATCTATATTCATCAGTGATATTGGTCTGTAGTTTTCTTTTTTTGTAGTATCTTTGTCTGATTTTGGTATCAGGGTGATTGTGGCCTCATAGAATGAGTTTGGGAGTGTTCCTTCCTCTGAAATATTTTGAAAGCATTTGAGAAGGATGGGTGTTAGCTCTTCTCTAAATGTTTGATAAAATTCACCTGTGAAGCCATCTGGTCCTGGACTTTTGTTTGTTGGAAGATTTTTAATCACAGTTTCAATTACATTACTTGTGATTGGTCTGTTCATATTTTCTATTTCTTCCTAGTTCAGTCTTGGAAGGTTATACCTTTCTAAGAATTTGTCCATTTCTTCCAGGTTGTCCATTTTATTGGCATGGATTTGCATGTAGTAGTCTCTTAGGATGCTTTGTATTTCTGTGATGTCTGCTGTAACTTCTCCTTTTTCATTTCTAATTTTATTGATTTGAGTCCTCTTCCTCTTTTTTTTTGATGAGTCTGGCTAATGATTTATCAATTTTGTTTATCTTCTCAAAGAATCAGCTTTTAGTTTTATTGATATTTGCTATTTTTTCTTTGTTTCTATTTCATTTTTTTCTGCTCTCATCTTTATGATTTCTTCCCTTCTGCTAACTTTGGGTTTTGTTTGTTCTTCTTTCTCTAGTTCCTTTAGGTGTAACGTTAGGTTGTTTATTTGAGATTTTTCTTGTTTCTTGAGGTAGGATTTTATAGCTACAAACTTCCCTTTTAGAACTGCTTTTGCTGCATCCCATAGGTTTTGGATTGTCGTCTTTTCGTTATCATTTATCTCTAGGTATTTTTTGATTTCCTGTTTGATTTCTTCAGTGATCTCTTGGTTATTTAGTAATGTACTTTTTAGCCTCCATGTGTTTGTGTTTTTTACATTTTTTTCCCTTTAATTCATTTCTAATCTCATAGCATTGTGGTCAGAAAAGATGCTTGATATGATTTCAATTTTCTTAAATTTACTGAGGCTTGATTTGTGACCCAGGATGTGATCTATCCCAGAGAATGTTCCATGCATACTTGAGAAGAAAGTGTAATCTGCTGTTTTTGGATGGAATGTACTTTAAATATCAATTAACTCTACCTGGTCTATTGTGTCATATAAAGCTTGTGTTTCCTTATTAATTTTCTGTTTGGATGATCTGTCCATTGGTGTAACTGAGATGTTAAAGTCCCCCACTATTACTGTGTTAATGTCAATTTCCTCTTTTATTGCTGTTAGCAGTTGCCTTATGTATTGAGGTACTCCTTGTTGGGTGCATATATATTTATAAGTGTTATATCTTCTTCTTGGATTGATCCCTTGATCACTATGTAGTGTCCTTCCTTATCTCTTGTAACATTCTTTATTTTAAAGTCTATTTTATCTGATATGAGTATTGCTACTCCAACTTTCTTTTGATTTCCATTTGCATGGAATATCTTTTTCCATCCCCTCACCTTCAGTCTGTATGTGTCCTTAGGTTTGAAATGGGTCTCTTGTAGACAGCATATATATGGTTCTTGTTTTTGTATCCATTCAACGAGCCTGTGTCTTTTGGTTGGAGCATTTAATCCATTCATGTTTAAGGTAATTTTCGATATGTATATTCTTATTACCATTTTCTTAATTGTTTTGGGTTTGTTTTTGTAGGCCCTTTTCTTCTCTTGTGTTTCCCACTTAGAGAAGTTCCTTTAGCATTTGTTGTAGAGCTGGTTTGGTGGTGCTGAATTCTCTTAGCTTTTGATTTCTCCGTCGAATATGAATGAGATCCTTGCCAGGTAGAGTAATCTTGGTTGTAGATTCTTCCCTTTCATCACTTTAAGCATATCATGCCACTTCCTTCTGGCTTGTAGAGTTTCTGCTGAGAAATCTGCTGTTAACCTTATGGGAGTTCCCTTGTATGTTATTTGTCTTTTTTCCCTTGTTGCTTTCAATAATTTTTCTTTGTCTTTAATTTTTGCCAGTTTGATTACTATGTGTCTCGGTGTGTTTCTCCTTGGGTTTTTCCTGCATGGGACTCTCTGCGCTTCCTGGTCTTGGGTGACTATTTCCTTTTCCATGTTAGGGAATTTTTTGACTATAATCTCTTCAAATATTTTCTCAGGTCGTTTCTTTCTCTCTTCTCTTTCTGGGACCCCTATAATTCAAATGTTGTTTTAGTTAATGTTGTCCCAGAGGTCTCTTAGGCTGTCTTCATTTCTTTTCATTCTTTTTTCTTTTTTTTGTTCCACAGCAGTGAATTCCACCATTCTTTTTCTCCAGGTAACTTATCCATTCTTCTGCTTCAGTTATTCTGCTATTGATTCTTTGTAGTGTAGTTTTCATTTCAGTTATTATATTGTTCATCTCTGTTTGTTTGTTCTTTAATTCTTCTAGGTCTTTGTTAAACATTTCTTGCATCTTCTTGATCTTTGCCTCCATTTTTTTCCCAAGGTCCTGGATCATCTTCACTATCATTATTCTGATTCTTTTCCTGAAAGGTTTCCTATCTTTACTTCATTTAGTTGTTTTTCTGGGGTTTTATCTTGTTCCTTCATCTAGGACATAGCCCTCTGCCTTTTCATCTTGTCTATCTTTCTATGAATGTAGTTTTCATTCCACAGGCTGCAGGGTTATAGTTTTTCATGCTTCTGCTGTCTGCCCTCTGGTGGATGAGGCTATCTATCTATGAGGCTTCCACGGTTAAGTTCTGAGAACCTCTGATCATGACATTTTCATCTACTGATCAATAATACAGAGTCTTGTTTTATGTGTGTTTCTGTTTAAAGACACCTTATTTAATATACACCTTGAACTCAATTGCAAAAGCACTATAACTTTCACCTGAACAAAGCTTATCTTACACACATGTTTTCTCCTTAAGGCACATCACAGCTTTCTTGCCCTCAGGAACACCAGACAGCCCTTTAGCACTGTGCTTGGAGGCTTGTTTTAGATAGAAAAATCACCACCAAAAAGCACTAAAATGCAAAAACGTGACACTAAGTGGACAGTGAAAAGACAGACTATGGGAGTTGAAATAAGAAGGCAGAATGTCACCTAGTTTGACGTCAATTGGGAACGTACACATTGTGCAATTCAAAGTTTTCACTGATCTGTGCATGTTCACAAATGGCTGTGAAAGCACCATAGGTATTGATCTTGGCATTACGAGTACATTTTAGTGAGTAGGTGAATTCACAACTGCGGAATCTGCAAATAAGGAGGATGAACTATGTTTTTTTCAAGCAGATATGGAGCATTTACAGATATTGACCACACTTTAGGCAAAACAAAAGCAAAAAACAAAAACCCTCAACTATCAATGGATCAGTATCATACAGATTATATCATGTGTCTAGAGTGTAATTAAAGTACAAACTAATCTTACCTCCCCAAAACTTATCAAACACTTAGAATTGAATAATAACAAAAATAACATAATTTAAAATGTGTGGGATATAGCTAAAATAGGGGGCATAGAGAATTTTATAGCTTTAAATACTTCATTAAAAAAAGTGAAATTGGATGTGCTGAGGGTATATCTTGTGTTAGAAAAGGAACAACAGAGCTAATCTAAAGAAAGTAAAAGTAATAAGATAATAAAAGTAGAGACTAGAAAAACAGAGCATAAATATATAATAATTTAGATTAATGTAACCAAAAATTAATAAACATACCTCTGCTGAAACTGATCATAAAAAAGGTAAAACAAACAAAATCTTAGGAATAAAAAGTGGTTATAATACAATATAGCAGACTTAGTGAAAGAATAATATATTTACATTTTGCTCATAAAATTTAAACATATACCAAATGACCATATTCCTCAAGGAGAAATAGAAAACCTAAATAGTCCTGTAATTAAAAAAATATTCTATCAGTAATCAACCACCTCCCTTGATTGAAGACATCTTACCAGATGATTTTATTAGTTCTACAAAACTCTAAAAAACAGATCATTTTAGTTTTATACAAAGTCTTCAAGACAATAGAAAAATTCCCAAGTCATTTTACAATATTAAATAACCTTGATGTCAAATTTGGACAAAGAGAATAAATTAAAAATAAACAGGGCTTCCCTGGTGGCGCAGTGGTTGAGAGTCTGCCTGCCGATGCAGGGGACAAGGGTTCGTGCCCCGGTCCGAGAGGATCCCGCATGCCGTGGAGCGGCTGGGCCCGTGAGCCATGGCCGATGAGCCTGCACGTCCGGAGCCTGTGCTCCGCAACGGGAGAGACCCACGTATGGCAAAAAACCCCAAAAAAAACAAAAAAAAACAAAATGCCAATTCACTTTCTTTCCCCTTTAGAAAACTAGAATGCTACTCACCTTTCTTACTATGTCTTTTAAGACCCCTTCTCTACTTCTCTTAGAGCTCACTTGTATGAACACAATGATTTTGCTTGCAAGATTTCTGAGTTCCCTGGCTTTAATCCCTGGCTGAGGAACTTGAACTGATTGGGAGCAGCCAGATGATTTCTTAGAATCTCTGAATCTACCTCATCCATTTTAATGTATCTTTCTCATCATGGAGATAATTTTCCTTGAAAAGGCAGAAGTAACACAGAAGTTAAGCTCTATTTTCTCTTTGTTATCCATGAACATTACACTATCTTTCTTAAGTTAATGTCTAAAATTATTATTATTAATAACCCATAACTTAATAGATTCCAAAGGGTGATCACATACTTGGCCTGGAATAGTTATTGCAATTTAGCAAAGGAATATCCTGGAAAAAACTTGAACCCAAACCAAATAGAATAGATGGTTTCATTCATTTATTCAATAACTATTTATTGATCATCTGTTATATGTCAGGAATTATACTAGGCCCTATGGACACAGAGTTTTGTGTTCCTAACCTGGAGGAGCTCACAATTTAGGAGCTAGGAAGGGAGTGGGTTGGGGAAAAACATAAACTGAATGATAACACAGTAGCTAAAATTTCAGTTGGTTGTATATAAAAAAGATGATTAATAACTAGGTACTAACATGAAGGGAATTATTTCATGGTGCCAATGGGCTGTGTCCATGTCTGTCCTCTTCCAGAAACCTAGTGAAGATGTGGAAGGCATGCTCATCAAATCTACAGATAACACAAATCTGGGAGGAAGACTTAGGGCAGGGATGACACTTAGATTTAAAGCATTCCTAACAAGTCAAAAAAATAGGCTTAAAGCAGATAAAACGTAATACAGAAAACAATTATTATATAAAATTTTTGATTGCATAGTACAGGAAGGAAAAGACTTGAATAAGCAATACTTCATATGACAAAATCCGGAAGTTTCAGTTGACCGCAAGCTCAGTTTTAACTGGTAAAAAGTTAATGCATTTTATGCTACATTAGTAAAAGTAAAATATGAAGATATGCTTGTGCATGCAGCTAATTTAGCAAATATCAAGCTATATTAAAATTATTTGTTTAGTGTTCCTCCCAATAGATTGTGAAATCCTTGAGTATAGGGTTTGTAAATTGTTTATTTACATATTCCCAAGATGTAGCTCAGTTCTTGGAATATAGTGAATATTCAGGAAACAACTGTCAAATGACTAATGAATAATAATTTTGTGTAGAGGCTGCTCTAAGCTTGTTAATGTAATTAACTCACTTAATCCTCTCAATATACCCATTAAGGAAAGTACTATTACTATTTCCATTTTATAGATGAGGAAACTGGGTCCTCAATATGTGGTTTATGAAATAAGGGGCACAGAAAAGCAAAATACACAAAAACTTTCAAAATCTAAATATAGAAAATAGTTTCCAACTTCTCTCTTCAAGACTTTTTCAAGACACAAATAACTTGTCAAAGGTGACACACCTATAAGTGGCAGAGCTGAGAGTTGAACCCCTGAAGTCAAGCTCTTAAGCTTAGGTTCTTATCCACTTTGCTTTACTATAGTGTTTACATAACAATATGCTATTGGATTGCATGGCTCAGAGCATCATAAGGTTCAAAGGCCAATGGAGACACTTTTCCTTTGCTTCTTCCCTTTCTTCTTCTCTCCCTCCCTCTCTTTTCCTTCCTTACACTTTTATAAAAGAAAAAAAAGGATTTAAATTGGTTTATAAAAATAAATGTAACAAAATGGAAAACAAAAAGGAAAAGTTTCAGTGAAGGGAAAATTAAGATAGGTAAATAAGATGGAGTCATAGTGAGGTTAGTACAGAGAACACACATAGTGAGGTGCTATTTCCATGAAATTCTTTGTGACTGCCTAACTCCATCCTTAGAGCTCCCTTCTCTCATCTATTGCATTTCTTGTTTACATGATGCATTTGGCACTTTATCATAGACTTTTGATAATTTTATGTATATAATCTGTTTTCCCTATCTGTGAGTTCCACATCCCTGGATTCAACCAACTGTGGGTCAAAAATCACAGATATAAAGTGCTGATTGTACTATGCCATTTTATAAAAGGGGCTTGAGCATCTGTGGATTTTGGTATTCAAAGGGAGTCCTGGAACCAATCCTGCAGATACTGAGGGATGACTTTACAGCTTTTATCCCCTCAGTAAGATTGTACACTTATTGAGGTAGGGACCTTGTCATATTATCCTTCATATTCATTTCGCCGCTAACATGATGCTGGTTTCATAATAGATTCTGTGTAAACACCTATTAAATTGAAAGGACTTTCAATTACTGGGAGTTAATCCATATCTACTTCTGAACTTTTCCCAAATCCTTGTTTCTTCTCTTTGTCTTTCTGTCTTCCTGGAACTCCAGGCAGAATTAACCATTCTTCTTCAGTGCTTCTGCAAAGAACAATTTTCTTTATATTGTATTTCTACTCTAATACATTACCTACCACTTATATGTCTATTGTCCTGTATAGGCTGTGAATTTTTTGTGAACATTATTTATGCTCATATTCCACTATGAGTTCAATTCCTAGTAAAAATTCAGATTCAGTAAACAAACATGGTAAGGAGTAAAGAAGAAAGGGAGAGAGGAAGAATTTTTTCCCTTTTGCCATTTGATTACTGATCATCACCAGAAAGATGTTAGGAGAAAACACTTAGGTGACAAAACTTTGCATGGTATGGGCATGGGCCACAATACACCCTGTTGTGCATGGTAGGCCTAGCCCAATCCAGTGAAGGATGGATCTGGTATATACAGAGAGTCCTGTGCCCTGGGACTAGAGGTCTGGAACAGGAATCCTTTATCACACATACAGCTGACCTTTACCTAATCTTGGTTTCCCCTCTCTGCACCTTTTACCTGGCCCAGCCTCTCCTAACCTCTCTGCACCACCTTTTCCTGTTCAGACCAATTTCCAGTCTTTCAATAGAAGAAGACCAGTCATGGGGCAACCAAGTTAAAACCTAGTCTCCCATGAAACACTGAAGATGGAGGGGTTTAAAGAGGACACTATGGAAGAAAATCCAGCTCTAATTGGCAAAAATGAGGTAGTTCAATAGGTTATACGCTCCAAATAGTTGTTCCCTCTGGTGATACAGCAACAAAAAGTATTCTGGCTGTGCAGACCTGGAGCTGCTGCTGACTTATCCCTGAGATTGCTCATGTACCTGAGAACACAGTGCAGGAATGAGGGCCTTAGATTAAAATACACAAAAATACAAAACCAGAATATTTATATTATGAAAAAAAAGTTAAAATGCATAAGATACACCATTCGCACACAGCTAGTGCAGCTGGCATCCTGAAGAAAGTGGGACCCAAGGTACAGTCATCCAAGGGAGTCAATAAATAAAATTGTATTGGCACAGAATGGAGTGGGATTGAGCTTAGAAGCAGCAGGTCTGCAGCTGTTCCTTCAACCACCCCTTTTGCCTAACATCACAACCCACTGCTTGGGATAGTTCTCAGCACTGTATCCCAGGAGGGGGTTATGAGGAGACAAGATGAGGAAAACCCTGCCTTACCCCTGAGATATTTCCTCCCACAGAAGGTAGTGGCTTGTGGGTTGGGTCCATCAATCTGGTCTCATGCTTAATCTTTTCACTCTAGCATAGGAAATATTATTCCCTATCTTTCTTTAGGAGTAAGACAACTTCCCTATCCAGGCCACTTTCAAAAGGTGGAGATTCTGGGGTTGGAGACTCAGATAAAGCATGTAAGGAGGGTTACCCCCCAAAGCCCTCAGGTGTATTTGGATAGAGGGAAGAGGGGGTGATGCTATGGACCCTGGCCTGAGTTATATGGCAGTGCCAGCTGCCCCTACCCACCCTGTCCCCACTTTCTCCACTCTGCCAATTGATGCCTGTTCCTCAAAACTTTCTGATCACAGAAGGATAGCCCCCACCCACTGTGGCTCAATTCTGGGCCTCTGGGAACATGGCAGGGCTGTGAATCTCTTCTTCCTCTTCCCGAAAGTAGGCTGGCCTTCTCTGTGAGCTGGGAGCTTGCTGGGCCTTCAGTGGACACGAGGCTATGATATGGTTGATGCTCTGGCAGAAGTGGCACTTCTTGGGCTGGGTGGCTGTTTGGAGTCCTTGGCATGATGGTCTAGACCTCCCCGGTTGTAGCACCTGTCTCCCTTTGATCTGCGTTTCTGCCTGTTCTTCCCTTTGGGCCACCTCTTGCTCCCAATAAAGAACACCCCACCAGGGCCGGTGACTCTGAGAGATTCAGGCCCTTGGCGGACTTCTTAAAGGTGAACTCCACGGCCTCACCATCCTTCAGGCTCCGGAAGCCCTCCATGTGCAGCTTACTCGGGTGCACAAAGACATCCCCCGCAGGCCGTCATGGGCAGGAAGCCGAATCCCATGTGCAAGTTGAACCACTTACAGATGCTGGCTCCGTGCATCAGCTGCGGCTCCACGGGCGCCCTGGCCGCATCCTCCTGCGACTCCTCAGGCGCCTCGGCGCCACCACCTGCAAACTGCTGGTTTGACCCCAGAGCCCATGGCAGTTGGCTGAGCCCGGGGTCCTGGGCCCCTGGCTGGCCAGTTGCTGGCCCCAGAGAAGTCCGGAGGCAGAAAGAGTATTAATGAGGGGAAATAGTTGAAATTACTTGCTATAATGAGATTTTGGAATTTGTGTCTTTTGCTTTTCTACACCCCCTTTCAATGAATAGCCTTGTAAGTAAGAGTCTGGAACCTTCCTATCTGGGTTCGGATGCTGCCACTACTACTGCATAGCTATATAACCTTGCACAAGGCATTTATTTCTCTGTACCCCAGACTCATTATGTATAGTATTGAGTTACTAAAAATAACTTACCTCACAGGGTCCTAGTATGAATTAACTAAATAGGTATGACAGAAATAATTTAGAATGGTTCTTGGCACATAGAAAGTACTATAGAAGTGTTTGCTGTTATTATGACCCCTGTTTTTGAAAGATAGAATTTCTTGCATTGCAAAGTTTGGAATGCCAGATACTACTACAGCATCAACTTCCCTTTTAGAAGAACTGGAAACACTCCAGGACTCACTTTTAGCCAGGGTGCTCTGCACTTCCTGAAGTGATGCTGGCCACAAAAGCAATGCTCATACAAGATAATGAAGTACCACATGATTGCAAAGTCAAGAATATCTAACCCCTAAAAACACCAAAAGGAACTTGGTTTAGATTTGTCCTATGCTTGAGAGCATAATTGGTATGAGGTAGGCAAAGATCCAATTAATGGGTGGCCCAGGCAATGGAGAGGAGATCCTGGGGATGGGAGGATGGCTCCACAGAACACCTGGACTCAGCTATGACATTCCTGACAGCTGCACACAGGAACTGGCTCCAGGACCTGAATCCAAGTCTACAAATTCTCTAAGTTAAAAGTGATGGAACAGAGGCAACTGAACCCATGCTACACTTTTATTCTTGTAATAGCATCTTAACTCAGTAAAGTCTTTTGAAGTTTATAAATACACTTTCCAATACAAAATCTCAGTGATTCACCAGTGAAAGATAGAGGGCATATATCTTCTCTAAAAAATTCATAATATAAAAATAAGTATTAAGAGGATGATACAAATTTACTTCTCATCCCCAAAGTCATTTCCAATCTTTCACCTCTTATCCAATGGATACAGTTTTTCTTAGAGAAAACATCCTGGATCTAGAAGTTGAGAAACAAATTAGGAAAAGTGAAACTATTGAAAGGGTCATCTCAGCTAGGTAAGAAAAATAGTAACGGCACCATAAGCATGGCTCCAATGTTTAGATTTGACTCTACTCCCTCAGCCTGTACAGAAAGTCATGGCAGACACAGCTCCTACAGTGCTATGGTTTGCTGCTTCAACCCCACCCCAAACTCTGATTGAATCCATTCCAGATTCCCCCTTGCCCAAGCTGCTCAGCACTGCCTACTGCTCAGTGAAGATACTCCCAGTTGGAAGTGGTAGTTGAGGAGCAAATAAGATAGCAAACTCAATTCAACTCAACTTAATTGAATTAAATTCAGTTAAATGTGTATTTATTGAACTCCTTATAATACAAATTATATAAATGTGCTAATTCATATAAATAAACTAGATTCAGGATTAGGGATACAAGAAATGAATATAAGGTACTATTTCTACTTTCAAAGAGCTCATAATTTAATGAGTTAGACATGTAAAAGTATTAAGAACCAAGCTGCAGGGTGCCTTTTAAGAGATATAAATGTAATAAAATGGGCTATGAGGGCACACAAAAAAGTGCTTATTTCTAATGGGGCAAGACAAGTACCCTGTGCTATAGTATCTCATTTAATCCTGTGAACTCATTAAGGTGGAAGCTATCCCCATTTGAGAGATAGAGTAACTGAGCCTGAAACAGGCTGCCCAAAGTTATGCAGGAAGTAAATGAGTGAACTTAGACTTGAACTCAGGTCTTCTGAAGCTAAAAGCTTGTATTCTGTTCCTCACATCTTGCTGACAGTCCTGATCAGATTGGGGACCTGTAAAATTCCATCGTAGGGTCCCTGAAACCCTATACATTCCATGGGAAGGCAATGCCTTGTCCTTACAAGGGTCTGAGCCTACCCTGATATTACTTACAGTGGGAATTACAACATTTCGGTGGACTTGTGCATCTGGATTACAATAAAGGCAATATTAGGGAGATATAAATCCATAATTGCAATACACTCAATAAGAAAGAGGCACAGAATCTCAGAAATCAGTCCAGGAATGGATTCTGCTCCCTGCTCTCACGAGATGCTTCTATGTCTGCAGCCCCTGTTGCAGCCCCCAGCACTGTGGCAGGTCCGTGAAGTGGTTTTCTCAGGGAGAACAAATGAGTGCTGCTGAACTGGGTGCCTGTTGCAGAACCATCATTCTATAGACTTTTTATTTGCAGCGCTCACCTTAGGAAGTTAATGCTTCTAAGTGATGCCTAGGCAAACTGCCAGTTGTTTTTGCTTAACGTTAATACGTGCTTCTGATTTGGTTACTATGGTTACAGACACTTCCAGTGTTGGCTTTCACTCAAATCAGAAGTCCCATCTTTTATACATCGTGAATGTTGCACTCTGACCCAGCATTCCAATCTGGTCCCATCCAAACAGGGACCCATAACTTCATGTTGTAGTCTTCAAGGGCAGGGGGTTAGGTAAGGGGGCCTTATTTTTAAAAAAAATGTTTTATGATATACTTTTATAATTAAGTGAAATGCTACCTTCTGAAAGGAAAACAGGATATTTTTTCCTAATAGGAGCCTGGGATCCAATTCAGGTGAGGGCCATTTACCTCAAATGGTACACAATTTACCTCCACGGGGAAAATTAGTTTTCTTTGCATTACTCCTCCAAAGTAATCAGAATTCAACAGAATTACTCTCCTTCATCACTACATAGTGGGGGATCCCCAATATCATGACTGGTTGCAACTTTGTCTATCATCACCCAAGGCAGAATCGCCACTGGCCCGTGAAATTACTTCCTCCGATAGCAGGATGACCTTTATAACTGCCAGCCTTCAGAAAAGTGCCTGGGGAAGCCTTAGCCCGTTCTTCCGATCAGATGCCTAGCTGCCTCTGCCTTTGATAAATTAATCATTCAGAGGGTGCCAGCTCAGATGCTGTGAGATTTAAAACAAGCATGTGCTTTACACGTCTACAGTTACCCTTCTGCTTAAGCTACTCAGACAGGAGGCTGGAGGTTGTTGGGAAGGCTGATAATGTACTCCCTGTCCCCTTTTCAAACTGCCCTTGACATTCATTTTTTACTAATTTAATCTGCATACAAGTCTTAGGCAGGGAGGTGAGGCATCCACTTAGAATGACTGGTCCTAGGTCCCATCGCCAACATTTTGGTAACAATAAAAAGATGCTCTTGGGCTTCCCTGGTGGCGCAGTGGTTGAGAGTCCGCCTGCCGATGCAGGGGACACGGGTACGTTCCCCCGGTCTGGGAAGATCCCACATGCCGTGGAGCGGCTGGGCCCGTGAGCCATGGCCGTTGAGCCTGCGCGTCCGGAGCCTGTGCTCCGCAAACGGGAGAGGCCACAACAGTGAGAGGCCCACATACCGAAAAAAAAAAAAAAAAGCTCTTTCTCATCATACATATTATTTTGATTCATCACTGTTTGCAGTGGCTTCGTTTTGTTCTTGCTGGAAAGGATTACGGAGAATACTTTTATTCTGGGTCTTTAAAATAGGAACGCTTTATTCTGCTCCCCTAAAACCCAGGCAGCAGGCAGCTCTGGCACTCCCCCAGAGCAAATAATGACTCGGTATTTCAATATTCATTCTGAACACTATCTATTCCCCTGGGCAGTCAGGCACATGGCCCTCTGGAAATCAAGCAGCAATAAAATCCAGTTTAAACTGGTCAAAGTTAAGACATTTCAGAGAACGTGCGCTTGTTTTTTTCTACAAGTATAAATCTGACCACACTACTGTCTGTAGCTTCTCCTCAAGGACAGCAAGTATAGCTGCTGTAGTCAGGAAGGGATCTGACAAGAAAAAGGGCTCAAAGTAACTATTTGCTTGCTTGATAACCAAAACGTTCCCCAGAGCCAAAGTCACAGTAAGGATACCTAATGAGGAAGGAATAGATAACAATTCTTACTTGCCTGCAGCCTGATTTCAGTTGGGGAAAGTTTAATTTAGTGCTTGTGTGGGTGGCATGTGCAAATTTGCAGAATAACTAGCATTAACTGTTTATTTACTTGTCCTTTTGGAATTTGGCTTGCAGCCTGGCAGCCATTCACTGGCCAACACTTAGCAAAAGTGAGGAGTAAGGAAAGTTTATTTTAGACAACCCCACTGCTTCTTTCTGCTCCTTCTTTCCACATCTATGGCATCCCTTCTCCCAGATGCCTCGAGCTATTACGTTCACTCTCTCTCTCTCAAAATTTGCTCTGGAAAGAATCAGAATAACTCATTTGTTCTAAGTTATGAGACATCATCACTTTGGGACAATAATGTCTTTTTTATTCAGCAGTATTAGCAAATGAGGCATTCTACATAAATAAAATTTCCAGATAAACGAAGATTATACTTTTAAGTGCCAATTAAAAATTAATTGTCTTGGATAGCTACATTTTAAAATGCATTATGTGTATCGCTATCTTCATATGCTAAGGGTATTAAAAATAATAATTGACCAATTGTGTAGCACTTTACATACTACAAAGTGTTTTCACTTACATTTTCCCATTGATTTTGACATTTTTTAAAGGAAGATACTAGGTTCATGTTTGTAATATACGAATCATTGTTTCAAGTACAAGTTGCTATACCATAATTCATACTGCAATGTAATGCAATGATATCTTTCATGAATGTATATCATTTGCCCCTTCCCAGGGTCCCCGTGCTTTTGCAGTTTTTTCTGGGTCTTTGTGCTTGCCACCTCTGTAGAGTCAGCTCCTATTTCTCATTGCTGGAGAACCAGTATCCAGCAATTTTGACCATCCATCCTGGTTTACTATTTCTCCTTCAACTGACAGCTTCTATGAATTAACTTATTAAAATAGTGTCTTAAAGTAAGACCAAACAAAGCTATCCATTTGTTTCAGCTTGGCTTTCAGAATGACTCTATTTCCAAGATATAAAGCTTTAAAAGTCTCCTCTCTGACCACATTTTCTCAGACCATGACCCTTTTCTGGTTTTTAGTATGCTTCCATACCCAGACTGGACCTTGTTGTGAGCCAAGCCCACAATACTTTATTTTTTTAATTTTTATTTTATTTATTTATTTTTGGCTGTGTTGAGTCTTCGTTGCTGTGCATGGACTTTTCTCTAGTTGCGGTGAGCGGGGACTACTCCTCGTTGCAATGTGCGGGCTCCTCATTGTGGTGGCCTCTCTTGTTGCAGGGCACGGGCTCTAGGTGTGCGGGCTTCAGTAGTTGTGGCTCGTGGGCTCCAGAGTGCCTGCTCAGCAGTTGTGGCGCATGAGCTTGGTTGCTCCGCGGCATGTGGGATCCTCCCGGACCAGGGCTTGAACTCGTGTCCCCTGCATTGGCAGGCGGATTCTTAACCACTACGCCACCAGAGAAGCCCCACAATACTTTAATTAGGATCCCCCAATTGCTTCACTTCTGAGCAAGCCCAACCATCAGGTTCCTCTGATCCTGCCCCCAGGCTGCTGAACATTCCTAGGGAAATTCAGGGGCCCATGTTGAATAGTACATTATGATTTTTAAAATTTTGTAAAAATAATACATTATTTATAGAAATGTAGAAGATGAATTTTGAGATGGTCTCTTCTCCAGTAAAGGAAATAAATCACTAGCTTCATTGGGCAGTTCAGTGTATTTCTCTTCAAACCATTTTTTGTGTGTATACGTGCACATGCATGTGTGTTTGTGTGCATTTAGATAATACTTTTAATTTTGCATTCTTCTTTTTCCACATATGTTTATATCATTGGCATGTTCCCTTGTCATTGTATAGTTTTTCTACCCATCATATTTAATGATTGCATAATATTTTGTCAAGTAGTTATAAATATTTTCAATGTAAATCATGTCTCCATTATTAGATGTTTACCTTCTTTATTATGGTTTGTGACTTTGTAAATAACACTGCAAAAACCTTTTAATATTTGTACATTTTCTCTAATTAGGATTATTTCCTAATTAGCTCCTTGAGTTAGAATTACCGATCAAATAGCAAGAACTTTTAAAAAACTTAAAGTCTCTAGACTCTTACATCTTTCCTTCACTTAAATTTTTAT
The DNA here is from genome assembly GCF_963455315.2 of Globicephala melas. Classification (NCBI taxonomy): domain Eukaryota; kingdom Metazoa; phylum Chordata; class Mammalia; order Artiodactyla; family Delphinidae; genus Globicephala; species Globicephala melas. The sequence continues at coordinate 86,587,455 of NC_083321.1, forward strand.
CTTTTCCTATTTAATATGCTCACTAATTGATCATTTATCTTGTGTCTACTTTGTGTCAGGGACTAGGGAGACCAAGAGGAATAAAACATGGTCCCTGCCCTCAAGGGATCCTCAGTTCAAAGTTATCCCATGATTGGTGCCACAATGAAGTATTTAAGTGGTGGTGACACAGGGAGAGAATGACTAACTTGACAGAGGAGGCAAGATGTTTGCCTTAAATTTTTTTTTTTTTTTTTTGCGGTACACGGACCTCTCACTGTTGTGGCCTCTCCCGTTGCGGAGCACAGGCTCCGGCTCAGGATGCACAGGCTCAGCGGCCATGGCTCACGGGCCCAGCTGCTCTGCGGCATGTGGGATCTTCCCGGACCGCGGGACCAACCCATGTGCCCTGCATCGGCAGACGGACACTCAACCACTGCGCCATCAGGGAAGCCCTGCCTTAAATTTTAAAGAATGAGCAGGAATTCACCAGACAAAGGCACAGACCCTGAAGAAGAACGTTGTACTCAGAAAACTACAAGCACTTCATTTTCATTTGAACACAGTGGGGGAACCACTAAAATAAGAACACCTGATGTAATGTATTGCAAGCTAGGTATTGAGTACTTGCTAAATGTTTTGTAGACATCATCTCCAAGAGTCTTCACAGCAACCTGTGAGATAGGTATTATTAGCCACATTTTACAGATGAAGATTACTTAGTCACTGAATACTGATAAACAGCAGAAGTGTATCTGAACCCAGGTCCACCTGACTGCATAGCCAGAGGCCCTATTTGTCATGTTTTACTACCAGGTAGATTATAATTTCTGCTAAAGAGTATGGCTTCTTTTTTTAGTGCAGCAGGACTGATTATTCCCTCTTCTGTACTCTTGTCAGACCTGTACATATTTCTATTACAGCATTCATTATACTTATTTCTAGGGTCTGTTTGCAAGTATGTCTTCTCCATTAACCTGAGATTCTCAAGTGTAAAGGTTGTCTCTTATTTATATTTATCTTCTCAATGACTAACTCAGGCTCTAGCAAAGTGCAGAGATGAAATCAGTGTGAATGAATGAATTATTGGATGAATTTGTGAATTTTTAAGCCAGCCTGCAACAGGCCCTTTCTGTCTTGCAATTGCCAGTCATTTACATTTTTAGGAATTATCTGTTGTTGTTAAACACAACCATTATTAAAAATTAAATTTTATAAACATATAATTAAATACATTCTATTAAAAGCACAGGTAGCACATTGTCAAAATTCATAATTTCTTAATTATTTTACTATTACATATGCCCTTGCATTTATTTCGTTTATTGCCTCTGAATGGTGGAAATAGTCTCTAAAAGTGAGCTTCTCTTCCAACTCTGCCTTCACATTGGTATCTTACAATTGCCTGTAGTGCTGACCCTTTCTTTTCTTTTTTTTTTTTTAACATCTTTATTGGAGTATAATTGCTTTACAATTGTGTGTTATGGTATTCATTGTTCTGATTTCCCTGTTTCTCTATTTCTCTTTCCTTTGCTTGTTCTTCTCTTTCTTCCTGTCTTTTAGAAGTTCTTTCTTTGGTCCTCTTAAATTCTCTTATTTTTTATTTCACCTACTTCCAAAGTGTCAATTTCTATCTCTGTAGAAACGACTTTCTCATTTATATCTCCAATACTAGCTTCTCTTTTTGGCTCCAAAATGCATATCTTATTTCCAAATACCTGCTGGGTATCCTGATCTAGATATTCTAGAATAGTTCTTGAACCACCGTGCCCATCGCATGCCTGAGACCAGCCCCCCACACCCTTGTGGCCATTCTGACTTCCGTAATCAAGCTGATGGTGACTTCCTCATTTTATTTAGTTACCTAGGCATGGATACTTAGTGTCATCTTTGTTTCCTTCCCCTCAATCCCCCTGACATTTTCCTTAAAATCTTCATCTGATAGTAGTCTTCCTTATGTTCTCTTTTCTACTGAATATTGTATAGATGAGATAGCGTGACCACATTTTGCCTTGTATTGAAGTTATTTATGCACTTGTCTTATACTTCTTAGATAGCAAGTCTTTTAAAAGGCCAGAACTAATTTTTAGAGTTCTTGGTATTCCTTAGAGCATCTAATGATATTATACATAGTAAATGCCTTATCTATATTCATTGAACTTAATTGAGTGACAGCCTGAGGGAGCTCTCTTATGATTAAATTGTATGGACTTTATGAATATATTTTGGTGTCTTAAAGGCTTTCTTTGACTAATTTCAAGTTCTTGGCTAGGGCTTGCATAATTGAGAGTGACAGATAAATAACTTCAAAGTAAGAATTTGAAAGCAGTAAGCTGAATAATGGCCCCCAAAGATGTTGACATCCTAATTCTCAGAACCTATGAATATGTTATCTTACATGGCAGAAGAAACTTCACAGACGTGACGTAAATGATCTTGAAATGGGGAGATTATCCTGGATTTTCCAATTGGGGTGTGTCCCATGTAATCACAAGGGTCCTTAGAAGGGGGAAGCAGGTGGGTCAGAGTCAGAGAAGGAGATATGATGACAGAAGCAGAAGTTAGAGTAACGTGGAGCCAGGAGCCAAGGAATGCAGGGATCTTCTAGAATGTGCAAAACACAAGGAAATGGATTCTCTCTGAAGCCTCCAGAAGAAACACAGCTTGGCTGACGCCTTGATTTTGGGCTTTTGACCTCTAGACTGATTTTGGACTTTTGATCTCTAGAACTATAAGGTAATAAAGTGTAGTTTTAAGTCTCTATGTTTATGATAACTTGTTATAGTAGCAATAGGAAATTAATACAAGGGATCTTGCTGGAATGTACATTTTAATCTGAGACAAAGCCAAGGAATCAATTCTTAATTGTGGAATTTCAAGTATATCTGTAAGCTGGTTGGAAGGGGTAGGTTTTGGCCAATACATCCACAGATTTTAAGACTGGTTGGCCGCATGACAAGGAATTACCAGAAACGCCTCAGGGGCAGAAAGTGTTCATGTGTACACATGATGTTCTGATCAGGAAACAACTCATCATAAACCCAGGAGTCAAATTAGCCTTCAGAGAATGAGAAATCAGAGAGCTAGAGGCTTCCCAGAAAGTACTCTCTTTATTAGAGATGAAGACAGTAGAGACTAAAGTGTGAAGTTAGACCTTTGTCACAATTACCTCATGGCTGCACTGGGACCAGAATCCAAGTTGTTTTAGTCCTAGTTCAGTGTTCTTTCCTCTCCACTTCACTTTAACCATCCATATATTCAAACCACTGTTGAAAAATATCACCTTTCATTCTTTAGCAAGATTTTGGCTAATGTGATCATGTATATTAGTTACCTATTGTTGTGTAACAAATTACCCCAAACCTAGTGACTTAGAACACATTGATTATTTCTCATAGTTTCTGTCAGTCAGAAACTCAGAGGCATCTTGACTGATCATTTCTGGCTCATGGTCTCTCAGGTTGCAATCAGGATGGTGGCTGAATGTGGCTGGAATAACCACTTCCATGCTTGAAGTTGGTGTTGGCTATTGGTGTGAGGCCTCTGTTTTCTCCATGTGAGTCTCTCCATAGGGCTTCTTGAGTATCCTCATAACATGGTGGCAGGTTTCCCCCAGATCATGAACAGGTAGAAGCCTTCCTTTTTTATGATCTAGACTCAGAACTCACATAACATCACTTCCATTGTATGTGATTTATTAGAAGTGATTCACTAAGTCTGGCACACATTCAAGAGGAGGAGGATTAGATTCTACCTTTTGAAGGAAGAGTGTTAAAGAATTTTTGGACATATTTTAAAACCACCACATCATGCCTTGAACCTCATAAATTCTTTGCAAAAGATATTATTATTCTTACCCCCATTTTAAAAAGTAGGAAAGTAAGGTTTAGAGACTTTAAGAGACTTGCCAAATCTAGTCTTTGTGCCTCCAAAACTAGTGCTCTGTTTTATCCTCCACTTTCACTTTTTATTTTCCAATACCGGTGTCCTTATGGAGCAAACACGAGAAGAATATAAAATATGTCCCCCTTTTTCCTACATACTTTTGTGGCTCATTATAAAGAAGCATAAATTAAAATGAAATGTTTTCTGTGAACATACATTTTCACCTACAATTTATTTCCCACCCTCACTTCATCTTGTTCTCCTGCCCTGCAATGGACAGAGGCTGCAGTAAGATGGCCATGCAGAGTGTTCTATGGCTGTCAGTTACCGGGGTGACAAGGAGCATGATTCTTAACAGGGTACACAAGCTTCCTTCCTCCAAAGCACAGATATGCTCCATGAGAAATAGATGTTGTGTCATTTTAATCCACATGGTTAGCTGCCTCTCCTTAAAGTTCGGTGACTCTATCCAGGGTAAAGAAAGAAAAAGCAATGTATATTGATCCTCTGATATGTCCCAGATATGGTGCTTTATATACTGGTGAGCTTGTTGAGGGTGAGACTTATTTACCTTTGTCTCTTCCTTCTCTTCTCCCAAATTCTAAACAGTGACATTCCATGGGACTTGATTTTTACATTTCTTCCCTTATCCATCTATACTAACTTTTGGATGAGCTCGTGGCTTTAAATGCCCTCTGTATCCCAATAGCTCCCAAATTTATGTCATCAGCCTGGATCTCTCCTCAGCACTGAACACTCACATATCCAGACACCTACTAGACATCTCTGCTTGGTGTCTTAAACCCAACCTGTACAAAACTGAACTTCTGACTTCCTTTCCCTTTAAACCTTTTCCTTACCAATCATAGTGAATGATGCTAATATTCATCCAATTGCTCAGATCAAAAGTCTTGGGAGTTCTTTCTGACTTTTCTGAAGTCTCATACCCACATCCAATGCATCAGAAAATTCTATTAGTTTTATTTTAAAAATTTTATCTCAAATCCAGTGACTTCTCAACACCTCTATCACTACCTCCCAGTCTTAGTCATCATTCTTCTCCTAACCTGTCCTAACTTTTCCTTCTTCCATTCTCATCTGTCTTCCTCCAGTCTAGTCCCATGCAACAGTCAGAGTGATCCTTTGAAAACATAAATCCATATCTCATTACTCCCCTGGTCAAAATCCTCTAGTGGCTTCCCACAACACTCAGAACTTCTTTCCAGTGTCTCCAAGGCCCAACACACTCTGGCCCTTTCCCACCTGTCTGAGCCCTTTTCCTGCCACACTCATCCTTGCTCACTTTGCCTCAACCACAGGGCAGTCTAGCTTTTCCTTGAACATGCCAAGCATACCCCCACCCCAGGGCTTTACAAATCCTCACAACTCTGCTGGAATGCTCTTCCACCAGACAGCCATTTGGCTTTCTCCTTTACTTCATTCCAACTTCTGCTAAATGTTGCCTTCTCAGAGAGGTCTTCCTTAGTCACTCTATTTAGAGCTTACTCTCCCCCTACCTTCCCATCAGTCTCTGCCCCCTTATTCTGCTGTTTTTCTTTATAGCACTGATTAATTGTGCTGTAAACATATACATAAATATTGGGTTAAGTGTGGTTTTTGCTTATGTCCTTCGGTACAACATAAGCTGGAGCTTTGTTTTATTCATTAGGCTAATAGTAGGTGCTCAGTCAACATTTTCTGAATGAATGAATGAGTGAATGAATAAATGAATTAATCTTTGTATCCTCAGTGTCTAATCTCAAATCTGTAATGTAAAACCTGCTCAATAATATTTACTTGAATTATTTCACTTAATGCTCCTAACTAAATTCAGATGTAAATAATTTTCTCACTTTACAGACATTATGTAATTTGCCTAAGGGCACTCAGCTGAGCAGAAATTTGATTCCTGATCTCTGCACTTTAGAGCTTCTGCATTTCCACTTCCTCCTAGGGTTTCCATTTCCCTATGCTGCCTACCAGGTCTCAGGATGGCTCAGATGACAATGAAAAGGGTCCTCTACATTGTGTTCATATGAGAAAGCTAAGGAGAACTCAGGTGGATGGGATCTGGGTCTCCATAGTAACCCAAAGAGACACTTGGCAAATTCCAAGTACCAAGTCTTCTGATCGATGAGGGCAATAGCATTCTTGTCATTTCCTCCTCAAAGAGCTGTTCCAGAGTTCATCCTAAGAGTTTTTCCTGTACCTGGGCAATCAACAACACACTCCAAGGCTGTTGTCTGAGGCCAAGTCTAGATGGCCTTAGAGCCCACATTCCACGTGGTTCTCTTCAGATCTCAGGAGGAGAGATGGTGGAAAGACAGGGTACATATTAAATGACACTCTGCATACCTTAGGAAGCTGTGGGTGGGAGTGACGGTAGGAAGCATCAGTGAGCAAAATCAATAACTTTTCCACAAATCTTCATGTCAATAAGCCTTGCAAATAAGGCTATTTAGTGTAATTATCATGTACTTTGTAGCTATTGCTTCCAAGACTGCCCAGTCTAAAAGGCTATCTTCTCCATGAAGCCAACTTCAGTTACTCCAGCTCAAACTAATCATTTTATCACTTGCCATCGGGTTTTATATTTTGTCCTTCAATTATAGAGTTCTTGATTCTTTAGCGGGCACATAGCTTGGCTCCCTAACAGGATTGCCAGCTCCTTGAGAGCAGGGACCACAGCATGTATTCCTCTGTTGTCCTCACAAAGCTCTTTCCTTCCCCTCACTTTTTTACTATAATCTACATATCAGCTCATCTCCATGGAGATTCCTGAAATAATCCATGCCAAGGTAGAGAGTATTTTAGGTGGCTTCCTACCCCACTCTCCTACATCCCATCTCAACCAGGTTTTATATTCTAGAATTCACTGTGCTACATTGACCCATTGACTGATATGCCTGGAGGGAGCTCTAGTCACTTGCCCACCTAGCCATAGTCTTCCCTGAAGGCCTCCTACATCAGGTAGGAGATACAATTCTCTTACTTACTGACCCTATAACTCCTGGCAAGTCATTTAACCTCTTCCAGTCTCCGTTTTCTCTATCTCTTAGGGCTGTTTGTGAAAATTAATTGAGGCAGTGTGTATTAAAAAACTTTTAAAAATATACATTTTCTTACTATATTTTTAGATACTTATAAGGTAATAACAATAACCAAGATTAATAAGATAGTTAGATGTGGTAATAAAATGGAGATTTTATTTTGTACAAAGCTAACTGACTCATCTGGGCATTATAACCATAACTTTGTAAGAAAGAAAACTATCTCCATGTGGATTTTTCTCTGGAAGTAATTCCTAAGACCAGGATTCAAGTGCAAATACTATATCCCATGAAACACCAGCAGGGGAAAAAGGAATTGATATAGAAAAGGGAAGGCAGGGAAGAAGAGGTGTGTTATTTCACCAGCTACCAGAGTGGACAAATGAAGCTTATTCCCATGAGAAAACTCCAGGAAAATTATAAAGCACATGCCCTGGAATTATCCCACTCGGGAGGTGAAGGAGCTGGGGGTATTAATGCACACATTCCCATCACTCATTGCTTGCAGACTGGTGGGGGTGAGAAAGTTAATTCCTGGTACTTCCAGTCTGCCTTGTGGAGGCGTCTGGGGGTGGTGGTGGGAGCTATAGTGCAACCCTCTGGAAAAACCCACAGGCACATAACTGGCTAAAATATTGTGATCTATAATAAGAAACACATATTTGGTCTTTGTCACTGTTTCTGGCACAGAAATCCTAAAACCATTGGAATTTCTTAAATGACAAGAGTGATAAAGGTAAGACAATTTTAAGATTTTTTTTAGGTTAATGAGGTGACTTTTGGAAAGTACCTAGGTAACCTAGGGGTGGAGACTGGCCACCATGGGAGCCAAGTGTGTGATTAGAGGGTTGGAACTTTTAGTCCCACTCCCCTGACCTCCAGGAAGGGAAGAGGGGCTGAAGTTTAAATCAATTGCCAGTGGCTGATGATTTATTCAATCATGACTATGTAATGAAGCCCCCATAAAAAACCTAAAAAGGTTGGGTTTTGGAGAGCTTCTGGTTGGTGAACACTGGATATTCAGGGAGAGTGTGTGCCCCTTCCCACATATCTTGCCCTGTGCATCTCTTCCATCTGGCTGTTCCTGAGTTATACACTCTTATAATAAACTGGTTATCTAGTAAGTAAAATGATTTTCTGAGTTTTATGAACAGCTCTATTAAATTAATCAAACTCAAGGAGGGGGGTCATTGGAACCTTCGATCTATAGTCAGTCAGTCAGAAGCACAGGTAACCACCTGGACTTGCTATTGGTGTCTGAAGTGGGGCTGGGGGGACAGTCTTGAAGGACTGTCTCCTGGGAGATAGTGTCAGAATTGAGTTGTAGGCCACCCAGCTGGTGTCTGAGAATTGCTTGGTATGGTGGGAAACATTTCCCCCAAATGAATAAATTAGGCATCATATTTTTATATTCATTATTTAATTATATCTGGGTTTCATAATAACTTTATGAGTTATTTATCAGAAAGTATTATTATTATAAGCCAAATTCTACAGATGAGAAGCCTGGCACTAAGTTATGGGTTAGAATTTCTTGTTTAAAAGGCAGAAAATAAAGAATTAATTCTTTTGATCTGAAATGCATAAGTCACAGAAAATTTATAATGATAAAAGCTAATATGTGGTTATTTAAAGGATAATATAGTCAACAATGCCTGGAAATCAGAAGCAAAATTCCTTTTTCTATAGTAAAGGGCATTTAATATAAACTTAAAAAAAAAAGGTTATGTGTGCGTCAATTGTTCTTAAATTGTTTTTGTAAAACTTTTGCCATGTTTCCAGCATTTTTATGGAGTCTTAAGAGGAAAAAATTACTCTGTGAACATTTTTTTCTTAGTAGGGCAAATAAATAAATAAAGATGAAACTCTGCATGCCTCTGAAACCCAGATAAGTGTTCCTTTGTAACTCTCACCAATACAGAAAAATCTATTTAAATTTTCTCACTTCCCCTTTCCTTTCAAACATGATCCAGTTAGCCTTGGCTCCCACCTCCTCCTTCCCCAGTTATAAAACCAAACAGAATGTTTGTACTGAAGGGACAAGTCTGTGCAGTGACTCAGAGGAAACAAGTGTTTATAAACCGTGTTTCACTAAAGCCTCGGCACAAACATGGCTGTGGCCCAATTCCAGATTGGACAGGGTGAAACTCAGTAGTATAGGCCTGGCAAAGCAGAGTGTTGGAGGAGTCTAGCCAGAAACAAGACCTGGGCTGCAGGAGGCCTTGAGGCAACACCATACCTTGGAGATCTTTCATCTCCAAAGGTCAAAACAAAAATTGCTTAAAACTAAGTCAGACAAATAAATGTTTGGGTTTTGCTGGAATGGCGTATTCTCTTTGAATTTTCAGTATAGTTTAGCCTGGCTGCAGCTTCCTTGCTGGTGAATCTCTATTTCACTGTGTCCACGAGCTGTGTTCTTTACGTAATATTTTGCCCTAGGGCCTACACTGACCATATCTGCCTGGAATTCAAAAGGTTGCAAGGATAGTTCGGTTTATCTCTGAAGTCAGTCAGATCTAGTTTTGACCCTCAATTCTCTGCTTTATACTTTCATTTGAAAAATATTTACCGAAGACTTATTTTGTGCCAAGTATGGTTTTAAGTGCTGAGAATGAGTGAGCCAGCAGGATAGACGAAGTCCCTATTTCCCTGGTCTTCCCTTCTACTTGGAGTAAACAGGAAAAAAAAAAAAAAAGAAAACGAGAACACAGATTATTTCACAGTGATGGCAGTAATGTCATGAAAATACAGTAAGTCCCCTGCATACAAACGAGTTCTTTTCCAAAAGTGTGTTCGTAAGTCCAATTTGTTTGTAAGTCCAAAAAAGTTAGTCTAGGTACCCAGCTAACACAATCAGCTATATAGTACTGTAGTGTAATAGGTTTATAATGTTTTTCACACAGATAATACATTAAAAACAAACACACACACAAAAAAGAAAACATTTTTAATCTTACAGTACAGTACCTTGAAAAACACAGTAGTACAGTACAACAGCTGCCATCCAGGGGCTGGCATTGTGTGAACAGGCAAGAAGAGTTACTGACTGGAGGAGGGAGAGGAGGTAGGAGATGGTAGAGCTGAAGGACTGTTAGCAGTTGGAGATGGAGGGCAAGCTACAATTTCACTCACTCCTGACGTTGATGGCACAGGTTCTGGTTCCCTGCTGGATTCGATTCTATCTACCCTCTTGAAGAAACGATCCAGTGATATCTGGGTAGTAGCTCTTTTTTTCTCATCATAGATGACACGGTAGCAATAGATTGCGTTCTGAACAACTGCTGCAACCTTCGTGTACCATTCTACATTCAGGTCCTGTGCCTCAAACACTAACATTGCCTCCTCAAATAAAGAAAATTCCCTTGCCATTTCCTGCGTCGTGAATCTCTTTGGTTCTTCAGTTACTTCTTCTTCCTGTTGTCTCTCTTTGTCCTTTCTCTGGGCCTCCAATTCCATCAGGTCTTCATTAGTATGCTCCTGGTGTTGCACAGCAAGGAGTTCAGTGAAGTCGTCCTCTTGCAGATCTAGCTCCAGCTTCTTGCTGAGGGCCACTAAGTTAGTGAAGACTTCTTTGGACTCCTCATTCACCTTCTCAAATCCATGAAAATCATGAACAAACTGCGGGCAATGCTTCTTTCAAACCTAATTTGTGGTGATGGCCATAACCTCACACCAAGCAAAGTCAATGTTCTTTATGGCCTCGTAGATGTTATAGTCCTTCCAAAATTGTCACAAGATTGTTCCTGGTTCGTCACTCGCCTTTACTGCCTGACGAAAAGTAAAATAATATTTCTTGACTCCCTGGTCCATAAGTTGGATGAGCGACATAGTATTCATTGGCAGATGCACTACTTTGACTTTGGGGTGAAAGTCATCCATGAATGGAGGGTGGCCTGGAGCATTGTCGAGCAGCAAAAGAATTTTGAATGGGACGTCCTTCTCCAAGCAGTATTTCTTTACCTCAGGGATAAAGTGGTGGAAAAACCAATCCCGGAAAATGGCCTGTGTAACCCAGGCTTTGGGGTACTCTTCCACACGACAGGAAAAGAGCCCTTGCCTATGTTTTCAAGGGCTTTTGGGTTCTCTGAATGATAAACTAAGAGAGGCTTCAGCTTCAGATCGCTGGAAGCATTGCCACCAAACAACAGAGTTAGCCTATCCTCTGCTGCTTTATAGACTGACATCAAATTTTTTTTTTAATTTTTTTAACATCTTTATTAGAGTATAATTGCTTTACAGTGGTGTGTTAGTTTCTGCTTTATAACCAAGTGAATCAGTTATACATATACATATGTTCCCATATCTCTTCCCTCTTGCGTCTCCCACCTTCCCTATCCCACCCCTCCAGGCGGTTACAAAGCACCGAGCTGATCTCCCTGTGCTATGTGGCTGCTTCCCACTAGCTATCTACCTTACATTTGGTAGTGTATATATGTCCATGCCTTTCTCTCAATTTGTCACAGCTTACCTGTTACCCTCCCCATATCCTCAAGTCCATTCTCTAGTAGGTCTGTGTCTTTATTCCTGTCTTACCCCTAGGTTCTTCATGACATTTTTATTTTCTTAAATTCCATATATATGTGTTAGCATATGGTATTTGTCTTTCTCTTTCTGACTTACTTCACTCTGTATGACAGACTTAGGTCTATCCACCTCATTACAAATAGCTCAATTTTGTTTCTTTTTATGACTCAGTAATATTTCATTGTATATTTGTGCCACATCTTCTTTATCCATTCATCCAATGATGGACACTTAGGTTGTTTCCATCTCTGGGCTATTGTAAATAGAGCTTCAATGAATATTTTGGTACATGACTCTTCTAGAATTATGGTTTTCTCAGGGTATATACCCAGTAATGGGATTGCTGGGTCATATGGTAGTTCTATTTGTAGTTTTTTAAGGAACCTCCATACTATTCTCCATAGTGGCTGTACCAATTCACATTCCCACCAGCAGTGCAAGAGTGTTCCCTTTTATCCACACCCTCTCCAGCATCTATTGTTTCTAGATTTTTTGATGATGGCCATTCTGACTGGTGTGAGATGATATCTCATTGTAGTTTTGATTTGTATTTCTCTAATGATTAATGATGTTGAGCATTCTTTTATGTGTTTGTTGACAGTCTGTATATCTTATTTGGAGAAATGTCTATTTAGATTTTCTGCCCATTTTTGGATTGGGTTGTTTGTTTTTTTATTATTGAGCTGCATGAGCTGCTTATAAATTTTGGAGATTAATCCTTTGTCAGTTGCTTCATTTGCAAATATTTTCACCCATTCTGAGGGTTGTCTTTTGGTCTTGTTTATGGTTCCCTTTGCTGTGCAAAAGCTTTGAAGTTTCATTAGGTCCCATTTGTTTATTTTTGTTTTTATTTCCATTTCTCTAGGAGATGGGTCAAAAAGCATCTTGCTGTGATTTATGTCATAGAGTGTTCTGCCTATGTTTTCCTCTAAGAGTTTGATAGTTTCTGGCCTTACATTTAGGTCTTTAATCAATTTGAGCTGATTTTTGTGTGTGGTGTTAGGGAGTGATCTAATCTCATACTTTTACATGTACCTCTCCAGTTTTCTCAGCACCACTTATTGAAGAGGCTGTCCTTTCTCCACTGTACATTCCTGTCACCTTTATCAAAGATAAGGTGACCATATGTGCGTGGGTTTATCTGTAGGCTTTTATCCTGTTCCATTGATCTATATTTCTGTTTTTGTGCCAGCAACATACTGTCTTGATTACTGTAGCTTTGTAGTATAGTCTGAAGTCAGGGAGCCTGATTCCTCCAGCTCTGTTTTCCGTTCTCAAGATTGCTTTGGGTATTCAGGATCTTTTGTGTTTCCATACAAATTGTGAAATTTTTTGTTCTAGTTCTGTGAAAAATGCCAGTGGTAGTTTGATAGGGATTGCATTGAATCTGTAGATTGCTTTGGGTAGTAGAGTCATTTTCACAATGTTGATTCTTCCAATCCAAGAACATGGCATATCTCTCCATTTGTATAATTTTTAATTTCTTTCATCAGTGTCTTATAATTTTCTGCATACAGGTCTTTAGTCTCCTTAGGTAGGTTTATTCCTAGATATTTTATTCTTTTTGTTGCAATGGTAAATGGGACTGTTTTCTTGATTTCACTTTCAGATTTTTCATCCTTAGTGTACAGGAATGCCAGAGATTTCTGTGCGTTAATTTTGTAACCTGCTACTTTACCAAATTCATTGATTAGCTCTAGTAGTTTTCTAGTAGCATCTTTAGGATTCTCTATGTATAGTATCATGTCATCTGCATGCAAACAGTGACAGCTTTACTTCTTCTTTTCCGATTTGGATTCCTTTTATTTCCTTTTCTTCTCTGATTGCTGTGGCTAAAACTTCCAAAACTATGTTGAATAAGAGTGGTGAGAGTGGGCAACCTTGTCTTGTTCCTGATCTTAGTGGAAATGCTTTCAGTTTTTCACCATTGAGGACGATGTTGGCTGTGGGTTTGTCATATATGGCCTTTATTATGTTGAGGAAAGTTCCCTCTATGCCTGCTTTCTGCAGGGTTTTTCTCATTAATGGGTGTTGAATTTTGTCGAAAGCTTTCTCTGCATCTATTGAGATGATCAAATGGTTTTTCTCCTTCAATTTGTGAACATCGTTTATCACATTGATTGATTTGCGTATATTGAAGAATCCTTGCATTCCTGGAATAAACCCCACTTGATTATGGTGTATGATCCTTTTAATGTGCTGCTGGATTCTGTTTGCTAGTATTTTGTTGAGGATTTTTGCATCTATGTTCATCAGTGATATTGGCCTGCAGTTTCCTGTCTTTGTGACATCCTTGTCTGGTTTTGGTATCAGGGTGATGGTGGCCTCGTATAATGAGTTTGGGAGTGTTCCTCCCTCTGCTATATTTTGAAAGAGTTTCAGAAGTATAGGTGTTAGCTCTTCTCTAAATGTTTGATAGAATGCGCCTGTGAAGCCATCTGCTCCTGGGCTTTTGTTTCTTTGAAGATTTTTAATCACAGTTTCAATTCAGTGCTTGTGATTGGTCTGTTCATATTTTCTATTTCTTCCTGATTCAGTTTTGGCAGGTTGTGCATTTCTAAAAATTTGTCCATTTCTTCCAGGTTTTCCATTTTATTGGCCTAGAGTTGCTTGTAGTATTCCCTCATGATCTTTTGTTTTCCGGCAGTGTCAGTTGTTACTTCTCCTTTTTCATTTGTAATTCTGTTGATTTGAGTCTTCTCCCTTTTTTTCTTGATGAGTCTGGCTAATGGTTTATCAATTTTTTTTTTATCTTCTCAAAGAACCAGCTTTTACTTTTAGTGATCTTTGCTACCGTTTCCTTCATTTCTTTCTCATTTATTTCTGATCTGATTTTTATGATTTCTTTCCTTCTGCTAAATTTGGTGGTTTTTTGTTCTTCTTTCTCTAATCGCTTTAGGTGCAAGGTGAGGTTGTTTTTTTGAGATGTTTCCTGTTTCTTAAGGTAGGATTGTATTGCTATAAACTTCCCTCTTAAAACTGCTTTTGCTGCATCCCATAGGTTTTGGGTCGTTGTGTCTCCATTGTCTTTTGTTTCTCGGTATTGTTTTATTTGCTCTTTGATTTCTTCAGTGATCACTTCGTTATAAAGTAGTGTATTGTTTAGCCTCCAAGTGTTTGTATTTTTTACAGACCTTTTCCTGTAATTGATAACTAGTCTCATAGCGTTGTGGTCAGAAAAGATACTTGATACAATTTCAATTTTCTTAAATTTACCAAGGCTTGAGTTGTGACCCAGGATATGATCTATCCTGGAGAATGTTCCATGAGCACTTGAGAAAAATGTGTATTCTGTTATTTTTGGATGGAATGTCCTATAAATATCAATTAAGTCCATCTTGTTTAATGTATCATTTAAAGCTTGTGTTTCCTTATTTGTTTTCATTTTGGATGATCTGTCCATTGGTGAAAGTGGGGTGTTAAAGTCCCCTACTATGAATGTGTTACTGTTGATTTCCCCTTTTATGGCTGTTTGTATTTGCCTTATGTATTGAGGTGCTCCTATGTTGGGTGCATAAATATTTACAATTGTTATATCTTCTTCTTGGATCGATTCCTTGATCATTATGTAGTGTCCTTCTTTATCTCTTTTAATAGTCTTTATTTTAAAGTCTATTTTGTCTGATATGAGAATTGCTACTCCAGCTTTCTTTTGGTTTGCCTTTGCATGGAATATCTTTTTCCATCCCCTCACTTTCAGTCTGTATGTGTCTTTAGGTCTGAAGTGGGTCTCTTGTAGACAGCATATATATGGGTCTTGTTTTTGTATCCATTCAGCCAATCTGTGTCTTTTGGTGGGAGCATTTAGTCCATTTACATTCAAGGTAATTATCAATATGTATGTTCCTATTCCCATTTTCTTAATTGTTTTGGGTTTGTTATTGTAGGTCTTTTCCTTCTCTTGTGTTTCTTGCTTAAAGAAGTCCCATTAGCATTTGTTGTCAAGCTGGTTTAATGGTGCTGAACTCTCTCAGCTTTTGCTTTTCTGTAAAGGTTTTAATTTCTCCATCAAATCTGGATGAGATCCTTGCTGGGTAGAGTAATCTTGTTTGCAGGTTTTTCTCCTTCATCACTTTAAATATGTCCTGCCAATCCCTTCTGGGTTGCAGGGTTTCTGCTGAAAGATCAGCTGTTAACCTTATGGGGATTTCCTTGTGTGTTTTTGGTTGTTTTTCCCTTGCTGCTTTAATATGTTTTCTTTGTATTTAATTTTTGACAGTTTGATTAATATGTGTCTTGGAGTGTTTCTCCTTGGATTTATCCTGTATGGGACTCCCTGTTCTTCGCTCAGACAAGACAGGGTTAAAGGAGCCACTGATTCAGGGGCTCTGGCTCACTCAGGCCGGAGGGAGGGAGGGGCACGGTGCAGGGTGAGCCTGTGGCAGCAGAGGCCAGTGTGACATTGCACCAGCCTGAGGCGCACAGTGTGATCTCCTGGGGAAGTTGTCCCTGGATCCCGGGACCCTGGCAGTGGCGAGCTGCACAGGCTCCCCGGAAGGCGGGTGTGGATAGTGACCTGTGCTGGCACACAAGCTTCTTGGTGGCAGCAGCAGCAGCCTTAGTGTCTCATGCCCGTCTCTGGGGTCTGTGCTTTTAGCCGCGGCTCACGCCCGTCTCTGGAGCTCCTTTAAGCAGTACTCTTAATCCCCTCTCCTCGCGCACCAGGAAAAGAAAGAGGGAAGAAAAAGTCTCTTGACTCTTCGGGAGGTCTAGACTTTTCCCCGGTCTCCCTCCCGGCTAGCCGTGGTGCACTAACCCCCTGCAGGCTGTGTTCATGCCGCCATCCCCAGTCCTCTCCCTGCACTCCAACCGAAGCCCGAGCCTCAGCTCCCAGCCCCACCCGCCCAGGCGGGTGAGCAGACAAGCCTCTCGGGCTGGTGAGTGCCGGTCGGCACCGATCCTCTGTGCAGGAATCTCCCCGCTTTGCCCTCCGCACCCCTGTTTCTGTGCTCTCCTCCATGGCTCCGAAGATTTCCCCCTCCTCCACCCGCAGTCTCTGCCCGCGAAGGGGCTTCTTTTGTGTGGAAACCTTTCTTCCTTCACAGCTCCCTCCCACTAGTGCAGGTCCCATCCCTATCCTTTTGTCTCTGTTTATTCTTTTTTCTTTTGCCCTACCCACGTATGTGGGGAGTTTCTTGCCTTTTGGGAGGTCTGAGGTCTTCTGCCAACATTCAGTAGGTGTTCTGTAGGAGTTGTTCCACGTTTAGATGTATTTCTGGTGTATCTGTGGGGAGGAAGGTGATCTCTGCGTCTTACTCTTCCACCATCTTCCCCTCGTCCTCCTGGCATCAACTTTTTCTCCTTTCTGATGTAACTTTGGTCTGGCATCCTATTCCAGTACAGTCCTGTCTCATCCACATGAAAAACCTGCTTGGTAAATATGTGCTCTCATCAGTAATTTCTCGAAGTGTTTCAGGAAATTCCGGGGCCGCTACCGTATCTGCACTCGCTACCTCGCCGCTTACTTTTACATTGTGAAAGTTGGCTCTAGCCTTGAATTGATGAAAACAGCCATTGCTGGCATTAAAATATGCACCCTCTGATTCTTCGCCGTGTTTCTTCTTCAAGTCTTCATAAAGGCAGTTAGCTTTCTCTTGAAACAGCATTAAACTGATGGGGATTGACGCTGATGCTGATCCTGAATCACACACTGGGAAGTTTCTCCGTTTCCTCCATCACATTTCCACGTTTCTTTGATATTATTGTCGACATCATTGGCACAGCAGACTTCACATGTTCCATGATCTTGTCCTTGTTCTTTAGAATCAGGCCGATGGTTGAACGATTCATGTTATGAGAATGAGCAATGTCTACCATCTTTTCACCTCACTCCATTCTCTCAATTATTTTCACTTTTGTTGCCATCGTTATTGTTTGGAACTTCTTAGCAGTACCAGCTACATCATCGCTGCTTTTACGCTTGCTTCCAGACATCCTGGGCTTGAAATAAAGATACTGCACTACTGCACTCTATACAGTACTGTACAGTAAAGTACACAAAAGCACAACCACTTGTAGAGGATGCACGCATGTGACAATATATGCCAGACGTGTGAACTAACATGATTGGACATGCAAACACACTTTTGAATCTTTGAAAGTTTGCAACTTGAAGGGTCGTATATAGGGGACTTACTGTAAATCAGGGAGCTTGACTGGGCAATGAGGAAAGCCCTATGCAAGATTGTGAGGAGGAGGCTCCTATGAAGAAGTGACATTTAAGCTGAGACCTGAATGACATGAAGGACCCTTGAGGATAAGAGCACTCCTGGCACAGGCTCACGAGGTCCTGAGAGAGGAATAACCTTGGCCCATTTGAAGAACAAGAAATCCCATGAGGCTGGAGCACTGAGAGTGAGGGAGAGGAAGATGAGGTAAGTTGGAGAGTATGGCAGGTGAAAGATGAACGCCCATTCTTTGAGACACCTCTCAGAGAGAGGTGGGTATATTTCCCCTCCCCTTGAATCTGGACTGGGCTCCAACTGTTTGTGTTGAACCCCAGCGTGTGGCAGAAATGATGCTGGGCAAGTTCTGAGCCTAGACTTTAGGATGGCTGACACCTCCATTTTAGTCATTCTGTGGCTCTAAACTGACATGTGAGAAGGCTGACCACCTGCTGGAGAGACCACCTGGAGAGGCCCTGAGAATAAATACATGAAGAGGATAGGGCCAAACCTTCCAGCTGTTGTCCCTGCCAAGGTGCCAGACAAATGAGGGAAACCATCTCAGATCAGATTAGTTGCCAGCTGAATATCACTGAGTGACTCCAGTAGATGCCTCATGAGACAGAAGAACCACCTGGCTGAGCCTTGCCCAATCCTGACATACTAAATCATGAGATAGAATTCAATGGTGGTTGTTTTAAACCACTAAATTTTAGGGTAATTTGTGTCTCAGCAAATGATATCCAGAACAGAGACACAGGTTGAAGCCAGGTTACTTTGATCCTTAGCCAGGATAAAGAGTTTGGCTTAAGATGGTTGAGGTACCACAGGAGGGTTTAAGCAAGAGGTGTAGGAACTACATTTTAAAACTTCCTTTGACTGTTGTTTGTTTCTGGTTTCCTAGTTCTTTGCCTCGTACAAGTAACTGAACTCTGCCTTGATCTCTTTAACTGTAAAATAAGAATAATAATAGTGCCTACATCAGAGGATTGTTTGAGGATAAAATAATATAAAATCATTAACAAGAGTGCCCAGCACCTGGTTAAGGGTTCCTAGAATGGTATCTGCAATTGTTACTGTTTTGCTGGCTCAGCTTCAGAATTGAGAAGACTCTAGCCACACTTAAATTCCTCTCAACAAGTTCAGGAAGCCCTGAGGAGAACTGTATTATTCACATTCCAGTTGGTGCCTCTCATATGCACCAGAAATGTCCAGCAAAGCTGCCATCTTGTGTTCTCCACAGCCTTCTCTCCTCCTCTGATGTTGGTCCCATGGATCCTTGGAAACAGCAAGCCACATTAGCCTGACTGGATAGCGGCCCAAGCCTTTGCAGTCCTCTTTTGTGGCTGCTTTGTCCCCTCCAGCATAGGATGTACCAGGTTGCTACCTCTTAGGCTGTCAGTTGGTGGACTCGGGCCATCATCACGCTCAAGTGGGGTAAACAGCCTCTCTCCTCCCCCTTGGAGAAGAAACTGCCAGAAGAGTGATTCCTTGATCTCCTGGATTCCTACAGAACTTTCAATAATGAAAGTATATTATGTTGTGTTATGTTAGATTACGTTATCTATTTCAGTAATGCCCATTATAAGGTGACTTAGTCCAACCACAAGTGGACTGTGAACAAGCTCACTTGCTGATAAGCTCTCTACTTGGCATCTGCCGTCCTTCCCCTTACCCAGCCTCTGCTTCCCTTGTTTGTGCATTAGGTCAGTTTTTCTCAAGCCTGCGTTGGAAAACATCAGTTCAATTCTTCAGACATGTCCCATTAAAAAAAAAAAAGTGTTCTTGGTTAAATGACTGCTCCTTTCCACCTTTCCATTTCAGAGACTCACAGTGCACATCTCCATACTAAGACCATGAGACACACTCCAGCAAGAAACACTGTTTCACTTGGCTTACTCCAGTATTTCATAAACCTATTTAATCACAGAAATGTTTTGTTTTCTCCTATGAAGAAATGTATGAGAGGTGCTACATTTAGTTCCTTCACCACTTCCACAGATTATAAGCTTTCTTTTATTTAGTTTTTACCCTGACTCTTTCAATTATAATAAATAATACCAGAATTTTTTATTCTTCTGGATGTTAGTTTTGTTGCATAGTGAATAGACTGCCTGGGTTTGAGTCCTGAATCCATTACTTATAGCTACATAACTTTGGACAATTACTGATATGTAAAATGAAGGTAATAATAGCATTTTCCTCTCAATACGGCTGCTGTGATGATTAAATGATCTCATGCACAGAAAGCGAGTTCCACATTTTCTGCTCATGAGTGTTAGCTGTTATTGCTATAATTATATTATGTTACATTACATTATATTATTATTACTATTATTATTATTTTTAAAAAGCAGTCAACATTTAGGGTCTATAAATATTTCTTTATATAAAGATTTGTCCAGCTTTATCTGAAGTAAGTCATCCTGTTCTCTTCTGAATCATCACTGCTCTACAGTGTTTGACTTTAGGACAGGTCAATACAGGTAGTGTATTGATATCACTGATATTAATATGAGAAATGTGTTAACTAAATGCTTTTTTTCCTCCACCTCCTGTATAACACTTCAGCCATTACACAACAAATATCTCCAAAAGAAAGGTTATTGGAGAGGTGTAAGCCTCGTGTTAGCCATTTATTCTAAGTACTCAAGAGTTCTCTAGTTCAGCAGTTCTTACTATGTTTAGGAGAGCCATGCATGGTGCGGTAAGAATCCGTATTGATCCCATTTTCTAAATGAGGCCTTCAAGGCATACGGAAATTTTATTTTTATATTTCTGCCACTGGAAGCAAAAAGACATAGGCTGGTTATCAGGGTAGTGGAAATCATGACTAGGACCTCTCCAGGATCTGCTAGCAGTCACTGTTAAGCTTCTTTTGTGGGGGCAGTCAGAGCCAGCCTCGAAGAAAGGGAACAGCAGCCCTTTGATTCCAGCCTCCAGGGAGCGGGTACAAACAGCATTTTTTTGACTTCGCGAGAGAAAGTTAAGGCCAGTGTTTCCTTTTTGAAGTATAGAAGATCAGGGTTGAATTGAATACAGATAGACTACAGTTTATCATAAATTGAAGTTTAGTGATAAACACGTTCCATAGTTTCCCTTGATCTTGCTCTATATGGCAGTCTTCTTTAAATTATATGTATATTATCAACAGCAAAAAGCAGGTTAGATGCTCTTCTCAGCTTCCTGTGTCTTGCCATGCAGACAGCTGCCCCAAAGAGGAAGGATTCTATATACGGGAAAATATTCAATAAGGCTATCCTTGAAAACTTGAACTTACATTAATGGTGAATGTACTTAGTACAATCACTTAATAATCAGCTTTATTGACTTTGAAGCCTTCTGATTTAGAAGCAATAAGCTTTCAGGCACATCTTTTGACTAATGTAAAGATGGAAGTGATTTTATAATGCAAAGCACAAGCCTCCTTACAGAACTGTTATTATTGTTACCATTATTTTTTTGGCTGGCTTTCTTGCTTGCAGTCTCTCCATCCTTGCACAGAACATGGTTTTCTTATGACTGGGAAGAGCAGGAGTCCTCAGTGGGTCATTTAACACCCAGAGGGCAGGGCTGTGCCCATCTTGTTCCCACTGTATCTCCAAGGCTGATATCACTCTGCTCTGGCACTGAAGATTGCTTTTTAAAAAGTCAAAAATCAATTTTGAGTCTTTTTAAAGAGCAACTTTTTCTAGAATCCAAAATATGATGCAAATATGAAAAGATGTCTTCTTTCCTATCAATTGTGGTCTTCTTCAAGACAATTTCATATGTTGCCAAAAGCAAGAAGACAAGTATCTCTTAAATGCAATGCAGACAAATTGCCTACTGCTATTTAATGAAAAGGAAACAAAATTGATCTTACTTTGTACTTTTACACAAATAAAAATATTTTTAAACCCTCAGGCCAGAAAACTTCCCTAGAGTAATACTGGATGATGGCTTCACATTTTTTTCTTTACAAAAATATCAATACAAACTCTCTAATATATGGGTTTTATCTTATTTTGTGCAAAATCAAACCATAAAATAATTTTTATCATCTATAATATACATAGTCATGTTTTGCTGGAGTTCTTCTCAAAAACTTGTTCTCTAAGATATATCTCAAAGTGAATAAAAATAAAGTTATAAAAATATTTCTATTGGCAATATATTTTTTTCCTGCTGTTTCAATGAACCAAAAGGGTGAGAGAAAAGATTCACTGGGAATTCATTTGTTAGTAATTTACACATACAGTATCTTGGAATATTTTTCCTGCAAATGACTTTATATTGGAGATGAATCTTCCTACAGCTTCTAATTCAAACCATGTGTTCTGGGTTTAATATCAGGATCATTCTCGACTATCTGGCTTGAAGGACAAGGAAGGACAAAGAGCCCTTTAATAACAATGCAATATAATTATAAAAAGAAGAACCCAAACCAAGAGAAAGATGTTGCCATAAACTTCAATGTCTATGAAATTGGCATTCAGCTTATTTCTCTGAGTATCTATGAATTCAGCTTAAAAGGTTCTCTGTTTTATCATTACTGGCATCCAAATCACAAGCCACACATCAGCTTTCAAGATTAAGTCTTGCTCTTCTTTTCTTGGCGATGTGTGTTTCTGTGTGTGTGTGTGTGTGTGTGTGTGTGTGTGTGTTCTTTCCAAATTAATCACTCTTGCTTTGCAAAATACAAAACATAGGATTTATGGGAAAATGGCAAAACTTGTGGGAAATCATACTGGTTACCATATACCATAGTCTTGTTAATTTGAAACAATTTTCTGTGCAGATTTTTCTATTCCCCACCCTCTCATCTGGAAAGCATACATGAACCTTCCTTAAAAATATGCCAGCAGGGCTTCCCTGGTGGTGCAGTGGTTGAGAGTCCGCCTGCCGATGCAGGGGACACAGGTTCGTGCTCCGGTCTGGGAAGATCCCACATGCCGCGGAGGGGCTAGGCCCGTGAGCCATGGCCGCTTGGCCTGCGCATCCAGAGCCTGTGCTCCGCAACGGGAGAGGCCACAACAGTGAGAGGCCCACGTACAGCAAAAAAAAAAAAAAAAAAAAAGCCAGCAAATATGCCATTCATTTACTGAATCCTCACTGTGGACCCAGCACTGTCATGGGCTCTATGAGACATCTTGGCACTCAAAGAACTCATGGTCTATTTGGGGTTAGTGGATTTATAAGGAAGAACACTGATGAATGAAGTGACTTTGTGCAAAATCATGTGCCTAGACAGAGGCATATGTTAAATGTTACAAGGTGTGCTTTCCTGCTTCTATGCCCTCACTCATGCTTTTCCATCCACCTGGAATACCATCTTCTTCTTTTAGAAACTCTACCCATTCTTTAAAAACTGGCCCAATGGCAATCTGTAGGAAGTGTTTCCTTATTACTCTAAATCAGAACTGGTCTCTCTCAGCCTTATAGTCCTACATCATTTTTCCCCTCGTACTAATCTTAAGGGAGTTATCACATGCAGGTTCATATTGTAGTTATTTATGTACATGAGCAAAAAACAGTCCCCTTCAGTTCCTGAGGGCCAAAATTAGGTCTTTTGAATCTTTGGATGCTCCACGGCATGTAGAACCATTTCATCCATTCATTGAATGAGTGCTCTATATACATTTATTGAATAGATGACTGAATTATCAAATGATTGAATCACAGGCTTTTATACAAAAACTCCAAGGATATTTGTGTTGTATATAACAGTTTACCAAGACCTTTCCCTTACATTATCTTTCTTAATTCTCTAAGGTAGTTATTATCATCATCACCTTACAAATTAATGAACCAAGGATCAGAGAAGTCAAGTAACTTGTTTAACCACATATAGCAAGTGAATGGCAGAGCTGGCACTCAAACTCAGGTGTTTTGGCTCCAACTCTAGTGCTCTTTCCATTCCTTTATTCTATTTCCTATAGTAATTCATTCTTTATTCACTGCAGGGTTTATTTAAATGCATTTTAAATCTTTATAACTGTAGATTGTAAGCAATTTGAGGAAAGGCTATTGAGATTATTAGTACTCTTAAAGAACTAATGCAACACCTCATTTTTATACATTTTCATGAATCTGATGCTAGTTGAAGAAACGGTGCTACTAATGTTTCATCAGATGTTAAACATCTAAGGTTGGGGCCTCTTAAGGTGATAAGGTCCTTTTCCCTCTCTCCAGAAAGCAGTTGTTTGGTCCTTTTTTATCTTATATCATAGGTATGTTTTTCAAGTATCAAACTGATGTCCATGAATTAAAATGCCCCAATATTTAATACAGCAGTTAATTTTGTTATAAATAAGGCTTCCTATTACAGCTTTTCTATTGTATATCGCAGTTCTCTAGCACTCATCAGAACAATGGATACTTGTACATGCCTTACAGTTCAAGTTTTGGGTTCTCTTATAGCCAACTGGCTGCAAAGTAATAATATCTATCTGATGAAAAAAATGTTCTGGTGGAGTGACAAGTGGCTTAACTTGGAGTCAGAAGACATGAGTCAACTATCCTTTCTTCCATTTAAACTAACTGTGAGACGCTGGGCAAATCCTTAATATGTGTGGGTCTTAATTTCTTCATCTGTGAAATGAAGAGATTAAAAAGTCTGATCTCCAGCTGTAACATTCTAGGATTCATTTGGTCTTTTGTTCAACAAGAAAGCCATATGCTTTTTTGTTATAGGGAGATTAATTTTACACAATTAAGACATCTCTGCCATTGATTAGTATGTGAAATTAAAGAATTTTCTTAAGCTCTCCCTTAGCTTACTCACTTGTAATGTACAAAGAATAATAACTGCTGTACAGGATTTTTAAAAGACAGGTTATGAGAAAGACCTTTATACATTTCAATATACTGTACACATATCTTTGGACCTTGGCTACTCAAACATAAAATATCAAGGATGACATAATTCTCATTATGCTTCTCGTACCAGTTTTTAATTATTTATTATTATATAAATTTTGATAAATACACAATAATATATATATAACATATATATAAAATTTGAAGCATATAATAGAAATGAACATCTGCAAAACCACTATCTAGCCTAAGTGCTAGAACATTCTCAACATAAATGAAACCAAACAATGTTTTTCTCTGATTCAGCCCTCTGCTTTCTCATGAGAATTTGTGTTTTTAACTTTTAAAAATATTTTTACCACATATGTATGGATCCCTGAACAGCATATTGTTAAGTTTTGCTTGTTTTTTGGTTTTATAAAAATGACATCATACTGTATGTAATCTGAGACTTCCTGTTTTCCCCACTTAATATTATACTTTTATTATTAAAATTATAATTTTAATATATTAATATTAATATTACTAGCTTACCACATTAATCACAATATTATATATTAATTACATGTAATTTTTATATTAACATATAAATCACATAATTTTTGTTATAATTACACAATTTATAAATTTATATATGTTAATTTTACATATAATTTATATATCAATATAATATATAGAATTATATATTTATATTATAATTAATATAACATTATTATATTATAATTTACATATAATTTCTATTACTATATGACTATATAAATATAAATTATATGTAAATTATAATAACATTACATATTAATTATAATATAAATATTGTAGCTTAGAGATAGATAAATCATTTTTGCTATTGTATACTATTCCACTCTGTGAATATGCCACACATTATCCATTTTTATGAAAATGAACATTTGGGTTGTTTGCAGTAGTTTTACTATTAAAACCATAAAATCAAAGCGGACACAAGCCTTATGAGGAAACATATTCTCCTGGTGCACATGAAGAAGAATTTGTCCCCCTTCTAACCATGCTTAATTTTTCTCCTTAATATTTATCACTATTTAACATTGTGCACACACACATATATCTTGATAATTACCTGGATTCACAACTGGAATATAAGATTCTATTTTATCAATGCCATATCCCCAGTTCCGAGAAAAGAGCATCTTGCAAGGGCTCAGAAAATATTTGTTGAATAAATGAATTAATGAATGAATAGATGAATAGGGTTTTGTTGCTTGTTTGTTAAGTAAATTATCCTGTTTGGATTTCCTACTGATACAGAAATCAGCACGGAATATTAGAAGGACACCGAGCACACTCTTCTGTGTTCTGATCCCAGATCTGCCACTAACTTTGGGCAAGTTACCCAATCTTTCTGATTCTGAGTATCAACATTTATAGAAAGGAAATAGTAATAATTTCCGGGCACTATACAAATGTTTTATAAACCCTGACTTGATAAATATATGCTAGTTGTCAATCCTTATAGAAAAAATCCCACATATTTTTATGGAGACTCAAAAAAAATGAACACAAGATCAAATTATTTGTTCTGTATTAAGAATTTCTGCAGTTGTGTAGGAAGCCAGAAAGGAAATAACAGACTGGAGAGAATGAGAGAACTGAGTTCCAGGGGCCTAATCTGATACACTTCCTATGCTGGATGTGGGGCAATCAAGTTTTTGCTGCAAAATCAAGCTATTTTTAACTTCAAGAAAGCATAAAGACTTCTTTTTAAGTAGGGCAACCAAGATAGTGTGTTACCCTTTTCAATCAGCCTGCCTAAATGAAATATTCATCTTTTGTGTCAAAATATGAAGTGTTATATATAGTTGGGCACTAAGAAGGGATGAAGTCTTCTGAGGGTAAATCCTTTAAAAGTCCTGGATAAAATAACTGTAGCAGAAACATCCATTTATATTGAATTAAGGTTCTATACTCTAGAGAAATGAGGTTTAAATTTTTTTTTTCTTCTATCCTTGTCTCACATCAACAGGCAAAGGCAGAGGTGATGATGTCTGGGGAAACTTCATCCACCTGGATCCAGGGCAGCATAATGGAAAAGACCCCTGGATTTGGAGTTGGTTCGACCCTGTGCTGCTTGAAGTTAATAGTGTTGGCCTCTGTTTCATCATCTGTAAAGTGGAGTTAATAACAATATTGTCCCACTCTGGTGGTTGTAAGAATTAAGTATGATAATGTGAGTGAAAGCCGTTTGTGAACTGTAAAGTACAATGTTGATGTTATGAGATCTGAGTTCTGAGATCTATTGTCATGAGACTGAAACCCAAGGCAAAGATGTGTATATCTGTTATGAGAACTAGACAAAAATTGAAGGAAAAGTTTAATTTTGCCCTCTTCCTGTTGCCCTCACCTTTTATTAGACGTTCCTACTTCCTTCCTCACCCTGTCTTTCCCACGGGTGCCCAGCACTTGCGCTCAACCACTGCTGGTCTCCTGTACCCAGACCTGGAACCATATGCCCCTGTGCCCTACATGTCCATCCTGTGCCCCTCCCTTTAGGTTTGGCTCTGCCCTCTCCTTCCTAAAATAATACCAAGGTCTAGCAGAATGGGAAACAAAAAGATTATTTGGCTTCCTGTTCACTAAGAGCCCAAGTCCTGAGTTTTGCTGTGATCTCTGCGTGAGGTTTATATAGTCACAGAGAATCACTGACAAGACTGAGGAAGAAATGGTCCACTGGGAAGCTTTAACTTTTCTACAACTTGCCCAAAGGTGTTTTGACACTTTTACGTATAACAGGAACATCTGGAAAAAGCACAGGCCTCTCTCAACCTTTGACAAGGTCTGGGTGACACAGTTAATATGAGATCATTGTTAATAGATGCTCATGGAGTAGTGTTTATGGTTTTAATTCCGTGTTTCATAGCCATAGTGAGAATTTAAATGGATTGGTTAGGAAAAGAAACTTAGTAAATTCCTAAGGGAAAAATGTTGTTCAAAAAATTTTTTTAAATTAAATGTGGGTTACTATGCATGGATTGGATCTAGAACTGAAAACCCGCTCTTATAATTCTCTCTTATTGTCTCAGTTTCTTTCTACATTCTTCTTCATTCCCTTCTCTATTCTTTCCAGGTCAAATCCTGGAGGAACTTAGCTTGCCTGGCTTAGCTCACCATTACTACCCTGTGGGAGTCTCTTGAATTAATCCACCTAGTGAGTTTCTTCTGGTCCACCCCACCTACTCTTGATATAACCAGCAGTAAGTACTTTGCAGAGAACAGCCTGGCTCTGACTCCTTAGGCAGGGCTGAGGGTCTGCAGGTTTCCAGTAGAAGAGAAACATGACTGACAGATTCAGGACACTTGTCAGGGCTGTATGAGCATGAGGGAGGGAAATTGCTTTGAGCGGATCCCTGTCTTAGCTTGAGAAGCTTCCCCCCGCCGCCCACCAAGTCTCAAAGTTGCACACCCCTCTCATCCTCCCACCTCTACTTCAAACAAGATTGGTTCTGTAGATGAGACACAAATCTCTCTCTCTCTTTTACATATATAATTCAATTTCTCAAAGACTCCGAAAAGGAGTAGGCAAAGAGTTCTGGTCTTGGGGGCGGGATGGGAAGGTGCTTTCCTTGAGGGCAAAGCATCTCAAAGGATTTCACTTAAGAGTGTTAGAGGGCTTCCCTGGTGGCGCAGTGGTTGAGAGTCCGCCTGCCGATGCAGGGGACACGGGTTCGTGTCCCGGTTTGGGAAGATCCCACATGCCGTGTGAGCGGCTGGGCCCGTGAGCCATGGACGCTGAGCCTGCGCGTTCGGAGCCTGTGCTCTGCAACGGGACGAGACCACAACAGTGAGAGGCCCGCGTACCGCAAAAAAAAAAAAAAAAAAAAAAAGACTTGGAATTTGAGGTCAGTGTTGAATTTCATTTCCCATTTCAAATCCCAGATCCCATTTTTCCACTTAACCAGCTATGAGACCTTGAGAAAGTTATTTCATCTGTATAATGGGCACATTGGTAATATTTACCTCCACACTTTTATAAGGTAACTCATGCAAAGTGCTTAACCCAGTTCCTGGCACTTAGCAAGTCCTCAAAATATTTTAGCTAGATTTTTATTGCTATTGCTTGATTACTTTATTAACTCTCCAATCATGCCATTTAATCAACATTTATTGAGAGCTTGCTCTGTGTGAGATATTTTACTAAGGTATTGGATTGGCCAAAAAGTTCATTCGGTTTTAAATAAAAATAAAAGACATTTTTTATTTTCACCAAGAACTTTATCAAATAACGTATTCATTAACTGAACGAACTTTTTGGCCAACCCAATATTTAAGGCACCCAAAAATAATTGAAATTTTTCAAAATTAAAAGTTTTAATCATATGACTTACACTGCTAAATTTTTTTATCAAAGTCTTTCTTCACAAATGCAGAATTGTATAATATCAGTGAGTTTTGGTATTGCTTTAAGTTATAGATTAAAGAAACTTTCTTAAACATTCACGATAGTGAATCTGTGTAATTGAGATGAAATTGCTTGAAAATAAATTTCTAAATAATGTAGAAGTTTATCATATTTAAATAGACTGGGAAATTATGCCAAAAGAGACATGGTCAAGCTTCAGAGAGCATACACTGCTTAAAAATTTTGAATCTGTGTAATTTTTATGACATTTCTTCTCAAAATAAACATTTCTTTTCCTTAAATGAAAAATTCTTTGCTAACTCATATCCTTCCTAAACTCTTCTTGCCCTGAAAAAACTTATCAGTGTGTGCACAGGATGGGAAAAAAAAAAAAAAAGCTAAGGAAGTAGTTTTCAGTTTCAAGTTTCCAAAGGGTTATTATAAATAACAACCAGTGCGTTTGAACAATGGTGTTTTCTAGTTAATTAAATTTTTGCTTACTTGAGAATTAACTCAAATACCCTTTTCATTTTGATTCATTTAAAAATTCACTATAAGATGGTGAATATAGGTGAATCTTTCTTAAGATAATCTGGGGTGCTTGGTCATAAGCAAGAATGTCAATTCTCATGTAGGCATTCAAGAAACGTTTGTTGACTGTACTAAACTGTAGCTGTACAGGGTACAGAGGAACAGCCAGGATACGTGTTAATTCCAGGACATGCTCTATGGACTTTCAAACACTTTTACAGCAACCCACAGTAAAAAAAATATATTTTGTATTGCAACCCATTACCAATAAACACACACACACATCCATATAAATAATTGAAAGAAAAATTTTGCAAAACTAAGCTGCAATGCATTGATTGTTTTTATCCTATTCTATTCTATTTCCTTTTTAAGAAATAATGTTATCTGTGACCTACTAAATTAATTTCATGACCTATCAGTGGACTATGGCATATAGTATTAAAACTCCTGTTTTGAAAAACAAGTATCTTATATCAACATGTTTTGTTGTCATTTGCATAATTTACCAAAATATAGAACTCAGGAAAAAAAGTTTTTCTAGTTATTTCCTTTAACCTTAGAAAAATGGAACCAAGTTTCTTGGTTAACACTGTCTTTTAAATTTGGATTAAATAAATTAGCTTTTGGTTCCTGTTGCTTAAACAACATCTATTCCTGAAGATCTGACCTTAAATAAATTGCTAAATTTGATTTACCAAAATATCCAAATGTGAGATAATTAATGAAAACCTTTGAAAAATAAGATATTCTCAAAAACTGTAGCAAAATTATAACTTTAAATTGCCTTACATGAAATTAAGATCCAAAAATAATCCAAAAAACACCTCATCAAGCCAATGAATAACTTGAACAAGTTCTAGAATCCTTTCTTCTGTGGCTTACTCATTTTTGCTTTTTATTGACATCAGGGATTATTTCTGTAATATCCTAGTATGTTTCCTTGCTGTGGGGTATGCAGTGTACATGTTCTTTGAAACAATTTCTTAACACGAAGAAACATAGTATGTCAGATCCTTACGTTTTGGAGAAATTAAAACCTCATATGAAGATAAAAATGGCTTCTTCCATTTTCTTAGGCTCTTTGATTAAGAACTCAATTTGTCATGGGTGGGGATGAAGCTGGTGGGGAGAGCAGAGGTGTTTTTTTTTTTTTAACATCTTTATTGTAGTATAATTGTTTTACAGTGGTGTGTTAGTTTCTGCTTTATAACAAAGTGAATCAGCTATACATATACATATATCCCCATCTCTCCTCCCTCTTGTGTCTGCCTCCCACCCTCCCTATCTCACCCCTCTAGGTCGTCACAAAGCACTGAGCTGATCTCCCTGTGCTATGTGGCTGCTTCCCACTAGCTATCTATTTTACATTTGGTAGTGTATATATGTCCATGCCACTCTCTCACTTCGTCCCAACTTACCCTTCCCCCTCCCCGTGTCCTCAGTCCATTCTCTACATCTGCATCTTTATTCCTGTCCTGCCCCTAGGTTCTTCAGAACCTTTTTTTTTTTTTTTTAGATTCCATATATATGTGTTAGCATACAGTATTTGTTTTTCTCTTTTTGACTTACTTCACTCTGTATGACAGACTCTAGGTCCATCCACCTCACTACAAATAACTCAATTACGTTTCTTTTTATGGCTGAGTAATATTCCATTGTATATATGTACCACATCTTCTTTACCCATTCACCTGTTGATGGACACTTAGGTTGCTTCCATGTCCTGGCTTTGTAAATAGAGCTGCAATGAACATTGTGGTACATGTCTCTTTTTGAATTATGGTTTTCTCAGAGTATATGCCCAGTAGTGGGATTGCTGGGTCATGTGGTAGTTCTATTTTTAGTTTTTTAAGGAACCCTGTATACTGTTCTCCATAGTGACTGTATCAATTTACGTTCCCACCAACAGTGCAAGAGAGTTCCCTTTTCTCCACACACTCTCCAGCAATTATTGTTGCAGATTTTTTGATGATGACCATTCTGACTGGCATGAGGTGATACCTCATTGTAGTTTTGATTTGCATTTCTCTAATGATTAGTGATGTTGAGCATCCTTTCATGTATTTGTTGGCAATCTGCATATCTTCTTTGGAGAAATGTCTATTTAGGTCTTCTGCCCATTTTTGGATTGGGTTGTTTGTTTTTTTGAAATTGAGCTGCATGAGCTGCTTGTAAATTTTCGAAATTAATCCTCTGTCAGTTGCTTCATTTGTAAATATTTTCTCCCATTCTGAGGGTTGTCTTTTGGTCTTGTTTATGGTTTCCTTTGCTGTGCAAAAGCTATTAAGTTTCATTATGTCTCATTTTTGAATTTTTCTTTTTGTTTCCATTTCTCTAGGAGGTGGGTCAAAAAGGATATTGCTGTGATGTATGTCATAGAGTGTTCTGCCTATGTTTTCCTTTAAGAGTTTTATAGTGTCTGGCCTTACAGTTAGATCTTTAATCCCTATCAAACTACCAATGGCATTTTTCACAGAACTAGAACAAAAAATTTTGCAATTTGTATGGAAACACAAAAGACCCCGAATACCCAAAGCAATCTTTAGAAAGAAAAATAGAGTTGGAGGAATCAGGCTCCCAGGCTTCAGACTATACTACAAAGCTACAGTAATAAAGACAGAATGGTACTGTCACAGAAGCAGAAATATAGATCAATGGAAAAGGATAGAAAGCCCAGAAATAAACCCACGCACATATGGTCACCTTATTTTTGATAAAGGAGGCAAGAATATACAGTGGAGAAAATACAGCCTCTTCAATAAGTGGTGCTGAGAAAACTGGACAGCTACACATAAAAGAATGAAATTAGAACACTCCCTAACACCATACACAAAAACAAACTCAAAATGGATTAAAGGCAGAGGTGGTTTTTACAAGCAGTGGTGTGGCTAGTTGTCAAGTTCAGGAGTGTTCTATCAAGTAGGTAAGCTCCCAGGTATTTATTGAGTGCTTGCAAGATTTTTAGCCAGTCCCATGCTTCTTAAACTATTAAATATTATGCTGTCTTGGTACTCATTGCAAAACCTCAAATTTCTTTTCCTGTAGCTGCCATGTGGCTCTTTATATAGCCCAAGTGGTCGGTGTTGTGCAACCAAGTCTGAACACTCCAGACACAGTGTGTTTCTGGTGCCAGAGGAAGTGGCGGGGCTGATCTAAAGCCTTGTGGGAAGTAAATATTCAGTCCACATTTATTCCCAGGCCTGACTCAAAAAGGCTGGGTGATTTAAGGAATTACCCCAGCTGTGCTTCCCTATTCCAGAGAGTAAAACCACAGGGCAGTGTGCGCTAATGTGTTTGCACCTGTCTGGTGTCTGTGCCATTGTTCCTGTCACCCTGAGTCACAGGGCATTAGTGACTGTCTTGTGGGCTGCAACAGTGTAGGGAGGGGTCAGTAGCTCTAGGGCTGGAGTGGGTTGATTCCCATTCAAATTTCAGTTGTGCCATGCTGGCTCTATGACTCTGGATATGCTCCTTGAGTCCTCCAAGCACTAGTTTCCTTATCTATAAAACAGGAACAATAATACCATCAAGTAAAGTTGTTGAGAAGAGTAAAGAAGATTGTTAAAGGAGCTAAACATAGTACAGTAAGTCCCCTATGTATGAACGAGTTATGTTCCGAGAGCATGTTTGTAAGTCCAATTTGTTCTTAAGTTCAACAAAGTTAGCCTAGGTACCTAACTAACACAGCTGGGTATATAGTACTGTACTGTAATAGATTTATAATACTTTTTACACAAATAATACATAAAAAACAAACACTAAAAATAAAGAAAACATTTTTAATCTTACAGTACAGTACCTTGAAAAGTACAGTAGTTCATGACAGACACATGAACTAACTTGCGTGATTGGATATGCGAATGCATATTCGCATCTTTGAAAGTTCACAACTTGAAGGTTCATATGTAGGGGACTTACTGTAAATGCTTATTATGTGCCAGGCACTGTTCTGAGCACTTTTTTGCATTACACATATGAAAACAACTAATTATTATTACTGTGTATATTAATACACTTGTTTTTTTCATTAAAAATGTTTTTATTTATTTTATTTTTTATTGAAGTATAGTTGATTTACTATGTTGGGTTGGTTTCAGGTGTACAGCAAAGTGATTAAGTTATACATATATATATATCCACTATTTTTCAGATTTTGTTCCCTTACAGTTTATTACAAAATATTGAGTATAGTTCCCTGTGCTATACAGTAGGTCCTTGTTGGTTATCTATTTTATATATAGTAGTGTGTATATGTTAATCTCAAACTCCTAACTTATCCCTCCCCCACCTTTCCCCTTTGGTAACCATAAGTTTGTTTTCTATGTCTGTGGGTCTGTTTCCATTTTGTATATAAGTTCATTTGTATCATTTTTTAAAGATTCCACATATAAGCAATGTCATATGATATTTGTCTTTCTCCATCTGGCTTACTTCACTTAGTCTGATCATCTCTGGGTCCATCCATGTTGCTGCAAATGGCATTGATTTCATTCTATTTTATGGCTGAGTAATATTCCATTGTATAAATATACCACATCTTCTTTATCCATTCATCTGTCAATGGACACTTAGGTTGCTTCCATGTCTTGGTTATTGTAAATAGTGCTGCAATGAACATTGGGGTGCATGTATCTTTGCAAATTATGGTTTTCTCCAGATATATGCCCATGAGTGGGATTGCAGGATCATACGTTAGCTCTATTTTTAGTTTTATAAGGAACTTCCATACTGTTCAATTAATTATTTTTACATTAAACATATAAGCACACTTAATTCTCATGGTAACCCTAGGGGTAGGTGTTATCATGATTTTCATTTTCCAGACTGAGACTGATTTGTATAAGATGATACAAGTAGGAAGTGGCAGAGCAGGGATTCGAATACAGGAACATAAAACTGTTTTAAAATGATTCTGCTGCATCCAAAATTTATTCGATGGATAGTTAACAAACTTTCCTCACTGCCAGCTGGGTATGAAGCCCTGTGTTAAGTGATATGGGAAAGCAAAAATAAGACGTTGTCACATATAATAGGGAAGAAAAAGTTACTGGCTTCCCTATAATGGGGAGAAGTTTGTGGAGATTGCTATAGGAATTTGGTGGATGGGCAGGGCCTGGGAGTTAGTGGTGTTGGCTGAGGGTGAGGTAGAATGAAGGGCAAAGTCAAAGATGGTGCTGAGATGTCAAGCTTGGGATATCAGGAGAATGGTGATCCCATTAACAGCATGTGGGGGATCCAGAAGAGCTGGGGTGGGTGTGGGGAGGTGGATATAATGCAGGCAGTGTTGGTTGTCAAACTGAGCCTGCAATGAACGTATTTGTTGCTTATTAATTCACTCCACTAATATTTAACGAACATCTATTTTGTGTCATGGGCTCTTAGGCAGGCTGTGAGGTCCTCCCCATCCCAGTGTTCACATTTATGGTGAATTTAGAAGGGAAAAACGTTAAATCGGTTAGTCTTTTAGGTGTTATCTTCTCTCTCAATTTTATTTACTAACTTCTGTCTTTACTGACTCCTTAAATTAATCGTATGATGTGGGGCAGGAGTATAAATGGAGGTCTGGCTACTATAAATGTTTTAATTTCTAAGTTATAAATCAGGAAAACAAATTATTAAATAAAAGATGTGCTATCTTCCTACTTTGACAAGAATACTCCCTATGCACTTGGAAGTCCAGGTTCGAGTTTACAATTGTTAGTTGTCTTGGAGTTCTGCACTGGAACACTGCAGTTTGGAGAGAGAGCACGGTTCTGTGGCACATCTTCCTCCCTGCCTCAGGCCACTCAGTAAAGAACCTCAGGAGCAGGTGTGGGACATCTTGCCTGTGTATTTCAGCTTTGTTCACCTCCCACACACTAGCAGCCACTTCTTGTCCATCCTCTGGGCCTAACCCAGTTTGCTCTCAGGAGGACTGATGCAAGAAAGAGGCTGAAATTGGTCCCAGAAACAGAATTGAGGCCATTGTATAGTGAATTCTAGAGTTCCAAGAACCTGAGGCATGGTCTGGCGGTGGGGACACAGGCTCTGGGTGGACATGTCCTCTTGCTCTGTGGACCTTTTGCCCAGTGGAGAGGAGTGAATGGAGGGGGGGCCAGAATACAGCCTCTAAAGTATGGAGCCCGGGGCAGGATCCCACTTGCCTTGTGTCTAGGAGTACTACTGACCAACTGGAATCTTGTTATTTGTGTCTTTACATTTCTCCAGTGAACAGCACATATGTGTTCCTACAAGGTCAGCGTGATCCCTGATCTACCTTTTAATACCTGTCATAAACTGAAGTTTTCAAATATTTATTTTCGTAGACCTTGCCAACAAAATAAAAAGAAGAAGAAGAAAAGGCAAAAAGGCATTCAGGACGCTGGTCTTAATGAGGGCAGCTGCTAATAAAAGTTCTCAGACACTTAACAATCAAACTAAATCAAGGCAGATGCTACTCACTTTGCTGTAAATTCTGCAGACATTGTCTCTTCACATAAATCCAGGGAAGCTCTTAATTTGCATTACTGCAATTTTTAGTTTACTGCAATTTATTTCTCTCATTCCTCCTAATAATTAATTTCCTATATTTGTAATTTGTTTTCATTTCTTAGAGCTGCATCACAGCAACCCATCATTTGCTGTGAATCTCAGTCTGAAAGTCAGAAAATAGCAGGTTTTTTATAAAAAAAAATGTTACCAGTGAGGATTCTGCTAATTCAGTTCAGTTCCATGCACTTTGCCCTCTACATCAGGCATGTGTTTGCCCCTAGAAAGATCTAAATGAATAGGACCTGGTTACTACCCTTAAAGAGCTCACAGACTTGTGCTTTAGACAGACATATAAGCATGTCTATTATAATAAAACACAATAAATGTTACTACAGGGGGCCATGTGAGGAGAGAGGACCGCAAAGCTGACACTCAGACCTCCGAGAGTCTGAGATTTCCCTGAGGAGCTGGCATTTCAGCTGGGTCTTAAAAATGAGTAGACAAGTGACAATTATTATTATCCATTTTCCTTTTGAATTATTTATTTTTTCTACTTATATACAATTCATGAGATGTCTGGATTTTCTATGCCATTGCCACAGAATTTAGATTTTTCTATGTTTTCTTATTGTTCAGCCCAGTATCTCACATATGGGACAGAGTTTTGGGTATTAGTGTCCTTGTTATCATACGTAAAGTGGGAACTAATGCTACCTGCTTAATAGAGTTGTTTTGAGGATTCAAAGAAATGTGTCTGAATACTCAGCACTGGTCCTGTGTGTGAGTTAGAATTGTGTTTGGTCACAGGTCATAGAACTCAAACTCTCATGGCTTAATCAAGTCTGGGGTTGTTTTCCTGGGGATGTCCTGAGGGGAGCAGCTCAGGGCTGGTGTAGGGACTGTGTGTAGGACAGTGCCAATGTCCCAGGCTCCTGGAGCTCTCTACTCTGCCTTTCTTAGCACATGGTTTTCTTTTTTATGTTTGTTGAGTCATGATTGCAAGATGGCCACTCCACCTCCATCCTCACATCCAATTCAGGAAGAAGAAAGAAGGAAGGAAGAATGAAAGGGTAATTCCTTTATCAGGAAATCAAAAACTCGCCCAGAAATCTTTCAGACTTCTCTTTATGTGTCCTAGGCCAGAATTTTTCTTGTGGCCTCCTATGACTGTAAGGGAATCTAAGAGGGCAAATATTTCAGTTGGGCATTTTGGCATCAGAAGCAAGATTGGGGTTCTCATAGTAAAGAGAAGGAGCACAGATATTGTGTAAGCAGCCAGCAGCCTCTGCAACAGGCAGCACACAATAAACACTCAATAGTTGCTAGTATCAAGAGAAGACACTCAATAAAAGTTTGTTCTGTTGGACTGAAGCTTTTCCACACTGCCTTTCTGGCCCAAGTCACCATCATCTCTTGCTACAGCGAGAGCCTCCTCACTGATCTCTCTACCTCCATTCTTGCCTCTTTATAATCCATTTCTCACCAGGAGTCAAGGTGATCTTTTGAAAATGTAAGTTGACCTAAATGTAAGAGCTAAAACCACGAAACTCCTAAAAGAAAACATAGGGTAAAAGCCTCATGATATTGGATTTGGTAAAAATTTCTTGAATATGACATCAAAACATAGGCAACAAAAGAAGATAAATAGACAAATTAGACTACATTTAAGTTAAAAATGGTGCATCAAAGGACATAATCAACAGACTGACAAGGCAATTGCAAAATTGGAGAAAATATTTGCAAATCATATATCTGATAAGGGGGTCCATATCCAGAATATATAAAGACCTCCTGAAACTCAACAACAACTAAACAAACAACCCAATTAAAAATGAGCAAAGGATTTGAAAAGACATTTCTCTAAGGATGATATACAAATGGCCAACAAGCACATAAGAAGATGCTCAATTTCACTAATCATTAGGGAAATGCAAATGAAAGCAACAATGAGATACTGCCTTACTTCCATTGGGACAGGTGTAAAAAATATAACAATAAAACAGAAAATAACAACTGTTGGTAAGGTTGTGGAGAAATTGGAACCCTTATGCACTGTTGTTGGGAATGTAAAATGGTGCAGCCACTGTGGAAAATAGTACAGCAGACCTCAAAAAATTAAAAATAGGATTACCTATGATTCAGTAATTCCACTTCTGAGTATATACCCCAAAGAATTGAAAACAGGGTTTTGAAGAGATATTCATACACCCATATTCATAGCAGGATTATTCACAATGCCTAAAAGGTGGAAGCAACTCAGATGTCCATAGACAGATGAATGTATAAACAAAATGTGGTATAT
Organism: Globicephala melas; assembly: GCF_963455315.2. Taxonomy (NCBI): domain Eukaryota; kingdom Metazoa; phylum Chordata; class Mammalia; order Artiodactyla; family Delphinidae; genus Globicephala; species Globicephala melas. The sequence continues at coordinate 86,625,537 of NC_083321.1, forward strand.
ACATACAATGGAATATCATTCAGCCTTAAAAAGGAGGAAAGTTCTTACATATGCTACAACATGAATGAAACTTGAGGACGTTATGATAAGTGAAATGTCAGTCACAAAAAGACAAATACTGTATAATTCTACTTATATGAGGTATTTAGAGCAGTCAAATTCATAGAGACGGAAAGTAGAATAGTTGTTGCCAGGGGCTGGAGGAGAGGGAAATGAGGAATTGTTTAATGGGTATAAAATTACAGTTTTGCAAGGTGAAAAAGTTCTGGAGATTGGTTGCACAACAGTGTTAATATACTTACCTTTAATGAATTGTACACTTAAAAATTAAGATGGTAAATTTTATGCTATATGTATTTTACCATAATAAAAAAAAATGTCAGATCACATCTTTCTTGTGTACCATCTTCTGGTAGCTTTTCATTGCACCAGAGTAAAATCCAAATGACCTTTCATGACCTATAGGTTCCACTGGTTTGTCAACTGCCTACCCCCTCGACCTCATGTGATAGCAATCTCCTTGCTCATTATTTTCCACTGTCACTGATCTCATATATTAAACCTGCTAAACTCATTCCTGCTGTAAAGCTTTTGCTGCTTTTTTCTTTGTTTGGAACATTCTTCTCTAATTTCACACAGTTGGGTCCTTCTTATCATTCAGATCTAAGCTCAAATATTTAATCTTCAAAGAGGAAAGAGATCCTTCCCTAACCCTGTCTAATAGTGCCCTTGCCACACCTTAGTCACCATCTATCATATTGCCTAGTTTAATTTATTCAGAGCCCTTTTCATTCTGTGAAATTATCTAATTTGTTTATTACCTGTCTCCTTCAGCAGAACCTAAGCTGAATGAGAGCAGAGACTTTGTCTGGTTTGCTACTGTATTCTCAAGGTTGACACATGTAGAAATTTAATAAATATCAAACAAATAATTGAATTCAGCAAATATTTGTTGGGTTTTCATTATGTTCCAGGCAATGTACTAGGCACCAAGCATAAACAAACATTGTGTGATCAACTTCTTAATGATATATCAGTACGTTATAGTCTTTCACAAGACTGGAGTTTTAAGGGCCACCACCTACTGAGGACCTGCCTTAGAGGGAGAACAGCATTGAGTGATGTAGGGTGGTCCTGATGACTCAGTTAAGTACTGTATCAAGCATCACCTGAGGTTAGCACAGGTGAAGCCTATAGAGCCCCTTGTGTGTTTAAATCAGTTTGAGCTTGATTTTTTCGCTTGCAAACCAAAGAGTCTTGGCCCATCAATACATAACAGAGTAGCAAGAGCCATAGACTCTTCATTCATTGTCCATGGATCACATGTACACATGTAAGAAGACAGAGATAATTTTGTCTTCTAGTTCCTCTTAGGAAGGACACAGCATTTATTTAAGAGGGAGAGAACTGAGACAGATGGGTATAAATGAAACTTCTCCACATGTGAAAGGGAAGAATCTCCTTATTAACCCAGTGGGAGAAGAAGAAGGAAGAAGGAAGAAGAAAGGAGGAAAGAGGTGATATTGGAGGCATGAGATGCAAAATTAACCCAACCTCATAATCCTCAAATCATTGGTAAAGTTATTAAACTCACAAAATGCTTGGGTGCAGGTGGATTTGGGGGGGGGAACAGGGGTGGAGGTGGGATGTTGTCCAAAGGCTGGGCTTTGTGCCTGGATGGACATGCTATGGAATTGAGGCAGTAGAATGGAGAGGCAGAGAATATCCCAGAAGTCACAGAAAATGTGGGGAAGGTTCCAGACTCTTCTCAGGCTGTGGATTTGGGCTCAGGTCATGTTGGTACAGATCTCACAGGGGCAAGGGACTCAAGATGATATCTGGTCTATACACATATATGTTCTTCTACTAAAATAAATAAATTCTCAGTACACTACATTTCATTCATATGTCAATATGAATAAATAGTTATTTATATGTACATTATAGACTTTTGGCTTTATATATAATTTTTTAACTTAAATTTTACACAGAACTTTTCTTCTGAAGCTTTTCAGGCTATTTTAGAAATTTCAGTGTATTTTAGAAATTTCAACCTATTTTAGAAGCTGCATCCTAATGTTCTATAATTGTCACAGGGTTGTTATGATTATACCCACTTCCAATGTTTTCACAGGAAATTGTTTTCCTTCTAAAAACATGTCCCAGTGCCAGAACCTGATATAGATATCTGAGTCAATGGTCAGTGTCAACACCAGAAAGAAATGTTATGAATTTCTAACATATTGTATAATCCAACCTTTCTGAAATGACTTATCCTGTTTTAAAAGAAAGAAGTAATCACAGTGCATGCTGTGCTCCGTGGTTTGTCACCGCCATGGATCAGAAGACAGACACTGGCCAGATCTTGGACATGGGACCGAGTCAAAGAGGACCTGGGTACAGAGTTTCTGTCTCCTTGCGAAGTGGCTCATGGACCTCAGGCTGGAGGACACAGTAGTTAAGGATGCCAGTTGTAGCAGCTTCTCATCCTTATTATTCAGTCCTTTGGTGCTACAAAGCATGAAAAGATGGAGGAAATATGTTTTCCACAGAGGTGGTAGAGAGCAGTTAAGGCTTTGGTTCAGTCCTAGTTTCCTCCACTTTAGGCCTCCTTCCTCTTTAAACCTCAGTTCCCTCACCTGTAAAATAGTGCTACTGTCATGGTTCCAGAAGCCTATGCAGAATACCAAAATGCATGGATGCTTTAGTCCCTTATCTAAAATGGTATAGTACTGCCTGCCCTCTGAATCCGTGGGTTCTGCATCCGCAATTCAACCAACCACGGATGGAAATTTCAGTTGAATTTGCAAATGCGAAAACCCTGGATAAGGAGGGCTGACTGTAATTAATACCTACCCTGTAGAGTTGTAAGGATTAAATACTAATGAAGCATTTAGCATTTAGTACTTAGGGGCCTCTCAGTAAGGAAATCTATTACATGTTATTAGTATTACAGTCAGTGCATCAATGATATTATTCATTGGTGTGAAAAGGCAAATATATGGAAATAATGAGAAGTTACAGTAAAAAACAACAAGATGTTGCAGTCATCTATGCAAAAGCTACTCGCATCATATAGATGATTACATGTAAATGTTTTCAGTTTTGTCTCATTGCTACAACTATAGTAGGTAAAATGAAAATTATTTGAAAAATCAAATTCTCAAAATTAGTTAAGCTCTAAGAAATCATGATATTGTTATGTTAACATCATAAATTTTATGTACCACTGTTCCCCACTTCTCCCCTGCTCTCCCCCCGCCCCCCAATTCTATTCTTTCTGCTTCATGGAAGGCAGTATATAATGTCATATTGATAGTATGGGCTTTAGGGAGACCAAAGTTGAAACACAGGCAATTGCTAAACTTTCTGGATCTTTTTCCTCGTTAAAATGGGATATTCCAGGACTTCCCTGGTGGCACAGTGGTTAAGAATCCGCCTGCCAATGCAGGGGACATGGGTTCAAGCACTGGTCTGGGAAGACCCCACATGCCGCGGAGCAATTAAGCCCGTGCGCCACAGCCACTGAACCTGTGCTCTAGAGCCCACGAGCCACAACTACTGAGCCTGTGTGCCACAACTGCTAAAGCCTGCACGCCTAGAACCCCTGCTCCACAACAAGAGAAGCCACTGCAATAAAAAGCCCACACACCACAATGAAGAATAGCCCCCACTTGTCACAGCTAGAGAAAACCCGCGCGCAGCAGCAAAGACCCAACGTGGCCAAAAATATAATAAATAAAATAAATAAATTTATTTTAAAAAATGGGTTACTCCAACTCAACTACTCAGTGTTGTAGGAATTTAGTAAGAAAATGCCTCAAGTTCTTATCGAAGGATCTACTATGCGCAAAGTAGTTAATAAATGGTTGTTTTATTAATTATTGAAATTTTTTGCTGCATGCTAATGAGTGGCAACATTCTAGCCTTTCAGATGGATTATTGAATAATGTACTCAAACATCTTGAAAGTATTGCTGTTATCAAGATGCAGCTTATAAACAGTACAGATGTTCACAAATTGGGCATTGGTTAGATCAGCATTTCTCAAAACATGGTCCAGAGATTGCTGAGGGTCTCTTTATGGGGGTCCTCAAGATACTTTCACGGGATGTGGAAGATCAAATTCTCTTCTTAATAATACTAACATTTGTTCTTTATTCTCTCATTTTCTCATGATTTTTCTGGAGGCTATATGACATGTTATATCATAAGAGATTGAATGGAGAAACAGATACAGGAAATTAGCTGTCTTAACTGAAATTTTAGAGACATTTGCAAAAATGTAAAACGATGTCACTCTCCCCACTAAATTTTTTGAAATACAGTTATTTTTCATAAAATGTTATGTTAACATGTAATTGGTTTATTATTGATATTTTTAATGAATGAATAAAATATTTAAAAATTTCTCAGTTAATTTCTGTTATATAAATTAAAACTTGTACTATTCTCTAATACGATCATTTGTCTTTGTTTTATGAGCAAGACAAGATTGTGTGGTCCTTCAAGGCAGAGACCAACACTTAAGATTCTTTTGCAACAATTATAGTACCTGACAGGGAGTTCAATATGTTGTAGGCACTAAATAAACACTTGAAAGATGTAAATGTTGCATCTCTCTTTCAGAAGAATTATCCCATTAATTCATTCCCATTCCATGTTAAAACCTTGCAATTTCTTCATTATTGTGTCATGAGGCAGGTCTAGAAGGAGCTAGAGAATTCTTAATATCAAAATATTTAGTTATTCCTGCAGTTTAAAAAAACAAAAATAAGCTTCTACAATCAAATATCGATATGTATTACTTAAAAACAAAATTTTCTCACTGATTCATTAGCTGACAGATTTCACACTCTGCGGTGTTAATTGCCTTATTCATGTCTATTTTTCCATTTGAAACAGAAGTACTAAAGAGAATGCAAGGCAAGACTGAGGCTACCCTGAAGGATTGTTGATTTTCTATATCAACTCCCACGCTCTGATGACTCCTAGAAGATAGAGGAGTGAGACAGAAACCTACTGAGGGCTCAAGTGTATATAATTGTTAGCTGGTTAGGAGGCTGCTGGAGTATCACTGACAGGTGAAGCCCATGCTCTGACAGGGCAGTGGCAGTGGAGATGAGAGGTAGGGCCAGTTTCCAAAGCTGGATTCATGTTTTTGGCTGAGCAACAGAATTTGATGATGGCTGGGTATGAGGGTGGAGGAACAGTTGAGGGAGAAACACAGATTTCTAAGCTTGGGAGACAGGAGATTGGAAATGCCATCAGCAGAGTCAGCGACAGAAGACGCAGGTTGAAGCCTGGTGAGGAAGTGATATAATGGACTCAGGTAAGGACAACTCTTGAGCGTTCAGTCTGGGACTTTTGTGCTGCTTAACTTCTTAGACTTTCCTCACCATCAATGGATATTATTCTCCTGCAGACTTGCCTCCACGCTGCTCCCTGAGGGTGGAGAATCTCTCTGATCCCAGCTTCCCTTGATTTTATTTACATATTTGAGTGTCTACTTTCTCCGTCTTTTAAGACCTGTTAGAAAGATTTAGAATTACTCCCAGCTTCTTCCTATGACACTTTCTTGGAAATCGTATTAGATCATCCATTTGTCCAATTTAGTATATGAACTGAGTGTCCTCTATTTCCATCTATATTCAAAGATTTTAGATTGTGCTTAGATTATGAGCTCCTTGAAGATAGGAAAACTGCCTCTTCTGACAGTTGGTGACAACCAGTGTAAAAGTCTTGAAGGCAAATGAAACCATATTCCAAATCAGGGGAACACTGCACTGATTTTCAGAACCTGGAGCATGGGAATAAACTCTATTTTGTAATGGGTAGAACCCCAGACTGAGTCTCATAATAATCTGATTTATTGCAGTGGCTCCACCCCCAATTAGCTGTGTAAATCACTTAATCTCTCCAGGCCTCAATTCACTCAATTATAAAATTAAGTGTCAAGATAATCATATAAAGCAAGGTGATGTTAATAATAATCATCATAGCTAATATGCATTGATTAGTTACTATACCACAGGCACTGTGCTAGGCATATACATTATCTCACTTTCTTATCAGCAATCCTTTGAAGTAGGTATTGTTTTCACTCCCACTTTACAGATGAGAAAACTGAGGCTCGGTGCCCAGGTTCACAAGCTAGTAAGTGTTGCATCTGAATTCAAATGTGGATCTATCAAACTTCCAAGTCTTTGCCCTTATCCACTAAACCACTGCTTTTCTAGGTCCCTACTATTTTCTGAAATTTTCAAAGTTGAAACAACAACCAAAAATTATAATGAACAGGATCATGGTGATTCCTTCCCCCCTTGCCAAAATTAAACTGCTGAAGATCCAAACAGTCTGAAAAGAAAGTGAATAAGGCCAATTCTTGATTTTAGTTAATCCTCCAGCATGTTGGGAACCCAGCCTTGTACTGAGGAAAGATGGGCACTGCCCACATTCCTGTTAGCACTGTGGGGGAGGACAGGGAATTGAGAGGGTGTTTTTCAGGCTCCCTGTGGTGGCGAGCCACCACTGTCCCTGTCTCCAGTTAGAGCTCCTGATTCATACAGAAAAAAGTGTTGTGGACATGACACAGACATCACAGTGTTGGTGTGAAGCATAGGTGGGTGCGTTGGTGACTGAGGACTATTGCCCTGAAAACATTACCAAAGTGAGTTTAAGCTAGTGGATGTTGGTAAATGATAATTACTACTGCAGAGGAGTCTAACCTCTGTGTCAAATCAATAAGTTTGGAAAACTACACCCCTCTTCCCAAAATTAATTCAAGTTCCTGAGCACCTCCTAGGGGCCTCCTAGGGGCCAGTCAGAGTGGTGGGTATTGGGGACAGGAAGCTGAACAAGACATCAAGTGTGACCTCAGGAGCTGTGGGGGAGGGGACAGACATGTCACACATGCTGTGCACTGAGCACCCTGCTGAGGGAAGCACAGTGCACTGAGAGCACAGAATAGGCTGAGCCCAACAATAGTTTCAAGGAGGAGTTAAGCTTACAGATGAAGGTCCCTAAATAGAGGCCTAGAGTTCACTTTCCAGACACTCATCACTGAACTAGATTGTAAACCAGCCCAGCAATTTTTTTGAGATTTATTTATTTATTTTTTAACATCTTTATTGGAGTATAATTGTCTTACAATTGTGTGTTAGTTGCTGCTGTACAACAAAATGAATCAGCTATACATATACATATATCCCCATATCTCCTCCCTCTTGCGTCTCCCTCCCACCCTCCCTATCCCACCCCTCTAGGTGGTCACAAAGCACCAAGCTGATCTCCCTGTGCTATGTGGCTGCTTCCCACTAGCTATCTATGTTACATTTGGTAGTGTATATATGTCCATGCCACTCTCTCACTTCATCCCAGCTTACCCTTCCCACTCCCCGTGTCCTCAGTCCATTCTCTACATCTGCATCTTTATTCCTGTCCTGCCCCTAGGTTCTTCAGAACCTTTTTTTTTTTAAAATTCCATATATATGTCTTAGCATATGGTATTTGTTTTTCTCTTTTTGACTTACTTCACTCTGTATGACAGTCTCTAGGTCCATCCACCTCACTACAAATAACTCAGTTTCATTTCTTTTTATGGCTGAGTAATATTCCATTGTATATACGTGCCACACCTTCTTTATCCATTCACCTGTCGATGAACACTTAGGTTGCTTCCATGTCCTGGCTATTGTAAATAGAGCTGCAATGAACATTTTGCTACACGACTCTTTTTGAATTATGGTTTCTTCAGGGTATATGCCCAGTAGTGGGATTGCTGTGTTGTATGGTAGTTCTATTTTTAGTATTTTAAGGAACCTCCATACTGTCCTCCATAGTGGCTGTATCAATTTACATTCCCACTAACAGTGCAAGAGGGTTCCCTTTTCTCCACACACTCTCCAGTATTTATTGTTTGTAGATTTTTTGATAATGGCCATTCTGACTGGTGTGAGATGATACCTCCTTATAGTTTTGATTTGCATTTCTCTAATGATTGGTGAAGTTGAGCATCCTTTCATGTGTTTGTTGGCAATCTGTATATCTTCTTTGGAGAAATGTCTATTTAGATCTTCTGCTCATTTTTGGATTGGGTTGTTTGTTTTCTTGATATTGAGCTGCATGAGCTGCCTGTATATTTTGGAGATTAATCCTTTGTCAGTTGCTTCATTTGCAAATATTTTCTCCAATTCTGAAGGTTGTCTTTTTTATGGTTTCCTTTGCTGTGCAAAAGCTTTTAAGTTTCATTAGGTCCCATTTGTTTATTTTTGTTTCCATTTCTCTAGGAGGTGGGTCAAAAAGGATCTTGCTGTGATGTATGTCATAGAGTGTTCTATGTTTTCCTCTAAGAGTTTTATAGTGTCTGGCCTTACATTTAGGTCTTTAATCCATTTTGAGTTTATTTTTGTGTATGGTGTTAGGGTGTGCTCTAATTTCATTCTTTTACATGTAGCTGTCCAGTTTTCCCAGCACCACTTATTGTAGAGGCTGTCTTTTCTCCATTGTATATTCTTTCCTCCTTTATCAAAGATAAGGTGACCTTATATGTGTGGGTTTATCTCTGGGCTTTCTATCCTGTTCCATTAATCTATATTTCTGTGTTTTCCAGCACAGCAATTTTTATGCTGCTCTATAAAAGAGAGGTTGATGGATAGACAGAGGTAGCTGGGAATTGAAAAATATGCCATCAAACCAGAGCAGACCCTCTAGGGTCTTATGAGTATCTGTTGAAGACTTTCTATTAAGAACCATGTATTTTCAGAAATTAGGTCACAAACATGTATGACAAGACTTTTGTCATAAATGATAAGACAAGACTTTTGATGTAACAAGACTGTAGAAATGGAATTCACCATTGTACTACCTTGGACCTGTTATTCTATCTGCTATAAGATGTACCAAGTCTAAGAGAGTTCCAGGTAAGCCTGATGGCTCCCCTCTGCAAATCAAATAGGGACCCAGGCTAATGAGATTCCACCATCTTTAATATGTAGTGCCCAACATTGTCTTGGGCATGGACATCTGGCCAGGGTAAGGAGAAAGAGCATGGAGGATCTTATATAAGAGGATTTTACAGGATAGGCTGACCAGGAAGTGGTAAAAATCACCTCTGGTCACATTTAGTCTCTGGGCTACTACTAAGTGGCCAAGAGCATCTGAGAAAGGTAATCCAGCTGTGAGCCCAGGAAGAAGAAATGGTTTAGTGATCAGCAAATAGTTTGTACCACAACAATGAATGGGGATTGGCAGACTAAGCTGTAGAGCCTTTTGAAGATCCACCTAGAAAGAAGAAGAATTTGGAAGGAAACGAACAAGATAATAACCTTTATTGATGGTTTAGGTCCTTCTCCACCTCTCCCAGGGAATAAGGCTGAGTCACAAAGCAGCAAACACCTCCACATTTTGCAAGCGGATTTTGTAGACTGAAATCTGCAGGAAATCTGTATGTCTATATGCAATTTATACCTCTGGTGTAACCTATGCATACTTTATAGTATATTCTGATTATTATATTTCTTATGACATCATGTTCAAATGTCACCAATCTCTTAATGATAATAATAATAATAAATTGCTAGTACATGGAGTCTAATTGAGTCTTGTCAACAAAACTATCAAGTAGCTACTATTATTATAAGAATTTTGCAGATGAGGAAATTGAGGCTTAGGGTGGTTGACTTATGAGCAGTTAATATAAATCAGTAAATGTTACTCCCCTGCTTAAAAATTTAGTGGCCTCCCATTGAGATTAAATAATTTAACCTCCTTACTTAGGCCTTCATGTCCTCTATAATATGGCCCAGCTTATTTCTCTTTTTTCTTCCTCTCCTTCACTATGCTGTAGTTTTGGGGGCCTTCTTTTTGTTTCAAACCCAAAATTAGTCTTTTCTTAGAGCCTCTGGACTTTCTATCTCCCTGGTCCCAGGTGCTCTAATGTCTAGATAGTTTTTATCAATCAGGTCGCAGATAAAATCTCATCTCTTGGAAGAGGCCTTTCCTGGCCATCCTATTTAAATTAGTATTTTCCTCCTCAGAGTCATTCTCTGTCTCCTTTCCCTGTATCATCTTCTTCATGGAGCTTGTCATTCTCTGGAATTATTTTACGAATGCACTCTATTTGTAGTTTCCCCCTCTAGGTTGTAAACTCTACAAGAGCGATGTCCATGGCTGTTTTGCTCTTGGCTGTGCTCCCAGAGTCTAGAACAGTATGTAGCACAGAGGACAGAGTAAATTTTGTTGAGTGAATGAATAAAAGAGTAACTTGACCAAGTTACAAGATTAGCAAGAGCTGCTATTCAAACTTAGTTCTTTCTGATAACCCAAAGCAGCTTGTAACCATCTACTATTATGTCCAGTAGGCACTCAGAAACACTGTTGACTGGACCCAGCAGCAATGTTCCCAGAGACAAAAGACAAGGACTTGATAGATCTCAACTCCTATTAGTGACCTCAGGTCAGGATGCCCCATTGCGTGCTCTGTCATTTGTGACAAGCTCCACAACCCTCTAAGTCTGAGCTTCTCTGTCTATAAAAAGTGATAAAGTACCACTTATAGTTTTTGTGAGACTTAAATGAGATAAGCATATGAAAACTTCATTGAAGACTCTCAAACATGATATGAACGTTTCTTTTTGTCAGAAAGAAAAATAAAAATACACATTTTCTTCCTCAGTCCTTTCTGTGCAGTGTTTTTTTCCAATTTTTTTCTTCCAATTTTATTGAGATATAATTGACATACAGCACTGTATAAGTTTAAGGTGTACAGCATAATGATTTGACTTATACACATCATGAAATGATGACCACAATAAGTGAACATCCATCATCTCATGAATACAAAAATTAAAGAAATAGAAAGAAGTTTTTTCTTTGTGATGAGAACTCTTAGGATTTACTCTCTGAACAACTTTCATACATAGCATTAATTATATTTATCATGTTGTACATGACATCTCTAGTACTTATCTTTTAACTGGAAATTTGTACCTTTTGACCACCTTAATCCAATTTCCCCTTTCCCCACCCCCTGCCTCTGGTGACCATAAATCTGATCTATTTTTCTATGAGTATGTTTGTTTGTTTGCTTTTGAAGTATAATTAACCTATAATACTATATTAGCTCCTTTTACACTACATAGAGATTTGATATTTCTATATATTTAAAAATGATCACCATAGTAAGTCTACTTACCATCTGTCACCATACAAAGATATTACATAATTAAAATATTACATAGTTATTGACTATATTCCCCACACTGTACATTTCATTCCTGTGAATTGCTTATTTTGTAACTGAAAGTTTGTACCTCTTAATCTCCCTCACCTATTTCTTTCCTACCCCCAAACTCCTCCCCTCTGGCAACCACCTATTTGTACTCTGTATCTATGACTCTGTTACTGTTAATTATATTTATTCATTTGTCTTATTTTTCAGATTCCACATATAAGTGAAATGATACAGTATTTGTCTTTCTGTCTGACTTACTTCACTTAGCGTAATACCCTCTAGGTCCATCCATGTTGTTGCAAATGGCAATTTGATTCTTTTATATGGCTGAGTAATATTCCAATATATATCACATTTTCTTTATCCATTTATCTATTGATGGGGATTTAGGTTGCGTTCATATCTTGGTTATTTAAAATAATGCTTCTATGAACAATGGGGTGTACATATCTTTTCAAATTAGTGTTTGTGTTTTCTTTTGAAAAATACCCAGGAGTGGAATTGCTGGATCATACAGTAGTTCTATTTTTAATTTTTTTGAGGAATCCCATACTGTTTTCCACAGTGACTGCACCAATTTACCAGTTTCCACCGACAGTGCACGAAGGGTCCCTTTTCTTTACATCCTTGCCAATACTTACTATTTGTTGTCTTTTTGATAATCACCATTCTGACAGGTGTGAGGTGATATCTCATTGTGGCTTTAATTCACATTTCTCTGATGATTAGTGATGTTGAGCATCTTTTCATGTACCTGTTGACCATTAGTATGTCTTCTTTGGAAAAATGTCTATTCAGGTCTTCTGCCATTATTTAATCAGGTTGTTTTTTCTAATTTGAGTTGTATGAGTTAGTTTTATATTTTAGATATTAACCCCTTATTGATATATCATTTACAAATACCTTCTCCCATGCAGTAGGTAGCCTTTTCATTTTGTTGGTAGTTTCCTTTGTTGTGCACAAGCTTTTTAGTTTGACGTAGTCCCATTTATCTATTTTTTCTTTTGTTTCCTTTGCCTAAGGAGACATATCCAAAAAATACTGCTAAGGTCCATGTCAAAGAGCTTACTGCCTATGTTTTCTTCTAGAAATTTTATGGTTTGGGGTCTTACATTTAAGTCTCTAATCCATTTTGAGTTTATTTTTTGTATATGGTGTGAGAAAGCAGTCAGTTTGATTCTTTTGCATGTAACTGTCCAGTTTTCCCAATACCACTTATTGAAGAGGCTGTCTTTTCCTCATTGTACATTCTTGCCTCCTTTGTCATAGATTAATTGACCATGTAAGTGTGGGTTTATTTCTGGGCTCTCTATTCAGTTTCATTGATCTATGATTCTGTTTGGGGGTCAATACCATACTGTTTTGATTAGTGTAGCTTTATAGTATAGGTTGAAATCCATAAGTGTGATACTTCCAGCTTTGTTCTTTTGTTTGTTTGCTTGTTTTATTTTATTTTTTCACAGCTTTGTTCTTTTATCTCAAGATTGCTTTGTATATTTGGGGTCGGCCTGTGGTTCCATATAAATTTTAGCTCTGTGAAAAATGTCATCAGTATTTTGATAGGGATTGCACTGAATCTGTAGATTGCCTTGGGTAGTATGGTCATTTTAACACTATTAATTCTTCCAATTCATGAGCACAGTATATCTTTCCATCTGCTTGTGTCATTTCCAGTTTCTTTCATCAGTGTCTTATAGTTTTCCAAGTTCAGGTCTTTTACATCCTTAGTTAGATTTATTTCCAAATACTTTATTCTTTTTGATGCGATTATAAATGGAATTGTTTTCTTAATTTCTTTTTCTGGTAGTTCATTGTTAGTGTACAGAAATGCAAGGTATCTCTGTATGTTAATTTTGTGTCTTGCAACTTTACCAAATTCAGTGATTAGTTCTAGTTGTTTTTTGGTGGCATCTTTACGATTTTCTCGGTATAGTATCATGTCATCTGCAGGCAGTGACAATTTTACTTCCTTCCCTCCAATTTGAATTCCTTTTATTTCTTTTTCTTTTGTGATTGTTGTGGCTAGGACTTCCAATACTATGTTGAATAAAAGTGGTGCAAGCGGGTGTCCTTGTCTTGTTCCTGATCTTAGAGGAAATGCTTTCAGCTTTTCACCGTTGAGTTTGATGTTTGCTATGGGCTTGTCATATATGTGCTTTATTATGTTATGTTCCCTTTATACCCACTTTGTTGAGAGTTTTTATCATACATAGATTTTGAATTTTGTCAAAAGCTTTTTCTGTATCTAGTGGCCTGATCATGTTTTTTATTCTTCAATTTGTTAAAGGGAGCTGGGTGCTGGAAAGAGGGGTTTGGCATGAAGACCCAGGGATAGGACAGCTCTTGACTGTGAAAAGACAGCCTGAAGGGACAGGAGCAAGGGACACCACAACTGGGAAGGCCTATGGAAAAAGCCTGAGACACCATAGCATCATAGCCGAGTGGCGTGCAAGGGGCGGAACAGCCATTATTACACCCCTTCCCCACCTGCCAGCTTCTTCTGCCTCAGCAGGCATTGGGAGGAACTCCTACCTGAGCGGGCCCACCCACCCTTCGGGCCAGGGTCACCTCCTCCTGTGTAGGCTCCAGGGTCCTGAGCGCTGCCCACCCTAAAACCCCTTGAGAATCAGCCCTGGGTGTCCCTGCCTGAGACAAGAGTCCACTGAAGCTGGCAGGGTCAGAGGGCTAAAGCATGTGGTTGGAAAAGCAAAACCAGGGAGAGAAATGCAGTTGGCTGTGCAGATATAATAGAAGGGACAGGAGTGGAGGGATGTGAGGCCAGGAAAGCCCCTAGAGGAAGCAGGGTCTGCCTAGAAAGTGAGGCACCATTGTTGAGAGATGCACGGGGGTGGGCCAACAGTATTCCCATACACCAGCTCCTGCTGCTGCAGGTACTGGGAGTACTCAAGTGTGCTCCAAGCAGCTGCTGCTTTTGCTTCCACTCACCTGGGCAAGGATCAGACACCTGAGGTCAGCACACATGCAGAGGTGGGGTTAAAACCAAAACTGAGTCTGAAGGATGGTGCAACTAAGGAAGAGAGACACAAATCTTTCTATGCAGCAGCACAAGATGTGAATTAAATCCCCAGGATCAGCTGAGTAAACCCTGTATTTGTCGAATACCTGAATACACAATGAGTGTTGCAACATCTGAGACCAGTCTAGCCTTCACAGCACTGGACTTTGTGGGCAAATACACACAGGAATTGGGTCAGATAAGAGTCTGAGCTGACCCCATGGTGTCCACAGCAGGTCCAGAGACCTATGTAGAGGTGTATATTCTGTTTTATTCACTTTTTTGTTGTTGTTGTTGATGTTGTGTGTGTGCCCCCATATATGCTTTCTTTGTTTTCATTAGTATAATCCTTATCAATTGTTCTTATATTAGAATTCTCGGCCTCTCTCACCTTCTGAGATGGCCCACACTCTTTCTGTGGAGTGTGTTTCTAAAAAAAAAAAAAAAAGAATTCTCCTGTTTGGTTGTCTGGTCCCTTGGTTTGTTTTTTTTTCTCTCTCTCTTTGTGTGTGTGTGTGTGTGTTGTATTGCTGAGGCTGCTATTTGTTTGCTGCTGTTCTTGCCATTTGCCATGAGCTTTGTTTGTCTGCTTTCTTTTGTTTTGTTTTGTCTTTCTTTTTTCTTTTCTTTTCTTTATTTATTGTTGGGCCACACTGTGTAGCTTGTGGGCTCTTGGCTCCCAGACCAGGGGTCGGGCCTGGGTCTCCAGGGTGGGAACATAGACTCCAGGATGCTGGAACACCAGAGAATTCCAGGACCCAGGGAATATTAATCAGAGTGTGTGTTCCTAAGGGTATCCATATCAACACAAAGACCCAGCCCCACACAACTGCCTGCAGGCTCCAGTGCTAAATACCTCACACCAAACAACCAGAAAATAGGAACACAGCCCCACCCATCAGTAGACAGGCTGCCTAAAATCATGCTAAACTCACAGACACCTCAAAACACACCACTTGATGCAGCCCTGCCCATCAGAGGGAAAAGTATCAACTCCACCCAACAGAGCACAGGCACCAGGCCCTCCCCACCAGGAAGGCCACAAAAGCCCCTGGACCAAGCTCATTCATCAGGGGGCGGTCAACAAAAACAAGAGGAATTATGACACTGCAGCCTGTGGAAAGAAAACCATAAACACAGTAGGTTAGACAAAATGAAATGACAGAGAAATACACTGCAAACAAAGGAGCAAGGTAAAATCACACAAGACCAAATAAATGGAGGAAATAGGCAAGGTATCTGAAAAAGAATTCAGAGTAATGATTATAAAAATGATCTAAGATCTAGGAAATATGATGGGGAAAATACAAGAAAAGATTAACAAGGACCTAGAAGAACTAAAGAACAAACAATCAGTGATGAACAACACAATAACTGAAATGGAAAATACACAAGAAGGAATCAACAGCAGAATGACTGAGGCAGAAGAACAAATAAGTGAACTGGAAGATGGAATGTTGGAAATAACTGCCAAGGAACAGAATAAAGAGAAAAGAATGAAAAGAATTGAGGACAGTCTCAGAGACCTCTGGGACAACATCAAATGCACCAACATTTGAATTATAGGAGTCCCAGAAGAAGAGGAGAAAGGGAAATGGCCTGAGAAAATACTTGAAGAGATTATAGTCAAAAATTTCCCTAACATGGGAAAAGAAATAGTCAAGTCCAGGAAGCACAGAGAGTTCCATACAGGATAAACCCAAGGAGAAACATGTCAAGACACATATTAATCAAACTAATAAAAATTAAATACAAAGAAAAAATATTAAAAGAAGCAAGGAAAAAGCAACAAGTAACCTACAAGGGAAACCCCATAAGGTGATAAGCTGATTTTTCAGCAGAAACTTTGCAGGCCAGAAGGGGATGGCAGGACATATTTAAAGTGATGAAAGGGGAAAAACCTACAACCAAGATTACTCTACCCAGTGAGGATCTCATTCAGATTTGATGGAGAAATCAAAAGGTTTACAGACAAGCAAGAGCTAAGAGAATTTAGCATCATCAAACCAGCATTACGACAAATGCTAAAGGAACCTCTCTAGGTGGGAAACACAAGAAAAGAAAAAGACCTACAAAAACAAACCCAAAACAATTAAGAAAATGGTAATAGGAACATACATATCTATAACTACCTTAAATGTAAATGAACTAAATGCTCCAACCAAAAGACACAGACTACCTAAATGGACACAAAAACAAGACCTGTATATACACTGTCTACAAGAGAGCCACTTCAGGCCTAGGGACACATACAGACTGAAAGTGAGAGGATGGAAAAAGATATTCCATGTAAATGGGAATCAAAAGAAAGCTGGAGTAGCAATACTCATATCAGACAACATAAACTTTAAACTAAAGACTATTACAAGAGATAAGGAAGGACACTACATAATGATCAAGGGATTAATCCAAGAAGAAGATATAACAATTGTAAATATCTATGCACCCAACATAGGAGCACCTCAATACATAAGGCAAATGATAACAGCCATAAAAGGAGAAATTGACAGTAACACAATAATAGTGGGGGACCAGCAAACAGAACCCAACTACACATTAAAAGTGTCAAACACCCTGATTAACATGATCAAGTGGGATTTATTCCAGGAATGCAAGGATTCTTCAATATATACAAATCAATCAGCGTGATACAACATATTAATAAATTAAAGAATAAAAACAATTTGATCATCTCAATAGATGCAGAAAGAGCTTTTGACAAAATTCAACACCCATTTATAATAAAAACGCTCCAGAAAATGGGCATAGAAGGTAACTACCTCAACATAATAAAGGTCATATATGACAAACCCACAGCAAACATTATTCTCAATGGTGAAAAACTGAAAGCATTTTCTCTAAGATCAGGAACAAGACAAGGATGTCCACTCTTGCCACTACTATTCAACATAGTTTTGGAAGTCCTACCATGGCAATCAGAGAAGAAAAAGAAATAAAACAAATACAAATTGGAAAAGAAGAAGTAAAACTGTCACTATTTGCAGATGACATGGTACTCTACATAGAAAATCTTAAAGATGCCACCAGAAAACTATTAGAGCTAATCAGTGGATTTGGTAAAGTTGCAAGATACAAAATTAATATGCAAAAATCTCTTGCATTCCTATATACTAACAACAAAAGGGCAGAAAGAGAAACAATCCCATTTACCATTGCAACAAAAAGAATAAAATACCTAGGAATAAACCTACCTAATGAGGGAAAATACCTGTACTCAGAAAACTATAAAACATTGATGAAAGAAATCAAAGATGACATAAACAGATGGAGAGATATACCATGTTCTTGGATTGGAAAAATCAATATTGTGTAAATGACTATACTACCCAAAGCAATCTAAAGATTCAATGCAATCCATAGCAAATTACCAATGGCATTTTAAACAGAATTAGAACAAAAAGTTTTACAATTTGTATGGAAACACAAAAGACTCCTAATAGCCAAAGCAATCTTGAGAAGGGAAAATGAAGCTGGAGGAATCAGGCTCCCTGACTTCAGACTATACTACAAAGCTACAGTAATCAAGACAGTATGGTACTGGCACAAAAACAGAAATATAGATCAATAGAACAGGATAGAAAGCCCAGAGATAAACCCGTGCACCTATGGTCACCTAATCTATGACAAAGGAGGCAAAATATACAGTGGAGAAAAGAGAGCCTCTTCTATAAGTGGTGCTGGGAAAACTGGACAGCTACATGTAAAAGAATTAAATTAGAACACTGCCTAACACCACACACAAAAATAAACTCAAAATGGATTAAAGACCTAAATGTAAGACCAGACAATATAAAACTCTTTGAGAAAAACATAGGCAGGACACTCTTTGACATAAACCACAGCAACATCTTTTTTGACCCACCTCCTAGAATAATGGAAATTCAAACAAAAATAAGCAAATGGGACCTAACTAAACTTAAAAGCTTTTGCACAGCAAAGGAGACCATAAATAAGACGAAAAGATAACCCTCAGAATGGGAGAAAATATTTGCAAACAAAGCAACTGACAAAGGATTAATCTCCAAACTATACAAGCAGCTCATACAGCTCAGTATCAAAAAAAAAACAAACAGCTCAATCCAAAATGGGCAGAAGACCTAAATAGACATTTCTCCAAAGAAGACATACTGATGGACAAGAAGCACATGAAAAGATGCTCAACATCACTAATTATTAGAGAAATGAAAATCAAAACTACAATGAGGTATCACCTCACACAGGCTAGGATGGCCATCATCAAAAAATCTACAAACAATAAATGCTGGAGAGGATGTGGAGTAAAGGGAACCCTCATACACTGTTGATGGGAATGTAAATTGATACAACCACTATGGAAAACAGTATGGAGTTTCCTTAAAAAAACAAAAATAGAGCTACCATATAACCCAGCAATCCCACTAATGGCCATATACCCAGAGAAAACCATAATTCAGGAAAACATATGCACCCTAATGTTCACAGCAGCACTACTTAGAACAGCCAGGATATGGAATCAACTTAAATGTCCATCGACAGAGGAATGGATAAAGAAGGTGTGGTACATATATACAATAGAATATTACTCAGCCATAAAAAGGAATGAAACTGGGTCATTTGTAGAGATGTGAGTGGACCTATAGAGTGTCATACAGAGTGAAGTAAGTCAGAAAGAGAAAACATGAACATGGGTTGTCTTTCCATTTATTTGTGTCTTCTTTAATTTCTTTCAGCAATATTTTGTAGTTTTCAGTGTACAATTGTTTTGCTCCCTTGGTTATATGTATTCCCAAGTATTTTATTCTTTTTTGTGCTATTGTAAATTGAACTGTTTTCTTTTTGGATCACTCATTGTTAGTGTATAGAAATGCAACTTATTTTTGTATGTTGATTTTGTGTCTTGCAATTTGCTCAATCTGTTTATTAGTTATAATGCTATTTTTGTGGAATCTTTTGGGTTTTCTACATATAAGATCATGTGATCTCCAAACAGAGGTCATTTTGTTTCTTCCTTTCCAATTTGCATGCCTTTTATTTATTTTTCCCTTGCCTAATTGCTCTGCCTAGAAATTCTAGTACTATGATGAATAGAAGAGGTGAAACTGGGCATCCTTTTTACTGAATAAAAAACTATCCATGTCAAAGGGAATAAGAGCATATAGTAAACTGATTTCAAAGGAAGATATTGAAGCAGATAAAAGTCAGACAGAGGATTTCCATAGGGATATTCTTAGACCCTTGGGTTGCTTTTCACCCTCCTTCGTGCTCCAACAGGGACAGTGACCTAGGCCACAATCACATTAGACAAATATTCCTGGATGAACAGATGCTAATCTAGGCACTGAAGATTTAGGGAACAAGATGGTAAGGCCCAGCTTTCAGGGTGATTATGGTCTTGTTTGGGTATATGTGTGTGTGAGGAATAAGCTATAATCAAATAAAGAAGAAAATTTTTGAAAGTGGTAAATCCTATAGAGAACATACAGCAGGGTTGTTAGATAGGTAGTGACTAGGAGATAGTTAAGGCATCTTATCTGAAGAGGTGACACTTGAGCAACCTTGGTGTAAATGAGGGGAAGTATGCAGCCACGTGAAGACCTGGGAACAGTGCTCTAGACAGAGGAATCATCAGTGCATGAGTTTGTGACAGGAACAAGTTTGGCCTGCTCAAGCAAGATAAAGAAGGCCAGGGAGGATGGGGAAGAGAGAGCAAAGACACAGTCACAGGAAATGAAGTCAGAGCGGTTGGCTTGGAGATGATCATACAGGGCTTTGTAACTCAAGAGCTGTGACAAAGCGAGAGAGAAGCATGGACATATATACACTACCAAACGTAAGGTAGATAGCTAGTGGGAAGCAGCCGCATAACACAGGGAGATCAGCTCGGTACTTTGTGACCGCCTGGAGGGGTGGGATAGGGAGGGTGGGAGGGAGGGAGACTCAAGAGGGAAGAGATATGGGAACATATGTATATGTATAACTGATTCACTTTGTTATGAATCAGAAACTAACACACCATTGTAAAGCAATTATACCCCAATAAAGATGTTAAAAAAAAAGAATTTATTCTTAGAGTGATGAATAAGCGATTTGATCTACATTTTAAGGACATTCAGACTTATCATTATGATGCTGTATAAAGACTGGGTATGAGGATAATGGGCTGTACACATTCTGTTCTCAAGTCATCCTTACCTCGCACAGTGTTTTTCACCCACTGATCACAGCAAATCCCTGGACCAGACAGAGGCTTTCCTTTTATTCTCATATCAGGTGCCAGTCCAGCTGTCT
This sequence comes from Globicephala melas, assembly GCF_963455315.2. Classification (NCBI taxonomy): domain Eukaryota; kingdom Metazoa; phylum Chordata; class Mammalia; order Artiodactyla; family Delphinidae; genus Globicephala; species Globicephala melas. The sequence continues at coordinate 86,646,073 of NC_083321.1, forward strand.
AGGGCTATAGGGATGGCTAGGGGAGAAGGGTGTGTACAGAGAAGGTGAAGAGGGAAAGCCAGAACTGGATTTTCAGATGTTGGGACTTTAGCTGGAGGTGAAAGTATAGTTGACACCAACACCTCATCCATATACCCTCAGTCTGTACCACCAGGACCATTCCAAGGGCATCATGGACTTTTCTATGTTTTCTATGTCTGTGATTCTGTTTCTGTTTCATAGACAAGTTCATTTGTGTCATATTTTAGATTCCACACATAAGGGATTTCATATGGTATTTATCTTTCTTTTTCTGACTTACTCCACTTTGTATGATAATCTCTAGTTGCATGGAGCCTGTATTTTGAATATGAAAGAATAGAGTCAGAGAATTCTACTATGTAGCCTCTGTCTATGTTTTGGTGAAGATTCAAGCAGCTATAAAAGATGTCATTTTCTGGGTTCTCTTCTTTCTCTGTGGCGGTACCACTACTCACCTTCATACTAGAGGGCACTAAAATCTTCATCCTCAGAGATGGATCTGCAAGGGCTTTGCTCCTCTGAAGCCGAGACAATGCAGCTTGGAGGAACTGTCCACCAACTGTGGTAGTGTACTTTTTCCTGGATAGTTTCCTATGAAATCTTGGAAGAATATATCTTAATCCAACTGTTCACTGATCTTTTAAACTTTCTTACAATTTGCTGATTGTGTAAGCCAGAAATTGAATAATCCCATACAGAGAGCTCATTCTGTTCTTTGAATGGCTTCATCCATATACTCAGCCAATATCTATGCCCCTATAATGTCTTCTCAATTGCTCCTGTTTATTCCCTGTACCCTGCTCAAACAGGCATGCTGGAATTTTAGCCCATTTTATTATGTGGCATTTAAACAACACTGAAAGCTTCTCTTCCTGCATAGTGATGTATGAAACAAACAACCCGTCCACACAAATTGTGTAAATAGTAACTTCCTGGCTAGATCAAAAACCTCGAGAAGCCAAACAAAAACAGAAACAAACCAAAAAAACACCACAAAACCAAAAATACCACCTCAAAATCAACACAAGAATGTGTTTCTTTCACTGCAAATATTTCAGCAGGGCATATTTCCTACCCAAGGACAATGTCAGGGAACCCTATATTCAATCCGAAAACCATGCATGGTAAGCACCAAGCACAGGGGTTAATGAAGTCAGGGAGAGAAAGAAAAGTCCCGTGTGGGAAGTAATTATGCTGAATTGCCTGCTCCCTTTGGATTGATGGTGCAAGCAGAGGGAGAGGTACCCTGCATGACAGAGACACCAGGTCCAGTGTCTTTTAAAACCAAACAAGTTCTCTCTCACATTAGTAGGGGTAAAAGCATATGTTTGGTGAGAAATAATGAGCTATACTCAATACAGAACATCCTATATATTTGCACCTAAGAATGGTTGTCTAAACGCTGAATGTACATTTATAATAACCATTAGAACAAAAAAGTACAGAAATATAGACAATGGATACCCATATATTAAATGTAGTTCAAGAAGATTATATTTTTTTCTGCTGCATTATTTATTTATTTTATTATTTTTTTTTTTGCGGCATGCGGGTCTCTCACTGTTGTGGCCTCTCCCGTTGCGGAGCACAGGCTCCGGACGCGCAGGCTCAGTGGCCATGGCTCACGGGCCTAGCCGCTCCGCGGCATGTGGGATCTTCCCGGACAGGGACATGAGCCGGTGTCCCCTGCATCGGCAGGCGGACTCTTAACCACTGTGCCACCAGGGAAGCTCCTGCTGCTGCATTTTTTAAAACAATGTAGCTCTTTAGAACTAGAAGGGAAACATTTACATAATAACACCAGTTCTTCAATTAATCTTTGACCCAATACAGCTGTTCTCAGGATATGCTAATAGCTAGCTTTTACTAAAGCACCCGTGAGCTAATATCCTTGTACCATACCATTTAATCCTTAGCCCTTAAGGTAATATATAATACTTTCCTCATTTCTTAGATGTGGAAACTAAACTTTTATGAAGTTAAGCAAATTGTTCCAATTCACACAGTCAGCAAAATGGCAGAATCAGGCTTTGAGCTCAGGTGAAGTGACTCTGAGTTCAAGTCTGGGAGGTCCCTGCTCCACACCCAGTTCTTGAGTGAGTGAGAGGGACCAACAGGGAGGAAAGCAAGATGAGGCGGTGGACATTGTGTCTCTCCTAAGGGAAAACTTGCCTCTGAAGTTGCATCTGAGATGAAGCTGGAAGGACAAATAGAAAGATAAAAAATCAAGTGGCGGTGGGGAGATGGAAGGCAGGCAAAGGCGCTCTATGATACACCCACATGGACAGAGTACCACGTGAGGATGAGGGTGAAGAGGAGTGACATGACACATGGTACTTTCCAGGATGGTTGCAACAATGTCTCTTACCCTACATGCTCTTCTACAGCCTTGACACTCCCCAATCACCAGGTGGAGTCTAATCTCCTCACTTGAACCAATATAAAGTCATGGAAGTGACAGTGAGTACTTTCTGTTGCTAGGTCACAAAGGGTAAACAATGCTCCTGCATTGTTAGCTGGGACTTCCGCCTTTGGAGTCCTGAGCTCCATGGAAGAAGTCCAATGGACCTGAGCTTACCATGCTGTGAGAAAGTCTGGGTCACATGGACAAGCCATGTGTAGGTACTCTGGCTGACAATCTCAGATGAGGCCCCAGCCAACAGACTCGTGACATCATCACAGACACCAACCTCTAGACATGAGTGGAGATGCTTCCAGATGATCCCAATCTCCAGCTGTTAACTCCCTTCAGCCTTTAAGTCTACCCAGCTGAGTCCCCAGCCATAGTGCAGCGGAAACAACTCTTTGTAGAGTCCTGAGTTCCTGACCCAAACAATGGTTGTTTTATGCCACTCAGTTCTGGGATGACTTGTTATGTAGCTATAGTAACTGGAGTAGTTGGTTGTATTGTGCAAGCAGTTGACTAACCATGTCTGGAGCTCAGAAGAGAGATCTGAGCTGGAAATTTAGTCCCCGGAGTTTTCTACATGGTAGATGATAGCTGAGGCCTTAAGAAGATATGAAGTAATCCAGAGGAGTGTGTACAATTAAACTAGAAGAGGGTTAAGAATGTAACCCTGGGATATATCAACATTGAAGAAGCAGAAAATGGACAAGGAACAAAAAGAGACCAAGAAGGAGGCATCAGAAGAAGGAGTAAAAACTAGGAGAGAAGATTATTAAGGAGAGCAAAGGATGAGACCGTTTCATGAACTACAAAGAGATCAACACCCTTAGATGCTGCAGAGAGAGCCCTGGAAACATGACCATGGGCTTAACAATAAATGGATGACATTGTCCAGAGTAGTTTCAGAGAGAAGTGAGGATGAAGGGCAGACTGGCGTGAAGAGTGAACACCTTGAAGAGTCAGCGCTTAATAAATCTTTGTTGAGTAAGTGAATCTGAGGTGATGAAATAGAGACAAGTTGGTTGCAGATGGAGTAAGTGAGAAATAACTGGCAGAAAGTGAACCTCCAGGGAGTCTTGGTGAGAGGGAAGGGAGAGGGGTTTTAGTTTTGGTGTGAAGCTGCAGCCTCCTGCTCTCCCAGCAGCTGGGGTGACGTGTGGAGCCGACTGCAAACACCCCACGGTGGCCAGAGTGTCCCTAAAGTCCCAACCTGGGGCTCTTCCCACCACAGCCCAGTACTGTCTGGATGACAGTGACATGGGTGATGCCAACACTTCCCAGAGTCTTTTGTTTAACAAGAGGGTGGGGATTGGGGGAAGGAGAGAGCAGACAGCCAACTATAAAGCAGATCACAAACTGTGGGCTAAGATATAAGTGCCACAGAAAAAGTTAAGAACATCTATTCTGACAGCATCTTCTTTCTGCCAAAAGCCTATATCACTTTGTAATTCAGATTTGTTCCCCCAATCACCCAATCCAGCCCAAACATGCCGCTTCCTATATGAGTGGGGTCAGGAAAAGGGAGAAAAGAGGCAGGATAATCTTTCAGACAACTTTATTCTGATTTTTCACTTACAACCAGGTTTAAAACCAAAGAGATTTCACTGAATTTACAATTTTTATTTCATATTGTCAATTTAAGCTGGTTTTGAGGTAAATTTGCCTGCCACAGATTTCTTTTTCTTTTCTTTGTTTAGTAGACTTTATTCTTGGAGAAGTTTTAGCCACAGCAGTATTAAGCAGAAGGTACACAGATTTCCCTTAGAACCCTTGCCCCCATTCATACATAGCCTCCACCATTATCAACATTCCCCACCAGATACAATGTACAACATTTGATGCAATTGATAAACCTACATTGGTGCATCATTATCACCCAGAGTCCATAGTTTACATTAGGGTTCACTCTTGGTGTTGTACATTTGATCTGCCACAGATTTCTGACAAGTGGTTTAGGGATGAGTTATGCCAACAACCTTATGTTTATTAAGTAGGGAGAATCTTTGTCTAAATATACATTGTAATACAGTATTAAAGGGATAGTATTTTAATTCGGTTGCCATTCAGTTTCACTGATTCTCTGTTGAGGTGAGGTCTATTCTGGGCTGGAGAAATTCTAGGTCAATGGAAAATTATGAAAGCTTGAAGCAAGTTAGCAAAATGAGGGAATTATAGATCTTTGACAAATCATGTGCCTAAAAATCTGACTTAGACTAACCAGGACAGAAAAATCTTTTAAAAAAATGGTCATTAAAATACTCTTGTCTTATATTTGCTTGCCAAATATTGAAGGGGAATAGATTCCTCCAGGTTCTTATATTCTGAAGCAGCTTCTTATGAGGAACAGTTTGAATCTCTATTAATATCAAATAATCAGTTTGTTCTAAAGAAGAATCAGCCTCTGAGTATCTTCTATGTCCTGGGACCTTGTTTGCAGATGAATGCCTGAAACTGATGTCCTCTTAATAAGTCAAGTAAAGAAGCTGTCAACAACGTGCCATTTCTCCTGCCAGATCGTCACGAGACACAAATGTTTCCAAATTTGCCTTTCCCCATCTCCCCGAATTTGTTATTAACCAAAAGAAGACAAAAATACTCCAGAATATTTTTTTTAATCCTTAATAGGTATTAGTGTTCTAAAACCCTATTTCTTCCCATATGGTCAATAGCTTCATTTAAGAAGAGTGTTCAAGTCACAGTCTGGGAGTCATCTGAGTAGCTTCATCTGCAGACATGTTAGGTTCCAGAATGGGCTCTGTAAGGTGGACACCCAGCGAAATAGACCCCATCTGTGTCTGTAGCAATAAGCTTTTAGGAGTACACCCACAGAGGACTTTCTTCCTTCTTCTGTCCTTGTGATGGTTAATTTTATGGGTCAACTTGACTCGGCCATGGGGTGCCTAGATTTTTTGTTAAACATTATTCTGAGGTATGTCTGTCAGAGTGTTTCTGGATGAGATTAACACTTGAGTCAGTAGCCTGAGTAATCAGATGGCCCTTCTCAATGTGGGTGGGCCTCATCCAATCCATTGAAGGCCTGAGTAGAACAAAAGGCTGAGCCAGAGAGAATTCACTCTCTCTGCCTGAAAGCCTTCAAGCTGGAACATCGTCTTCTACTGCCTTTGGACTGACTCAAACTGGAACTTATTCCGTTGGCTCTCCTTGTTCTCAGGCCTTTGGACTGCAGATTATGGGACTTCTCAGCCTCCACGGTTATGTGAGCCAATTCCTTAAAACAAACAAACAAATAGGTAAGTTAACAAATAAATATCTCCTATTGGTTTTGTTTCTCTGGAGAACGCTGACTGATGCAGGGCTCTTGTCATGCCCTTCCCAGCCCATGTTCAGGCTGCAACAAAAGATGGGAATCCTAGCAAAGCCATGGTGTCTGCAACCATGCCTGTGACCCAGCGTTTCACTCACAGTGGGATCCTCTTTCCTAGCACTGAGTGGAGGCTTCACTCCTGTCACTCAGATGGTTAAAATGGTAGGGGCCATCGCATAGTAACATGATTATCCCCCATCCTTCATCCCATCTTTCTTGGGTTGTTTGATGTGAAAACTCATTTACAGGGAGCTCCCTATAAATGTTTAGAGAAAATAAAAGTATAGAGCAGATGACCAACAAATTGTTCTTCAAAGCACTTTTAAATTCTTGACCATCTGGGTTTGATTGTCTAGCTTGCCAATTATTTAGAATCTTTAACCTCTCTAGCTGCTTACCTGCTTGCAGGTTATTTCAGCACTAATGAGCACCTCAACTTGAAGAGAGCCATGGGACATGGGAAAGAATGAATGTAGAAGTGATTTGTCTCTACTGCTTTTCTTCTTTCTGGTTTGATGGGAGTGAGATCCAGGTTTAGAGATTATACCTGGGTATTCTGGTGACTTTTACTGGAGAAAAAACAATGGGACATGCCCCACCTCAAAAAGATCACTTCCCATTCCTATGCTGTCACAATTTAGGAGGCATACATGTCATGCATGTTTGTTAAAATGGTAGTTCTGCATATCCAAGAAAGGCTTGTAAAGAGGTGGTGTGTCTTCAAAGGAAGGATACATTTTAAAATTATGATTCAGACACACAAATGCTTGATTAAAATTTATTTGGGACAGATGAAATATTTCCACAAGAAAATTTAAATAGACTTTGTAATAATGATCAGACTGACACAGGTGGTGCGGTAGAAAGAAAAGTGAGGAAGTAGGAGGATTGGACAGTTGTCTTAACTGTGGTACATGCTTACCGTAGATCTTGGACACATCACTTCACCTCTCTGATCTCTAACTGTCATGATGTCACATGAATGAAATGAGATGTGTGGTTTTCAAACTGGTTATCATGGTGCCCTTCTGTCTGCAGAGGTGAGGAGAACCTGAGTGGCGGTTCAGGTCCCGGCTTCAACTAGAGAAGCTCCATTTTGTTCAATTCCGTGTACATGTGGAGCCTTCATGCAATGTTTCATTTGAAAAAAAGTTTCCATAGCTAAAAAACTTACAAACCTTTGCTAGATGATCTCTGAGGTTCCTCTCAGTGTTGAAATTTTGTGTCATTATTTCAGTGCTCTTCACCCTGATTTGTCCATGGATTTTGAAATTTTGTGTCATTATTTCAGTGCTCTTCACCCTGATTTGTCCATGTTTTTGTTTGTTCATTCACTCATTCTGCTCTTGACTTTATCGCCTCTTTAGAAATCACCATTGCAATTTTAAAAGTTCCTGTAAGAAACAAATGGTTAAATATATCATAATATTTTATTTGCGGTCTTTCTGCCCCATTTACTTCCTTAACTGTTTGATTTTATTTTGGAGTTTTCTGAGTTCCCAGAGTAGATATTGTTTTATTCAGAGAAAACATACCAAAGATTTCCAAGTCAAAGATAAATGTTTTGATTTTTTTTTCTTACCATTTGGTATGCTTTTTAGCCCAAATGACAGACAATTCACTGAAACTTCATCTCTTGAACCGAAAATTACATTTTGTATGTATTGTCTCACTGGGGATGACTAAGCATCCTCCTAAGCTTTCTCTTCTCCAGGTGGAGTTAATCAAAGTGCTGGGTGTTGCTAAAAGGCAGAAATCTAAATCTTCTCTTGTCTGACTTTGTGTGCGTGTGTGTGTGTGTGTTTGTGTGTGTCTAAAAAATAGCTTATGAGGGTTTAATGAATACAGATCCTTAATCCTTGGTGTCTCGACCACCCTTCATTCTATTGGAGTTTGTTTCTTTTAATGAGTGTACAGTCTGCTAAAAAAATGAGCCATATTTTAGTGTCATAAGCCAGGTCTGTGTTTTCAAAGGGTGTTTTGAGGCTGTACTGGCAAATGACACTACTACCTAAAAAGTAAGAGCTAGCCTTTTTATTATTGTTCTTGGTATTTTTAAAAAAATTATCTGAGGAGAAGCTCATAAGGAAAATCATTAAACTCTGTTTTCTGGTCCTTTAAATGATTATCATTTTTATATCTAAGATTCTATAATTCTGCCCTCACTAACCAGGACACAAAATGGGAAAGATCCCCTTATCCATAGGTAGTGAATTACCTTCTATCTGTTTTCAGTAAATTTTTTTTTATAACTCTTAGGCCAAATCTCCATGATGAAAATCATATAACAGGGACTTAGTCAAACATGGCCGTTAATTTACCCATTCATTTTGGTGAACTTCTCACGTTCCAATCTCACAGCCATGTCCATTGTCATCAGAAACAGCAGAGAGCAAAGCTTTATTATAAAGGCCACTCATCAGCAAAATCAGTTTAAGGGAAGGCATTCCCATGTTGTATCTAGCTGTCCCAGCTCTCTCTCTCTCTCTCTCTCTCATCTATATATTTATCAATCATCTCTATCAATCATCTATCTCTCTCATCTATCCACCTCTCTATATCTATCATTGATCTATTATCTCCACCATCTCTCTCTCTGTCATTTCTAGCTATCTATCATCTATCTATCTATCTATCTATCTATCTATCTATCTATCTATCTATCTATCTATCATCTATCTATCTTTCTATTATCAGTCATCTATATATCTCTTCACTCTGCTGTGAGCCCCAGGCATACAGGGACTGTGTATACTCATCTCCATGTGCCCCACAGCACTTAACCAGGAAATCAGACAATTTTCCTAGGAATCTCTACCCTCTATCCACTTTCCCTCCTTTGGAATTCTGCTAGTATTTGAACAGCCACTGGAACCAGATTGAGAGAGGTTTGGACTTTAGTAGAATTATCTGGAGAGTCTTGCTTCCTGGAATCTGGACCATATGGCTGTGTAAAAGTTCCAACTTCTATTAGGCCAAAGTAAAACAAAACAAAACAAATAAACAATCTCTGAATAGAAGGTTGGTTCACTCTGGCTTAAGAGAGATTGATGACTACCAAAAAAATTAGACCAGTGAATACTGAAGAAAAAAAGACAACAGACAAATTCAAAAAATCTTACTCCAAGAGAAGAGAAGCACCCCTCCATCCCCTGCCCTGACAGTGGAACCAGAGAGCTCTCAGGAGTTTGGGCTGTGATGTCATGATGTCTATTACTGTAAATAGGTTTCTCATTGAATTTACTGCTTTTTCAATATTGTCCTTTAAATTTTGGCCCCAGTAGACGAAACTAGCTATCCAATTGACTAAATTTTTTTACTGAGCCTGAACCTGACTTTTAATGTCTAGGGATTCCTCCCTAGGCAATGGGAGAATGGACATGGTAAGGACCTTCCTGGGGTCACCTGGTTCATTTAGCTTTAAGCAAAAAGAAAAAGCCTTTCAGCAGACACTTCTTCCATGAAACAACACTCTCCTTCCCCCATGTTGTGTACACTCTCTGCTTTCTGCTCTAGAGGATTAGTCTCTTTCAAGACTAATAGGCTGGCTACTGGTGCTCCACTGCCCCCAGAATAGAAGTCCAGCTCCTTCACAGAACGTTTCAGGCTCCTCACTGCCAGGGCTCAACCTACCTTCCAGCCTTATTCCCCCCTTCCTACATTCATATTCCAAAGAGAACAGCTAATTATTCCCCCAAGGCTCTTACTCCTTGCCTACTTCACATCACCTCCATACATTTCCACCCCCACACACCGTATGTCTGTGTGTCTTTGCCATATTGTTCATTCTGCTGGATAATGACCACTTTCCTATCTCTGTATTTCTAGATCCTACCTTTTCTTTGAAACCCAGCCAGAGTACTTCTCCATGAAGCCTTCCCTGAGCCCCAGGTTCACGCTAACTCACCCATCCACGTGTGAGCTGTAAGTTCTCTTCCTCATCTGGAGTCTGTTACTCACGGGAAGTGTGTTATCTTTCGGAGCTCATTCCTGTTTGTACCACCCCAACCTCCACCAGGTGCATTCTCTGCCTCTCTCTGTCTTGTTCCATGCTCTGGGTTGCTTATCCTTAAACACTTTGTCAGCTGGCTCTTTTGTCTGCCAGCTTCCATTTAGTGTCAGCCAATGGGACTCAGTGGCAGGAAGATCAGGTTGAGGAGGAGGGCCTTTCCTTCCTTCACACTGTTTAGCACCATATCTCTGCCAGTAGCTGCCTCCTTCCAAGATCACAGCTTCTGTCAAGCTGCCTTTCTTCTACTCCTCAGCTCTCATCAGATTCCAGCTGCACTCTTTCCTCCCCTTGCTCCTTCAGCCATAGAACCAGTAATGACTTACTGCTGTCGCCACTGCCTGGATGTCTCAACAGCCCTTGTTTATTTCTGTACATACTCATACCTCTGTATGTAGTCCTTTCATAAGTAGTTTCATATGCACCATCCAGAATGAGTTGTGTTTTCCACTGGGACCCTGACTGATAAACTCCCTTACCAGATATCTGTCTGGAAGGTATTATTTGCATGGCGCAGGGAAGGGCTAGGGAGTGAGACTTTTAAGTTGAGGTCTGCCTCTCACTAGTGTGGAATATTGGACACTCCCTTCCCCAATCTTTCCTCCAGTTTCATAGTTTGTGAAACAACAATCTTGAAAGTTTGTTTTGAGGGTCAAATGAGATCGTATATAGGAAAGCACTTTTTATGTCTTTGAACAGGATTTAATGCTGTTATGATTCATCTTTTAATCCTTCACAATGTAGTAAGTACTTAATAAATGAGCTGCTACATGTAGACCAGTTGGATGAATAGATGGAAAAGACTATCTTTTATGTATTTCTCCGAGTCAGCTATCCAGAGGTGTAGGAAGCAGAGGATCCACCTACGAAGGATTTGCAGTAGAAGACCAACCTGTATGAGCCACAGTCAGCAGAGGCCCTAAAATGGAGTGGGGAGCAGTTCTGACCAAGATCTATTTTGTTCAAGTATTCTACAACAATACTAAGTTTTAATCTACTGAGAAAGAAGTGTTGCAAGGATCCATTTTGAACTTAAACTAAATGGTGGGGAAGTTATGGAAAGGAAAAGAATACTGAATGTTGACTTGCGGCCTGGGATGAAACGAACATGACTGTGGAGAAGCCTTAGCCTTAGCCAAATCTTGGGTTCATTAGGGAAACTCTGGGGCTTACCACAGACACCTCTTAGCTACCCTGCCCTAGTTTTGGAGTCACCAGCATCCCTAACTGCTTTCATCTGAAAAGATCATATGCACTTTTCTCCATGAGTGTGCAAAACAAACTTTGGAAACCTAGTACCAGATCTTCACTATGTTTAAAATGGGTATTTGAGGACCATGGTGAACATGTGAGGGTGAATGTCAGTTATCCACAGTGAGTTTTTGTCAGAATACAGGGTGTATTAAGTTGAATGGTGATCCCGAACAGATATGTCCATGTCCTAATACCCAGGCACTCTACATGTTACCCTATTTGGAAAAAGAATATTTGTGGATGTAATTATGTTAAGGATCTCAAGATGAGATCATTCTGGATTACCTCAGTCCAATGACAAGTGTCCTAATAAGAGAGAGAAGAGAACAAGCACATAAAGAGGAGGAGGCACGTAGGCAAAGATTGAAAGCCAAAGAATGCCAACAGCCACCCAAAGCTGGAAGAGGTGAGAAAGATTTTTCCCCAGAGCTTCCAGAGGAACTGGATCCTGCTGACACCTTGATTTTGGACTTCTGGTCTCCAGAACTTGAGACAATAAATTTTTGTGGTTTTGAACCACCAAGTTTATGGTAATTTGTTTGTAGCTGTAGGGAACTAATATGCAGGGTAAGCAACATTTGCAAAAATCCCAGAGGAAAATCCACTATAGGTCATTGTCCTCAGTGAAGCTAGATGTACTGGAACAACTTGGACCATGAAAAGTGACCGTGTGACCTCCTCAAGGGCTCCAGAAACTAAAGACCATTACTGCCTCTCTCAATCGTTTGGGCAAACAGGAAAATAGAAATCAGCCTAATTCTCTCAGAGCAGAAGAGTATCAAAATAGTGCAAAGGGGGCTGGGAATGGAGAATATACCAAACCTCACTGCCAGAGGTGTTGGGAGAAATAACAATCCTGTCATTTTGGTAAAGGTGGCTTAAGCCACCTATTTGAATATGTTTAGTTGTAAAATAAATAGGCTTGGGACCTAAATGGCCTTGCTGAAAAGAGCTGGAATTGCTGAGAAATGCCTGAGGTGAGGGGCCCAAATCAAGCATCTGTGGAAAAATGTTACAGAAAACTCAGGGAAGTGCTATTCAAGGGCAGGATGTGTTAAAATAGTGCTCCATAAGAGCTAGGGCCAGGTGGACTTGGCAGTTTATCATTTGTGTGGAAAAAAATCCCAAACACATTCCATGTGAACGTCTTTATGAAGGCATTCTGTGGCTTGGAATCGCTGTTTCTGTGCAGCATTTCTTACTCCCAATGGAAAGCTAGGAAACTGTCTATCACTAACACCTCCTCAGTCTCCCTCTCACAAACCACAGATAATGCCTAAGGGAATTTATTCCATTTCCCCCTACAATAATGTATCTTTAGAAAACCTGAAATGTTCCTTTGACTGAATATCAATGCTCTGTGACAAATCTTCTGCATCAGCCCAAGTCTCTTCTATTAAGACTCCTCAGTGTCAATGGATTCATGAACAGAAGACTTTACCTTCTTCCTTTCCTTCTCTTCAAAATTCCTGGTCTTCTGACTTCATAATCACAATTGTTTTGGATTTAAGCACACCGAACAAAAATTACAACTTCTAAGGGGTATTGGAAGTGGGGTCAGTAAGTCTATTCCCCTTGTAGGGGACTAGACCAGGTGAGGCCCCAGAGGCCAAGGCGGGTTTTAAATACAGTGGGGCCACCCAGAATGGATCTGAGTGAAACTCTGCCTATTTCTGAGAGGAATGGAAGATTGACAGCCAGAAAAGATATTTCAGGCATTTGACCTGAAAGCTTAGAGCAGAGCAAGGGTTCAGGGGCCACATGAAAGCTTGGGAAGGCTAGGAGCTTGAGGCAAGTTGTAAATGGGGTATCCAGGACTCCTTTTTATTTGGTGCTAGCCATGTGGCACTGGTAGGTCAGCTCACCTTAAATGAGCAAAGTCAGGCCAAATGAGGACAGATTTTGGCAGTTGTTCTATTCTGTGTGTGTCCAAGCCCACCCAGTGAGAAGTGATGCTCGTTTCTTAACTCGTTAGAGCCCCTACTGTATCAAAGATTGATTAAATAACATTAATTAATTAACTTTTAAATGTTAAACAATAAATGATGCCTGGTTTGGGAACTAAGATAATTGAATTCACTTTAATTCTTTGAGAATTAATAATCCGTGGGATAAAATTCAGTTATGGACATACAATTAATCAGAAGTACCTAAGTCATACCACTTACTTTTCAGGCCAGATCATAGGTACCTGTTGATTGTTATTTTCACAACAGTACCCTTTAAAGTTCTTCTCATTTCACTTTTTACATTTTACTTTTAAATTCTTACATGTCTAAATAATGGTCAATGAGTCTTAGCTGATTTTTAAAAAGAACAAAGTCTCTCTCAAACCCCCGGACAAAAATGCTTTGTGTAACACTGAAGGATTCCTTTACTATTGTTATTGTTACCTTTGCCATGTTCTGACCATAATTTTCAGAGTACCTTTGAAATGTGATCAGCTCTGACATATCAGAAAAGTAAAAAACCAAGAGATATCTCATCTACCCAGCCTAATCCCCACAAGGTTCCCCTGAAGACACTGAGCATGCCTAGATCCAGATGGGGATGTATAATGGGAACTGCCGGTGAGGCCAGGAATTAATAGATCAAGCAGCAAAGAGAGGGCAGCTAAGTGAAATGATGCATGACATCTAGCAGAGAGAAGGCTGCAGCTGGGGCGCAGTGAAGCACTGCACCATTACTGCTGGAAGCCACTGCGCAGACAGCAGCTAATAATACAAAACAATGTTGGATCACATTTACTTCTAAATCCTGGATTGTACCACAAGCACAAACAAAAGACAAACACGAAACCCCATTCCGGTGTGGGGGTGGGAGGCTAACATTTGAAGTACAGGACTATCTTAGGAAAAGAAATTTAATGAAAAAGAAACATTCTGGAGCTTAGTTATACTTGGCAGGTTTCACAAAGACTTACCTACAGCAAAAAGCAACCAGATATTCCTCCAGGTTTTGTATTCCAGGAGTCCCAATGCTCTGGATTTGAGTTAGCTACTAAGTCTGGAGAAATCTGTTTAGTAGCAGACCCATCACTTGGGAGGAGAGGTCCTCATAGCACTCATTAGAATATTGGCAGAGATAGTGGCTCCTTTGTGAGTAGTGGAAACCATGTGGTATTCCAACATTTAAAAAAAAGTTCAGTAAGCATCACTGAATACCTACCAGACACTGGGCTTTGCACTGGGGGCGTAACTGAGTGAGACATGGTCTCCACCTTTGAGGAGCTTGCAGACTGGAGCAGGAGACAGACAGAGCAGGATTATATGGAGTATATGTACCTCCCTATATGTATATGTACCTCCCTATATGCATACGTACCTCCCTATATGTATATGTACCTCCCTATATATATATGTACCTGTATATAGGAGTATATGTACCTCTTTAAGAGGAGGTACAGCGTGGATAAAAAAAAGTAAGAAAGCAGACCCCTTCAACTACATTCCTGGGTTTGTATCTTGGCTTTTTCACTTTTTAAGGTGAGTTACTTAACCTCTTTGAACCTCAGTATCCTCATCTGTGAAGTGGTATAGTAATAATACCTCATAAGCTGGTGAAGAAGATGCATGAGTTAAAACATGTAAAGCACCCTGAACACTGCCTGGCACGGAGTGAGCATGTAAGTGTTAGTCTGATGGAAAGAAATGAACGTGGTGGAAATACACAGAAGGAGCAGGGTATTTGTCACACGGGAGGCAGAGAGCGTTCCTCTTGGAAAGTGACATCTTGGTGGGGAGCCAACAGAAGAAGGGGTTAGTGTGTGGGCGGGACATTTGGAGCCTGAGGAAAGGGGGATGTGTGCGCGTGCAAAGGCTGAAGCAGGAGTGTGCCAGCACACATCGCCTCCAATAATTTAATGTTCTCATGCTGCCTGATTCATTTGGCAGGAAAAACAGGTTCACAAGTTTGCTGCCTTTACCAGATGACATATTACCGCTTCTCCAACCCCTCCTCTGTGAAATTATCTCTGATAGATTCAGTCAGCTGCTCTCCTTGCTGTGTTTCCATACGCCTTGGTAACACCAGTCACATGACAATGTGATTTGTTTACTTGTCTGTCTCCCCAGCAAGGCTGTGAGCCCCAGGATGGCTTCTTTGGCATACACCCTCGTATTCCCAACATCTAGAATAAGATCTGATTTGTAATGAGCGCTTAGGGAAAATGTATTGAATAAACGATAAAGCTTTGTGACACAACAGGGACTCACTCCAAGGTTCCACTTTTCCTAATTTTGTAGTCCTTCATCAGAACTGAATCTTAATTTATCCACTTCTGCATGTTCTATGCTTTTCAGATAAAACATTTAATCACTGCATTATTCCAGGTGCAAACCTATGGGCATGATTTTTCCCTCCTAAATTAAGCAGCTGTGACCAGGATGGGATAAGACCCTCTCAGATGTTTGAGTGGGAGGGCTGGAGTCAGGGAAGACTGGCTGTCACTGCACATGTGGATATGCTCAGATCTGGCGCCAAAGGCCATGGTCCTAGAGGATGCTTTGCGCTCCACGGAATATACAAGAATTATAGTTCATTTATTTATTCCAAAAACATTTATTGACTATGCACTCTGTGCCAGGCCCTGAGGAGACAGCATGTATAATACAGACAAGGGATCTCTCTTCATGGGGTTTACACCATCAGGAGGAGAGACAGACAATAAACACATATGGAGATATGATCATTCCAGATAGTGACAACTGCTCTGAGGTGCATGATGCAGGGAAATGACATAGAGAATATTAGGCCAGGGAAGCACTTAGCTGGGGTTGTCAGGAAAAGCTTCTCTGTGGAGGTGACACTTCAGTTGAGATGGAATGCGGAGAAGGATCCAGCCATATGAAGACCTCGGCAGGAGGAGACATTCAGGCAGAAGTTAGTGACACAACAAGGACCAGCTCTGTGCTTTCCCTATTCCTGCAAGACTCACCAGCCACACCAAAAAATCATGGATGACATAGGGCCTCTGTGTGACAACTCAGGAGGCATCATGCACATTGCATTCTGATGTTTCTTTCTCCTTTCAATAGGGTGTCAGACTAAATAGTCTGAGACAGGAATGGCTGCCTTGTTGGGGGACAGAAAAGAAGGCTTTTGTGGCTGGAGCAGAGCAAACAAAGGAAGAGCAGTTTGGTTTGGTTGTTATTGTTAGGACATAGCAGCAGAATAAAAATAGCTATCATGGCTAGGCTGATTCCTCCAAATACATGATCTTATTTAAAGTAAGTACTACTAAGTCTTCCTTTTGTAGATGAGGACACTGAAGCTGAACAGGCTTAAGTCATCAACCCAAGGTCACACAGCTACCAAGTCGTGGAGTCAAGTCCATATGTGTGTCTCCTCCAGAACCCAGACTCTTAAGCGTTATGTTGTCCTCTGCTTTTGAGAGGGACTGCACATAGGAGCCAAAGCACCAACTACTCAACATCCGGAGCTTAGATGGACAAGTGAAAACCACATGAGATCTGGTTGCTTCATTTTCCTTTTTGCCCTTTCTGGAAGAGGAAGAGTGAGCAAGCTCTGATTTTTCCAGTCTCTTTTCCTTGTCAGAGGAAGGAAAGTGTCTCCCAAGACCTGCTGTAACAAGATAAGAAGTAGAGCTTAGGGAGCAAAAATGATAAGACCATAAAGCAGCTTCTGAAAGAGTCCTAAAAACAGTGAGAGTCCTGACTTGCCATTTTCATTCAGAACTTCTGGAAGTTCTTTTCTCTTTTTAGGACTTTCCCTTAAGCTAATCATTTCAGCTTTGATGTGTTAGGATGAGTCATGGTGGATAACACTTACTGACTTTTGCTTTAATTGCGCTGGCGGTATCACATACATTTTTACCATCTCTGAACTCTGTTAGAAGTGGCTACACTTACATCAACTAAGGAACACTTCATTCACCTAGGAAAGTATGCTCAGAGAGAATATGAAATTCTCTAGATACATATATAATTCTGCACAGTGAAATTCACAGAATGTCACTTAATAAAAACCATGGGCTGATGGGAAAGAATCGCCACCGTTTTTTTTTTTAATTGATGTATAGTTGATGTATAATATTATATAAGTTACAGGTGTACAATATAGTGATATACAATTTTTGTCAATCCCAAACTCCCTAACTATCCCCTCTCCCCATCCTTCATCTGACTATTTAAAGAGTTGACTATTTTCTATCTTGTTTAAGTCATTCCTTCTTAAGGATTATGTAGGACCTTATCTCTAGATCCATGGTTCTCCTCAACCCCCAAGCTTTCTTTTTACTTTCAGAGAGCTTTGATTAGGAGAAAAGACCCCGTTTAGTCTCTGAGAGCACATGGAATACACACCAAGATCTAACCTCATAGCAGAAGGATCCAGAGGGCTCTGGAAGGGCCTGGAGCAAGAAGACTCCAAGAAGCTGCCTTGATAGAGCTTGATAATTATCCATCCATATTAAATCTCTGACCAAAGGAAAGGGTTTCAGGCAACCAATAGGCTGCCAAACTCTGCCCTTGACTTAGGAGAATAAAGGCATTCTGCTGGTGGCCCTCTTTCCCGTAGTGCTTTTGCCTATAATACAGAGGAAAGCAAACTTCAAAGAGCCTGGGCCTGTGTGCAAGAACTTTATCAGGGGGAAATGCCATAGAATGTGCTTCTTCTCTTCCAACGTTTCAAATCACTAATCATCACGTTTTAATTAAAGGTCTTGCCTGTATAACATGCCAGAGCTACAGAGTGCTAAAATACAGAGATGAAAACTTGCACGCCTTTAAAATGCATATATAATATTTAATTTAAAATAGTCTAATTCTAGATATATATTCTACTCTAATTATATATATATATATATATATATAACTGAATCACTGTGCTGTACACTTGAAACGAACATAACATCATAAATCAACTATACTTCAATAAACAAAGTATTTTTTCACATGCTAACAGTATTTAATATACAATTTAAATGTGTGTATTTCTATTCAATTAATGATTTTATATTCATTTAAATTGCATAGAGCTAATAATAATTCATAATGACTTAGGCTTCCTTCTTTGTGCAGTGCACACACCCCCTTTAGTTCAATAGCATTTTAGAATTATTTCAAACTACATAGAATTGAGTAAAATTGTACATGATAGAGTAAAATTGTAAATATTTTATTTAGGGACATAATAAAATCCTAAAAGATATTTAATTCAGGGATATTTTCTTTTTGATAATTAACAGGTATCTGTATGTCTCAGCTATTCCCACATTATCTAGATTTTTTAGAATAGAAATCTATGATAGTATAGCCATCAGGAGACTATATTTAACTTGAATCTTATGTTTTATTTAAGTATATTCATTTCTACTTTTTTGTTTCCTAAAGCTATTAGAACTATTATAACAATGTGATTTTTTGAATATACCCTTGAAATTAACAAATGAAAAATATAATCTAATTCTAGAGCAAATTTAAAATTTTATTCATTATTTTTATTGAGGTGTAATTGATGTATAACATCATAAACATTATATTACTTTCAGGTATACAACATGATGATTGAATATTTGTACATATTGCAAAATGATCACCACAATAATTCTGGTTAGCATTCATCACCATACATACTTAAAATTTTTATTTTAATTCAAGATAGATATCATTGCTTACACAATTAAACTTATTTACCTAGAAATTTTTTCTACCTTTAAATATTGATTAATTTGAAATGATTTATTTCCTATTTATGCATCACATTTTACCCATTTCCCCTAGAATACCTCAAATGTAACAGAAAATTCTCAAAAGTAAAGAAACGCTAATAATGAGCCCCCATGCTAGAGTAATATGCTTTCTAAAACTGAAAAAATTGGATACAAGGTCTGAAAGTAGGTTACATTTATACTTATGTAAATTAACATTTAGTTTTTATAGTTTTCATGTTACTCTGTGGTGTGGGATGATTACTGAATCCATTTTATGTATGAGAATTCAGAGGCCTGGTGGATTATGTAATTTGCTCCAAATCTCACAGCCAGTAAGTGGTAGATTCAGGATTTCAAAGGAGACAATCTGGCTCCAGAATCTGAACTGGTAGCCACCGTATTAAGTGATTTATCAATGTCAAGCTTCCTCTTTCTGCTCTACCACTAAATATTTGAAATTGTGCTTCTCCCAGAATATCTGGAGTGTATTGCCACACCACTGAAATACTTAAAGCTATCTACTATTATAAATCGGCTGCTCTTTATTTTGTTTAAAAGATTTATACTACAGGGACTTCCCTGGTGGCCCAGTGGTTAAGACTCCTTGCTTCCACTGCAAAGGGCATGGGTTCAATCCCTGGTCAGAGAACTAAGATCCTATATGCTGTGTGGTGTGGCTAAAAAAAAAAAAAAAAAAATTATACTACAAAAGTAATGCACACTGTATACAAAAATTCAAATAATAAAAGTGTGCTAAAAACAAAAAGTAAAGATTGTAAGTTTGGGATTGACATGTACACACTGCTATGTTTAAAATAGATAACCAATAAGGACCTACTGTATAGCACAAGGAACGCTGCTCAATATTCTGTAATAACCTAAATGGGAAGAGAATTTGAAAAAGAATAGATACATGTATATGTATAACTGAATCACTTTGCTGCACACCTGAAACTAACACAACATTTCATTGTTAACCAACTATGCTCCGATATAAAATAAAACAAAAAAAAAGTAAAAAGCCATAGCCTGATTTTTAAAGGACTCTCATTTTACAAGTGATGAATTTGTTTGTTTGTTTATCTATGTCTTAGAATTTATTCCCAGTGATTATCTGACAACCTATTCTCCTTCAGCTGCTCCTTCTCACCTGCCCTTTCTGGACTGGACTGCTCTCTGTAGACAATCCAAGGTTCCCTGCTGATGCTGTGAGTAAACGTGGTCTCTTTCTCACCCTTATCTTGAAAATTCCTGAAAACTGAAGACCACATGTGTGTTCTATACACACTTGCATGTTTCCTCACCACGTGAGACAAAAAACAATCCGAGGGGCACATATGATAAGACTACAGCCAAGGAGTATCAGCCATATCTAACTGGAGGGAATTTGCTCAAGTTTTGATGAATTAGCTGGGAAATTTTGATATTTTAGAACTGGAAGACATCTCATAGGTAATTTAATCCAAACTACTATTTTACAGATGAGAAAACAGAGACTCAAAGAAATGCAGAGAACGGAAAACATCCTTTGACATTAGACAGATAAAATTTGAATCCTGGCTCTGCATGCAACTAGCTGGTTGTGCAATCTTGTCAATTTCCCTAACCTTTCTGAATGTCAGTTTCCTTTTCTTTAAAATTTCAAGGATTATTACACTTTACTCCACTGCCACTGTCATCATTCTTTCTAATATAAGCCACCACAATCCCTTGCCCAGTTTCTGAATAGCCTCCTGACTTTTACTCCTTATAATTTGTTCTCCATTCAACACCCAAGGTGAAGTTTCATAAAACATAGATCATGTCACACTTAGTCCTTCAAAGACTTTTCATTGGTTTCAGAATGAAATCCTACAAAGCCTTACATGAGTTGACCCCTGCCTTTCCTGTATTCACATCTCTTCTTGGCTCCCCTCCAGCCATACAGAAGTCCTTTCTCTTCCTGCAAAATTTGTTCTGGTTTGAGGGATTTGCATTAGCTCTTCCTGTGTCTGCGGAGCTGTCTGCCTTGTTCTTCCCTGGATAGTTCTGTCTTATTCTTCAGGTCCAAATAACCCCCATCCATGGTCAGTCTCTAGGATAAGCTTACATATTAACCTTTACATATCACATTACCCTTTAATTTTTTTTATAGCATTTATCATTATCTGCAATTATCTTCCTTTAAAAAAAATGTGTTTACCTTAAATTATCTGTATCTCTTCCCAAAATACAAGATCTTTGTGGACAAGACGCTTATTTTACCAGAACAGCATCTGATTCACAGGAGCACTTCTCAAATGATAAATATTTTTATTTGTAACAATACTAGGGCACATAATCTTTTCATGTGAAATCATGGAGGTAGGTACTTGTTCTCATGGGACTTTCTTTGGGTTAGCAGTCAAATTTTAGGCTTTTTTTGTCTTCCTGGGACTGGGTGAGCCAGAGTGGGGGTAGGGAGGCGAAAATGCTGGACTAGGGTCAAAAGATAGAGGAAAGTGGGCGGGAAGAAGTCGGTGGGCATAGCCAGGGCCAAGAGGGTCAGTGTTAGCAACGGCAAGTACTGCCAGGGTCTGAGTATGAATTTTGGTCAGATCCCACCCCCAGGTTACTCTTACCCCTGAATATACCCCAGGGATTTAGGAGTTAAATATACAGAGTCTAGGACAAGGAATACTTTCTATTACCATCTTGGGCTTTCCGTTAGCAGGTACTTCTATTTTTTTTGATGTGGGCCATTTTTAAAGTCTTTTCTTGAATTTGTTACAATATTACTTCTGTTCCATGTTTTGGGTTTTTGGCCACGAGGCATGTGGGATCTTAGCTCCTCGACCAGAGATCGAACCCATACCCCCTGCATTGAAAGGCAAAGTCCCAACCACTAGACCGCCAGGGAAGTCGCTACCAGGTGCTTTTGACTTTGACAGATGCTTAGGAGGCCTAAGCATCTGTTTCAGGAGACTTTTAGACCCTAAAACTCCATCACCAAACCAACCACGAGGCATTTCAAGAGGTATGAATTCAAAGGACAGATTCCAAAATAGCATGTTCACAGAATACAAGAGGTTTTAAACTCTGTTCTACACTCTGCAGTCTCTACTCTCTAGCACTTTGGTGGCCCAATTTCAAACCTTGCCCGAGCCTGAACTCTTCCTGC
Source organism: Globicephala melas (assembly GCF_963455315.2). Lineage (NCBI taxonomy): Eukaryota > Metazoa > Chordata > Mammalia > Artiodactyla > Delphinidae > Globicephala > Globicephala melas. The sequence continues at coordinate 86,667,900 of NC_083321.1, forward strand.
TTAAAGAATGTCTCGGAAGGTGCTCAGTAAAAGCAGGGAGAACTGCTCAGACCCGAGCAAAGGCTGCAATCCAGGGTCCGGAGGGTGGCAGCAGGGAGTTGCCCAATGAGCAAGAGGCAAACTAGCAAAACACTTTCAGGTTTCATAGTGATCTTTCAGACTTGGATGCTTCTTTTTTCATCCGGTTTTATTAAAATATAATTGACATATAACATCACATAAATTTAAGGTGTACAGCATAATGATTTGATATATGTATTTATTTTGAAGTGATTACCATAGTTTAGTTCACATTCATCACCTCACAGTTACAAGTTCTTTTTTCCTCATGAGGAGAACTTTTAAGAGTACTCTTGAGGAGGAACTTCAAGATGGCAGAAGAGTAAGATGCGGAGATCACCTTCCTCCCCACAAATACATCAGAAATACATCTACATGTAGAACAACTCCTACAGAACACATACTAAACGCTGGCAGAACTCCCCACGTACCTGGGTTGGGCAAAAGAAAAAAGAAAAAACAGTGACAAAAGAATAGGGACGGGACCTGCACCTATGGGAGGGAGCTGTGAAGGAGGAAAGGTTTCCACACACTAGGAAGCCCCTTTGCGGGCGGAAACTGCGGGTGGCGGAGGGGGGAAGCTTCGGAGCCAGGAGGAGAGCACGGCAACAGGGGTGCAGACGGCAAAGCGGAGAAATTCCCGCACAGAGGATCAGGGCCGCCCAGCACTCACCAGCCCGAGAGGCTTGTATGCTCACCCGCCGGGGCGGGCGAGGCTGGGAGCTGAGGCTTGGGCTTCGGTCGGATCCCAGGGAGAGGACTGGGGTTGGCAGCGTGGACACAGCCTGAAGGGGCTAATGCACCACAGCTAGCTGGGAGGAAGTCCAGGAAAAGTGCTGAAGAGACAAGAGAATTTTTCGGGCCTCTCTGTTTGTTTCCTGGTGCACAAGGAGAGGGGATTAAGAGCGCTGCTTAAAGGAGCTCCAGAGACGGGCGGGCCATGGCTATCAGTGCGGACCCCAGAGACAGGCATGAGATGCTAAGGCTGCTGCTGCCGCCCCCAAGAAGCCTGTGTACAAGCACAGGTCACTAATCCCACCTCCCCTCCCAGGAGCCTGTGCAGCCCACCATTGCCAGGATCCCGTGATCCAGGGACAACTTCCCCGGGGGAACGCATGGCACGCTTCAGGCTGGTGCAACGTCATGCTGGCCTCTGCCGCCGCAGGCTCACCCCGCATTCCATACCCCTCCCTCCCCCTGGCTAGAGAGAGCGAGAGCCCCCTAATCAGCTGCTCCTTTAAGCCTGTCCTGTCTGAGGGAAGAACAGAAACCCTCAGGTGACCTACACACCGAGGCGGGGCCCAATACAAAGCTGAACCCCAGGAGCTGTGCGAACAAAGAAGAGAAAGGGAAATCTCTCCCAGCAGCCTCAGGAGCAGCGGATTAAATCTCCACAATCAACTTGATGTACCCTGCATCTGTGGAATACTTGAATAGACAATGAATCATCCCAAATTGAGGTGGACTTTGGGAGCAGCAATATATATATATATATTTTTTCCCCCTTTTCCTCTTTTTGTGAGTGTGTATGTGTATGCTTCTGTGTGTGATTTTGTCAGTATAGCTTTGCTTTCACCATTTGTCCTAGGGTTCTGTCTGTCCATTTTTTTTTTGTTTTTTTTTTTAGTATAGTTTTTTGCACTTGTTATCATTGGTGGATTTGGTTTGGTTGCTCTCTTCTTTCATTCTTTCTTTTTTTATTACTTAAAATTTTTTTTAATAATTATTTTTTATTTTAATAACTTTATTTTACTTTATCTTATTTCATTTTATCTTCTTCTTTCTTTCTTTCTTTTTTTTCTCCCATTTATTCTGAGCCATGTGGATGACAGGCTCTTGGTGGTCCAGACAGGCATCAGGGCTGTGCCTCTGAGGTGGGAGAGCCAAGTTCAGGACACTGGTCCACAAGAGAACTCCCAGCTCCACATAATATCAAATGGCAGAAATCACCCAGAGATCTCCATCTCAATGCCAAGACCCAGCTCCACTCAACGACCAGCAAGCTACAGTGCTGGACACCCTATGCTAAACAACTAGCAAGACAGGAACACAGCTCCATCCATTAGCAGAGAGGCTGCCTAAAATCATAATAAGGCCACAGACACGCCAAAACACACCACCAGATGTGGACCTGCCCACCAGAAGGACAAGATCCAGCCTCATACACCAGAACACAGGAACTAGTCCCTGCCACCAGGAAGCATACACAACCCATTGAACCAACCTTAGCCACTGGAGACAGTCATCAAAAACAACGGGAAGTACGAACCTGCAGCCTGCAAAAAGGAGATGCCAAACACAGTAAGTTAAGCAAAATGAGAAGACAGAGAAACACACAAACAATGAAGGAGCAAGGCAATAACCCACCAGATGTAACAAATGAAGAGGAAATAGGCAGTCTACCTGAAAAAGAATTCAGAGTAATGATAGTAAGGGTGATCCAAAATCTTGGAAACAGAATGGAGAAAATATAAAAAGCATTTAACAAGGACCTGGAAGAACTAAAGAGCAAACAAACAGTGTTGAACAACACAATAAATTAAATTAAAAATTCTCTAGAAGGGATCAATAGCAGAATAACTGAGGCTGAAGAACAGATAAGTGACCTGGAAGATAAAATACTGGAAATAACTACTGCAGAGCAGAATAAAGAAAAAAGAATGAAAAGAATTGAGGACAGTCTCAGAGACCTCTGGGACAATATTAAATGCACCAACATTCGAATTATAGGGGTCCCAGAAGAAGAAGAGAAAAAGAAAGGGACTGAGAAAATATTTGAAGAGATTATAGTTGAAAACTTCCCTAATATGGAAAAGGAAATAGTTAATCAAGTCCAGGAAGCACAGAGTCCCATACAGGATAAATCGAAGGAGAAACACACCAAAGACACATCTTAATCAAACTCAATAATTAAATACAAAGAAAACCTATTAAAAGCAGCCAGGGGGCTTCCCTGGTGGCGCAGTGGTTGAGAGTCCACCTGCCAATGCAGGGAACACGGGGTCATGCCCCGGTCTGGGAAGATCCCACATGCCATGGAGAGGCTAGGTCCATAAGCCATAGCTGCTGAGCCTGCGTGTCCAGAGCCTGTGCTCCACAAAGGGAGAGGCCACAACAGAGTGAGGCCCACGTAACTCAAAAAAAAAAAAAAAAAAAAGCAGAAAGGGAAAAACAACAAATAACACACAAGGGAATCCCCATAAGGTTAACAGCTGATCTTTCAGCAAAACTCTGCAAGTCAGAAGGGAGTGGCAGGACATATTTAAAGTGATGAAGGAGAAAAACCTACAACGAAGATTACCCTACCCAGCAAGGATCTCATCCAGATTTCACAGAGAAATTAAAACCTTTACAGACAAAAGTTAAGAGAATTCAGCACCACCAAACCAGCTTTACAACAAATGCTAAAGGAACTACTCTAGGCAGGAAACACAAGAGAAGGAAAAGACCTACAATAACAAACCCAAAACAATTAAGAAAAAGGTAATAGGAACATACATATCAATAATTACCTTAAATGTAAATGGATTAAATGCTCCAACCAAAAGACGTACACTGGCTGAATGGATACAGACACAAGACCCATATATATACTGTCTACAAGAGACCCACTTCAGACCTAGGGATACATACAGGCTGAAAGTGAAGGGATGGAAAAAGATATTCCATGCAAATGGAAATCAAAAGAAAGCTGGAGTAGCAATTCTCGTATCAGAAAAAAATAAACTTTAAAACAAAGACTATTACAAGAGACAAAGAAGGACACTACATAATGATCAAGGGAAGAATCCAAGAAGATATAACAATTGTAAATATTTATGCACTCAATATAGGAGCACCTCAATACATAAGGCAAATACGAACAGCCATAAAAGGGGAAATCGACAGTAACACAATCATAGTAAGGGACTTTAACACCCCACTTTCACCAATGGACAGATCATCCAAAATGAAAATAAATAAGGAAACACAAGCTTTAAATGACACATTAAACAAGATGGACTTAATTGATATTTATAGGACATTCCATCCAAAAACAACAGAATACACATTCTTCTCAAGTGCTCATGGAACATTCTCCAGGATAGATCATATCTTGAGTCACAAATCAAGCCTTGGTACATTTAAGAAAATTGAAATCGTATGAAGTATCCTTTCCGATCACAATGCTAGGAGACTAGATATCAATTACAGGAAAAAAATCTGTAAAAAATACAAACACATGGAGGCTAAACAATACACTACTTAATAACCAAGAGATCGCTGAAGAAATCCAAGAGGAAATTAGAAATACCTAGAAACAAATGACACTGAAAACACAATGACTGAAAACCTATAGCATGCAGCAAAAGCAGTTCTAAGAGGGAAGTTTATAGCAACACAATCCTACTTTAAGAGACAAGAAACATCTCAACTAAACAACCTAACCTTACAACTAAAGAAATTAGAGAAAGAAGAACAAAAAATCCCAAAGTTAGCAGAAGGAAAGAAATCATAAAGATCAGATCAGAAATAAATGAAAACGAAATAAGGAAAAAGATAAATAAAATGAAATGCTGGTTCTTTGAGAAGATAAATAAAATTGATAAACCCTTAGCCAGAATCATCAAAAAAAAAAAAAAAAAAGGGAGAAGACTCAAATCAATAGAATTAGTAATGAAAAAGGAGAAGTAACAACTGACACTGCACAAATACAAAGGATCATGAGAGATTACTACAAGCAACTCTATGCCAGTAAAATGGAAAACCTGGACGAAATGGACAAATTCTTAGAAATGCACAACCTTCCGAGACTGAATCAGGAAGATATAAAAAATATGAACAGACCAATCACAAGCACTGAAATTGAGACTGTGATTAAAAATCTTCCAACAAACAAAAGCCCAGGACCAGATGGCTTCACAGGCGAATTCTATCCACAATTTAGAGAAGAGCTAGCACCTATCCTTCTCAAACTCTTCCAAAATATAGCAGAGGGAGGAACACTCCCAAACTCATTCTACAAGGCCACCATCACCCTGATACCAAAACCAGACAAAGATGTCACAAAGAAACAAAACTACAGCCCACTATTACTGATGAACATAGATCCCAAAATCCTCAACAAAATTCTAGCAAATAGAATCCAACAGCACATTAAAAGGATCATACACCATGATCAAGTGGGGTTTATCCCAGAAATGCAGGGATTCTTCAATATATGAAACTCAATCAATGTGATACATCATATTAACAAACTGAATTAGAAAAACCATATGATCATCTCAATAAATGCAGAGAAAGCTTTCGACAAAATTCAACACCCATTTATGATAAAAACCCTGCAGAAAGTAGGCATAGAGGGAACTTTCCTCAACATAATAATGGCCATATATGACAAACCTACAGCCAACATCGTCCTCAATGTTGAAAAACTGAAACCATTTCCAATAAGATCAGGAACAAGACAAGATTGCCCACTCTCACCACTATTAATCAACATAATTATGGAAGTTTTAGCCACAGCAATCAGAGAAGAAAAAGAAATAACAGGAATCCAAATCAGAAAAGAAGAAGTAAAACTGTCACTGTTTGCATGCAGATGACATGATACTATACATAGAGAATCCTAAAGATGCTACCAGAAAACTACTAGAGCTAATCAATGAATTTGGTAAAGTAGCAGGATATAAAATTAATGCCCAGAAATCTCTGGCATTCCTACACACGAATGATTAAAAATTTGAAAGTGAAATTAAGAAAACACTCCCATTTACCATTCCAACAAAAAGAATAAAATATATAGGAATAACCCTACATAAGGAGAAAAAAGACCTGTATGCAGAAAATTATAAAACACTGATGAAAGAAATTAAAGATGATACAAATAGATGGAGAGATATACCAGGTTCTTGGATTGGAAGAATCAACATTGTGAAAGTGACTATATGACCCAAAGCAATCTACAGATTGAAAGCAATTCCTATCAAACTACCACTGGCATTTTTCACAGAACTAGAACAAAAAATTTCACAATTTGTATGGAAACACAAAAGACCCCAGATAGCCAAAGCAATCTTGAGAAAGAAAAACAGAGCTGGAGTAATCAGGCTCCTGGACTTCAGACTATACTACAAAGCTACAGTAATCAAGGCAGTATGATACTGGCACAAAAACAGAAATATAGATCAATGGAACAGGATAGAAAGCCCAGAGATAAAGCTATGCGCATATGGTCACCTTATCTTTGATAAAGGAGGCAGGAATATGGAGTTGAGAAAAGACAGCCTCTTTAATAAATAGTGCTGGGAAAACTGGACAGCTACATGTAAAAGAATGAAATTAGAACACTCCCTAACACCATATACAAAAATAAACTCAAAATGGATTAAAGACCTAAATGTAAGGCCAGACACTATCAAACTCTTAGAGGAAAACATAGGCAGAACACTCTATGATATACATCACAGCAAGATCCTTTTTGACCCACCTCCTAGAGAAATGGAAATAAAAACAAAATAAACAAATGGGACCTAATGAAAGTTAAAAGCTTTTCCACAGCAAAGGAAACCATAAACAAGACGAAAAAACAGCCATCAGAATGATATAAAATATTTGCAAATGAAGCAAGTGACAAAGGATTAATCTCCAGACTTTACAAGTAGCTCATGTAGCTCAATATGAAAAAAACAAACAACCCAATCCAAAAATGCACAGAATATCTAAATAGACATTTCTCTAAAGAAGATATACAGGTTGCTGACAAACACATGAAGCAATGCTCAACATCATTAATAATTATAGAAATGCAAATCAAAACTACAATGAGATATCGTCTCATACCTGTCAGAATGGCCATCATCAAAAAAATCTACAAACAATAAATGCTAGAGAGGGTGTGGAGAAAAGGGAACCCTCTTGCACTGTTGGTGGGAATGTAAACTGATACAACCAGTATGGAGAACAGTATGGAGGTTCCTTAAAAAACTAAAAATAGAACTACCATACAACCCAGCAATACCACCACTTGGCTTATACCCTGAGAAAACCATAATTCAAAAAGAGTCATGTAGCACAATGTTCATTGCAGCTCTACTTTCAATAACCAGGACATGGAACAACCTAAATGTTCATCGACAGATGAATGGATAAAGAAGATGTGACACATGTATACAATGGAATATTACTCAGCCATAAAAAGAAACAAAATTGAGTTATTTGTAGTGAGGTGGTTGGACCTAGACTCTTTCACACAGAGTGAAGTAAGTCAGAAAGAGAAAAACAAATACCTTATGCTAACACATATGTATAGAATCTAAGAAAAAAAAGAAAAAGAAAATGGTTTTGAAGAACCTATGGTCAGGACAGGAATAAAGACACTGACATAGAGAATGGACTTGAAACATGGGGAGGGGGAAGGGTATTTGGGACGAAGTGAGAGAGTGGCATGGACTTATATATACTACCACATGTAAAATAGATAGCTAGTGGAAGCAGCCGCATAGCACAGGGAGATCAGCTCAGTGCTTTGTGACCACCTATAAGGGTGGCATATGGAGGGTGGCAGGGAGATGCAAGAGGGAGGAGATATGGGGCTATATGTATATGTATAGCTGATTCACTTTGTTATAAAGCAGAAACTAACACACCATTGTAAAGCAATTATACTCCAATAAAGATGTTAAAAAAAAAAAAGAGTACTCTTAGTTTTCAAGTATGCAATACAGTATTATTACCTAGGAGTCACCCTGTTGTACCTTACGGCCCAGAACTTACTTACCTTATAACTAGAAGTTTATACCTTTTGAACACCTTCCTATTTTGCCCACCCAACACCCCCTGCCTATGGCAACCACCAAGCTGTTCTCCGTATTTATGAGTTCAGTGGGTTTTTTTTAAAGATTCCACATATAAGTGAGATGATGTGGTATTTGTCTTTCTCTGTCTGATTTATTTCACTTAGCATAATGCCCTCCAGGTCCATCCATGTTGTTGCAAATGGCAGTATTTCCTTCTTTTTAATGGTTGAATAGAATCACATTCTATATATTTATATATGCATTTTCTTTACCCATTCATCTGTTGATGGCCACATAGGTTGTTTCCATATCTCAACTAATGCTGCAAAGAATATGGAGATGCAGATATCTCTTTGGGATAGTAATTTTGTTTCCTTCAGATATATACCCAGAAGTGGAATTGCTGGATTGTGTGATAGTTCTATTTTTAATTTTTGGAGGAACTTCCATAGCATTTTCCATAATGGATGTACCAGTTTACATTCCCACCAACAGCATACAAGGGTTCCCTTTTCTCCACATTCTTACCAGCATTTGTTATTTCTTATCTTTCTGCTGACAAATTTATCTCACTAACCTTAATAACTAAACCTGTTTCCTGTGCTCTTTATGATCAGTAAAGAGGATGTAGACTTAACCTCAGAACTTATTCTGGGTTTTATATTTATTATTTCTGATCAGCAGCACATAGGGCAAAGACTTCTCTCCTCCTTCCTACCCCACCTTGCTTTACCTTAATTATCCCCACCATATTCAATCAGGTGCATTTTGAGAAGAGAGTGAGAGAAAGGACTGTTGGGTGTGGAGCAGCAGTTACCATATTCTACTTTCAAGTACAGATGAGGCCAATACCACTAACCGTACAGCCTCCAAGGGCATACTGTCTGTCCATCCTAGGTCTTAGATGCTTAGATCTTCCTGTATCCATCAGGATCATGATTCATCAGGGCAATTGGAATTGAGACTCTCAGGACTGGGGTGATGTTGGGGGTAGCAGCGGTGAAGGTAGAAGATGGGGGGGGGTGCAGGGACCAGAGCAGCCTTAGGTAATGAGAAGGTAAAAGAAGGCCAGAGCCCCACTTGAATTTCATGACTTATCTCTCTGCTCCCTTCTCTCTGTTCTTCTGGGGGCAAAGTCCTCCCATGACAGGTCTGTGGAACTTCTCCAATTAGATGCAGAAAGCCATTTCAAAACCTTCACTTCTCTTAACCCCTCAAGTCCGGCCAGAACATTTCCACCACCATTACTCAAGAGAACATCCTCCTGATACCATGTCTTGCCTCCTAGGGCCCTTTTACTCCTTTGATCTTCCTCTCCCAAACCCTGCTGGCAAATATCAGCGGATCCTTCTTGAGCTTTGCTTTGACCTCTTGGTCAAAGCTTATTTGAATCACCGGTTTCCATTCTGACTTTCTTTCTCCCCAAATAAGACTCCACTTGAATAAAATCATACAGAATAAACCCCAAATTATTACAATCTCGTCCCTTCCTAACTCTATCCTCAAATATCCCAGGGCATGTTCACTTGCTGTTTTCTCAGCCTGGAGGGCTCTTGTTCATACTTTTCACATGGGCGAGTACTCAAAGATCACCTTCTCACAAGAGTCTTCACTGACTACAATCTCAAATGGTCTCCTTTGTTATTTTCTCTCTGTTTATCCTTCATAGTGTTTCTCTCACTGGATAATTTAAAATATACAGTATGTCTACTTGTTTAATATCTATCTCCTCATTTAGATCACATGCACCAAGAGGGCAAGAATCACGTAAGGTCTGTGCCCCTCTCTCTACACAGTGCCCGGTACAGGGCCCTGCACTTGCTGGGTGCTCAGTAAACACTGGGAAGCAGCACAGCAGAATGGTTAAGCATATAAACTCTGGAATTAGATTTGAGTTGAAATCCTGCTTTTATAACTCACTGTGTGACTTAGGACAAGTTAATTAACCAAGCTGTGCCTCGATTCTCCCAACAATACTATAGGACTATAATATTTAACTCATAGTGCTATTGTGAGCATACATAAAGTGTTTAGTATAATGCCTGGCAAGTTATAAGTGTCAATAAATGTTAAATACTGTTGAGATGTCTGGGTTCAGAGTCTTAGCAAGGGTTGTGATGAATTAGCATAGAGTACAAGGAGCAACAATTGCTTAGATACTGAACTTTTCCAATCCCAGAGTGTTGAAAAACCTCAGAGATAACTTTCTAAATTAGGGATGTAAGGAGCAGAAATATTAATGTATTTGACTGTTTGGTAAACATTTATCACAGGCTTTATATGTGTGCCAGGTGCTATGCTGCTTAGTGTATGCTCTAAGTCATAAGTGACTTTGTGGCGTTGGGAGGCAGACACATGAGTCACCTACAGTGATTATTATGGAACACAATAAAAACAAATGCACACACACAGGGTTCAGTGGCAACACTGAGGATGGAGCAGCTGGCAGTATTTGGGACAAGAGAAGGGAGGTGCTTAGGGGAAAATTCATCCATAACCTCCTTTTAAAGTGGAATCCAGGTCAGGTGAAGAGGAGGCATGGAAACATGTCAGCCCAGCTGAAGGGGAGAAGGCTTTCAGCAACTGACTTCTGCTGTAACCCTAGATCTACCGCTTTCTGTCTTGGTCCCCATGGTTTGTGAAGATGTGTCAGTACCCTCTCACTATGCTATCCTGAGCTCTGAATTGTTCTTCATTCTCTCTTCTCTCCCTTGAAAGGTAACTAACTGCCCTGAGTCTCAGTCTCTCGGTGCCCTAGTTGTTGCTAGAGGACAACATAAGCTAATGGGTTATCAAAATGTCTAGAAAACATAAAATAATCCAGACTGTTACCCCTACCCCTCACACACACACAGAATGCCCAAGCCTTTGGAAGGCCCAAAGATGAGGCACTAAGGAAAGGGATTCTGTTGATCATGTTATGCTAGTAAGAAGAGATGTCTTAATAGGCAGCCTTATTTTTGTTTCTCTATTGACAAAAGCAAGCTCTTAACAGGAGTTATAATGACAGCCAACACTTTTTGAACACTACATACTAAGTACTCTAATAGTCAAATAGTCACAAGGACTTTTTTTGTGGTAGGTCTTCTTATTCACACTTTACAACAAATCAGAGGCTCAGAGAAGTTAACTCAGCTCACACAGCTATTAAGTGGCCAAGCCAGGGTTTTAATCCAGTTCATTTGGCTCCAGGGTCACTTGCCTGGCTCTTGTGGAGCACACCAGCGATATTTTCTCCCAGGCTGGACCATAAGTACTCAAGTGCTTCTGCTCTTAAGTAAACGTTTCTGGTTAAGAGCAAACCTAGCTTTAGTAACATCTTCAATTTCGGGAGAACTGATAGAGGGAATTGGGAGCTTCATCTCAAGGCCAACCCAATTTCCCACATCTAAAATCCAAACATGCTTGATGTTTCTAAAACCATATAAGGGTATTTTGGTTGTATTCTGAGTGTTTCCATTTAACTTAATGTCGTCTTCTGGTTTCAGAGGAAATTATTCCCGAATAACCTCAACATGAGAGTTCTCTTGCCTTTCCGGTGAGAATGCTTAAATTGGTCTTCGGTCACCTTGGAATTATGTCACTTCTCAACTACTTAAACGTGACACTTCAATACAATCCCTTTGGTCCTGTTTCATTTCTTTTCACCTGAATAATGTTGACCTAACATATTCATCTCTAATATGAGAAATAAGACAAGTAAAAATCACTCTATATTTTATCAGCTTTTCCCCACACTTATTGTACAGCAAAAATCACATTCTGCAAATCTCATTTCCTCACTATTTCTTTTGTTTTTTTTTTTACTGGGGGTTGGGGGAGAGGCATTTTTCAAAATTGTGAAAGTCAGGGGACCTCTGTATTATTTTTTCAACTTCCTGTAAATCTTTAATTGTTTCCAGATAATTTTTCAATTGTGAAATACACACAGAGAAGAGTATATTAAAGAATATGTATGGTTTAAAGGGAACACCTTTGTGAACACAGTCCGCCTGCCCCATTTAAAAACATAATATCAGGGCTTCCCTGGTGGTGCAGTGGTTGAGAGTCCGCCTGCCGATGCAGGGGACACGGGTTCGTGCCCCGGTCTGGGAAGGTCCCACATGCTGTGGAGCGGCTGGGCCCGTGAGCCATGGCCGCTGAGCCTGTGCGTCCAGAGCCTGTGCTCTGCAATGGGAGAGGCCACAACAGTGAGAGGGCCACGTACCACAAAAAAGAAAAAAAAATAAAAATAAATTCTTGTATGTATTTTTGAACGCACACGCAAGTTTCTCTAGCATATATAACTAGGAGTAGAATTAGTGGACATAACATAAACTCATGTTCAACTTTACGAGGTGATTCCAAACAGAAATGCAAAGAGGTCATACCAATTACTGTCCCATCAGTAGTATGTGAGAGTCCCCATTGCTCTACAGCCTCATGAATACTTGATATTGTCAAACTTATTTTTTACCCTATCTGATGCATAGGTAATTATGTCTTATTTTTGTTTTAATGTTCATTCATCTGGCTGCTAACAAAATGGAGCATCTTTTAAATAATATATTGGATATTTGAATTTCTCTTTTATTAATTGAGTGTTCAAGTCTATCACCCATATTTCTATTGTGTTATTTTTGGCCCTGTTCTTACTGATTTGATGGGTTTCTTTTTATATATCTTTATATTCTTGAAAATCTTTTTATATATCTTTTATATATCTTGAATACCAATCTATTAGCATATATCTTGAATATTAGAATATAATATTATTCAATATTATATATTGAATATATAATATTCAATATTATACATCTTGAATATGCTTGTTATATGTGTTACAAATATCTTCTCTCAGTTTGTAGCTTACCTTTCACTCTCTTTAGAGTGTCTTTTAAAGAAAGATATTAATATTAATGTTGCTAAATTTTCTAATCTTATCCTGTTTGTCCTTTTATATCTTATTTAAGGAATCCTTCAAACCTGATGTCATGAAAATATTTCCCTGTGTTATCTCCTCAAAAGTTTATAGTTTTGTTTTTCATGGTTATACCTTTAATCCACTTGAGATTGGTTTTTGTGGATTATGAGAAGAGTCAAGTTTTATTTTTCACCTGTGGGGAACGAATTGCCCCCGTACCTTTCTTTGGAAAGTTGAAAAGTCCACCCTGTCATTGCTTTGAGCTCTGTCATAGGTTAAGTGTGTATCCATGTGTGGGTATGATTCTGGGCTCTTGATTGTGTTCCATCAGTCTTTGTCTATCTCCTCTGTACCAATTCAACACTGTCTTAATTACTGTGACTTTATAACACATCTCGATATCTAGGATGACAAGTTCCTCAGCTTTTGTTTACCTTTGAATGAATTGCCTTCCATGATCTTTTGAAACTATCAAGCTCTATTTAAACTGTTTTAGAAGAATTGAAGGATTTTTGATTATTGAGTTTTGTAATTCTTGAATTTGGTCTCACTGTCCATTTACTTGAGAATTCCTTAGTGTCTGCAATGGACAGGATAGGCCAGGTTATGCTGTGGTTATGGACAATCTCAAAAGTTCAGCGGCTTAACATAATGTTTGATTCTTATAAATAAAGAAGTGTCCATTGGGGCTAGCTGGAGATCTACTCTGTGTCATCCTTGCTCAGCAGCCCAGGCTGATGAAGCCTCACCATCTGGACCATTGCTGGTTGAAGGGGAAGTGAGAAAGAAAGATAGCTGAATAATTATCACGTATTAGGACTGATTTTAAGTCAAGTGCATTTTTAAAAACCATGTGATAATTACAATACAGTTATTGAGAACAGCTTTGTTTATGGAGAACTCACTGTGTGTCTGGAATAGTACTAAGTGCATTGCAGGCATTATCTCATTTGTCTATGCAGTGTACTAACTTATGTCTACTTTATAGATGAGGAGACTAAGGATAAATGACTTGTTCAAGGCTATGAAACTACTAAGTACCAAAGCCAGGAATCAACTTAGTCCTATTTGGCTGTCAAAATCTTGACCTTAACATCTGCATCACCTTGTTTCTGTCACACATCAGCTCACATACTACAAACAAAGGAGGATCCCATTCCATGGATGGCTGAATTTCAACTCTTAACCTTTGAAGATTTGGACAGAATTTCCTAGTTTACAGGTAATTGCTTTTTGTTTCTTTAAGCCTTAACTTTAGACTCAGTTTTGACCAGAATTTAAAAGTGAAGCAGCTAGTAGCAGGCAGGACTGGTTAGTTCGAGAGCCAGACAGCTCATGAGGAATACCAATCTATTTGGCAGACTCCGAAGAATTAACTATAGCAGTAGCAAACAGTCTGAGCCTTTCAGTCAGTTTGAAAATCAGTTCAGTCATCAACTGACAACACTGAGTTTGAGGAGTTCTTTTAAAAAGAAAGAAAGAATTGGTACCTGCATAACCTGTATGCTCTTTTTCCTTAAAACATTTATTGTATTAGAATTGTTCTCTTCCTCTCCCATATTTGCTATGTAGGCTTTATCTACTGAGTCTGATCATCAGGGAGGAAACTAATGATTCTGAATGCTGTCCCCTCTTTCCAAGAAGCTAAAGTGCCTTGATCTTAGTAGGAGATGATTTATTAGTTTGACTCTCAAAAGAGGCCTCTGAGACAAACCCCTTACCCACCCCAGGATGAAGTCTTCTAATTTGTGCTGAGGGTCACATATGGAGACTCAATCATCTTATCTTCCCTGATATCCCTCAGCTGCTTTCCATGAGAAATGGTTGTTGCAGGGATTGTGAGACAGGGCAGTGGTGGTGCTGAACTAGGAGGGGCTGTAGAAAGTAAATAGTAACATAATTCTTACATACCTGGGCTAGAGATATTGCATTATGTCTCTGAATGTTGGTGGGAATCATAAGATCAATAAGAAACTTGAAGATTCTTTTTGCCAGATCGGTGCCTGTATTCTCTATATTATTCCATAATCCCAAGTCATAGCCCTCACAGCTTGTGTGTGTGTGTGTGTGTGTGTGTGTGTGTGTGTGTGTGTGTGTAGGGGAGAGGGGGGCAGGGAGGGAGAATACAAGGTCCTGTGATAGTAAATGAATGGATTTGAATATCATTTCAACCAAGCAAGGTATCTTTAATTTGCCTTTGTAGTACATAGTTTTTATGCAGATGCTAATTAGAGATGATCTAAGAACAAGGGTCAAGACTAGTGATGCCTCTGAAATGTATCTCTCCAAATCCTGCTCCTCAGAAGAGTCATTGGGTATTTGGTGATTCATATTCATAAAAGAATAGGTGTTTCCTATGGGTGGCAGTGTCGATCTGGGTAGCTCTGGGCTCACGCACATCTGAAAGGATGTCAGCTTCATCTTCTGACATCTAGGTGGAAGTTGTCCTTGAAGATGTTCTACTCTAAAGGCAAGTCAGATAGGCATGCTCATTATACAAAGCAATACTAGCAATGGCATCATCTTCCTCATCCTTCCATTCTGGACCTGTGTCTTAACACGTGACATACATATCATTAGCGATAATGCCTTTCTGAGCTCCCTTCGCCCTAATTTTACCCTTTTGAAACCCTCTTACCTGTTCAAAGTAGTTAAGTTGTGCATTCCTTTTTATTAGTGAATCAGAATTTGCATGAGATAAAGCTAGAGAGCTAAACTGGGTCTGAATCTTAGAAGGCCTTCAATGGACCGCTCAAAAGTCATCGCAGGTTCTGGAGAAAGGGGCAATTGATTGTAGTGTACCTTAGGAAGCTTAACTTGGCATAGACCTAAGAGAAAATTGGAGATAGAGAGCCCAGATAGGTTGCTATTATAATAACCTAGGAAAAAGATACAAAGGGCTTAAACTGGAGCAATGGAAAGAAAAGAATACATGTGGGCAACATTAAGAAACACAACAGGCAGAACTTGTGAAATGAATGTATTTGACCTGGCATTTACTTTCCTCTTTATTTCTTCCCAATGAATTCCCAATTTTGTTCAGGAATGCACCTCTCCCCCATTTGTTCTGGGCTAAAGGGGGAAGGAAACTGACTCCATCCCAAGCACCAGTGGGTGGATCCTGGTTAGCCTGTAACCCAATCCTATTCATCCCACTCCCTTTGACAGGGATTGATTTAGAAGTGGACATGTTTCCAGTTCTAGCCAGAGTGATGTGAAGTAAGCTGTCCTGGGGCTTTGGAAAATGTTTCATTTACTCTTAAGAAGGAAATATTATTAGACATGTTCCCTTTCTTTCTCTGGATGTTGTCCTGTCTGGATGTTGTGACAGGAATCTGTGGGTAGCGGTCTTGTAACCAGGCAAAGCCAAGGGGATTCAGAGAAGTGAGGACGGCGTCACCTGATCTATGAAATTCTTGTCACACGAGAAACACATTTCCTAATTGCTAGTGATAACTGGAGTCAGGATTTTCTGTGACTGGAAGCTGAAGTCATCTTGATATAGTAAGAGAGATGAGAAGTTTAAAGTGACTCTAAGCTTTCAGCATGGGGGACTGGAAGAGTGATGAGTTTTTCCCGTGGAGGAAAATGACTGGACTTTAGAATCTGACAGAGCTGGGTGCAAATTCCAGTTCCACAACTTACTATATGACTTGGAGAAACTGTTTAACTTCTCTTAGCATGTTTTTCCTTTTCCAGAAGTATAATACTAATACATATCCTCACAGGGTTAATGTGAAGACTTAGTAAGATAGTGCATATGAAGTGCTTGTCACTAGTAGTAAGTTTGGTTTCCTTCTTCCCCAATTCCATGTCTGTCACATGGTTCCAGAAAAGTAGTTTCTTCCTAAACCTAACCTACTATTGTCGTGGATCCCAACCCTTAGCACAATGCCTACACACAATAAGTGATGAATAAAGATAAACTGAGATGAACCCCAAGTTAGGGAGCACAGAAGGATAAAGACCATGGTTTTATGTTGAGAGGGGATTGGTGGGCTAGATTAGGAGTAAGGCTGAGCACAGTTTTGTAAATGCTTAGTTTAATAGCATGGTGGAATGTCAGATGGGATAATCAGCAGACAGTTTTAAATGGGAGAAATTGAGTCAAACACCTGTTTGACCACAGCACCATATCTGAGTGGTTTTAATATTAATTTTAAGTGGTTTTGGGAGAAATGAAGGAAGGGGCCGTAAGAGTACTAAATCTCACATTTTTTGGTTAGTACAATAAGGGATTAGGAGAGTTAGGATTTGAGTTCTAATAACCTCTAAATCTGTCAACTTAATGAGAAGCAAATTAATTGTTTAACATCTTGTAAAAAAAAAAAGCAATTTAATGTCCTCATTAAATTGGATGGGTGGTTTTGGCATCACATAGAACCAACTTTAGTTACCCTTGTTCTGACAGAAGCCCAGTTACCAGGGTTTGTATAACACGTGGCAGGCAGAGATCTGGGTACCAGAAGAGAGGCTTACCATGTGGCCATAAGGTGGGACCTGTGAGAGGTTTGAATTCATGTTTGTGGTTAAAGCCCTCGTGTTCAGGCTTTTCATGGCCTCTCTCAATGCCTGGAGGAGCCACAGTAGACATATTATACAGTCAAGTGCAACTGCAGTAAATACAAATTGACCTCATTTTCTCATCACTTGGGTGTAGAATTTCTGGATGTAGAAGGACAGATTGAATACTAAAACAAATTAAATGACAATTTTGAATATTGTAATCATATTTCCTGGTTACAAGGGCTTGGGTGATTTTTCTGCCAACTGAATGATTCTCATTTGAAAAACACAGATGCATGTTGGCAGGTCCTGTGCTATCCCAAACACACTGTTAGAAACTCAAATATAGTTATTTAAATTACTGGAGAAAAGCATGCGTTCTTACCCAGTTTGGTTGTTGTAAATGCTTACAAGATCAGAGTGCCTGGCCCAGGCCTTGGATCACATTTTTTTCGGATGTAGGTGAGAGGGGAGTTTTGGGGGTAAAATTGGGAAGCTGGGGCCGAAGTGTTGTCACTTTTTCATATCGTTCTCCAAATTTCTGTAGTGATGAGAAAAGAGATGTTGGATAATTTGATTCTATCATGGGTTGGGGCCTGCGTGTCTTCACAAAATCATGGCAAGTGCCCAAGCAATCCTCTCCTTGTAGAGACCAAAAACCCTCTCACTCTCAGCGTGAACTGTAGCTATCATCTATCACTATGATTTACATGGATTATCTCATCTAATCCTGAAAGAGCCCTGGAAGGAGAGATGTGGTTATCACCATGTTGCAGATGAGGAAACAAAGGTGAAGAGACATTAAGTACTTTGCCCAGCAAGACATGGTTAAGTTAAGTGGCAAAATGGAGACTTGAACCTCAGTATAGTTTTCTCAGATTCCAAAGCCAACGTTCTTAACACTGGACTATATTGTCCTAAGCCCAGTGAGTGTGGACTGTTGCAAAACTGAGGATGCCACTAATGCCAGGGCCTTTGGAAATTTTGAAGTGCTGGAAGACAGATACTTGGAATGGGGCCATGTGGCTTCCTGAGTGATGGAGCTATAGTCACAGGGTTAGCTTAATAAAAAGATTGCCTTTCATCCTTCACACAGGGATAATGAAATAATAGGGACTATGAAAACTCATCACCTGCTTGGCAAAAATCCCTACAGAGTTAGCCAGATGAAACCTTAGGTGACTTGGAGTTCAACAGGTTCACAACACCATCGAAACCTGTATCCAGCGCAGGCTAACTCTCTGTACAGCCCCACTCATACTTACGACCGAATGTATTTTCCTTCCCAACACCTGCTTTTCCTATCATCAGGCACAGTGTTGGATTTTATTCCTACCTAGACCACAATAGAGAATATTTGTTTCTCCCTTTCTGACAACGAATGATTTCCTTTTGCTCATTCTCAAAATATAAGAAGAGATCTTGCAGGGACACTTTAATCATCCTAGATGGAGTTCTTTTGCCTTGCACTCAGGTAAAAGAGATTCTATAATTTTCTTTGGTCTTCTGTGCTCTGGTCAACAGGAATTCTTCCTGAGTTCCAACCTAAGTTTGTTTTCTTATGATTTAAGCTCTTTCCCTCTAATTCTTCTTGCATTATTATTTGGAAACTGGCTATGCGGAAGAGGGGGTGGCTGGAGGATATGGAGGTTTTTTGTGGCTGTACTGAGTCCTGACTCGAGCTCAGCTTTGTAGAAGTTGACAGCTGCTCTGCTTATTAAAGAGAATATATTCCTTGTATGTCTATTTTTATATCCTCAGAGCACTAGGAAGCCTTCTTTAGAAGGGAGGTGATCTCTCTCAAGAGACTGAGCAACATGGAAAATAATAGGGGCTTTCAAGCATTTCAGGTGCCTAGAAATTGCTCTTTTAGAAACAGGCTCTTGCTTTTGAAACAGTTAATTGAATAGCGTTTACATTCATAACACTACAAGAAATCGTCCAACCCCATGTGCAGTTGTGACAGCTGGAAAGGATTTTTCAGTCATCTCCATGCATCAGACCCTATGGAACCTTTGTTGCCCCCCTCTTTCTCCCTGAAAGCCTATGAAATACATTTTCTTCTGCTGACACTGCAGCATGAACTTTCCATAGCAACTTATTCCCACACCACCTGTTAATAATGCCAAGAGTAATGTATTTAACTCCCTGCATACTGTGCCAAAATGTTTACACATTTCAGCTTATTTCAGACTTTAAAGACCAGATATAAATCCTAAACTAGCTGTGTCCTTTCCAAACACTCAGGGAGTTGGTTGCAACATTTTTGTGGGTAGAATTGGGCAGATTTTCCTCAAGTATCTTGTAGTAAAAAGTAGGATACTCCTTTTGGGCTTTTTGCTAACTGTTTTGGGGTCCTCGAAAAGGAACGGTTTTGCAGAATGTGATCAACTAGGAGTGCATCTTTTTTTTTTTTTTACCCATTTTTAAAATTGAAGTATAGTTAATTTAAAATGTGTTAGTTTCAGGAGATGAATGTATCTTTTCAGTTAAATATCACTTTTATTGATAATGCCCTTAAAACCAGAAATAAAACTTCTAAACTAAAAATTTGTTAATGTAAATATCTGAAGATGATTTTTATAATTCATCATCTGATTTCTAAGAATACAAACTACACTTGTTTGTAATTCATTGCTTATTACTTTAGTTTATTACTGTTTTTATGAGAATTCTCTACTGTACAGATAAAAATCTACATTTTACTGCTGCGAAACCTGACTTATAGTAGGAAGTGATCTACCTAAGGTCACAAAACTAGTAGGTGATGGAGGTGGGATTTACCCTCTGATGTGTTTGCTTCTGAAGCCAGAACTCTTTACACTGCACCAAAACTTTCTAAAATGGTTTTCTAGAAACATTAAGTGAGGAGATATTAATAGGCGTGTCTCAAAAAGGTTGTTCTGTGATTGTTACCTTTGGAAATTTGACAGTCTATTCTTCTCCTGGAAATTCACAATATACAAGCATACTAAAGGCTCTGAGAAGTCCTGCAATGAAGAAACCTGCTTATTTCTGTGCAACCCAGATGTTTCCAAACTTACTTGAGCCTGGTGCACTTTTCCCTCAGCACATCTATTAACACTCAGAGGCTCACGGTCTGTGGAACTTAGGCAAAGGAGACATTGCACTTTGCCAGGCTGCTTCCTAACTACCCTGAATGTCCCAAGGGCCAGCTCTCCTTTCCTTTTCACTTGGTTTCCAATTGCCTCTGAAGTGCCTCTTGAAGAAGATATATAGAAAGCCATTCTATCTCCCCTTAGCCATTCCTTATTTGTTCTCACAGGGCTTCTCCCTCTTTGGAATACTTTAATCTGACTTCCTAAATGGGATAGTACCTCTGCCTTTCTGCAAATTTCGAAACAAATAACAAATAAGGCATGGATTGATCAAAGCTCAGATGGTTTATTCAGATCTCCAGAGAATCAACCATCATATTTTCATCTGAAAACCTCAACTCAGTCCAGCAAAACTCTCTGCTTGAGCAAACATTTTCATGGGACCTCACATAGTGACAAAGCCAAATGAATCAGTCAGTTCCTTCAGAAAGCCTTTGATATCATGCACACATGGTCTAAATCTAAAATGACATCACTCCTGGGTAAAGGGCCCAATGAGTGAAGAATCAGTAATTCCCGAGTGTGAATAACAAGTTTCATGAAAGACTATTGTTCACCAAATACCCAGCACTTAAAACTGAGAAAACCTTGCTTACAATCAACCTAAATATTTGAAAACTCCTTAAGTTCTAATTAGAATGTTCAGTTTTCTTCCAAATCCTTAACATTGTGTAGATACAGCCAGGAGTTTTGAATCATTGACTAATTTATTCCTTTCTGTTCTACAACTCCTCCAGTTCACATTGTACTAATCTAGTGCTTTACATTATGTAGACAATCTTATTATTGTTAGTTGGCTCCATGCCAGGGACCTTTAGCTATAAATATTAAGTGTCTTTTTATTGGCAAATGAGTAGAATGGAAACTAGGCAAAACCAAGAAGGAATAGCCATGGTCTTCCTGAAAGAATTTAGAAGCTAAAAGCGCAAGTTACTGTTTTAGTTTTCTTGATCTTTTCACTGTTATCCATCTAAGCCATAATGTTTCTTTTTCAAGACAACCTATAACAAGATTCGAAAGTGAAAACTCTAAAACCATGGTTTGGAGTATGCAGCACAGAAAATCTGATGGAAACTGTAAACCCCATGTCATAAGAGCAATTTAAAAGCATTCAGGGGAGAAATGACCTGGCAAAGTAAGGTATCAATGAATTTGGATCTAGAGACATGGATGAAAATGTCAAAAACTTGCAGCTAAGGATAAAATAAATTAAATAAAATGTTGCTCCTCTGGATTGGATTTTTTTCTATGTCAACCACTACTGAATCATTAAGGAAAATGAGAGTCCAAGAGCTCCTGATTGCCTGTGACAGGCCTCTGTTCCCCAGATGGAGTCAATGTGTTGCCCTTGTCAACAGCACTGACTCAGCCACCTCTGCAGGGCGTGGCCACCAGCTCTGAAGTACAGAGAAGCAGAATCTGGTTGCATCTGCTTGTATTCCTGGTCAGCTTGCATTTCGACCTTAGAGTAAAGGGATATGATTTAAATGTGGACATTTCTTAAAGTTCAGTTAATCCAGAGCATTTGTAAAAGGCCAAACACTTCAGAGCAATGATGGTTTTCTTATACCAAGAACAAAATTAAATGTTGTCTATCAGCTGGACTATGGAAAAAAGTGATCCAAGTCACATAATGTGCTATTAGCATAACTACATGCTATGATAATCACCATGATCATCTCACCATCAGGGTTGTAATGACTGCAGAGTAATGATGAGGTTGTGCCATGCTAGCCATACTCTTTGGGCTGATCAGGATGATCATCCGTGTGATTAAGGTCATTGTTGAATTAGCTTTCGTTGGATAGACCTGCATTTGCCCTCTATTTGGAGAGAGTGGCATCTGTGAATACAATTTTCTTTTAAATGGGAGTTTGTCTTACTTTTTGATGCACAACTTGCAGAAGTCTGCTGTCACAGAATCCCAGAGCCAGCAAGGTCCCTGAGGGTCACTGAGGCTGCATGTACATGCTGCACACAAACAGGGTCAGGACGGTCACATCTGGCCATTGCAGCTCATTTATACAGCTGGGATACAGAAACATCAGTTTCACCATGCATGCTGTGCCAAGCGCCCCGCAGAGCCCTGGCCTCAAGGACATGTAAAGGGCTCCATCCACAGCACTGGACTCTACGCTCTCAGGCTGCTCATGGGTGGACCAGGTGACACTGTGTGTTATTATTTGGGAGGAATCAGCATTTGTGCCCCCAGAATCTCCCCTTCTGCTGGCACTTTGCCTGAATTCCCAACCACTAGAGTCACTCCTTTGGCTTAAGGCAGTGGTTCGCTATTTTTTTTTCCTTTAGTACAAAGAACCCTTTTTTTTTTTTAATTGGAGTAAAATTGCTTTACAATGTTGTGTTAATTTCTGCTGTACAATGAAGTGAATCAGCTATATATATACCTATATCCCCTCCCTCTTGGACCTCCCACCACCCCCATCCCACTCATCTAGGTCATCATAGAGCATGGATCTGAGCCCCCTGTGTTATATAGCAGGTTCCCTCTAGCTGTCTATTTTACACATGGTAGTGTATTTATGTCAAACCTAATCTCCCAATTCATTCCACCCTCCCCTTCTCCCTCTGTGTCCACATGTTTGTTTTCTACATCTATGTCTCTATTCCTGACCTGCAAATAGGTTCATCTGTACCATTTTTCTAGATTCCACATATATGTGTTAATAGACGATATTTGTTTTTCTCTTTCTGACTTACTTCACTCTGTATGACAGACTTTAGGTCCATCCATGTCTCTACAAATGACCCAATTTTGTTCCTTTTTATGGCTGAGTAATATTCCATTGTATATATGTACCACATCTTCTTTATCCATTCATCTAGTGTTGGACATTTAGGTTGCTTCCATGTCCTGGCTATTGTAAATAGGGCTGCAATAAATATTGGGGTACATGTGTCCTTTTGAATTATGGTTTTCTCAGGGTATATGCCCAGTAGTGGGATTGCTGGGTCATATGGTAGTTCTATTTTTAGTTTTATAAGGAACCTCCATACTGTTTTCCATAGTGGTGGTATCAATTTACATTCCCACCAACAGTGCAAAAGGGTTCCCTTTTCTCCACACCCTCTCCAGCATTTACTATTTGTAGATTTTTTGATGATGGTCATTCTGACCAGTGTGAGGTGATACCTCACTATAGTTTTGATTTGCATTTCCCTAATGATTAGTGATGTTGAGCATCCTTTCATGTGTTTGTTGGCAATCTGTATATCTTATTTGGAGAAATGTCTATTTAGGTCTTCTACCCATTTTTGGATTGGGTTGTTTGTTTTTTTGATATTGAGCTGCATGAGCTGCTTGTAAATTTTGGAGATTAATCCTTTGTCATTTGCTTCATTTGCAAATATTTTCTCCCATTCTGAGGGTTGTCTTGTTTATGGTCTCCTTTGCTGTGCAAAAGCTTTTAAGTTTCATTAGGTCCCATTTGTTTATTTTTGTTTTCATTTCCATTTCTCTAGGAGGTGGGTCAAAAAGGTCTTGCTGTGATTTATGTCAGAGTGTTCTGCTTATGTTTTCCTCTAGGAGTTTTATATTGTCTGGTCTTACATTTAGGCCTTTAATCCATTTGGAGTTTATTTTTGTGTATGGTGTTAGGTAGTGTTCTAATTTCATTTTTTACATATAGCTGTCCAGGTTACCTAGCACCACTTATTGAAGAAACTGTCTTTTCTCCATTCTATATTCCTGCCTCCTTGCCATAGATTAGGTGACCATATGTGCATGAGTTTATCTCTGGACTTTCTACCCTGTTCCATTGATCTATATTTCTGTTTTGGTGCCAGTACCATACTGTTTTGATTACTATAGCTTTGTAGAATAGTCTTGGGGTCTTTTGTGTTTCCATACAAATTGTAAAATTTTTTGTCCTAATTCTGTGAAGAATGCCATTGGTAGTTTGATAGGGATTGCACTGAATCTGTAGACTGCTTTGGGTAGTATAGTCATTTTCACAATATTGATTCTTACAATCCAAGAACATGGTATATCTCTCCATCTGTTTATGTCATCTTTGATTTCTTTCATCAGTGCTTTATAGTTTTCTGAGTACAGGTATTTTCCCTTGTTAAGTAGGTTTATTCCTAGTTATTTATTATTTTTGTTGCAATGGTAAATGGGATTGTTTCCTTAATTTCTCTTTCTGCCTTTTTGTTGTTATTATATAGGAATGCCAGAGGTTGCTGTGCATTTTGTATCCTGCAACCCTACGAAATTCATTGATTACTTCTAGTAGTTTTCTGGTGGCATCTTTAGGATTTTCTATGTATAGTATTGTGTCATCTGCAAACAGTGACAGTTTTACTTCTGCTTTTCCAATTTGTATTCCTTTTGTTTCTTTTTCTTCTCTCATTGCCATGGCTCGGCCTTCCAAAACTATGTTGAATAAGAGTGGCAAGAGTGGATATCCTTGTCTTGTTCCTGATCTCAGTGGAAATGCTTTCAGTTTTTCACCATTGAGTATGATGTTTGCTGTGGGTTTGTCATATATGGCCTGTATTATGTTGAGGTAGGTTCTCTCTATGCCCATTTTCTGGAGAGTTTTTATCATAGATGAGTGTTGAATTTTGTCAAAAGCTTTTTAGTATCTATCGAGATGATCATATGGTTTTTATTCTTCAGTTTGCTAATATGGTGTATCACATTGATTGATTTGTGTATATTGAAGAATCCTTGCATTCCTGGGATAAAGCCCATTTGATCATGGGGTATGATCCTTTTAATGTGCTGTTGAATTCTGTTTGGTAGTATTTTGTTGAAGATTTTTGCATCTATGTTCATCAGTGATATTGGTCTGTACTTTTCTTTTTTGTGTAATATCTTTATCTGGTTTTGGTATCAGTGTGGTGGTGGCTTCATAGAACAAATTTGGGAGTGTTCTTCCCTCTGCAATTTTTTGGAAGAATTTGAGAAGGATTCATGTTAGCTCTTCTCTAAATGTTTGATAGAATTCTCCTGTGAAGCCATCTGGTGCTGGACTTTTGTTTGTTGGAAGATTTTTAATTACAGTTTCAATTTCATTACTTGTGATAGATCTGTTTATATTTTCTAATTCTTCCTGGTTCAGTCTTGGAAAATTGTACCTTTCCAAGAATTTGTGCATTTCTTTGTGGTTGTTCATTTTATGAGCATATAGTTGTTTGTAGTAGTCTCTTATAATCCTTTGTATTTCTGCAGTGTTAGTTGTGATTTCTTCTTTTTTATTTCTAATTTTATTGATTCACATCCTCTGCCTTTTTTTTTTTTTGATGAGTCTGGCAAATGGCTTATCAATTGTGTTTATCTTCTCAAAGAACCAACTTTTAGCTTTTTTGATCTTTGCTATTGTTTTCTTTGTTTCTATTTCATTTATTTCTGCTGTCATCTTTATGATTTCTTTCCTTCTACTGATTTTGGGTTTTTTTTTGTTCTTCTTTCTCTAGTTCCTTTAGATGTAAGGTTAAATTGTTTTCTTGTTTCTTGAGGTGAGATTGTATTGCTATAAACTTCCTGCTTAGATCTGCTTTTGCTGCATCCCATAGGTTTTGGGTGGTCGTGTTTTCATTGTCATTTGTTTCTATGTATCTTCTAATTTCTTCTTTGGTTTCTTCAGTGATCTCTTGATTATTTAGTAGCACACTGTTTAGCCTCCGTATATTTGTGTTTTTTACTGTTTTTTTCCTGTAATTGATTTCCAGTCTCATAGCATTGTGGTCAGAAAAGATGCTTGATATGATTTCAATTTTCTTAAATTTACCAAGGCTTGATTTATGACCCAAGATGTGATTTATCCTGGAGAATGTTCTGTGAGAACAAAGTGTACTCTGCCACTTTCAGGTGGAATGTCCTATAAATATCAGTTAAATCTATCTGATCTACTGGCCATTTAAAGCTTTTGTTTCCTTATTTATTTTCTGTCTGGATGATCTATCCATGGGTGTAAGTGAGGTGTTAAAGTCCCTTACTATTATTGTGTTATTGTTGATTTCCCCTTTTATGGTTGTTAGCATTTGCCTTATGTATTAAGGTGCTCCTATTTTGGGTGCATAAATATATATAATTGTTATATCTTCCTCTTGGATCGATCCCTTGATCATTATGTAGTGTCCTTCCTTATCTCTTGTAACAGTCTTTATTTTAAAGTCTGTTTTATCTGATATGAGTATTGCTACTCCAGCTTTCTTGTGATTTCCATTTGCATATGATATCTTTTTCCATCCCTTCACTTTTAGTCTGTATGTGTACCCAGGTCTGAAGTGGGTCTCTTGTAGAAAATATATATATGGGTCTTTTGTTTGTGCATCCATTCAGTCAGTCTGTGTCTTTTGGTTGGGGCACTTAATCCATTTACATTCAAGGTCATTATTGATATGTATCTGCCTATTACCATTTTCTTAATTTTTTGGGGTTTTTTTTTTTTTTTTGTGGTATGCGGGCCTCTCACTGTTGTGACCTCTCCCGTTGCAGAGCACAGGCTCCAGACGCGCAGGCTCAGCAACCATGGCTCACGGGCCCAGCCGCTCTGCAGCATGTGGGATCCTCCCGGACCGGGGTGCAAACCCATGTCCCCTGCATTGGCAGGCGGACTCCCAACCACTGTGCCACCAGGGAAGCCCTGACATGCATTTTTGAATCACTAAGATTCCAGAATTCACTTAACTTCATGAACCATGGAACGTTTTTGTAGGCACAGTTGGGAACATTTTTCTGAAGAACACTGCTTTGTGTTAAAATACTATATCCAAAAGATCTCTGTTGAAAATAAACATATAACCTGTGAGAGGAAGTCTAGTAAGACTTTTGCCTCCAGGAGGATATTACCAAGATTGGCTCCTAAGAGAAAGTGTTGAGTTGCCAGAGGGAAGGACTTGAAGAAATAGCTTCCTGGACATCTTGCCTCTAAGGAACATGAGACATGTGAAAGCATAGCTTCTTTTCTCAGGTGACACTTATGGCTATACTTATTTTCTTATTAAATTTCTCCCTCTCTTATAATAAAAACCTCAGAGACTAAGAGAGCAAATGGCTCAGAGTCCATCAGAAAATCAGGTAGCACAGTGAATGGAAACATTCTGGTAACACAGGGATAGATGTTCTCTAGGTGTTATATAAAAATATTGTATGCAGAGCTTCTGTCTTTAGGCTGGACACAGGTTTCACTTGTTTCTTTAGTGTGGCATTCAAGGTCCACTTCAGTGACAGAGTGAAGAGACCTTGCTCGATTATAGCCTGTGTATCATGGTAGATGCACGCTAGCTAGAGGCTGCCTTCTGCTACTTCCCTTTTTGCCTTCTGATGTCCCTAAGCCTGAACTCACCTCTGATTATCCACCTTCTCTCAACACCCCCCGAAATACGCTGAGCCCCAAATTGTACCTATTAGAGCTTAATACTCTTTACACTTAAGATTTGATTTCCTGTTGAAATTCTGACCTTCCTGGAAAAGGTAAAAATGTATTATACTTTAGTAACCTTAGTGTGACACTGAAAACAGGATTGATGAGGTTGGAGGAGTGTGTAGAAAGGTGAAGGTGTTTGGATACTGGGAAAAGGCCCACTGGAGCCACCTAAGAGGGTATCTCTTGATAGAGGCTCAAAGGACCTAGAGGAAGCTCGTTTTGCCCCTTAAGTGGCCAGCTAAACAGCCAAATTTCTGTGGTAAAACAAAGCACAGGCCATCTGTGCTTTCAGGCACAGCTAAACTAATGTGAGGGAGAAAATAGGAGCAATTACTTAGAAATTTTAAAGCCTCAAGCAATTCTTCGTCAATCAAGTGAATACATCAAGTTAGAGTGGTTTTGGACTGAGGTTACTAGCAGAATGGTTTCAATTTGTCATTCTCCTTTCATGTGGAGACACCACTAATGAGTACATCTTTGCCACTCACTTATCTCAGTGGAGACATAATTTTGTTTTATAGCCCTTTCACACGACATTATTTTGATCAGTTAATAATTTATCAAGTATCTCTAGCCAAATATGAAAACAAATGTGCCCCATAATACATCACTATGTCTCTCTTTTGAACCATTCAAAAGGACAGGCATAAAGTCAAATTACAAAACATCTGTGCTTCTTCATCATCTTATTATAATGTGATTTTAGCTTTCTATGCAATTAGAATGGAAATCATCCCAATTAAAAGGTTTGAACCAATATCATGCTCCTATTAGGGTGTTAAAGCATTCATTCTGTCAAATAGGGAAAAAAATTGATCCCCTTTGAGATTTTCTCCATTAAACTCGTTTCCTAATTACTACATGCTATTTAAATAGCTTTGACTTCACTTCTTATCTCAAATGATATGGTTCAATTAGCCTGTAAAAAATTTTAGGTCTCTAGTGACAAATCTCACAATAAATCCAATCTATATCAGAGGACACAGATACCTATTAAAATATTCTTGGTAACTCCCACTTTCCCTTTTTTTCTCCTTATGCTCCCAAACTCAATTCCATCTATTCTCTGGATATAAACTATTATAATCAAGATTAACAATAGTGCCAACAATACTTTATTAAGCATCTATTATTTTTTAGTTATTTTAATGAGTCCAATGATATAGATAAAGATATTATCCACATTTTACAGATGAGAAAATGAGACTGAGAAGTGATTAGAAAGCTTTTTCACTTACTTAATCAGTGTCTGAAATTAGATTTAAACCCAGGCCTTCATCACTAAAGTTCATGTTCTTAACCACAAGCCTTATCCTAATCTTTGCTCGCCCTTTAAACAAAACTCATTTAATATGATTGTCCTTTTCTTTAGTTAATTAAACAACTAATGTAGGGTTAAAGTATAATTGTTCTTTTCTTCTTACTTTGCATGTTATGATTTTTTAAAAAATATACACAAAACTAGAGGAAATAGTATAATGGATCCCATAAACACCCAATAGCATATGATCCCATATATATGTGTATATACGTGTATATATACACATATATACCTGTACATATACACATATATGTGTATTATATACATATATATGTGTATATACACACATGTATACATGTATATATAAACATATATACGTGTATATATGTATATATACACATATATACGTGTATACACATATATATGTATATACATACATGTATATATATAGCTCATTTAATTTATCTCTCTACTTATTTCTTAGGAGTAATTAAGGGAAAATTCCAGCTGTCATATCATGTCATCCATGAATATTTCAGTAAGTATCTCTATCTGGAGACATTTTCTAACATAGTCACCATGACATTATCATACCAAAAAATGTTATTATCTAACACAGAGTCTATATGAGTCGGGGTCCTGGTAGGAAACAGATGGCATATTCAAAAGAGGTAATTGAAGAGGTTTTAATACAGAGACTATTTACAAATTTGCAGCCAGAATTAAAGAAAATCAGCAAGGGATGCCATCCCTGAAGGCCAGCAATAATGAAATGCTGTTATCACCTTTAGGGCTGAAGAAACAAGGGGAAGAAGCATCCTGGAACTTGGAGAGAAAGCCTGATGGAAGGGAGGTAGATGAGGAATAAACATTTTGCTCACTATCTTTTCACCCTCAGGGGTCCTCTTGGTGCCTCTCATTGGCCAGATCCAATCAGAATTCAGAGGAAAAGAGATCCCAAATAATTAATGCAGGGTTGGCAATTTTTTTTTCTGTAAAGGGCCAGAAAGTTTATATTTTTGGCTGTATGTGGGCCACATACAATCTCTGTCCCATATTGTTGTTTTCTCTATATAACCCTTTATTCCCCAGGTTTGTTGAGATACAGTTAATAAGTCAAATTTTAAGATATTTAAAGTGTACAATGTGACCATCACCCCACGTATTTATCTTTCTCTTTTCATGTGTGTGAGAACATTTAAGTTCTACTCTCTTTAGCAAATATCAAGTAGACAATACAGTGTTATCAGCTATAGTCACCATGTTATTCATTAGATCCTCAGACCTTAGTCATCTCATAACTGAAAGTTTATACCCTTTTACCAACCCCTTCTTATTTCCTCCAATCCCCAGCTCCTGGCAACCACCTTTCTACTCTCTGTTTCTACGAGTTCAACTTTTTTTTTTTTTAAGATTCAACATATAAGTGATACCATACAGTATTTGTTTTTATTTGTTTGGTTTATTTCACTTAGCCTAATGCCTTCCTGCTTCATCCATGTTGTCACAAAGGACAGGATTTCCTTCTTTTTTTTAAAGCTGAATGGTATTCCACTGTATATATACCACATTTTATTTATCCATTCATCCATTGATGGACATCTAGGTTGATCCATTCCTTGGCTACTGTGAATAATGCTGCAATAAACGTGGAAGTTACGGATATCTCTTTGAGACAATGGTTTCATTTCTTTTGAATAGATAACTGGAAAGATTGCTAGAACACATGGTAGTTCTATTTTTAATTTTTTGAGAAAACTTTATATTCATTTCCATGGTGGCTGTACCAATTACATTCTCAACAATATTGTGTATTGTACACTGTATACTTTTATTTTCTTGACAATGTACAAGGGTTCCCTTTTCTCCACATGCTCACCAACATTCATTATCTCTTGTCTTTAATAGCTATTCTAACAGGTGTGAAGGAATATTTCATTGTGCTTTTGATTTGCATTTTCCTGTTGATTAGTGCTGTTTTCATATACCTACTGGCCATTTGTATGTCTTCTTTGGAGAAATGTCTACTCAAGTCCTTTGCCCACTTTTAAATTGGATTATTTTATTGATTGATTGATTGGTTTACCTATTGCTATTGAGTTGTACGAGTTCCTTATATATTTTGGACATTAACCTCTTATCAGATAAGTGGTTTGTAAATATTTTCACCCATTTCATAGGTTGCCTTTTCATTTTCTCAATGGTTTTCTTTTCTTTGCAGAAGCTTTTTACTTTGATGTAGCCCCACTTGTTCTTTTTTGCTTTTGGTGTCAAATCCAAAAATTATCACCAAGGTCAATGTCAAGGAGCTCACCACCTATGTTTTTTTTCTAGAAATTTTATGATTTCAGGTCTTAAATTTACGTTTTAATCCATTTTAAGTTAATTTTCATGTAAGGGGTAAGGCCAGGACCCAGTTTCATTTTTTTTGCATGTTACTGTCCAGTTTTTCCCAACACTATTTATTAAAGAGACTGTCCTTGCCCCATTGTACATTCTTGGTTTGTTTGTCATAAATTAATTGAACATATATGCATGGGTTTATTTCTGGGCTCTCTATTCTTTTTCACTGATCTATGTTTCTATGCCAATATCACGCTGTTTTGATTTTTATAGCTTTGTAATATAGTATGAAACCAGGAAGTGTGGTGCCTCCAATTTTATTCTTTCTCAAGATTGTTTTGGCTATTCGAGGTATTTTGCAGTTCCACAGAAATTTTAAGATTGTCTCTTCTATTTCTGTGAAAACTCCATGGAATATTTGATAAGGATTGCATTGAATTTGTAGATTGTTTTGGGTAGTATGTGCATCTTAACAATAGTCATTTTGCCAATCCATTAACCCAGAATATATTTCCAATTATTTGTTTCTTCTTCAGTTTTTTTTTAGCAATGTCTTACAGTTTTCATTATGTAGATCTTTCACCTTCTTGGTTAAATTTATTCCCAAGTTTTTTTTTTCTTTTTATTATTTTTGATGCTATTGTAAAGGGGATTATTTCCTTAATTTCTCTTTCTGATAATTTGTTGTTAGTGTATAGAAATGAAACTGACTTTTGTATGTTGATTTTGCATTCTGCAACTTTACTGAATTCATGTTTTAGATTTAACAGTTTTTTCTGTGTGTGTGGAGTCTTTAGGGTTTTCTATATATAATGTCATTTGAAAACAGAGACAATTTTACTTCTTTTCAGTTTAGATATATTTTATTTCTTTTTCTTGCCTAATTACTATGGTTAGGCCTTCCAGTACTATGTTGAATAAAAGTGAGGGTGGCTACCTTGTTTTGCTCCTGATCTTAGAGAAAAAGATCTCAGCTTTTCACCATTGAGTACGGTATGAGCTGTGGGCTTGTCATATATGGCTATTATGTTGAGGTATGTTCCCTTTATACCCCAATTGTTGAACATTTTTATTACAAAATGATGTTGTATTTTGCCAAATGTCTTTTCTGCATCCATTGAGATGATATGATTTTTATCCTTCATTTTGTTGATGTGTGGTGTATTACATGTATTGATTTGCAGAGGTTGAAGTATACTTGCATCCTTGGAATAAATCTCACTTGATCCTGGTGTATGATCCTTATAATGTACTGAAAGTACTGAATTCATTTTGCTAATATTTTGCTGAGGATTTTTGCATTTATGTTCACCAAGGATCTTGGCCTGTGATTTTCTTTCTTATAGTGTCTGTCTTCTGGTTTTGGTATCAGGGTAATGTTAGCTTTGTAAAATTAGTTTGGAAGTGTTCCTGTCTCACTTAGAATTTAAGAGCTTGAGAAGGATCGGTATTAATTATTTAAGTGTTTGATAGTATTCACCAGTGAAGCCATCTGGTGCTGGACTTTTGTTTGCTGGGAGGTTTTTGATTGCTGATTCAATCTCCTTACTAGTAATTGGTCTGTTCAGATTTTCTGTTTCTTTATGAGTCAGTCTTGGTAGGTTGTATGTTTCTAAGCATTTATCCATTTTTTTTCTAGGTTTTCCAATTTGTTGCTCTAAAATTTTTCACAGTAGTCTTTTTTTTTTTTTTTGGTACGCAGGGCTCTCACTGTTGTGGCCTCTCCCATTGTGGAGCACAGGCTGCGGACGCGCAGGCTCAGCGGTCATGGCTCACGGGCCCAAACGCTCCGCAGCATGTGGGATCTTCCCAGACCGGGGCATGAACCCGTGTCCCCTGCATCGGCAGGCAGACTCTCAACCACTGCGCCACCAGGGGAGCCCACAGTAGTCTCTTTTGATTATTTGTATATGTGTGGTATCAATTGTAATGCCTCCTCTTTCATTTATAATTTGTATTTATTAGAGTTCTCTCTCATTTTTCTTGGTATATCTAACTAAATGTTTGTCAATTTTGTTTATCTTTTTTTTCTTTAAAAAATGCTCTTAAGTTTCATTGATCTTTTGAAATCAAAAGAGAAATCAAAACTATCTTGAGAAAAATAAAAATGGAAACATAACATACTAAACTTACAGGATTCAGCAAAAGCAGTTCTAAGAGGCAAGTTTATAGCAATGAATGCCTACATTGAGAAAAAAGAAAGATGGCAAGGAAACAACCTAACTTTACATCTCAATGAAATAGAAAAAGAATAACAAACTTGAAGTTAGTAGAAGGAAATAAGTAACAAGGATCAGAAAGTAAATAAAATGTATAACCTTTTAAAACTGTAACAATTATTTTTAGCTCACAGGCTGTACACAGGCCTCTGGCTAGATTTGACCCTCAGGCCATAGTTTGCTGACCCTTTTAGTTCATAAAGACCAGCTTCCTAGAGCACAGAGAGAGTCAAGTAGGGTATAGAGTGGTTCTAGAAAAGCAGATGAAAACTATCTAGACACAGTCATATTCAAAGATGGCTTATTCAAGTGAGAATCCTAATAAGAACCACACATTGCATTTAGTATCTATGTCTCTTTATTTTATAAACTCTCCCCTCTATTTTTGATAAATACTACTGATTTTTTCTTAAACAACACATTTTTTCCTGCAGACAAAAGATTTGATTGTTTTCTTATGGTATCTTTCAATGTGTTTCTTTATCCTCTATATTTCCTATAAACTGTCAAATCTTGAAACTCAATTTGATTCAGATTCAAACTTTTAGGAAATAAAAATTCAAAGCTGGTACTATATACTTCCAATTATATCACATCATGAGGAATATAATGTTTCTGACTATCCCACTACTATTAATGCTAAGACTATCAGTGGATTCAGGTGCTATCAGCCATGTCTCCATTATTAAATTTTCTATTAATCTTATGCCTGCTGTTTTATAGTGTCCATTAATGATTATTTTCTATATCCATTATTTATAAAATGGTGGTATTTTAATTCCATAATTCCTTCTGCATTTATTTGTTGGAATTATCCTGTAAAGACTTTCATTCTCTTATCAATTTGGTTACCTTGAAATATAGAGCATATTGGAAATGCAGGATAAACACTTGATTCTTTTCCTTTATCAATTTTAACTTAATGTTCCAGCAATCCTCAGTAGCTTTTAAAAAACGTTATTTTTAAATTAAAAAATACATATTTATATGTATTTAAAATATATAGACAAATACATAAATTTAAAATAAAAACACACATATATAGTATATAAAATCATTGCAAACATCATTCGTTGTGTTCCTTACATTACTCCATTTTAGGCAAATGGGCACTTTTTAATGTTAACTTCTGTGTCTTTTTTTGTGTGTGGCATAAAGAAATGGAAAATTTATTCTCTTACAGTTTCTAAGGCTAAAAGTCAACATGTGGGCACTGCTGCACTCTCTCCAGAGACTCTAAGGGAAATCCTGTTCCTTGCCTTTTCCAGCTCCTGGTGGCTTTTGGCATTCTTAGGGTTGGTGGATGTGTCACCCTAATCCCTGCCTTTATAAGGTCTTCTCCTCTATGTGTCTCTTCTCTGTATGTCTCTTGTCATATGGACACTTGACTTTGGATTTAGGGTCCACCCAGATCATCATGTGATCTTTAACTTAGTTACATCTGCAAAGACCCTTTTTCCAAATAATATCACATTCACAGGTTCTGGGGATTAGGATGTGGACATATACTTCTGAGGGCTACCATTCAACCCACTTCAAATGTCTTTTTGTGATTTATTTTGTGATGATTGCTCGATTAATAGAAAAAAACAGTGTTTTTGAGGACTGTTTTTAATGTATTACAAACTAAAATGTTGCAAATAGAGGAGCACTGATGGACATTTTCCTTTATATAAATAACAAACATAGTAAGAGTTTACTAGTGACCTAAGAAACATATCAAATCAATGGTAATAAATAACCACAACCTAATAAAAAATGTTTACGAGTGCAATTATTTTGTTTCCTACCACTCTTTGGTTCTATATTTGTATTTGTTGGGGGATGGAAGAAGGAAGTAGGATCAGAGTTAAGAAATAAAATAATAGGGCTTCCCTGGTGGAGCAGTGGTTGAGAGTCCGCCTGCCGATGCAGGAGACATGGGTTCGCGCCCCGGTCCGGGAAGATGCCACAGAGCGGCTAGGCCCGTGAGCCATGGCCGCTGAGCCTGTGCATCCGGAGCCTGTGCTCTGCAACGGGAGAGGCCACAACAGTGAGAGGCCCGTGTACTGCAAAAAGTATAATAATAAATAAAATAAAATAAAATAAAATAATGAATCAAAGGGTTTTACTCCCAATTGATAACAGGAACTTGAATTGGCTTGTCACATCTTCAAGGATTCACTTCTACCGTCTATTGTAAATTTCCTATCCCAATGGTGTCCCACCACTTTTATATAATAATAGAATGGCTTATCCATTCTGTAGCAGCACAAAAGAGTTGGAAGATACAGAAGCACTAGATGCATTTTCTCTATATCTTTTGGAACAGAAAAAGTAGAGAAAATGTTAAATTTTTTGTTTGAAATCCTTATGCCTCTGTTTCAAAGAATCACCAATTCCAAGAGAGAAAATTCTTGATTGTATTACAAGCATTCAGACAAAGAGGCACTTTATGTTGCCAAAAGCTGCATTTCATCCCTCACTATCATCATAGTGACTGCATTGTGGGCTCCTGTGTCCTTTTGATGGCTTTCTTCCCTCCTGCCAGAGCAATACATCTCAGGCTCATCTTATACATTTCCTGCCCAACCTCTGAAATCAACAATTTCTCCCAGCAACTCTTGTTCCCGTTAGGAGGAAATGATAACTAAAAATAGAACTACCATATGATCTAGCAATCTCACTACTGGGCATATACCCTGAGAAAACCATAATTCAAAAAGAGACATGTAACACAATGTTCATTGCAGCAGTATTTACAATAGCCAGGACATGGAAGCAACCTAGGTGTCCAACGACACATGAATGGATAAAAAAGATGCAGCACATACATACAATGGGATATTACTCAGCCATAAAAAGAAACGAAATTGAGTTATTTGTAGTGAGGTGGATGGACCTAGAGTCTGCCATACAGAGTTAAGTAAGTCAGAAAGAGAAAAACAAATACCATACGCTAACGCATATATATGGAATCTAAAAAAACGGTACTGATGAACCTAGTGGCAGGGCAGGAATAAAGATGCAGACATAGAGAACGGACTTGAGGACATGGTGGGGAAGGGGAAGCTGGGGCAAAGTGAGAGTAGCACTGACATATATACACTACCAAATGTAAAATGGATGGCTAGTGGGAAGCAGCAGCATAGCACAGGGAGTTCAGCTCAGTGCTTTGCGATGACCTAGGGGGTGGGATAGGGAGGGTGGGAGGGAGGCTCTAGAGGGAGGGGATATGGGGATATATATAGGCATATGGCTGATTCACTTTGTTGTACAACAGAAACTAAACACAGCATTGTGAAGCAATTATACTCCAATAAAGATGTTTTTTTTTTTTAAAAAAAAAGACTATGATATGGGTGTTAGGGATGCTCACTCTCGTGTTGTCACTGTTTCTAGGCTTTATTTCCCTTAAAAGTAAGGTGTCCATTGTTTATTTTCCATAATACTGGGTGAATTTACATTTCAGTTGTCCAGGCACAGTCTGAGTTTATGTCTATTCACTCAGCACAATTATTAATGGTGCCCCTTAAGAGTATCCCTGTTTGGATAAGTTATATGACCATCCTACTTATAAGTAGCTTAATCTATTTTTAGTGCCTAAAGGATGTTGCCAAAAGTCCTTTAGTTTCACTAAAATATGCCTTGGTGTTGATGTCTGGGTCAATTTTCTCAAATACGTGGTGTCCTCTTTCAATACACAGGCTACTTTTATTTCAGGAAAGCTATCTTGTTTTATAATTTGTAGGAATTGTTCTCTGCCATTGCTTTGGATTTTCCTTTGGGGATTCTAACCACACATATTAGTTTCTTTGTTCATATTCTATATCTATTGTTTTCTTTTTTATAGTCTTATTTTTCTTTCTTTTTTGATTTCTTTATTTTCTCCCTTCTGTCCTCTATTTCTCTTATTTTCCGCTGTCTCTGTTGTCTGGTTTCTCTTGTTTCTTTTGGTTTAGTCTTCATTCTAAAGTGGTTTTCTTTTTCTTTATTTTAACAATTTTTTTCCTGAACCCTGACAGAACTTTTTCATATCCTTCCGGCTTTTACTCATCTAATCTCTGAGATTTTACTTCTAGGTTATGCTAATTTTTCATAGCTCCTGTACTTCTTATTTTTACCTTAGCTCTCTTTTAATGTTAAGCTGTAGTTTTCATCAGCTTTGTGGTCTTATTTTGGGCGGGGCAGGGAATGCCTTCAATAATGATTATTTTTCTCTTGTTTCTTCACACAATGTCCTAATATGGGGTTTAATTGAAATCCTTTTCATTTTCTCTTGTTAATTTGAGATGCCACTTTTATTTTTTTAGGAGATTCCTGTGGAGTCAGGTTGGGGTAGTTTTCCTAGAGGAATGGTTCTAAGGCTCCCTCCTCTGCTGTTACCTGGATATATTGAAAATTACAGCCCAACAGTTCAACTGTCCTGCTTCCTTTGGACTCTCTTCTTTCCAAAGTTGAGTCTTCTCTCCATTTTTCACCATTGTTTCTACAGTGCTCATTTCTTTTCTCTATAGCCATAGTACATTTTTTTCTTTCCCTCAGAGTAAGTCTTTCATTCCAGAGGGAAAGATCTTGTTGGATATTTGAGCCTCTTGAGGGTGTAGGCTGCCTTGGACCTTCTGATTTTCTCGTGGGTGCTTAGCATGTCTTTTTTGACTCATCTGCTCCCTAGAGTCTGGGTAGCTTTCCTCCAGTTTTACCAACTGCTTTTTTCCACGTTTTCTTGCTGAGGATTCCACTCAGGGTGTGGTTCTCTCTTGTTGGGGGTGAGCATTTGATGCAGTTTCTGCACTTCAAGTCTCTTAAGGCCATTGGAACTCTCTTTTCTCCCCTTCCACCACCTCCACAGGCCATAACCCCACACGTGTCCTGAGCAGATTCTGCTGTGGATGGTGGTTTGACGTTAACCACGTACACTTTGGGGCCCAGTGGAATTCCTTGTCATCTCATTTTGTTGAAGATGCTGTCTTTTTATTTTTGACTTGCTAGTCTAGTTTATCTACCCATTTTCTTTTGTTTCATGAGAAGCCCTAGGGATATTAAAATAGTATGCTGCCAAAATGATTTTGTTTTGACTGGAAATTTGAGATCACTTAAAACAACTGACCTGACATAGTTAAGTTTGGAAGCATAGAAAATAAGACAGGACCTCAAAGAATTCAACCCTGTGCCACATGGGGAAAAATTCAGCCTGAATCAGGAATTCGCTTTCCACACCAGAAATGATTGTCTACAGCTGCCGTCAGTGCTTTAGGCAAAATAGCAAGGAGGCCAGTGTGTGCTCTGGCTGCCTTCTTCCTACCTCACTCACCTCTGCATCTGGGCCAGTGGGAACCGGGGCTGGGTCTTCTGAGCCCCATTGATGCGGGGCTTTATGGGGCAGACCCTAGGGGCTGCAGGTCATGTACTCAGTTAGGTCAAGTCAGGCTCAGTGAGAACAGGTAGAGCTGGAGGAACGCAGAGGGATACCATGTGTGAGCCCAGGTCTGGGCCAAGGAGGCCACAGGCAGAGCCAGCAATGGCTTTTGAAGGGCTAAAGAAGCGGGTGCCCAAGGTCAGAGCAGCAGGAGGGCCCCTGACAGGCAGCTGTCCAGGCTGAGGCCACTCAGGCTCCCGTTTGGTCTTGGGCTTGCCTGCTAGGTCTGCTGCAGGGCTCAGCAGGGCTATATTCTTGGACAACACTGGGAAACACAATGGATCACCTCTCTACCTGGAGCCTTAAAAACTGATCTTAAGTTTTGTCCCTGTCAAAGGAACTGCTGTTCTCATTATAATATTTATTGCAATATAATAATTATCTCACACATAGCACTATTATGATTTCAAAATTCCCATGCTCGGTATCTGAGGGCAGATGAAAACCATTCAAAACAAATACTCTTAACTACCTTCCCCTTTCCTCAAAAGGGCTCCATCTCTGCATAATCTTCATCCCTGCTGGGTCAGAGAAAAAAAAGTGTCTCCTCACCAAGGCTATAAACTTCAAGTGTCCTGGAGAAAAAATGTCCAGGAGATGTTCAATGTAAAAACAACAAAAATCTCTACCATTTACTAAATGCAAATAATAAATTTGCTAAGACCCAAGCATGAGCTTCACTCAAGTTATCTAATTTTCACAAAAAGTTGTATGGCTGGGAGTATCAGTTAAGGTTTAGTTGTGGGTAACATAAACCACCCTTATTGTTTGAAGTAAAAGGGATTTAAAACGAGAAATTAGGCAATGACAAAATCATGGGGGTGATAGAGGAGCAGGCTCGAAGCTAGTCCTTCAGAAATGACTCCCAGAAAACAGACACAACTGACTGTCCACCAAGGAACTGCTGACTCTGCCACAGTCAGGGACCTGCTCTGTGAACTGCTGTCTTCAGGATGCTTCTCGTCGGCTGTCATCCTGAGATCAGGAAGCTGTTGCTCTAGGAATACACTGCCTTAACTGTGAGCCAGGGACCAGGCCAGCTGCCAAATCCACACCTCCAAAGCAGATGTCATAGATACGCCTTGCCTTCTCCTAAAAGAGAGCCAGGGAAATGCAGTGTTTGGCTTTGCAGCTTCAGTCATACAGACAGGCACACTAGGAAAGCTGTGGGTCCCATTCACAGATGAGGAAAAGGAACAGAACTTTGACTGGAAGAACTACTCATCCGACAAGAACTGGAAGAGCCAGGATTCAATCCAGATCCATCGCATGTTCTCAACCACCTCATTCTTCTGCCTGCCTAACAAGGGAACTGCAGTCAAACAGGTGTGAGAAAGGCTCCTTATAAACATGACCAGGACTTTCTCATCAACAAAAATCCTTTCCTGACTATGCCAACTAATAATTTATTGGTTCTACCCTATTTTTTTCTCCCCCATAAACTTCTCAAATGTAGGAAGAATCTTCTAGTACCTTGTAACTTATGAAAACTACTGCCTCAGCTTTCAGTCTGCTGTACATGAAGGTGCTGGTGACTGGGAATGTGGTAGAAGCTGTCCCAATTGTAGACACTGGGACAGCTGAAAGGAGACTAGCAGGCAGGTGGCAGCCCCACCAGGCAGCAGCCAGGCAGCCATGGAGGTGCAAAGCCTGTGGCCATGGGGGAGCCCTGGTCCATAAATGATGAAACCCTGAGATTACTTCTTTGATTATCTGGCTCCTAACAGTATGGACATGACACCAGAGCAGATTAGGAGACTTTCAGGCCTATAATAAATTTACTTCCACATGGGTAAGAATGGAATGAATGACAGTTGAGCGGCAGGCAGGGTCAACACACAGCAAAACCATGCTGCCTGGGAAGTTTGCTTTTGTGGTCTGTCTCTGCCTTCCAGGAATTGGGTGAACTCCTGCTGCTCTCTCTTCTGTCCCAAGTCACCATTCTCTCAAAATGCATATTATGACCTCCTACTAGGTGCCAAACTCTCTGCTAGATATTGGACCAATAACAGTTCATTAACTCATTTGACAATGATTTACTGAATAGCAATTATGTGCCAGGTAATGTCCTGGTGACTGGTAAACAAGACAGACAAGGATTCTGCATTC
The DNA here is from genome assembly GCF_963455315.2 of Globicephala melas. Lineage (NCBI taxonomy): Eukaryota > Metazoa > Chordata > Mammalia > Artiodactyla > Delphinidae > Globicephala > Globicephala melas. The sequence continues at coordinate 86,708,990 of NC_083321.1, forward strand.
ATGGAGTTGACACGCTGATGTAGAGGACTGAAAATGAGCTCACCCACAATGAATATTTGTGAGTAATTTAGAAAAGTGCTAAACAGAGAATTTAAAATTGGGTGATTTAATAGTAACATGGTGGCTACTTTAGTTTGGGTGGTAGTTAAGTCTTGCTGGAGGAGAGGACTTGTGCTGAGATTTGAATGGCAAGAAAAGTAAGTCCTATGAAGATCAGGGAGAGGAGAATTCCAAACAGGGGGACAGCTTGTATGAAAGCTCTGTATCAGAAATGATTTTGGTGTGTTCCATGAAAAGGCAAGTCCTCGTAGCTGGAGCACAATGAAGGGGAGAGCAGTATAAGAATGGTTGAAGAGGTGGAGAGAGATGTTTGGGCTTCATAGGCAAGGGTAAGATGCTTGAGTTTTCTAAGTGCATTGGAAAACCATTGGTGATTTTTTTTCAAAAGTATCTATCTATCTTCCCTTTCTTTTCTATATACCTTTCTCTCATCTATCTATCATTTCCTTAGAAAATGTAACTGCTTTGTTTTCTGTTGCACGTATGATATGTTACTGTAGATATCGTTCTGCACCTTGCTTGTTTCACTTAATTATATGCCTTGGAAATATAACACACTGGGGCTTTTTAAGCATGGAAATGACATAATATGATTTATGTTTAAAAAATATGACTCTGGCAGCATGGTATGTGCCACTTTGTTCATGCTGCTATAACAAAATACAATAGATGGGTGGCTTAAGCAACATATATTTATTTCTCACAGTTCTGGAGACTGGGAAGTTCAAGAGCAAGGTGCTGGCAGACATGGTGTCTGGTTTATAGATGGCCTTCTGCTCACTGTGGTCTCATATGCGGGAGGGGTGAGGGAGCTCTCTAGGGTCTCTGTTATAAGGGCATTAATTCCTTTCATGAGGACCCCACCTCATGACCTAAGCATGCCCCAAAGGCCCCATCTCCAAATACCACCACATGGAGAATTAGGTTTCAGTGTGTGAATTCTGGGGGGACACAAACACTTGGTCCACTGCAGTATGGGAGTAGGATTATGGAATGTGGGGAATGGAGAATGAGTGAGGTGTAACCTTGCCCTCAGGAGGTCACAGTCTTTCTCTTCTCAGCATGTTCATTCATGGTGTAAGTTTGGTTGCCTGTGCACTTGCCATTGGTCTCCCACATGGAACAGTGAGATCCCTGGGGGCCAACCTAGGGTCTGTCTTGTTCATCTAATAAGGTGCCTGACATTGTTGGATGGATGGATGAATAAGGCTAGGTAGTTTTGTTAATAAATCACCTTACTTCAAATAGCATGACTTTCTTCCCATGGTTAGTCAGTGTTTGTGATGAAAAGTCCAGTGTGAGATATCTTAGGGCGACATCTTTGTGAGACAACAAAATGAAGACTAATGATTAGAGAGTTTTGTATCATCTCTTTGGTATGATGGACAGCGATCAGAGTGGTGAAAGGCCCAGAAACGAATTCATATAAAATGACTAAGAATATGAGGGGGGTTGATGTTAGAGAAGAAAAGACTCAGGGGAACATGACAGCTGCCTTCAAATATGTAAGGAACTGTCACATGTAAGGAGGAGTGTGCTTCTTTTATATCACTCCAGGGAATGAGGCAAGAGCATGCAATGTCCATCTCAAACAAAGAAAAATAATATTCTCCAGCTACCCAGTAATAGTATAGGTTCCCTTGTGAGATAATGAGCACAGGTCTCCAGAGATATTCCAACAGAAATTAGATAATAATTTGTCAGTAATGCTGCAAAAGTGACTCCTGGATTTTATATAAAGATAACAACAGCTACCATTGATTTAGCACTTACCCTGAGCCAGACACTCCACCAAGGGCTTTATAAACATTATCCATTTAATGTTCATAACGACTCTATGTGGTAGGAATCATCTATGTTTAAATGGAGAACCTCAGTCTTAGAGAATTGAAGTGATTTTCACAAGGGCATACAATTAGTACATGGAGTCAGGAATGGATCCAGGTCTCTCTGACTCCAAAGCCTTTGTCCTTCACCATACTGGGCTCAGACACGCCCCGAAGATTGCTAAAATGTGGCCTCTTTCTCAGTCCTTTTCAGGGTTAGACCACAGCATTTCATTCTACTCCATCACAGAGGAGAAATGGTATTCAAAGCCAGGGACATTTGCTGGCCATTGTTGGTGGGTGTTCAAAGTTAGATGTAGTGGGAAGAGCCCTTCTGTTTCTTCTATGAAGCCGAATGGAGAGAGTTCTGGGACAGCTCTTCGTTAGAGAAGCTCCCATCATTTCTCTATCACTTTGGCTTCCTCTAATCCTGCAAGACATGTCCTAGGTTGGTGTCTACCAGTCCTGCCTGAAAGGGCCAGCGCTGTCTATTTCCTTTAGGGATCTTCAGGAGGGACAATTGGTCGACAGCAGGATTCAGATACTCCTGAGCCCCTAGTCCTAAATCATCCTGATCTTATTCCAAAATGCTCAGCATATCCTGCACACCCTGACAGTTGAGTTTCTTCCCATTCCAAGAGTTTGATACTCTAATACTCTTGGGGTATAAGATGACTTCAGCCAAGGATGTAGAAAAGGAAAATGACAGTGTTATGGACTGCATGTTTGTGTTCCCCTCAAATTCCTATGTTCAGCCCTATCCCTAAATGTGATGGTATTTGGAGATGTGGCCTTTGGAAGCTAATTAGGTTTATATGAGGTCATGAGGGTGGAGTCCCTACAATGGGGTTAGTGTCCTTCCAACAAATATGTAATGAATGCCTTCCAATTATCCTAGACAGTGCTAAGTGCTACATTCATAATGCAGATTAAAAATATCTTTAGATATTTTGATTTTAGTTATCAAGCATTGAGTAAGCAGAATATAAAAAGGTTTCCACTATTCAGTGATTTGTTCCACATGTATCCAGTAAGTTTGAAACATTTTCTGGGACATTCAGAAGAGATGATTCTGTTTTCTCCAATAGCAGCTATTTTTAAATAGACAATTGTTACTTCTCTCTTTCTTTTTCTATCTCTTGGATGCTTTAGAATGTGCACAAGTCAGCAAAACTTGGGTTGCTTTTCTTTCCTATTCTCAGAGAGGTTTTATGCTAGAGGGCAGGGCCTGGCATTCCGGGGCTGGGGTTTCTGAGTTAGCATATGTTTCTTCAGCTGGTTCTGTCACTGTGAGCCCCGAGCAGCAGAGTGCCTGGCCGCCGGAATTAAGTGTCAACTGTGTTTTAGCTGTTATCATATTTCCCATGTTCAAGTAGACTAATAAATGGAGAGAGTCTTTCAACCAGCATGGTGGGCGAATTGTGAAAACAAGAACATATGAGATGAAGGAAGTAAGGATGCTTCTACTCTGTGAATCTGTATTTACTGAGAGCCAAGGCCTCATAGATAAGGAAACAGGTCTGTTGTGGAACTGACAGTCCTGCAGAGGAGGAAAGCCATGAACATATCATGTCATGTAAGAATACTAGGAGGGAATAATGGAGGAAAAAGTAAGGGCATATTACTCCATTTGGTCTCCTAACACTTCAGGGAGGATCTGGAAGAGGATGGGGATTTTTATCACAGAGTTGTATTAATAAGTTTGATAATCACAAAACAGCAACAACAGTAACCTGACAGCTGTTACGTATGACTCCCCAGCTTTTTGAGGATTTATTGCCAAGATCAGGGGGTGGCAGATCTGGAAAGCCCTTTTACTCTCATGTCTGTCACTGAGGTATGCCTTCTGAGGTCCTGAGATTTATCTTCTGCCTGGAAACCCACAAGCCACTCAGAGTTGGCCTTCTGTCTCAGCTACTTGTTACAGGTCACTGTCTGCTCAAAAATTCCACAGATCATGCATTGAATATACGTCATCCACAAGCCAAGAGTGCAAAAATGGAGTATTTATGATCCTTTCTGATCATAAGTACCTTTCTGTACCATAAAGTACCTGCAATTGCTCATTTAAGTGAGCTGATAATATCCCTCCATCCACTCCACAGCCCACTCCCCACCTCCCCACCCCTGGCCCGGCCAAAGTCAGTTTGAATGTCATTCTTGTCATTTGTAACTGAATGAGACCTAATATGGTCTTCCTGATTTTAATATTCTGGCCCATCTTCTATTACAAGGTTGCCAGTGTTTTCTTTCTAAACCATAAATGTAACAATATCATGGCCTTGCTTAAACCCATCTTCAGGCTTTTTGGTAACTACTGAATAAAGTCCAGACTTCCTTAGGTGTTATATAAAATCGGTTATTATCTGGTTTCAGATGATTCACCTCTTGCCACTTCCTTCCACCTGTTTTAAATTCTAATTTAAATGACCCTGTACCCTTTCGTTTTGAAAAGTTCTATTTCATTCTTTTCCAAACTCGTCTGTTTCAACATGCTATTATGTTCTTTCACTTGAATAGCTTGTTTTAGCCTCTAGTTTGTAATTTTGTGTTATGGGCAAAATAACACAAAATAACACTTCAGTAGGAGTGCGTTTCTCTGTGCAAGTCCTATACTCTATACTAGGTTGTAGAGGCTTCTTCAAAATGGTTTTATGTTAGCTTCTTCCAGTGTTTTATTGGATCCATGAGCCTAGGACCAGACTTTATTTTAGCCTCTTTGCTTAGAGTTCTTGCACAGTGGAGATAAGGGCAAGTTTGTGCAGCATCTATTTATGAAGCCAGAGTTGGGGTTCTTAATCTCAAGGGTGCTTCTTTTCTGCCCATATACTGTCTTGGATGGGCAGAAAGTTTCCTTTCTTCTTCCCAGAGGCTGGTGGGTGGAGTTTTATCAATTTCCTTTTCACAGTCAGGGCAGCTCTCTGAGGCACCGGTTTTATACAGGGGTTTCTGCTCAAGTGTCCTCTCACCTTGGGTGGCCCAGATCATGTTTTGTGTCTCTTCACAGGCATTAAAGCCCTAAACCTCAGGGTCTCAAGCTAGTGCACTCATCTGATACTCCCAGGCTAGAGCAATGTCAGAGCTTCTTAAATCTCCAGATCTGAGCTCCTTTATTAATGGCTCATGGAATTCCCTTTCTTTTTCTTTTAAGCATGGCTGCTTCTTTGAAATTTTTTTCTGGAGTTTGTATATTTAACTAATATTTTAATTTATTTGTAGCTGGAGGAGCGTTCTCTCATATAGCACTTTCTACCTCATTCTGTATCTTTAGCAGGTGACATTGCTCACCAGTTTTCCTAATGTATCATTTGTACTGTCTATTCATTCATTCCACAAACATTTTTTCCTTGTATAGTTTGTGCCAGGCACTGTTGTAGGTGCTTAGGATACAGCAATGAAAAACATCAGAAGAAAATTCCTGAGCTCATGAATCTTACTTTCAGAGAGAAGGAAATAGAAATATGATGAACTAGAACTACATAGGTTAATATGAATGGATCTCAAAAACACAAATGTATAAAAAAATAAGCTTCAAAATAATATGTACAGTACAATATCCATTTTATAAGGTTAAATACGTGTAACCCAGTATTATTTATGGATACATCATAGCCAGTAAACTAAAATTATGCAGAGGAAGAGAACCACCCTATTAAGAAAGTGGTTACCTCTGGAAGGAAGGGAGGCTGGGCCCAGTAAGGACAACACATGAAGCATTACCTGCTTCCCTAATGCTTTGGGTCTTTTCTAAAAAAAAAATTATATATGTGAAGCAAAAGTGGCAAAATGTTAAGATTTAATAAAATTTGGTTGTGGTTACACCTATGGTTATTAAAATATGCTCTGCATTTTCTGTATGATTGAAATAATTCATAATAAATTGAAAATACTAAGTGGCTTTTAACTGAGACTTAAGAAATTATAGTAATAATGGACCTAGAGATTGTCATACTGAATGAAGTAAGTCAGACAGAGAAAGACAAATATCATATGATATCGCTTATATGTGGAATCTAAAAAAATATGGTACAAATGAACTTATTTACAAAACAGATATAGAGTCACAGATGTAGAAAACAAACTTATGGTTACTGGGGGAAGATGGAGGGATAAATTGGGAGATTGGGATTGACATATACACACTACTATATATAAAATAGATAACTAATAAAGACCTGCTGTATAGCACAGGGAACTCTACTCAATAGTCTGTAATTGCCTATATGGAAAAGAATCTTTAAAAAGAGTGGATATATGTATATGTATAACTGATTCACTTTGCTATACACCTGAAACTATCACAACATTGTAAATCAACTATACTCTGATAAAAATTATTTTAAAAAAATGAATTATATAGTGTGTTAGAAGATGGAAGTTATATGGAAAAAAACAAGAGAAAAAATAGGGCGGGGTAAGGTATGTTAAGAGGGTTGGGGGTGGGGAGAGTTTGAAGTATGGTGGTCTTGGTAGTGTCCATTGAGAAGGCACTTTTGAGGTAATTGAGAGAAAATTTGAGTGAAGACTTAAAGGAGATGACCATCTTCTTATCCAAGATATCATTTGCTCTGCTGGAACCAAGACGGTAGACCTAGGAGAATCCGTGTGAGTGTGTCATACCATGAGAGCCGGCAGGACTTGGCAATGAAGAAATGGGGACCGTCTGAATAGAATGCATGTCAGGTGAGTGATGGATGTGGCCACCATTCACTGAGACAGATGTTAGGAGACAATCAAGTTCTAGGGGTAAGATAATGAGGCCTTAAGTTCTTTAGAGGAAGCAAAATTTATCCTGGAAGTTAGAGCAAAAGAAAATTCCTCTATGTGTTCTTCGGGTAAGGAAAAAATAGTTATGTGTGGGACATATCTTCAATCATATTTTTCCAATCAAATAGTTTTTTTAAATGAACTATCCTTCATGTAACTTGAAAATATAATAGAAAATGAATATCTGTGAAAATAATTCTGCAGCAGTCAAAAACCGTGTCATTAATTAGCCTTCAACTACCTCTCTTGTTCTAGGGATAAATTTTAGAGTACTTAGGCTTTAGACCCAGGTGTATAGAGTAATTTCAGTTATGTCAGTTAATACTGCTTCCATTTCCTCCCCATCACACAACTCCTTACCTAGTTCTCTCTCCAGAGCCTCAAGGGACTAAGTATAATCCATCTTCACATAGCAGATAGATCTCAGAAGTCCCTCAAGTCTCTTCTTCTGTGTAAATGACACTGGTTCTTTAAACTGTTCTTCATATGAGCCATGGTGGGTTTTTTACAACCACCCCCATCCCCACCATACTAGCTACCTTTTTGCGAAGCTATTTCATTGTGTCACCGTCTGTTTTAAATCCCCAGATGTGGTTTAACAGCACGAAATACAGTGATCCTATATTAATGCAGTCCAAGATTATACTGATGTTTCAATTAACATCAATATATAATTTTCACATGGACAACTACCATGCCTGGTTTCTACCATCCTATTAACAATGGAAATGTTAGAGCCATGAATAGACCCTTTCACCCACTACTAGACACATCCAAACATTCTTTGAATGTAGTTGTTCAATAAGCAATGCATATTCCAAACCTCACTATCATCTAGGTCACATTTGCATCTTGTTTGCAAAGAATGTAAAAGAATTTATCAAATGCTTCAGTACAGTTATGTCACCCTTAGTATATCAGAATATTTTTCATAAAGCAAATAGAACAGTTTTATGAGACTCGTTCTTGGTAATCCATGTTGACTTCATGTAAAAATCCTTGCTTTTCTTTTTTTCTAAAGGTTCACATATCACATATTTTAAAATCAAGTCTAGAAGTTGATGCAAACTGATGTCATATTTAATGATCTATAGTTTCTGGAATTTATTTATTGCCTCTTTAAATTCAGAAATAAATTTTTTCCAAGTTTCAACACTATCCATTACCACTGGTGTAGGAGGAAGGGCAATGCACTGGCATCCAAGGAACCAGAGTCTTAATCAGGTTTGCTCCTAGCTAGCTGTGTAACTTTGAGCAAGTTGCTTGACTCATTTGTAAAAATTAGGGGTTTGAACTATAACCACTGAGTGCTTCTTGTTTAGTTTCTTTAATATGTTTATCCTTTGACAGTAAACTACTTATATTCTTCTGATTTTCATGTATAAGTCTTAGAGTGAATTGCTTCCTCTTGTTAATAATAGATGTGCCACCCTACATAGTAGTTCAGTATTCAGGTTGATTTGTTCCTTTTTTTCTTCCTTAAAAAAAATATCTTTCTTGAAATGTAATCCACAGAACATAAAATTCATCCATGTAAATTGTACCATTCAATGTTTTTTGGCATATTCACAGAATTGTACAACAATTACCACAATCTAAGTTTAGGACATTTTCAATCCTTCCTCTTAAATGGACTTCAGCATAAGCTCACTCAGGGATCTGCACATGCTAGAGTAACAGGCTAAAATCCAGGGCTCAAAACCTTCTTTTGATTGTTTCTCCTATTCCTAGGTCATGTTAGCTTATTTAGAAGCACAGCTTGGGGGTGGTTTAAGATGATGACTTAGGAAGAGCCTGAGCTTACTTCCTCCCATGAACACAACAAATATATAGCTACATATGGATAAATTCCCTCTGAAAAGAATCTGAGAACTAACTGAACACCTGCCCCAAAACAAAGGATAAAAAAACCACATCAAGATGGGTAGGAGAGACAGAGAAATGCTGTCACCAAAAACTCCACCCCCAGCCTGGTGACACACATAGATAGGGATCTCATAAGATGGGCACTTCTCCCAGAGGAAAGAGGGGTTGTTGCCCCACATCAGGCACACCAGCTCCTGAGATCTACACTGAAGAGAGGAATCCCCAAGATGCCTGGCTTAGAAAAATCAGTGAGGCTGATGTCAAAGTGTCCCAAAGTGACATAGGAAACTGAGACTTATCTCTTGAAGGTCTCATTTGTGATCTCACTTGCCCTAAGACCCAGAGAAATAATAGCAGTTTGAAAAGTGCCAAGACTATATGTGAAGGAGAGCCATTTGAGAATCTAAAAGCATCATCTGGAGGGGTGAGGGATGGTGGAAGTGCTCCCTAGATACAGAGGGACTGACAGATGCCACTATTGTACTCCCTATCTAACCTGCCAGCATGAGTGTGTAAGCTTGGATGTGGGGATGAGCAACCATGGCACTATCCTACCGTCTTGCTGAAGACTGATAGCTCTAGGAGTTTCAGCACTCCCCCACTCCCAGCTGGGGTGGGCATGCATGGATGTTCAGAGCGTTCTCATAGCTAAAGTCTGTGAGTGTGGGGAGGAGATTATGACACTACCCATGACCTGGCTGGGGCTGGCAAGTACAAGCAGTCATGGTGCTATCCTTCTCCCAGCCTAAAGGCAACTCAACACTCCCCTGTCCCCTGGCTGGGGCTGGCAAGCATGAGCAGTCACAGCATTCTTCTGCTCCTGGTCTAAAGCCAATGGACACACAGATGAGGTACCCTCCTGCTGTATGGCTGAAGTCTGCAGGCGCAAGAAGTGAAGTCATTTTCTTGCTACCTTTCTGAAGTGAGAGAGCAGGTTTTGTCCCCTGAACTCTCCACCTGTCTAGGTAAATCCAGCAGACACAAGTGATCCACACAGGGACACCCCTGGATCCCTTGGCCCTAGTGGCCAAAGGACTGGTTTTCCTTAGCTTCACAGAACTGTAACAATCAGAAAGACAGTGTTTGGCAGGCCATCCCCCGCCCCCCCCCAGGGCACGGCACAGAAATCAGACTGAAACATAACCCCAGTCATCCTGTGAAAAAGACCTATTTCCTTAACCTGGAACTTCATCCTGAGGGACAGGCTTTAGATTTCCCACATGTCTTGGAAGCTAATGAGGAGCTTCCAGGGAATGAAAGCAGGGAGACACCACCCTAGCACACCCTCTTGGCCTCACTACAGCTTGATAATGCTCCCCAGAAAGGAGCTTATTTACTCATCAGGGGCCCCAATTTATGCAACTGTCACCCAGGAAACACCTCCAGATCTGGTCAGGAGCCCAGGAGAGATTACAATTGCAGATCCAGAGGACAATATATATCTGCATACTTTAAAAGCTGCTGCCTGAGTGTCGGGCTTCCAATAATCCTGAAACTAGGTGCTAAATGAGATTCCTGCCCTGGAACGCTGACAGGTCTCAACACAGCCTCAACAAGAGGGACACATTAAGAATAAATTAGATACTAGAGACAACCAAGAGCTATGGTAGGGTTGAACAAGAAAAATCATCACCTGCATGAGGCCACTCCTTGAAGAGTGAAAGAGGAAGCAGTTTTTCTTAATAAATAAAAACAAACACAGATAGCCAAGCAAGGTGAGGAAAGAGAAATATGTTCCAAATTAAAGAACAAGACAAAATCTCAGAAAAAGACCTTAATGATGCAGAGATAAGATATCTACCTGATAAAGAATTAAAAGTAATGGTCATAAAGATGCTTACTAAACTAGAGAGAAGAATGGATGAACACAATGAGAACTCCAACAAAGAATTGGAAAATATAAGAAAGAACAAATGAGGACTGAAGAATACAATAACTGAAATGAAAAATATACCAGAGGGAATCAACAGCAGATTAGAAGATACAGAAGAACAGATCAGAGATCTGGAAGGCAAGATAGTGGAAATCACACAGTCAGAATTACAAAAAGAAAAAAGATTTTTTAAAAGTTACAATAGTTTAAGGGACTTCTTGGACAACATTAAGCATACTAACATTTGCATTATAGAAGAAGAAAACATAGAGAAAGGGGCAGAAAACTTATTTGAAGAAATAATAACTGAAAACTTCCTTAACCTGGAGAAGGCAACATACACCCAGGTCCAAAGCACAGAGAATCCCATGGAAGATAAATCCAAAGAGATCCACACCAAGACACATTACAATTAAAATGTTGAAAGTTAAAGATAAAAAGAAAATTTTAAAAGCAGCAAGATAAAAACAACTTAGTTATGTATAAGACTATCACCAGATTTTTCAGCAGAAACTTTGTAGACAAGAAGGGATGGCATGATATATTCAAAGTGCTGAAAGGGAAAAAACTTACAAGTAAGAATTCTCTATCTGGAGGTTATCATTAAGAACTGAAGGAGAGTAAAGAGTTTCCCAGACAAGCAAAACCTAAAGGAGTTCATCACTACTCAACTGACCTTAAAATATATGTTAAAGGGACTTCTTTAAGCAAAAAAAGAAGAAGCCATAACTAGAAATAAAATAATATATGAAAGAAAATATATCACTGGTAAAGCCAAATATATAGTAAAGGTAGTGGATCAACCACTTATAAAGCTAGTATTAAGATTAAAAGACAAAAGTAGTAAAATCAGCTATAACCACAGTAAGTAGTTGAGAGATACACAAAATAAAAAGATGTAAAATATGACAACAAAAACATTAAAAGTGGGGGTGGGGGAATGTAGTGATTTTAGAATGCATTCAAGCTTAAGTGACTATCAACTTAAAATAGACTGATTTGTATATAGTTATATGTGAACCTCATGGTAACCACAAACCAAAAACCTATAATAGATACACAATAAATAAATCCAAACATAACCATAAAGAAAATCATCAAACCACAAGGGAAAAGAACAAGATAAGAAGAAAGGAACAGAGAAGAATTACAAAAACAATAAAAAACAATTAAAAAAAATGCAATAAGTACATACATATCAATAATTACTTTAAAGGTCACTGCACTAAATGCTCCAATCAAAATACACAGGGTGGCTGAATGAAAAGAACAAGATCCATCTACATGCTGTCTACAGGAAACTCACTTTAGATCTAGAGACACACACAGACTGAAAGTCAAATGATGGAAAAAGATATTCCATGCAAATGGAAACCAAAAGAAAGCTAGGGTAGCAATACTTATGTCAAATAAAGTAGACTTTAAGAAAAAGACTATGACAAAAAATAAGAAGAACATTACATAATGATAAAGAGGTCAATGCAAAAGAAAATACAACATTTGTAAATATGCACTCAACATAGGAGCACCTAAATATAAAGCAAATATTAACAGACATAAAGGGAGAGATTGACAGTAATACAATAATAGGAGGGGACTTTAATATTCCACTTATATCAGTGGATAGATCATCTAGACAGAAAATCAGTAAGGGAGAGATTTTAGAAGATGGAGGAAGAGTAAGACGTGGAGATCACCTTCCTCCTCACAGATACATCAGAAATACTTCTACACGTGGAACAACTCCTACAGAACTCCTACTGAACGCTGGCAGAAGACCACAGACCCCCCAAAAGGCAAGAAACTCCCCACATACCTGGGTAGGGCAAAAGAAAAAAGAAAAAAACAGAGAGAAAAGAATAGGGATGGGACCTGCACCAGTGGGAGGGAGCCATGAAGGAGGAAAGGTTTCCACACACTAGGAAGCTTCTTCGTGGGTGGAGACTGCAGGTGGTGGAGGGGGGAAGCTTCAGAGCCCCAGAGGAGAGCACAACAACAGGGGTGCGGAGGGCAAGCGGGGAGATTCCCGCACAAAGGATCGATGATGACCAGCACTCACCAGCCTGAGAGGCTTGTCTGCTCACCCGCTGGGGCAGGAGGGGGCTGGGAGCTGAGGCTCCGGCTTCAGTTGGATCGCAGGGAGAGGACTGGAGTTGGCAGCGTGAACACAGCCTGCAGGGGTTAGTGCACCACGGCTAGCCGGGAGGGAGTCTGGGAAAAACTCTGGAGCTTCCAAAGAGGCAAGAGACTTTTTCTTCCCTCTTTGTTTCCTGGTGCACAAGGAGAGGAGATTAAGAGCACTGCTTAAAGGAGCTCCAGAGACAGGCACGAGCCGCGGCTATCAGCGCGAACCACAGAGACGGGCATGAGACGATAAGGCTGCTGCTGCAACCACCAAGAAGCCTGTGTGCAAGCACAGGTCACTCTCTACACCTCCACTCCCAGGAACCTGTGCAGCCCGCTGCTGCCAGTGTCCCGAGATCCAGGGACAACTTCACCAGGAGAACATACAGTGTGCCACAGGTTGGTGCAACATCATGCCAGCCTCTGCCGTCACACGTTCACCCAGTACCCCATACACCTACTTCCCCATGGCTTAACTGAGCCAGAGCCCCTGAATCAACTGCTCCTTTAACCCCGTCCTGTCTGAGCAAAGAACAGATGCCCACTGGCGACCTACACGCAGGGGCAGGTCCAAATCAAAGGCAGAACCCCGGGAGCAGTGCGAACAAAGAAGAGAAAAGGAAATCTCTCCCAGCAGCCTCAGGAGTAGCGGATTGAAACTCCACAAAAAACTTGATGTACCCTGCATCTGTGCAATACATGAACAGACATCGAATCATCCCAAATTGAGAAGGTGGACTTTGAGAGCAAGACACACTATTTTTTCCCCTTTTCCTCTTTTTGTGAGTGTGTATGTGTATGCTTCTGTGTGAGATTTTGTCTGTGTAGCTTTGCTTTCACCATTTGTCCTAGGGTTCTGGAAATAGAATAGAGAAAATGCAAGAAATATTTAGCAAGGACCTAGAAGAAATAAAGAGGAAACAAGCAATGATGAACAACACAATAAATGAAATTAAAAATACTCTAGAAGGGATGAATAGCAGAATAACTGAGGTAGAAGAAAGGGTAAGTGACCTGGAAGATAAAATAGTGGAAATAACTACTACAGAGCAGAATAAAGAAAAAAGAAAGAAAAGAACTGAGGACAGTCTCAGAGACCTCTGGGACAACATTAAATGCACCAACATTCAAATTATAGGGGTCCCAGAAGAAGAAGAGAGAAGGAAGGGACTGAGAAAATATTTGAAGAGATTATAGTTGAAAACTTCCCTAATATGGGAAAGGAAATAGTTAATCAAGTCCAGGAAGCACAGAGAGTCCCATACAGGATAAATCCAAGGAGAAACACGGCAAAACACATATTAATCAAACTATCAAAAATTAAATGCAAAGAAATCATATTAAAAGCAGCAAGGGAAAAACAACAAATAACACACAAGGGAATCCTCATAAGGTTAACAGCTGATCTTTCAGCAGAAACTCTGCAAGCCAGAAGGCAGTGACAGGACATATTTAAAGTGATAAAGGAGAAAAATCTGCAACCAAGATTACTCTATCCAGCAAGGATCTCATTCAGATTTGATGGAGAAATTAAAACCTTTACAGACAAGCAAAAGCTGAGAGGGTTCAGCACCACAAAAGCAGCTTGGCAACAAATGCTAAAGAGACTTCTCTAGGCAAGAAACACAAGAAAATGAAAAGACCTACAATAACAAACCCAAAACAATTAAGAAAATGGGAATAGGAACATACATATCGATAATTACCTTAAATGTAAATGGTTTAAATGCTACCACCAAAAGGCACAGACTGGCTGAATGAATAAAAAACAAGACCCATATATATGCTGTCTACAAGAGACCCACTTCAGACCTAGGGACACATACAGACTGAAAGTGAGGGGATAGAAAAAGATATTCCATGCAAATGGAAATCAAAAGGAAGCTGGAGTAGCAATTCTCATATCAGAAAAAGTAGACTTTAAAACAAAGACTATTACAAAAGACAAAGAGAACACTACATAATGATCAAAGGATCAATCTAAGAAGAAGATACCACAATTGTAAATATTTATGCACCCAAGATAGGAGCACCTCAATACATAAGGTAAATACTAACAGCCATAAAAGGGGAAATCAACAGTAACACAATCATAAGTCATAATAGGGGACTTTAACACCTCACTTTCACCAATGGACAGATCATCCAAAATGAAAATAAATAAGGAAACACAAGCTTTAAATATACATTAAACAAGATGGGCTTAATTGATATTCATAGGATATTACATCCAAAAACAACAGAATACACATTTTTCTCAAGTGCTCACGGAACATTCTCCAGGATAGATCATATCTTAGGTCACAAATCAAGCCTTGTTAAATTTAAGAAAGTTGAAATTGTATCAAGTATCTTTTCCGACCACAACGCTATGAGACTAGATATCAATTACAGGAAAAGATCTGTAAAAAATACAAACACATGGAGGCTATACAATACACTACATAATAACGACGTGATCACTGAAGAAATCAAAGAGGAAATCAAAAAAAAACCTAGAAACAAATGACAATGGATACACGATGACCGAAAACCTATGGGATGCAGCAAAAGCAGTTCTAAGAGAGAAGTTTATAGCAACACAATCCTACCTTAAGAAACAGGAAACATCTCAAATAAACAACCTAAACTTGCTCCTAAAACAATTAGAGAAAGAAGAACAAAAAACCTCAAAGTTAGCAGAAGGAAAGAAATCATAAAAATCAGATCAGAAATAAATGAAAAAGAAAGGAAGGAACCAATAGCAAAGATCAATAAAACAAAAAGCTGGTTCTTTGAGAAGACAAACAAAATTGATAAACCATTAGCAAGGCTCCTCAGGAAAAAAGGGAGAAGACTCAAATCAATAGAATTAGAAATGAAAAAGAAGTAACAACTGACACTGCAGAAATAAAAAGGATCCTGAGAGATTACTACAAGCAACTCTATGACAATAAAATGGACAACCTGGAAGAAATGGACAAATTTCTAGAAATGCACAACCTACTGAGACTGAACCAGGATGAAATAGAAAATATGAAAAGACAAATCACAAGCACTGAAATTGAAACTGTGATTAAAAATCTTCCAACAAACAAAAGCCCAGGACCAGACAGCTTCACAGGTGAATTCTATCAAACATTTAGAGAAGAGCTAACACCTATCCTTCTCAAACTCTTCCAAAATATAGCAGAGGGAGGAATACTCCCAAACTCATTCTACGAGGCCACCATCACCCTGATACCAAAACCAGACAAGGATATCACAAAGAAAGGAAACTACAGGCCAATATCACTGATGAACATAGATGCAAAAATCCTCAACAAAATACTAGCAAACAGAATCCAACAGCACATTAAAAGGATCACACACCATGATCAAGTGTGGTTTATTCCAGGAACGCAAGGATTCTTCAATATACGCAAATCAATCAATGCGATAAACGATGTTCACAAATTGAAGGAGAAAAACCATTTGATCATCTCAATAGATGCAGAGAAAGCTTTCGACAAAATTCAACACCGATTAATGAGAAAAACCCTGCAGAAAGCAGGCATAGAGGGAACTTACCTCAACATAATAAAGGCCATATATGACAAACCCACAGCCAACATCGTCCTCAATGGTGAAAAACTGAAAGCATTTCCAATCAGATCAGGAACAAGACAAGGTTGCCCACTCTCACCACTCTTACTCAACATAGTTTTGGAAGTTTCAGCCACAGCAATCAGAGAAGAAAAAGAAATAAAAGGAATCCAAGTCAGAAAAGAAGAAGTAAAGCTGTCACTGTTTGCAGATGACATGAAACTATACATAGAGAATCCTAAAAATGCTACCAGAAAACTACTAGAGCTAATCAATGAATTTGGTAAAGTAGCAGGATACAAAATTAATGCACAGACATCTCTGGCATTCTTATACACTAATGATGAAAAATCTGAAAGTGAAATCAAGAAAACACTCCCATTTACCATTGCAACAAAAAGAATAAAATATCTAGGAATAAACCTACCTAAGGAGACTAAAGACCTGTATGCAGAAAATTATAAGACACTGATGAAAGGAATTAAAGATGATACAAATAGAGGAGAGATATACCATGTTCTTGGATTGGAAGAATCAACATTGTGAAAATGTGTCTACTACCCACACAATCTACAGATTCAATGCAATCCCTATCAAACTACCACTGGCATTTTTCACAGAACTAGAAGAAAAATTTCACAATTTTTATGGTTACACAAAAGACCCCGAATAGCCAAGGCAATCTTGAGAATGAAAAATGGAGCTGGAGGAATCTGGCTCCCTGACTTCAGACTATACTGCAAAGCTACAGTAATCAAGACAGTGTGGTACTGACACAAAAACAGAAATATAGATCAATGGAACAGAATAGAAAGCCCAGAGATAAACCTATGCACATATGGTCACCTTATCTTTGATAAAGGAGGCAAGAATATACAGTGGAGAAAAGACAGCCTCTTCATTAAGTGGTGCTGGGAAAACTGGACAGATTTATGTAAAAGTATGAAAGTAGAACACTCCCTAACACCATACACAAAAATAAACTCAAAATAGATTAAAGACTTAAAAATAAGGCCAGATACTGTCAAACTCTTAGAGGAAAACATAGGAAGAACACTCTATGACATAAATCACAGCAAGATCCTTTTTGACCCACCTCCTAGAGAAATGGAAATAAAAACAAAAATAAACAAATAGGACCTAGTGTATCTTAAAAGCTTTTGTACAGCAAAGGAAACCATAAACAAGACCAAAAGACAACCCTCAGAATGGGAGAAAATATTTGCAAATGAAGCAACTGACAAGGGATTTATCTCCAAAATTTACAAGCAGGTCATGCAGCTCAATAACAGAAAAACAAACAACCCAATCCAAAAATGGGCAGAAGACCTAAACAGACATTTCTCCAAAGAAGATATACAGATTGGCAACAAACACATGAAAGAACGCTCAACATCATTAATCATTAGAGGAATGCAAATCAAAACTACAATGAGATATCATCTCACACTGGTCAAAATGGCCATCATCAAAATGTCTAGAAAAAATAAATGCTGGAGAGGGTGTGGAGAAAAGGGAACCGTCTTGCACTGTCAGTGGGAATGTAAATTGATACAGTCACTCTGGAGAATAGTATGGAGGTTCCTTATAAAAATAAACATAGAACTACCATATGACCCAGCAATCCCTCTACTGGGCATATACCCTGAGAAAACCATAACTCAAAAAGAGTCATGCACCAAAATGTTCAGTGCAGCTCTTTTTACAATAGCCAGGACATGGAAGCAACCTAAGTGTCCATCAAGAGATGAATGGATAAAGAAGATGTAGCACATATATACAATGGAATATTACTCAGCCATAAAAAGAAAAGAAATTGAGTTATTTGTAGTGAGGTTGATGGACTTAGAGTCTGTCATACAGAGTGAAGTAAGTCAGAAAGAGAAAAAGAAATACTGTATGCTAACACATATATATGGAATCTAAGAAAAATAAAGAAAGGTCATGAAGAACCCAGGGGTAAGATGGGAGTAAAGACACAGACCTACTAGAGCATGGACTTGAAGATATGGGGAGGGGTAAGGGTAAGCTGTGACAACATGAGAAAGTGTCATGGACATATATACACTACGAAATGTAAAATAGATAGTTCGTGGGAAGTAGCCACATAGCACAGCGAGATTAGCTAGGTGGTTTGTGACCACCTAGACGGGTGGGATATGGAGGGTGGGAGGGTGAGAGATGCAAGAGGGGAGAGATATGGGAACATATATATATGTATAACTGATTCACTTTGTTATAAAGCAGAACTAATACATCATTTTAAAGCAATTATATTCCTATAAAGATGTTAAAAATAAAAGAGAAAATCAGTAAGAAATCATTGGTTTTAAATGACACATTAGACTGGAGAGACTTCATAGATATATATAGAACATTCCATCCCCAAACAGCAGAGAATTCTTTTCAAATGCACATGGATAATTCTCCAGCATAGGTCACCTGTTAGGTCACAAAACAAGTCTCAATAATTTAAATAAATTTAGTAATATTGAAATCATATCAAACATCTCTTCTGATCACAATGGTATGCAACTAGAAATTAATTACAAGAAGAAAACTGGAAAAAACACAAACATGTGAAGACTAAACTGTATGCTACTAAACAATCAATAGGTCAACAAAGAAATCAAAGAGGAAATCTAAAAATACCTTGAGACAAATGAAAATGGAAACACAATAATTCAAAATGAATGGGACCCAGCAAAAGCAGTTCTGAGAGGAAAGTTCATAGTGATACTGGCCTACCTCAGGAAACAAGAAAAATTTCAACAATCTAACTTTACATCAAAAGGAACTAAATAAACAAAATCCAAAGCTCATAGAAAGAAGAAAATAATAAAATCAGAATTAGAAATAATGAAGATCAGAAATGAAATAGAGATTAAAAAAAGAAAGAAAAAAATCAATGAAACTAAGAACTAGTTCTTTGAAAAGATTAACAGAATTGATAAACCTCTAGCCAGACTCATGAAGAAAAAAAAAAAAAAAAAAGAGGGCCCAAATAAATAAACAGAAATGAAAGAGCAGAAATTACAACCAACACCAAAGAAATACAAAGAATCACGAGAGATCACTATAAACAATTATATGGCAACAAATTTGACAACCTAGCAGAAATGGATAAATTCCTAGAAACACACAATCTTCCAAGACTGAATCATAAAGAAATAGAAAATCTGAATAGACTGATTACTAGCAATGAATTTGAATCAATTATAATTTTAAAATCTCCCAGCAAAAAGGGACTAAATGGCATCACAGTTGAATTCTACCAAACACTTAAGGAAGAGTTAATACCTATCCTACTGAAATTCTTCCAAAAAAAATTGAGGAGAATGAAATTCTTCCAAACTCATTTTACCAGGCCAGCATTATCCTGATACCAAACCCAGACAAAGATACCACAAGAAAAGAGGGAATAACAGACCAATATCTCTGAAAAACATAGATGCAAATATCATTGACAAAATATTAACAAACCTAATTCAACAGTACATTAAAAGGGGCACACACCATGATAAGGTGGATTTATTCAGGGATGCAAGAACAGTTCAACGTCTGCAAAATCAATGTGACACTCCACATTAACAAAAAAAGGATAATAATATGATCATCTCACTAAATGCAGAAAAATCATGTGACACAATTTGACATCCATTTATAATGAAAACTCAAAGTTTGGGAGAAGCAAGGGAGAAATAACTAGTTACATGTAAGCAAAACCCCCTTAAGACTATCAGTGTAGTTTTTGGCAGAAATATATTAAAAACCATATATGACAAACACACAGCTAACATCATACTCAATTGTGAAAAGCTGAAAGCTTTTCTTCTAACATCAGGAACAAGACAAGGATGCTCACTCTCACCACTTTTACTCAACATAGTGTTGGAAGTCCTAGCTATAGAAAAATGGCAAGAAAAAGAAATAAAAGGCATTCACGTTGAAAAAGAAGAAGTAAAATCATCACTATTTTCAGATAACATGATATATATATATATACATATATATATATGTATATATATATATATATAACATCCCTAAGGACCACCAAAAATGATTAGAATAAATGAATTCAATAAAGTTGCAGGATACAAAATTAATATACAGAAATTGTATTTCTGTACACTAACAACAAGCTATCAGAAAGAGAAATTGAGCAAACAATTCTATTTACAATCACATCAAAAAGAATAAAATACCTAGGCATAAATTTTTAACCAAGAAGGTGAAAGACCTGTACTCTGAAAACCATAAGCTATTGATGAAATAAACTGAAGATGACACAAATAACTGGAAAGATATACTGTGCTTATAGAATAGGAGAATTAATATTGTTAAAATATCCATATTTTCCAAAGCAATCTAAGGATTCATTGTAATCCCTATCAAAACACCAATGGCATTTTTCACAGAACTAAAATAGATAATCCTAAAATTTGTGTGGAACCACAATAGACCCTACAAAACACTTGTAGTTAAGACAATCTTGAGAAAGAACAAAGATGGAAGTATCACATGCCCTAATTTCAAACTATACTACAAAGCTATAGAAATCAAAACTGTATAGTACTGGCACAAAAGCAGACACATAGATAAATGGAACAAATAGACAGCCCAGAAATAAACCATGGATATATGGTCAATTAAATTATGAATAAGGAGGCAAGTTTATACAATAAAGAAAGGTAGTCTCTTTAATAAATGGTGTTTGGAAAACTGAACAGATACATGCAAAAGAATGAAACTGTACTACTATCTTATACCATACACAAAAATAAATTCAAAATGGATTAAAGACTGAATGTGAGACATGAAACCATAAAACTCCTGGAAGAAAATATAAGTAGTAAGCTTTCTGACATCAGTCTAAGTGTTGCTTTTTTGGATCTGTCTCCTCAGGCAAGGGTAACAAAAGCAAAAATAAACAAGTGGGACTACATTGAACTAAAAAACTTTTGCACAGTGAAGGAAACAATCAAAAAAAAAAAAAGGCAACCTATTAAATGAGAAAAGATATTTGCAAATCATATATCTGATAAGGGATTAATATCTAAAATATATAAAGATCTTAGATTACTTAATATAAATAAAACCAACCAGACAATTGATTAAAAGATGAGCAGAGGACCTGAATAGACATTTTTCCAAACAAGATGTACAGTTGGCCAACAGGCACATGAAAAGTTGCTCAACATCACTAATAATCAGGAAAATGCAAACCACAACCAAAATGAGATATCATCTCACAACTGTCAGAATGGCAGTTATCAAAAAGACAACAGATAAGTGTTGGTGAGGATGTGGAGTAAAGGGAACCCTAGGACACTGTTAGTGGGAATATAAATTGGTGCAGCCACTATGGAAAACAGTATGGGGTTTCCTTAAAAAATTAAAAACAGGACTACCATACAGTCCAGCAATTCAACTTCTGACTATCCAAAGAGAATGAAAACACTAATTTGAAAGGAATATGCATGCCTATGTTCATGGCAACATTATTTACAATAGCTAAGATATGGAAGTAGTCTACATGTCCATCAATAGATGAATGGATAATGAAGATTTATACACACACAGAGAGTAATAAAATAAATAGGTCATGGGGTGTAAGTTACAGCATATGGAAATAGTTAATAATATTTTAATAACTCTGATGGTGACAGATGGTAACCAGACCTATTGTGACCATTTCAAAATATATAATATAAATACCGAATCACTATGAAGTGCCCCTGAAACAAATATGATATTTTATGTCAATTGTACTTCAATTAAAAAAAAAAAAAAGAAGCACAGTTGGTTCTTAGAACAGCACCAACTGGCTTAGTAGGAATGAAAGCTTTTGGAAATGCCCATAGACCATTTTCATGGTTCACTACATGCTTATTCACTATATTTTCCCAGAGTGGTAGAAATTACATGACTGTTTCAGTAGACTAAAGAAATGGAGTCTTTGTACCACAGGTACTTTCCCGCATTCTTTAATCAAAACACAATTAAGTCCCTTAATTCATGAACAAGTATTTCTCAAAGCTAGTATGTGCCAGGTTCTGGAGACTGAAGGTTCTAGAGATTCGGGGGTGAATAAGACAGGCAAAGTACAGCTGCTGTAGCCCTTACAGTCTAATTGGAGGAGAGAAGCAGGAAGACATGATTAATACTACATAATTTCAGGTAGAGATAAGCACTGTGAAGGAAGTTAAATGAGGTAATGTAATCTAGTGACTGAGGGGCATGAGATTACAGCAATCAGCAACATTTCCATAGCCCTCATCCCAGTCAGTCTTCACAGCCCCTCTATGACATGGAAACAACATGTGTTATAATCCCCATTTAAGAGATGAGAAGCTGAGGTGCAGCTGAGTGACTCCAGGAAAGTCTTATAGCTAGTGATTCAGGTCTGGTTGTCTGACTCCAAACCAGCATGTTTTCTACCATGCCATTCAGGAAATGGAAATGGTTGTGCAAATTATGGTGTGTCTCTCCCATGAAATATCATGTCATCATCATAAATGATAATTATGGAGACATGATTATGATGTAACATTAGGGAAAATGCAAAATACAGAATTACATGTATTCCATGTAAAAATAAGAATGACTGTGTTTACAAAGACTGGAAAGTGACATACAAAAATGAGCACAGATTTGTATTAGGAGTGTTTCTTATCCTGGTTTCCTAAATTTTAATTAAAATGAATTTGTACCCAAAATAAAGTTGACACTGAATTAAAATTATTTTGACAATTCAACTGTAGCACATACTAGTAAATAGTAGTTCCCATAAAGATTGTATATATATTCATATATATATTCACCATAAAATTTGCAGGAGTAACAAAAACATCTGTTGAAAATGAAGTTCATAGCAGGCAAAGGGCCTATCCTCAAACACTAGAGTTTATGAAAGGCCAGCCTCCTAATGGAGAAATTACTTGTCACAAAGGAAACTCTAGAGAGCTATATTCCGCTTTGCAAACAAATAAATATGACTGGGCCTGTCTGTGCCCAGAATACACCTATCTCTTGAGGGACACATATTTAGAGGCTATTCAGGGTGTGGGGAAACCACTAGAGAGAGTGGACTGTGCAGTGGCCTAAGGCTAGTCACAAAGAGGTGCTGTCATGAACCCCACACTGAAGGGCCAGGAGCCTCAAGGAGAGGCGGAGAGGGCTGCCCTGCAGCAGACATGACTTGGGCCCTCCCAGCGAGGAGGAGATGAGGGATTAAATAACTTCCCTGCCAGCGTCCACTCTCTGACCAATGTTCTCTGATGGCTGAATTCAGCGGGAAGCCAGAGTGCAAGGGTGCTCTTTGGTGTGATCCTTGCCGGTGTTCTTCCGGGGCACAGAGAAGGGTGGAGAGTGGATTTGGAGGGGCAATGGGAAGCCATCCAGTGCATGAGGAAGTAGGGGAAGTTTCATCCTGGACCCTCCTTTCTTAACAAACTCCCCTCCCTCCTCTGGAACCCAGTTCCTACCAGTTCCTACCACTAGGACTTGGAGTGGGGTAGAAGGAAAAGCAAGGGCAGCAAAAGGCTGGAGTCCAATACTCAAAGATCAAGTCTCTGAACGCTTTATGATGTAAGGGACTGAATCTCTCTGAATCTGTGACCTTTGTGTGTTAGTAAAGAGCACAGGCTCTGGATTCAGACTTATTTGAGTTGAAATCTTGCCTCTGCAACTTATTATGTGATCCTGTGCCACTTTCCCCCCCCCCTTCATTTATTGTTCATTTCCATTTAAGAACAAAGTGCTTGAAGAGTACTCAATAAGTGTTAGCAATTTCTTTCTGCAATTTCTTTCTGGGGCTTATCATACCTATTTCTTAGTGCTGTTATGAGAATTAAACAAGATAAAACATATGGAACATATGTTTCCTTCTTTCATGTCCATTAAGAAAATGATGATGGAGTCAGCCACTGTCCTCGGCACTAAGGTGCCAGTGAGGAACAAGTACATAAGGCCCTTGTGACCCTGGAACTCACATCCAATGGGGGCTTTCAGATGATAAGCAAACAACCAAATCCACGAGCAAGGTAATGTCAAGTGGTGACAGGTACCCTGAAGCAAATAGAACAGGCATCTTGGTTAGAGAGTGATAGTGGACGTTTGGGTAAGGGAACTACTTAGTGTGGTCAGAGAGGTCTTCCTGGAGGGGGAATTTGAGCAGAGATGTTAATGACAAGAAAGGTTCTAGCATGGGAAGATGGGGGGAATGTAGTGGAAGGATCTAGGCTGAGGGAACAGAAGTTCCCAGTCTCTAACACAGAAGTGAGCTTGGTGTATTCAAAGGACTGGGAGAAGGCCAGAATGTTTGGAGCCTGGTAAGGGATGAGGCTGGAGAGGTGGGCAGGGGTTGCAATTGTAGGGTGGTAAGTAAAGCCATGTCAGGATCCAAATCTGTTCCTTAATCTTGTTTAGATGCTGTCAAGGTGAGTATGAGGATTAAGGTGGTACAGGAAGGCATCTAGCAATGTACTGAGAAGAGAGTCATCCTGAGGCCTGAGGCAATAAGGGAAATGCTTCCCAAGAAGGGGCCACTGGAGCTGAGACTTGAAAAGGAGCAGAAGACACATGGAGAAAGCTGGAGGCGGGGCGTTCTCAGCAGGAGGTGAGGAGAAATTGGACACAGAGGAGGGGATACATAGAAAATTTTGGCAGAACAGAAATTATCTGGTCATTAGCATTGAGGGTAGGTGCTTGGAAGTGCTTCTTAGATCCAAGGAGCAGAACTGCAGGGCTAAGTCTGAGAGCTGGGCCCTCGCCCAGTCTTCAAATGCATGTGCCCATGGTGTAGTTGCCCCCAGGTTTGGCTGAGATCTTAGATTCTGGGACAGAGTCCAGCTGTGTCTTTTAAGCCCACTGGGTCTTGAGTTCTCTTGCACCCTCAGTTGATCCTCAGAATGCAACAGTCACCATCCAGAAAAGGGTAGATCATCATACTTTCAAACAGTGAATGAGGATATTAAATGGTCTCACATTGTAGAAAGAGCTTAGAATTTGAACCTGCTTCTGCCCCCCTTTATTTAGCTTTTTGAACTTTTGCAAACCACTTAATGTCTCTAAGTCAGTTTCCTCATTTGTAAAATGGAGATGACATTATCTACTCCCCAGGACTGTTGGAAGAATTCAATGACATGATGTATAAAGCTGTATTTCTATTCTGTCTGCTTCCACCCTTCTGTGGCCATTTACAGTCTATAAGTAGATTCTGAAGCCTTTCGGATATCCTGTGATTGTCAGTCAAAGAGGCATCACCAGAGAAGGTATCTGAGGAGTAAGTTGCCATTGGATTAAACCTGGCCAGCAAAATAAGTTCCTCAGTCCAATATCTTTCCTGTAGGTCAGATATCCAAAAGCAACATGCTTATTCTCCAAGGCAACCACAGATGCTTATGGGTCCTTATGTATGGTCCCTCTCCCACAGAAGGGAGAGGGTCAGACATTTGAAAATAGAAAACAAGGTAAAAAAGCTCCATTTGGCTAGTGAACAGTGATGTCTCACAAACATTTCTAAAACCCCCAAGTGTAGAACTGGCTCATTTTCATAAACTCTGCTTCAGATGCTGTTTCTCCTGTCTGGGTAACCAGGCCGAGTACCCCCAAGAACCTACAGAATGATAGAATCTGTGATCTTCGTGAAGCAAATATCCTATGACTTTAGATGAAATATTTTTAGTCTGTTAGTCTCAATTTGTATATTTGAGTGGATTTCTCGCTGCACAAAATGTTTCATTCCAACTCCAGCTCAGTGGGTCGCTGAGGTGGAAGTGTTCATGATTAATTCTGTTCATAAACACACTGGAAAAAAGGAGAAAAGGTCCTGGTGTATATCAGCATTTTAAATGCTGTGACTGTGATTCAATTTAATTATTTTCTCCCCATGGCTTTAAATTGAAGGGCTTCAAAATCAGGAGTTGCTCTCATAAATGTAATTACTTCCCCCTGGTAAACGAGGACGCATTCAGAAATGAAGGGCTCTCAGGTGGAGGCAACATGAGGGGAGCGAGTGAAGAGAAGGGGCATCCAGGGCCCTGGCTTATAGGCCTGGTCCAGTGACTGCCAATCTGCTAAATTCTTCCTCAACGCCTCCATCTCTTTACTATTAAAAATAGGACAGATAATCTTTAAAACACGTTCTAGCATTAAATAGTTATGTTATACAATTGTGGCAACCTTATTCAGAGGTTGTCACTCACCCACAATCCAAAGTCTGGCAGAGTTCTGGAATGCTAGAAGGAGAGGTGATTTGGTGTGTTCTCTACGTATTGACTGTGACCTTGGGGGACAGAATGAACCTCCCTGAGCTGCGCCTTCCCACCTGAACAAAATGAATCATTGTCCACTGCCCTGGCCGCCTCTCAGAACTGCTGTGAGGATCGGAAATCAAAAGAAGTAATGAATGCAAAACAGCTCAGCTAAGAACACTCCAGAGAGAGAGGGATGTTGAGTGTCCAGATGAGTGTGAAGTTAGGGCTGGGGTGGAGGTGAGTTCACGAGGATGTGAGGCAAAGTAGCAAATGCTGCCCTCCCTGCCGAGGCCTCCAGGGACTGACCCCCTGTTCCCAGCATTGTCCAGCATGAGTACCTGCGTGGTCCAGAGCAAAGCAGGCTCAGCCCTGCATCGCTGTGCACAGGGAAGGTGGCAGACATGTGGGCCCAGGGGAGGCTGCATGGCCAAACCATCCCTGTGCCCTGACAGCCACACAGAACAGAAGACTCACAGTAGCTCCTTCATGAGGATGTGAGTTGTCCGTATGGTCTACAAACATCTAAGACCCTTACATTCTGCCTTCAGGGCCAGTTATATTATTTGTTAGACTTCTACCTCCACTTGATAATCTTCTCCTTTACTTCCAGGTATATCCTGGTAAGATCAGGTTAACAAACATCAAAGGCACCCTGTGGGTGAAAATCTCACCAGATCAAGAAGAAATGTGAAGGATGTTTGCAAAGAGAAATAGGTTCTCATTCCTTCCAGCCCTTCCCCATCTCTTCTAGTTAAGAGGAGTTCTCTGCTATGTATGTCAGTCTTTTGTGGTTTAATATGAAGGTATACTGTGTTTCCTTTGGAAACATGGCATACTCTTGTAAGCTAGAGTAAGGGTCTCCTCTACTCCTTATTCTCTTGGGTCTGGACCACTGGAACTCTAGGCTAGCTTGAGAGCATTCCCCAGAGCAGCACTGGGACCTAACTGTCCTTCCTCACAGGGAAATTCTCCTTCTCTGTTTACTCTGGAGACTGGGTTGTTATTTGTTGTGGGAGGTGATGAATGCTTTGTGCTCTCTGATCCAACTCTCTACCCCATTATTGAGCACTTTCCTGAATCAAAACCTCATCTCCCATCAGGGTGGAGACTGGGTGGCAAGAATAAAGAAGCAGGTGTCATCTTTAATCATTATCATCGGGGCAGACACTATTGATTACCTATTCAGGCTGTGGTCCCTGTTTCTTCTTTTCAGGCAGGGCCCTGATTTTGTCTTGATATCCACCTTCCTCAGGGCAGCCATGTGCCCAGGGAAGGGTGTCCTTTATCCAGCTCAAGGAAAGCTCCTGAGTTGGGAAAGCTGATTTTGGTGTTCCATTCTTCCTGTCAGTGATTGATTTATGTATGATATATAACCCAGTCCTGGCTAATAAGATAAGGGGTGGGTGTACTGCTGGGAAAGGTTTTCCTTGTTCTTCTGTTAGACTTTGTAATGTCTACACATGCTCTCTGGAACTGCAGCAGCCATCTTGTGACCACCAAGGGAACTGGCCCAAGGACAGAGCTGATATGCTGGCAATAGCAGAATGGAAAGATGAAACAAACTTGGATCTGTAAGGTTGTAATCAAGCCCCTGAAATATCCAACCCTGAAGCCATACTACCTTGGATTTCTTGATTTTTAAAGCTAAGAAAGTGAGAGTTTTCTTTCATTTGCAGCCAAAGGAGCTGGATTTATACAGAAATTGGCACCAAGACAGGTTGTACATAACAACAGAGAAAAGGGGGATGTGGGATATGTTACTAGGGCCAAAGGCAGTGTACTAGGTGTGTTAGATGGTGGGACTTGAGTGGATCATGGCACAGAGTGGCAAAAGAGTTAATTAAATTATCAGCTGTGGTCACGTGAAAGGGACTGTCATTGAAGACAAGGTTTAGGACAACCAAGTGACAGCTAGCATACAACTTTATAGAAAGCTCAAAAGAAATCATGTTCTATAGGCCAGGATTATTGTTTCTGTTTGAGCTGGACAACTTTAAAGGGAGAATGTCAAGTTCAAATTTCTAATTCAGGTGCTGGCCAAAAATCATAAATTATCTAAGTCTAATTATTTATGGTTGAAAGACTAAAACCAAACACGAAGTTTGATCCTGCAGATTGCTGAATTACAAGGTCACTGATATCACTGTTACACTGGGTCTCATGTGAAAGTGAGGGCATGCATCAGCAAGAGGTGAGCTCTCAGCAAAAGAGAGACCTATGGGAAGAGTTGGATGATGCATTAGTCTGGGTTCTCCATAGAAGTATAGATATATAGACAGAAAGAAACAGAGACAGAGAAAGAGAGCAAAAGATTGATTTATTATAAGGAATCGGCTTACATGATTATAGAGGCTGAGAAGTCCTAAGATCTGCAATCAACAAGCTGGAGGTCCAGGAGAGCCAATGGTTCCAGGCTAAGTTCTAGTCTAAGGCAGGAGAAGACAAATGTCCCAGCTCAAAGACAGGCAGAGAGAATGAATTCTCCCATACTGAGCCTTTTTATTCTATTCAGGTCTTCAACAGATTGGTGAGGCCCACCCACATTAGGGAGGGCAATCTGCTTTACTCAGTCTCCCAATTAAAATGTTAATGTCATCCAGAAACACTCAAAGACACACTACAGAATAATGTCTGACCAAATAACTCGGCACCCTGTGACCCAGTCAAGTTGACACATAAAGTTAACTATCATAGATGATGTAGAGTCCTCTAAGCCCTCAATTTCCTCTGACCCTTCCTTGTTCTGCAAAGCAGCCCTTTCTCTGTCTCTGATGAAGCTGTTTTTTTCCCTACAACAGGCTTTGCAATGACCTAGAAAGGAGCCAACTCTCCTCTTTCCCAATCATACCAATGTCTCCACCCGCTGCGAGGTTCTATATCTAGGGACATATCCCAGAGTGTATCAATCAGCCAATTACAAAGTTAAACCCAGGGGGAGATTATTTCCACACCAAATGGAATTGGAAGAACTTGCTAATTATCTCAGCAAAGTCTAGTAAAGATCAATGGGAAGGAATTCTGAACAAGATCAAGGAAAGAGGAACATAATTCTAAATGAGACTGAATTTGTTAATATGCATGAGCCAACAAGAGAGTCTGAATTCAATATGTTGGCTCAACGTATTCTACCTATTTGCATAGTGGCATAAAACCTAGACACAACAATGGGCCATGCTACATGAAAATAAGTTGCCAGAAGTTCCTTGTTATATGGGGAAGAAGGAATTCAAAGACTGAGGACACAGCAAGGTTAGAATGGATTTATCCAAAAAGGCTTACAAACCCACACCCTAACTACATGTCCCCTGAGATGACCAGAAAACACTCCCTTCACCAAGGCATTCTACATTGATTAGGGGGGGACTTGCATCTTTTAAAAGCAGCGACCGACAGACTGTTTTCTGTAGGCCAAGGATGCTGGCTTCTATTTTCCCTGTGATGTTTGAAGTGAACTTTATACTGACATTTAAGTAGGAAGAAATATAGCAAGCAGTAGAGAGACTAGAGACTGATGTAGACACTGTGGGAAAAGAGGAAGAGAGCTGATTAGAAATATGCAGAATATTAGAATTGTTAGAAGTAATGTACCAACACTGGGAGCCTGGTTGATGTTGGAATGTTCTGTGTGTGTGTGCTTTCCTAGTAGTAGCCAGCAACCTAGTTATAGGAGGTGAGAAGGAGAGTAGTTAGATTTATCTGTGGTTGAGATAAATCTATGTATAAGAAAGTGACAAGGGGATAAGGCAGTTAATGGCATTAAAAGAGTTCAAGTCTTTGTTTATGGGGAATAGGCTAGACTAGGAGGAGAGGAACTGGGAGAGGACTGTCAGGAGGAAGTAGAAGAATGAAAACATATATCTCGATGAGGCTGAAAATTGAAGATTAGATGAGATAATAGAATGGCAGAGACTGGCTAGCTTTTTACCAAACACATTACTTTTTCCTTCTAGACCAAAGGTACATTATTTTTTCCTGTCTTTCTTGCGAGCGTGTGTCTGAGTTCTAGTCAGTGGACTATGGATGGAAATGTTGTACTCTAATTCTAGGCCGGATCCACAAAAATTTCCACATGCCATCTGCTATGCCCTTTCCCTTTTGTCAGCCTGTACATCACCTGTTGAAGATGGTGAAGGCACAGGATGGGAGGAACCTGCATCTTTAAATTGCTGCTTGAATGAGATCTGCCCATTAATCAGGAGCACCCACCTTGGACTCTAAGAGAGTAAGAAATAAATTTACATTGTGGTAAAACACTGACAATTTGTGTTTTATCTGTTACAGCAGCTAGTGTTTCCTAACTAATATAGCTGGTTTTTTTAATGGTGGGAAAATTGTGATTCTCAATTAGGATATTTCAGAGGTGATACAGTTCCTGTTGATAACAAGGTCCAGAGAGTAGCCATTTAGCTGAAGTGGAGAGGAGACGAATATCGCTGGAAGGAAGAGATTGAAAACCTAGGAAGTCAGGGTGTTGGATGGCAGCATAGATATTAATGTCATACAAAGTGATGATAGGATCAATGGAGAAGCATAGACTGTGAATCAGAATAATCTGACAGAAGCCAACGTATATTGGGTGCTGAACATTTTGCCTTCATTATCTCCTTTAGTCCTTATAACCATTGAATGTGGTAGGTGTTACTATTAACCTCTTTCATTAACAGGGAACTTGAGCCTTAGAGGGGTTAAGTAACTTGCACAAGGTTTCCCAGATTGAACTTGAACTCTGTCTATTTGATTTCAAAGTCCATACTCTTAAGTACTACATTAAAGTTTACTTGAACAACATGGATTTAAGCAGAAAAAAAATGCATCTATGTCATAGACCAAGAGGTTTCAAAACATTAGAACAAAAATCTCTGGGTCAAATATTGATGTCAAGAATCCTAAACAATGTGAATAGATTAATTTCTATACATTAATATCTACATTGGTGCAGACCCCAGAGTCTAGGACATAGGACTCTCTGATAGTTGCCTCTGTGGTTTTGTGAAGTCTCTTCAGTATTTTACTAAAGCCTCTTCATTGGATATCTTTGAATAACCACATCATCTAGTCATCTGACCCTCACTACACTAAGGAGTGAGCAGGGTCAGAGAGATGAAGTAACTCACACCAAGCCCCAATCAAAAAAGTCAGGTCTCCGATTCCAGCTCTGTACTTTTTCTCTCTGTGAGATACATCCAAGGTTTCCATTTTTTTAAATAATCTATGAATTTTTTTCTTAAAATAAAAAGGTATTCAGAAAACCAATATGTGCAATGGATAAAAACAATTTTGATATTATCCTCTACACTTGTTTATATGCCCATAATATTTCATAATAGTAAAAGCGTAGATGAGCAAGGTGAAAGGGATGCACACTTACTCCTACCTTCTTCCTATATCAGCTCTAGAGAACCCCCATCCCCCAAATCCCCCAGAGTTCTGCAGAGCACAGTTGGCAATAAATGTGGTTTTATATTTTCGAGTGACCAATGCAAAGAGAGAAACATGACTTTTTTTGCAACAGTAGCAGCACCAATGGAGTAAAACCAATCCTTTGATCAAGAGAAGCACAGTAGAAGGCTATTCTGAATATTCTGAATACTAGTCCTTTAGAAATATACATATATATATACACACACACATACACAAACATATACACAGAAAAATGCATGTAAATATACATATATAATGTGTATAGGTAAATATTTGTTTATTTTTAACCCAGAACTTATATTCTAAAGTGTATATTCTAGAGAAAGTATTTTATATGCATTATTAGAATGTCAAAAACATTGTTGTTCTCAGTAACTCCTAAAAGGAAATTACATATCTATGACTCGTAGAAAGGATAAATAAATTGTGCTACTTTGACACATGAATATAATATACAGCAATGAAAATGAACAAACTACAGCTATATTCAGGAACATGAATGAATCTTACATAATGAACAAAATGTACAGACACAAAAGAACATATATTGTGATTCTACGTATATACACACACACACACACACAGATAGAGAGAGATTAAGAACTATATTCCTGAGAAATGCATAGGCATGTTTAAAACTATAAAGGAAAACAAGGAAGCAATTACGATAAGAGTAAAGATAACAGCTACTATCCAGGGGGCAGGGAGAGGACCAAGAAGGGAGGAAGGAGTTGGAGGGTGCTTGACCTGGATGGAGCTTCACAAGGCTATGTATTTGTAAAACTGTACTATTTTATGCACTTTTCAGTATATTATACTCCCCAATTAAAAATTTTGGGGAGGCACACACACACACATACACCCCTGTTCTGAGGGAGAGAAATCTTTGGTGGATTTTCCTGCAGAAGATACTGTGTAATGAATATCAAATACTCATCAATATAACCTTCATATTAAACACAGCATGTTCTTTCTTGAGGCTACTTCTTATACCAGTTCTGCTGGCTCCACACCAAAGTATACGCTAGTGGTTTGTTTGGTTTAAGTTAAGATAAAATTTCACAGAACCTAGAGAGAGGGGGTTGTTAGATTAATTCTTCAGAAGAATTATCTTTCTTACATGAGCTTTTGAAATGTTTCCTTACAGCAATTTCAGAATGAGCTCTCCTGATAAGTTTCTGGGATGGACCTGTTCTCAGGTGGTAGGCATGAAAGAGGATCAGCCTCCTCTTCTGAAAATGGAGGCTTAATAAAGGATTAATAAAACATCTGGCAGAATGGAAGGCCATTTCCAGTTATGATTGAAGAGAGTTGAGAAAGTACATGAAACCAGGGTCAGGATTTCATTCAGAAAGCCATTTTGTTCTGCTGCAATTCATAGAAAAATTGAAAGATAAGACTCCTCAATTCTTTACCATAAAGCAAGCCTATGGTTATTGGAGCCTAGAGAAAAACACCCGTAAAAAGAGTAGATTTGATAAATTTAGCTTCCTGGGATACTCTTCAAGACAAAGTAAATGAAATGTCCATCTAAATACAAGTTATGTGTTCTGTAGCCATCTTCCTAAAATGATAACTTTGGTTTGATCTAAAGCCTCTCTTAATGGTGACAATCAAAGATTAGTTCAGATGTCTATGAACACAACTGGTAGTTCATGATGACAAACCCATTTCGTCAGCATCTGCGAGAACTGATAACTTTCTGTTTCTTGTTAAAGGTGTATGTGCATCCAGCTCTCTCCCCCCAAAAAATCAAATTTTAATGGATAAGTTAGAAAGAAGGTGGAACCAGAGCATATCTTTCTTTTATCCTGCTAAAAAATTATCTGATCTGTCAAATGAATTTTCCTTCCATCTATCAGTCTCAAGGTTGTAGATTGGCATAACTTCATTATGCATATCATCACCAGGAGTATTAATAGCCAATAGTGTGTGGTGAATACATGCAACTTCGTGCATAACTGAGTCCTAGATACACAGCCAAAGGTCATTAAAACGTCTCTCCACACAGAGTAAACTACAAAGTATCTCAGGCTTCTGCAGTGGTAGCCATGACTAAGTCCATCTTCCTGAAGAGCACAGCCATGGTCCTTCTATAATTTAAAAACTTCTTCATCTAAGTCCACCAGGAAGTTTTATCTGAATCCCTTATTTGCTTCAACTTCTGAATACTCTTTTCTCCTCTGTCTATTCAAGAGTATAAAGGAAGGGCCAGGAAGCCAAGACTGGTCAAAAGCCCCTGGTTCCAGTGCTTCTCTATTTAACTGTAGTTCCCAGGTCTCATTTCCCTGAGTGTTTGGGTCTTTGGCCTATACTCCAGTTACTGGCATCTATTTCATACCCTCCTTCTTGTCATCATGAGTACAGACTCACTTTTCTGCCTTCCTAAACTGGGGCCTCCACCTCAACTAATATTTGCTCTTCTTCCTGGTCCTAACACTTCAGCTATGCTCTCAAAGCTAGCCTGGGCCCTGTGGTTACCCACACCAGGCAGGCGACTCCCATCCTACCCCATCAGGGGAGCATAATCATACATATCTAGGATAGCACTTATCACAGTGATGTAAATATTTGCTCTCTGCACTTTTAGTAGACCATGAGCTTCCATATTCATCTTTGATTCTTCTAGTACAATCCATGATGCAGAGGATCAAGTACAATTTTGTAAACAGTCCTGGTCACTAAGGGAAGAAGGTATGAAGAAGTTCATTTATATCATCTTTACACGCTATTTGTTCACTTAGCTCATCAGTTGGCAGGGAAGGCCATTCAGGTTGACATTTCACTTACTTATTAATATTAAGTGATTATTGTATACAGAGCTCTTAGTACAATACAGGAAATGCATTTATTTTTCTGCCTTTTACTCATTTTCTATTGACTCCAGTCTCAATTGGGCTGAAGAAGAAAAAAAAATAGAATAAAACCCTCTTTGTGTGTGTGTGTGCACACACGTGGTCTGTGCACTAAGAGTATGCTCTATCTAACATTCCTCCCTGAGGTCCCTTCCCTGGCCCCAGCCCCCTGCCCTGGTCCCTAACCCCCAGCCCTCTACCATCTACCTCCAACCATCTTCTGTTCAAGCCAAAGGAGATTCAATCTTTAGATAGGATACTGGAAAGTATGACCTTTAAGGGTCCTCCCAACCAGGAGATTTTTCTAATTCCATGAATAAGTAATTTTTACTTAATTTTTCAGAGGAGCTTAAAACTACTGTCCTCCTTTACAGCAGTCATTGATAATAAAGGTTTTGGCACTTGAGTAACACTTTCCTTAGTAGTATCTTGTCCTCAAAACTGCTGTATCTTAAAGATACAATTACAAAGCCAACTTGTATTGCAATGGTATCCTTGGGGGGAAAAAAAACGAAGTTAAAGGGTTTAGAGTATAAATGATGATTTGACTTTTTAATCATTATAAGTTATTTACTAGTCATTAGTCTTCTATCTAGGTGATGAGTCTCTTGGAACAAGGGCAGGATGAAAAGGAATTTCAAATTCTCTATCTTGTTCACTTTTCTGTTTTCTATTCTCAGTGCCATGCTTAGCACAGTGCAGGCACAAGGCAAACCTTTGTTGATAGGTATATGAGTTTTGACATCAGGGGTATGATCCCTAATTAGTCAGCTAGGGAATACCACCTCTTGCTAACTTGAATTAATGAATTAATGGCAGTTATAAGAGCAGGGACTTTGGAAGGAAATACCAGCCAATAACATGTTCAGCACACATGGACAATAGCCTATGAATAAGATTATCCTTAAGAGAAATGTTACTTCTGAGGCCAAACTAGGGACATGGGTTAATCAGGAATTTTTGAGCTGCTTTCATATGCACATGAAACTTGCACAAGAACTTTCTCTTCCTACCATTGTACAGGAAAATGTACCTGTGTGTCTACCTATATCACCTGCATTCCCACCCGTTACAATAGAGGAGTCATCCCCTCTTCCTATCAAAATCCAGTTCCTTCACCTATGGTTTTCATTTTTCAAGAAATGCATATTATTATAACGTATCTTAAATTGTTATTCTCTTTTAACTTTTAAACATGCTCAGATAGTTCCCATTTACAAAAACAAAATAAAACTTTCTCTACCCTATGATCTTCCTAATGTACTTTAATTTTGCAGCCAAATTTCTGAAAAGAATCTTCAATACTTGGTGTTCTCACTCTACCTCTGTCCTCAGCATAATCTGGCTTCTGACTCCATCACATCAACAAACAGCTCCCATAAAGGTCACTATTGACCTCTCTGTGATTATCCCCAATGGATGTTTTCAGTCCTTACCTATTACCTTTCAGCATCATTCAGCACTGCTGACAACCCCTTCCCTTTCCTCTTCACTTTTGCAACTCAACATTTTCCTGATTTTCCACGGATCTCCTGGTCACTCCTTCTTTGTCTCCTTTGCAGCTTCCTCCTCCTCCACCAGGCCATTAAGTATCAAAATTCTCAACTCTTCATTCTAGCACTTCCTCATTTTCTGCTCTGTGTTTTCTGTCTAGGCCAGTGGCTCTTAAATGTGGCTGCCTCTGGGGAAACACATGGCGAGCCTTAAAATATTGATTGCAGGGTCCACCCCCTAATATTTTTATTTAATTAAGTTTGGGGACAGCCTGGCTATTGGGAATTTTTAAAGCCTCCCAGAGGATTCTAAAGTGAAGCCTGAGTTGAGAATCACATCTCTTGGTTTATTTCATCCCCACCCGCCATGGCTTTAATAATGACTTTGATTCAGATGACTCAACAATATTTATTTCCGTCCCAGAAACCATCTTTGGGTCCCTGGCCCATAGAATCTACTGTTTGACATTTTCATTTGGGTGCCGCAAAGGAACCTGCCCACCTTCCCAGGTTCACCTCACATCACACTGTCCCTTGCATTCACACTGATCTTTCCATGCCCCAAACTTTCTCCTGCTCTAGGGCCTTTGTATATTTAGTACCCTCTGCCTGCACTATTCATACTCTTCTTTATCTAGCTAACTCTTACTATTCCTGCAGTTCTTCGTTCTCAGGCCATTGCCTCTTCCTCCAGGAAGCCTTTTCTCTCTCCCCAGATATCTCTCACGAGACCATGTACCACCCTTTCAAAGCACTAATCACAATTATAATTTTAACTTTATTTGCATGGTTATTCATTTAAATTTATGTCCCTTACCGAGCTGAAACTTCACATATTTTTTTGTTTGTCATTTTTACCATATTTTGTAAAATCTAAGATGCTTGCTATAAGATGCATTATTATTTTATGTATTATTAAAAAAGAAAAATCACTGATATGTAAAATGGCCATGTATTTTAAGTAAAATACGGATTTTAGATCTTACAAAGTAAAAAAATATAATGTGTCAATGAAACACCATATTATTGGAGCATCACACCATGATTAGTCCACAATAGACACTTAAATATTTCTTTAAAAAGTAAAGAAGAATTCGTGGGAGTGGAGCTTCTAGTATGTTTCAAAGGTTTATGGAGTTAATAGGAAAGAATATTTGAAATTTGGGGAATCTAGTTCTTGGATGCAGTGATTGCTCAGAGGCAACTCATAATCCAAGACTGCATTTTTAAAATAGACTTTATTGGGCTTCCCTGGTGGCACAGTGGTTAAGAATCCACCTGCCAATGCAGGGGACATGGGTTTGAGCACTAGTCCGAGAAGATCCCACATGCCATGGAGCAACTAAGCCCGTGCGCCACAACTACTGAAGCCCGCACCCTAGAGCCTGTGCTCCGCAACAAGAGAAGCCACCACAATAAGAAGCCCGTACAGTGCAACGGAGAGTAGCCCCCCGCTCGCCGCAATGAGAGAAAAGCCCACACGCAGCAATGAAAACCCAACGCAGCCAAAAAGATAAAAAAATTAAATAAAGAAAGAAATAAAATAGACTTTATTTTTGAGAGCAATTCTATATTCATAACACAATTGAGCAGAAAGAAGAGAAAGTTTCCAAATACCCCCTGCTCCCACACATGCATATAACACCTTCCACTAGAGTGATGCATTTGTTTTGATTGATGGACCTGCATTGACACATCATCATCACCCAAAGTCCTACATTATGGTGCACTCTTGGTGTTGTATATTCTATAGGTCTTGACAAATGTATATTAACATGTATCTTCCTTTGTAGTATCATACAGAAGAATTTTCCTGCCCTAAAAATTCTCTGTGTTTTGCCTATTTATTTCTCCCTCCTCCCTAATCTCTGGTAACCACTAAGCTATTTACTGTCTCCATAATTTTGCCTTTTGCAGAATGATGTATATTTGGAATCATACGGTATGTAGTCTTTTCGGATTGGCCTCTTTGACTTAGTCATATGCACTTAAGTTTCCTGCATGTCTTTTCATGGCTTGATAGCTCATCTCTTTTTAACTCTGAGAAATATTCCATTGTGTGGATGCACCACAATTTGTCCATTCATCTGCTGATGGTCATTTTGGGTGCTTCCAACTTTTGGCAATTATGAATAAAACTGCTATAAACTTTGGTGTGCAAGTTTTTGTGTGGACATAAGTTTTTAACTCCTTTGGGTAAATACCAAGGAGCATGATTGCTGGATCATATGGTAAGAGTATATTTAGTTTTGTAAGCCACTACCAAACTTTCAAAGTGGGTGTACCATTTTGCATTCCTATAGCAATTAATGAGTTCCTGTTGCTTCGCATCCTCATCAGCATTTGATGCTGTCAGTGTTTTGAATTTGGTTATTCTAACCGCTGTGTAGGGGTATCTCATTGTTGTTTTAATTTGCATTTCTCTGGTGACACATGTTATTGAGCATATTTTCATATGCTTGTTTGCCATGTTTATATCTTCTTTGGTAAGGTGTGTGTTTAGATCTTTTGCCTATTTTTTAATTGGTTTGTTCATGTTTTTATTGCATTTTTTGTGTTCTTTGTATATTTTGGGTAACAGTCTTTTGTCAGATTTGTCTTTTGCAAATATTTTCTCCCAGTCCGTGGCTTGTCTTATTCTCTTGAGATGGCACATTTTTTTTTTTTTTGCCTCCTTATTCAAGTTCTTCAGGTGTACTTTCTGGAGGCTGCTTGAGAGAAGTGTTATCCTTGCTTTTTATTCAGGATTTCCAAGAGGAGAAACTCCCTGTTAGTTGTTTACTTGTGTCCAAGTGTTCTTTTCCCACTTGTAAGATGTAGGCCAATTCTCAATTTTTTTTTCTTTCAATTCTCAATTTTGCATTCAGATTTAAGTAAGGAAGAGACACCTTTCATGTCTGGGTCAGGAAGGGTAACCCCTCAAAAGAAGTAATTTGATACAAATGACAGTGGCCCAGGAACTCAAATCAAAATAATGCCCCACATTTCCCCAAAAGTCCTTGCATATTCGCTCAGGAAGCAGCACTTTTCCAAATGCTCTGGCCAGGACTGACTGATGTCCTAAAACAGACCACCTCTGAGCTACAATTCCTTCAACATTTTCACCCCAGGCCTCTCCTGCTCAGTTTCCCTGTAATAGCAGCCTTCTTGGTTAACGTTATTACCATTTATTTCCTTTTACTTTCAAACTATAACTTAGCAGAAATTGGAAGGAAAGGAGACTTGAGGTCACCTCTATTTTAGAACAAATGGTACCTTGTTCTTAGCAAGGTACAAGTCAAATAGAAGGCATTTTTCAAAAGATAAAAGGAAATTCTGTCCTTTCAGAGACTTTGAGAAAAAAAAGATCTGTGAGTTAATATTGTTCCTGTAGAGAGGATCAGGGAAGAACTAAGTAGTGTGTAGGATGAGGAAGTGAGATACTTCTGGGTGAACTCTTCTGTGTTATTTCATTAGTCTAGTTGAAGTGAATTACCAGAATATTGTGCATTCACCTATTAAAATATAAAAATAAAAGTGAAGTACTAGGTCAGCTGTGTTTTGGACTTATATATGTTTTTTCCTTTAATGGCCCATGCTGACCCTTTATACGTAGAGGACAACAAAATGAAAGTTTCCTCTAGGATCACTGGTGAATTGACCGCATGGATTAAAAAAGCCCATGTTACTCTTTTTATACAATAAATGGTACATATAATGAGCTTTGAGGTGAAAAAATGAGTACCTTCTAAATACAGATGGTGGTCTCTGACTTACCATGGTTCAACTCATGATTTTTCCACTTTATGATGGTGTGAAAGTGATAAACATTCAGTAGAAACCATGCTTCGAATTTTGAATTTTGTAATTTTCCTGGACTAGTGGTATGTGGTGTGATCCTTTCTTATGCTGGGAGCAGCAGCAGCGAGCCACAGCTCCCAGTCAGCCATGTGATCACCATGGGAAGCAACCAATACACCTACAGTCATTCTGGATCCCTACAACCATGCTGTTTTTTTCACTTTCAGTACAATACTCAATAAATTACACGAGATATTTAACTGTAGGCTAATGTAAGTGCTCTCAGCACGTTTAAGGTAGGCTAGGCCAAGCTATGGTACTCAGTGGATTAGATGTAGTAAATGCATTTTTGACTTACGATATTTTCAATTTATGATGGGTTTATCAGGAAGTAACCCCATTGTAAGTTAAGAAGATCTGTAACTGATTCCTCTGTTTTAAAATTTTTCTCCCTCCCACCTCCCTCCTTCCTTCCCTCTCTCCTTTCCTTCCTTCCTTCCTTCCTTCCTTCCTTCCTTCCTTCCTTCCTTCC
The DNA here is from genome assembly GCF_963455315.2 of Globicephala melas. Classification (NCBI taxonomy): domain Eukaryota; kingdom Metazoa; phylum Chordata; class Mammalia; order Artiodactyla; family Delphinidae; genus Globicephala; species Globicephala melas. The sequence goes on from NC_083321.1 coordinate 86,749,410, forward strand.
TTCCTTCCTTCCTTCCTTCCTTCCATCCTTCTTTCTCTTTTTTCCTTTTTGGCCTAGAACATTATGACTTCATGTGCATATTTGGTGGGTTTCCTTTCAAATATAAAGAGAAGTATGATTTTCAAGAGCCATTTTAGATATTTCAAACATGCAGAAAAAGCAAAATCAAAAAGTATAGGCTTAAGACAGAAGGTGGGAGGACAGCAATTTAAGCAAGCTTCCGAGGTGCTTCATTTTAAATCATTTGTGAATAATTCTGCTTTATCTCTACTTCTTTCCTCTATCTGCTCTGAGAGAAAGAAGTTTGGTTGATCAGTGGGTTTTTTTCCCCTCCACTAGTATTCAGTTATTAATCACACTTAATTTTTTGGTGGGAGTAGGGAGTAAGTCATAGAAATTAAAGTGCCTTTTTCCTCAAGTATTGTCCTGGAACTGCAGGGCACTTAGTACTTGCAAAGCTCCTCATCAAATCCCTTGCTGCAGATGTCTGACTTCCCACCTGCATCAGTCCTGGGAGCTAGGTTATGCTGTGGAAGCCAACAAGCCCAATCCTCAATGTCTTGATGCAGCTATGTTAGTTTATTGCTTATGGTCTATACACATCCCAGACCACAAATACAAATTGGTTATCATAGACACTCAGGACTAGTCCAACAGAGACTCCATCACAACACCTGTTTTCATGATAATAAAGGTGAGGAAAGGTCTGAGAGCATAGCTGTCATGACCACTCCCCTTTGTTGGTCAAAGCAAGTCATGGGAATAAGTTTGAATTTGTTGGGGTGGGGAGTTATAAACATCCCCAGAGAGGGTCAGGAAAATATATGTGAAAAACCATGTCATACTTCATGACAACTTACAGGTAAGGAATCTGAAGCTCAGAGAGACTAAGACACTGGTTTAGTTGCCTAGGTAACTAGAAGGGAGGTGGTGTCTTCTGATCTCAGTGTTGGGTATCAGGGACTCTAAGTACTTGACCTATATTTGTTGACTTCTCCTTCCTTCTGGAAGATGCAGGGGACATTACCTGGTTCTTGAGTATCACTTATATCTTGTGGTTTATCAAACCCTTTCATTTCAAAGTTAAAATCTTAAATTTTCTTAGACTCTCTGAGACACATAGCGGTCATGTGGCTATTTGGCTTAATGGGGACTATGCATGTGATTCCAGTGTTACATAACTGAGTAGGCAACTGTCTAGTCTAATTTCAGAAAACTGACAAGGCTCCATGAACACTCCCCTACCCCTGCTCCTTAATGCCTGAAGCTCCCCTAACAGCTACTATTATTAATAGCTTTAATGAATTGAGGTGCTTAGATGTAAGGAATTGTCCTAAGTGCTTTGCTTTTACAATCTCACTTAATCCTACAAAGTGAGGAACATTAGCCCCCCATTTAACAGACCAGAAGTTCTTGGTTCTTTAACTTTCTCAAAGTTGTACAGTGAGTGAGAGGTTAAACACTGTTCTTTCTGACTGCCAAACCTATGCTTTTGACTTCTGTGATTTACTGCTTCCCCAAACAGGAACAAAACGTTATGTTCCACAATCACGTAGATTTCAAAGCAGATACCCCTGGGAGAGGGGCAAGGCCTTGGTACAGCACAAATGAAGCTCGATGGAGGACAGTCCAATTTTTAAAGGGAAGATTGGAGGAAAGCTACGGGAGGAATGATGAGTGGTAGGAGGCGGAAAGAATTTCAATTTCCTATCAAAGTAACAAAGTACCACAGACGGGGTGGCTTACGTAGCAGAAGTATATTGTCTCACAATTCTGGGGGCTGGAAGTCTGAGATCGAAATGCCAGCAAGGTTGGTTCCTCCTGAGGGCTGTGAGGAAAAAATCTGTTCCATGCCTCTTCCCTAGTTTCCATGAGCCTCGGACGTTTGTTCCTTGGCTTGTAGGTGGTGTTCTCATTGTGTCTCTTCATATAGTCTTCCACCTTTGCATGTCTGTGTCCAAATTTCCCCTTTTTATAAGGGCACCAGTCATATTGGATTAGGGACCCACCCTGCTCTAGTATGACCTCATCTTAACTAGTCACATCCACAACAACCTTCTTTACAAATAAGGTCAGGTTCTGAGGTACTGGGGGTAGGACTTCAACATTTGAGAGCAACATAATTCACCCCATATTAGTCTCAAGTGAGGGACCCTCACACCTCTACAGATCTTCCTCAATGTGTTATTTCCTGCTAAACCCATTGCTGAAAATATCATAAGTCAGAACTGCATTTAATACACTTAAGCTACCAAACACCATAGCTTAGGCTCGCCTACCTCAAACATGCTGAGAACACTTACATCAACTTACGGTTGGGCAAAATCATCTAACATAAAGCCTATTTTATAATAAAGCATTAAATATCTCATGCAATTTGTTGAATATTGTACTGAAAGTGAAAAACAGAATAGTTGTAAGTGTATCAGTTGTTTCGCCTCCTGATTGTGTGGCTGACTAGGATCTGTGGCTCAAGGTCGCTGCCCAGCATCATGAGAAAGGATCCTACTGCATATTGCTAGCCCCGGGAAAAGAAGAAAATGCAAAGTATGGTTTCTATTGAGTGAGTCTTGCTTTCCCACCATCATCAAGATGAAAAGTCATAGGTTAAATCATCATAAGTCAGGAACCATCTGAATATCACTGGAATAGGTCGCTGCTGCTAGAGCTTTCCCTGGGCTGCCTGGAAAGGCAGGTGACCCAACCCAGGAAAAGGAGGGGTTGCTGATGCCTGGAGGGGTGGTTTCTGATGAGTGACAGCATGGAATTAGAGACCTCTGACTTTGTGGCCTTGGAACCAACACAAGTCATTGAAGAATCATATGGTTGTGAGAGCCAGGCAAGTATGCGCATCTGGAGAATAAAAGAACAACACACAAGCTTCCCAAAGTGCCCTCACTCGCCCCACTGGGATCAATCTCCCTCTCCTGTTCGCCCACAGGTGGGTTACTCTTCTGCACAAAGTGGCAGCTCATCAAATTTGCCTCAGGCTCTGTTCCATAGGAACCCAGGAGCAATCGTCTGCACTGCAGGGGAAAAAGCACTTTTTCTAGAACATTTCCCTATTTTTTATAGCCATTTCATGTCATTTTTAAAGCCCCTCTATCCTCCCCACCCTTAGGTATGGCATCTCATTCCCAAAATAATTACTTTTACATTCTATTTTGGATAATTCACTGAGTGGAAAATCAAAGATACAATATTTAGGCAACACATTAGTATTCATGGAGTGTTTTTTTTTTATGTTTCTCATTACTGAATACATTTTCTGCTGAAAATCTTTCATTGTGCTCCCCAAAGGTGGCATTATTTTGAAGCTACAGTGAATAGAGATAAAGAACTGAAAAAAATCTCTGAATTGCTTTGTACACATCTGCTTCCTTCCTAACCTTGGTCTCTCAGACTCCCTCCAAATATTTAAGAAACTTAAGAACACATCATTTAAAGAGAAATGTAGTTGATCTTGGGCTCAAAGGATTTCACAGAAAAATGGTATATGCCAAAACAATTGCAGCTGTTTTCTCTGACAGGTTAAATTTGTCAAAGTGTGATGTGCATATAATGTTCATGCCCAGGTATGGGGGACAGGATGCAGCCATTCTGACTGATGTGGGTTTATAATCAATGGGCAGGTGGAGTGGGGGGCTTAGCCAACCATTTCACCTCTGGGCCTCATGTTCTTTACCCTGTGAGAAGGGAAGGAAGAGTGTGGATGGCCTTTAAGACACTTTCCAGTACTAACATGCTGTAATTTTTTATTCATATCAACTATGAATACAGTTAAAACACTTGTCCGTTGAGTGAGAATAAGCAGTCATTCCTATTTTATGCATAATTAGATCTTCAGTTCACAACTTTTCTGAGAATAGATTTGTTAAGACCAGCAGGGAAATTCTTATTTCCTAACTTGGTAGAAGCAGCCTGTTTAGCCAGAGGGGGTCCACTTCCTGGGCATGAGGTGCCTCCTAGTTAATAAAGACTGCAGAGCTTGCTGCTTGGCCTAGTAACAAATGAGAATTACAGCCAGATCTCAGAAGAGCTGTAACATGAGAAGGAGGCCATTTCAGCTAGGGAGCTTTGCCAGGAACGTGCTGTAACTAAAAGAATAGACCCCAAGCTGCTTCAGTATTGGAGAGCATCTGGGCACTTTGTACCCAGGCAGCAAGGAGCATGGTACTGGACGTGGACAGGAAAGTCACACCCCTGCCTGGAACCCAGAAGCCTCCTGAGGATGGAAAGGGGTTGGGGGGCAAGGTGGCTCTCTGAAACACTGCACCTTTTGAAAAAGCACTCAACTGTTTAGATTGAACTAAGCTTAAAACCCTCTTGACACTTAGTTAACTTTCTTTTCTTTGCCATCAGATGAGGCCTGTTAACGGTGACATGATTATCTATAGACCAAACAAAGAAACTGCATTTTCTTGGTGTATCTGAGTTGTGCTGTAAATTTTGTGAGCTCTAAACCTGAGGAAACCCATCCTATATAAAAGAAATAAAGACAGGGAATGATCTGTAAGAAACAGAGATGAAAATCTTTGACCCTGTCCCTACTAGACCCTCCAATGCCCCAGGACACCTCTAAAGGATAAAGTCTTAAAAATGCTGGTATTAAAGGATTTGTTGACACATGGTGCCTGGTGTCAATCCTCACTCTCCCACTTACTAGCTCTGTGGCCACAGGCCTGTGACCTAACCCCTCTGGCAGGATTATTGTATGGCTTATATGAGAGAATGAATGTATTTAAAGCACAAGTAGAGGGCTGCACACACAGGGGTGCTGCATAAATAAGGGGGGAATGGCAGCATCACATTGGGAATTATGGGAAATGTCATGGTTGATGCTTCTGCAAATTACATTTCATTCACCTTGGGACCTCCCCAGCTCCTAGCTGACGTAACCAAAGAGTTACAACTATGAGAAAATCCATTTATTTTCAGCCACAAATCTCAGCATTTTGTCCTCAAAAAGAAGCATTCATTTCAAAGGGAAAAATGAATCCTATGTTTAATATGTTAAATTTACTATCAGCAAATATTCCTGTAGCCTAAGCAAATGGCAAGGTTTGAAAATAATTTCCCTGCCACTTCATTTTATGCTTTATCGCTTTGCAGTAGTGAATGATATGGTAATCTTGAATATCACTGTTGAAATCTAATTTCCACCTTAGCAGAATTGTTCTCACATCTTCATTACAAACTTTCTCAAGAGATTCTCAGGCTACCAGTAAAATGTTCTTACTGCTCAGGCACCATGGAGATACCTAGGTAGGTAAACAGTTGCATTTGCAAGTAATTTACTAATACTCAAAGGGTCACATGCTATAGTGGACAGAACCCAAGGGTATCACCGAAGTCTTGGTCTAGCTCTTCTATTAACAAGTGGCCTTATTGGAACAAGGTCCATTCTCCTCATTTAGGAAATGGATTGTGATACCAACTTCTCAGGCATTTGTGATTTTTCAGTATCATAGATAACATTTAAGAAAGGAAATTATACATTGTAAAGTTTTGTTAACTTTTATGACATGGGCCATGGAGATGGTATCAACATAGCATCAGCAGTGCTCAATCCCTCAACGCTATTGCCAGTTAGTATCTATAATGAATTTCTCAGTGAGTTCATATATCCCAGCAGCTTTTCCACCATTTAAAGTTCAGACATAATTATTAGGATGAGGATCAACCTTACTTATCCACCACTACACCTGCCTGTGCCTCCCTACTTTAAGACAAGTGCAAGCAGAGGGGTTGTAGCTTTGGAGGGAGAGAGGGCTGTATACTGCCTGCCATCCTCAGCACAGCTCTTTGCAGATGGCCTGGTGACATATTTTCTAATGCTGTAACTAGGCAGAAGATGTCTTAATTAAGCTTAGTTTCTGTATTGAAAGATAAGGGGGGACAGAGCATGTTTTTTTTCCATCACTGTATTTGCCAGCATACTCCCTAGCACAGAATAGGTATCAAAAATAAATGCCAAACGAATAAATTAAAAAGTCCAAAAAGTTTGCAGTGTTTCAAATTGCCATTAATCAGTACACGAGACCAGCTTTGTACTTTCTTTCTTAAATAGGCTACTTCTTCCTTCTTGTGTACTTATCCTCAGTAACCCAAACACAGACTTTGGATTTGTCCAGCAACCCTCAGAAGAGAAAAGACCTGCTCCAGCTGCATCTCTGTCAAAGCACCTTGTGATCTAGATGGAAACTCTATGTTTGATTTTGTTACCAGTCCATAATTGCTCACTTTAAAAAGGATCTGTTTTCTTTTTCAAAATAGCATCTTGCAAAATATTTTACTATTTTCCTAAAAATAAACAATTTTCACATTAACAAAAGAAGCCAAATATCTCTTTTACATGCTACCACACTCCATGTGACCACTTCACTGGGCGAGGGATGGGCTGTGAGAGTAAGTTAGTGCTGGACCACCAGCCCGGACCAGGCTTCTGCTCACTGAGGTTAAGCTTATTAGTGTGTGTAAAGTCTTCCCTCTATCTGGTGACACACAGCATGTTAGCTCTCTCAGTTGAGTTGAGTGTGCAGTTCTCTCAGGAGAGTTGATTTTAAAATGATAAAAAAACATGCTGGTACCACAATTAAGTAATTGAGCATTCATTCAGAAAATCATGGGGAGAGAGTATAAGAGAAAGAAAAAGAGACAGAGTAAACCAAATCATCTCTTTTATATACTGACTTATTAGAGAAGACATGCTTTTAGGATTGTATTAGTAGATATTTTGCAGATTTTCTTTCAAACGTAGCTTCTCCTCTCCCCCAATTTTCTGTTTTTTTCTTTCCTTTTAGGTTTTTTTTTTTTTTTTTTTTTGTGAAGTAGGATGGAGCCCAGCTGACCTGCAGACTAGGAGGAAGCTTTACAGAATTCAGGGTGCACATGGACGTGTGGAAGGAGTCAATGGGAGGTCTCTGGCTCAGATCAAAGGAGTCAGCTTTGATATAGGTATAACAAAGTGGACTCTCTTGCCTGTTTCACCATACCTCTTTCCCCGCTCCCTGCCAGAAAAGAAGAGGAAGGAGTATAGTCAGAGTTGGTTGGCTAGGGGTAAGGATAGCTTTATTTGGGGAGATGGAAAGAGCAAGTTTGCAAGTGTGGCCCTCATTCTGATGTGCGGGGACTCAGAGGTCTTATCAGGTGATCTTATCTTTGCGTTTGTGAGTTTCTAGCATCTTGGAATAGATGCCATCAACCTATTAGTACTGGAAAAATCTCTAGAGGAATTGAGGCTCTTTTGACATCTTCATACCAAGACTTTGTTTGGTTCACTATATTTCTAACCAATGCTCAGCACCAAAGTATAGAAATTGTAAGAATCTTGACTTGGACTATATAATAATAATCAAATCACAAAAGGAGACCTCTTGTAAAATGCCTGTACAATGAAAGGATATACAGGATGTCACTGGATTGCAAGTAGATAGTCCAAAAACCAAAAGAGATAAAATTGTAAGCTAAGGTGAATTTGAAATAGCACCTGACCACAGACTCTTGGCCTTCTGGCTCATGCTAAACCAGCTCAGGCTGGTTTTCCCTCTTCCTATATGTATTGACTTCCCCCATTAGCTGATCAGATTCTCAAGAATCAGGACCATGCCTGAAACTCTATCATGTACATGTCTGTAAACTTTTGTAGTTGGGTCCCCTGACTAATCTCAGCTCCAAAGGGACTTTGTCTTTTTCATGACTGCATCTCCAGGGACCAGCCACTTAGCTATGCTCAACAAACACTTTCAAATGAATAAATCGATGCATTTATGTCTTTTTTAATTGCAGAGTGCCTAGAATATAGCAGACCCTTGGTAAAGGTTAAACTGAACTCGGAGACAATTCTAACTCCTTTTTATGACCAGTTTGTGAACCAGAGAATGAGGCTAATTGATGAAAGGACAAAGACTGAGGTGACAGTTCCTGTACTGAGCAGATCAAAGTGAAGTTTCTCCAAGACCTTCATCCCGTCAATTTTTTAAAAATGTACTTTGACCTTGTCAGAGCCTCTTTTCATTTTATTCATCCAACTTATGTTAGATATGGCAACTGACTGCTTTTAAATCAATTTCCTTTCCCACACAGATGGCACTCTCCGTTTTGTAATCAGGAGTCAGGAAGCCACAAGCCACACGAATTACTTCTCTCTGTTCTTCAAAAAGAAACAGTATTCATCACAACAAAACAACTACCAGGTCAGTTCTGTGCTTCTCTCCTATCTTTGAAATATATAAAATATATAATATAGAGCAATAACAATGCAGGCATTTTAAGAGGCAGGATGGATTTCCCACTAAGTCTTCCACTGAGAAGAGGTTGCTTTTGGATGCTATTTCCAATGATACCCCATTAGGTCTCCAGTATTTGTTCAAAGTCTGGTTCAATACATAAAAAGAAAAAAATTAAAAATCTATGATATCTATAAGTAATCTTCATCACTTTATATCTGATTGCTTTACTTTATCTCCAATTTGAAAGGACATGTTGAAAAATTATAGTAATCTGAGAGAATTTGAGCATAAATTTACTTGAGAATCTCCTAAACTGCTACTTATCTAAAACCTAAAGCCAGGTTTTTACTGAAAAGGGCTTTTATTAATAGCTAGAAATATGCATCTGTTGAAGCCCTGATGAGGAAAACAATAAATGAGAAACCTTGAATATCAAAATATAATGTTGTCCTCATTTATTTTTCTGGAAAGAAAAAAATAAAGAATATTGATCAGAGACAGCTGTCTGCTAATTAAACTTCTTAGTTCTTCAGAGAAAGAAATATATACTACAGAGTTTGAAATATAAGCTAGTGATAAAAGGTGACTTTTATCCTCTTTTGACACATTTTATATCTAAGAAATAAAAATTTATAAAAATTTTTTTTCTCATAAAATTATCAACATCCCTTTTATTCTATCTTTCAAGGGACTCCTCAGAGCCACATGATACTTTCACTCATTTTGAAGATCAAGCTTATTCATGAATCCCATAAGGCTTCAAGCTCCAGGGTGTGGGGACTGAGTGTGTCTCATTTATCATTATATTCCCAGAACTGGGTAGGGCGCTTAGCACAAAGTGAGTGTAAATGGCCAAATGGATGATTTTTCGTATCATTGTTCATGCTTTTCTCACTGCCTAGAATAACCTCCTTTACCCTTCTGCCAGGAAAACTTAGCCATTTCCTGACAATGCATATGTCTTCTGCAAATTTTTCCTGGGCAAAATTCTACCCTCACTCATTGTATCCTTATTATTAATTCATGAAGAATTCATTCTCTCTACCAAGTAGTGTAGGATTTGATTCTGTTTATTATCAAAACTTGTTTCCTAATTACTTTTTCTCAACTCAATCACAAGTTCTCTGAGAACCTTCATTATGTTTCTACCCCTATAGCAGAGGTCCCCAACCTTTTTGGCACCAGGCACCGGTTTCATGGAAGACAAATTTTCCACGGACCGGGGGTGGGGTGTGGGGGATGGTTTCAGGATGATTCAAGTGCCTTACATTTATTGTGCACTTTATTTCTACTATGATTACATTGTAAAATATAATGAAATAATTATACAACTCACCATAATTCAGAATCAGTGGGAGCCCTAAGCTTGTTTTCACTTGCCATTCACTGATAGGGTTTTGATATGAGTTTGCAAGCAATTGATTTATTATGATCTCTGTGCAGTCAAATCTCTCTGCTAATGATAATCTGTATTTGCAGCTGCTCCCCAGTGCTAACATCACCACCTCAGCTCCATCTCAGATCATCAGGCATTAGATTCTCATAAGAAGCATGCAACCTAGATCCTTTGCAGGTGCAGTTCACAGTAGGGTTCATGCTCCTGTGAGAATCTAATGCTGCCGCTGATCTGGTAGGAGGCAGAGCTCAGGCAGTTATGCGAGTGATGGGGAGCGGCTGTAAACACAGATGAAGCTTCGTTTGCTTGCCCACCGCTCACCTCCTGCTGTGCAGCCTGGTTGGGGACTGGGGGTTGGGGACCCCTGCCCTGTAGGACCTAGCACAGTGCCACTCACTTAGTAGGTATATCAGTTAGTACCTTGCAATGCTAGTACCTTGCAATGTAAATGACAACAAGTCTTAGACAAAATGTACCAACAGTGAAATCTGCTAATAAATGGGTCCCTGATCTCTTTAACAAGATCCTCTTCCTCATCCTGGCCCACAAACCACGGCTTCCTCCCTGCTTGGTCTTCTAAATCATGAGATCCCAATGTCCTAGTAATGAGAAGCTAGTTACTGTTGACTTACTTTAGCTTTACCATCTTATTCATGAGGTTCATGAGCCAACTTAACTGTCCAAGACATCTGCCAGATGGGCCAAAGATTGTAGTGGAAGGTTGTATTAAAATTACAGAACAATAAGAACTCAACTTTAAATACTTAATAAGATAAGCTCTGAAAGCAAAAAGTGCCATTTATAGGAAAGTGGTATTATTTTGTGTGTAAATGCAAACGTTTGAATACCTGTGAGAAAACAAAATAATTCTAACCTTTCCCTGAACTTTAAAGCCCTAATGAGGAAAAAATCTGACCATGTTTAGGGACCTGAGAAAGATGGGTAGACTTATTTTAGATGACAATTCTGGGGGTTGTCTTAGCCTGGGTTCTCTCCAAAACAAAGCCTGACAGATACATATGTGCAGGTAGTTGACTTAGAAAGGGACCCCAGGGAGCAGGAGGAGAGACAAGGGAGCAAAACAGGGAAGGAGAAAAGTCAATAGAAAGATAGACATTGAGTCAGTCACCATTATGCTCCATGCCATGGGACATTCTGAGGAAACTACAATCACCCAAGAAATGGAAGGGGGTAGCAAATGTCCATGAGCTTCTATCCCCTGTCTCTCTATACTTCCAGAGAAGCTCTGGGGAAGGTAGCAAGGTTGGGAGGGCCAAAGGGTGCTGTCAGCTGGAGCCTACACAAAGCTGGTTGAAGCCTGCACAAAGTGGTTGCCACATCAGGACTGGAAGAAGAAGAGGGGCTCAGAAGATCTGAAGCTGTGGCAAAGACAACTCTACTTAGGGAACATTGCCTTTGGCACTAACACTCCCAATGGGTGGGAAGGCACTGATGGTACAGAGGGGCCTGGCTTCTGACATGCTGACTGCCCTCATCTTATGAAAGGCCTTCAATCAAATATAGCCCAGACACCAAGCCTTTTCGATTTTTTAATGAATTCAGTTTGTTATAGCAAGCCTTTCCCCCCAAAACTAAGGCAACAGCACAGCTTATAGAGGAGGTGATTCAGCATTGCTTACTAAGAAGCCTGACTCCCATGTGACTTTGACAGAACTTGTTATCACATCTCCTTGGAAACCATTACAGTGTCTGAGTGTCAGAACACCCAGGCACCCGGCATATCTCAGAGACAGGTGCTAACAAGGATAACACAGGACGGAAATCAAAGGCTGCTGTCCAAGTGATGCTATACATAATTGGCTCTCTACATTTTTGGTATTTATTGATTATTTCCCCTAAATTGCTGATTTGATTATATCCTTCATCTATTCAGAATCAATTTTAAAAATACCATCTAGTATTTTTGCCTCTAGGAAATTCCATGACAAGTTTATAATCAATAATATTTAAAGTAAAACAAATCCATCTTCCAAGCCAGTAACTAGGAAAAGTGATCATTTTCAAATAACATTTAGACTTCATTATTCTTAATCACTCAAAAGTAGCCAAGTGAGCCCCAAGTGCAGATTATTAAACTTTTATGAATAAGCATTTCCTCTAACAGTTTTCATCCCCCAATTTTTGGACTATCATGTTTTTGAAATAAAATGTGAAAATCATTACTCAAAGCTGTTCCCATCCAGTGGGAGGATAATTACTTCCTCGAAGTAATTCAATCAGAATACTATATGTGATACTAAACAGTGCAAACACTCAGCTACAGCGTTTGTTTTTAAGCTTTTTGGATGATCAGCTACAAGCTTCTTCCCAAGGACATGTAGTTCCTGCTGCCCACAGTGCTAGAGCTGATTTGCTCTTTGTCCTTGTTAAGATTTGGTTCTCTTGCTTTCCTTTGATTTTGTGAGTTGTCCTCACCACCACTGTTACCACCACACCACCACCAACATGTTTTTCCAAGACGTTTTACACTTAGCTATTTGGTTGCTATTATTTGCTTTCTTATGAACAAATTGGTCCATGTTTATTGGTCACTGATATTTCCTAAAGCAAACTCCAATAAAAATATTAAGAAGTTAAGCAGGGATAAGAAGTTTACGGAGAAGCCTGTGCTCCTAGAACATGGTCTGATTTGAAATTTAGCATGTGTTTGAAAAAATCAATTGTTTCATTTTGTTTGTTTGTTTTTTGTGTTACAAAAGAAATGCTTCTTAGCAGAAATGCTATAATACCAATCTGCTACTATATACTCCAGGTGCTGTGCTAAGGTACCGTGTTAATATTAACTGATTTATTTTTCACAATAACCCTAGCAGGTAAACTTTGTCGTTGTCTTTTTTTAGAAGACTTAATTCTTTTAGAGCAATTTGAAGTTCACAGCAAATTGATGGGAAGGTACAAAGCTTCCCCATATACTCCCTGCCCCCATCCATACATAGCTTCCCTCATTATCAATATCTTCCGTTAGAGTGGTACGTTTGTTACAATCTCGTTACACATCATGTTCACCCCAAGTTCATAGTTTACATTACAGTTCACTCTCAATGTTGCACATTCTATGGGTTTTGGCAAAGGTATAATGACATATATCTATAGTTATGGTATCATACAGAGTATCTTCACTGCCCTAAAATCCTCTGTGCTCTGCTTATTCATCCCTTCTTCCATCATCCCACAATGTCTGGTAACCACTATGCATTTTACTGTCTCCATAGTTATGCCTTTTCCAGAATGCTATATAGTTGGAATCATACAGTATTTAGCCTTTTCAGATTGGCCTCTTTCATGTGCCCTTAAGGTTCCCTCATGTCTTTTCATGACTTGATAGGTCATTTCTTTTTAGCTCTGAGTAATATTCCATTGTGTGGATGTACCACAGTTTAACTATTCACCTACTGAAGGACCAAGTTTTGACAATTATAAATAAATCTATAAACGTTTGTGTGCAGGTTTTTGTGTGAACATAAGTTTTTAACTCCTTTGGGTAAATACCAAAGAGTGTGATTGCTGGATCATATGATAAGAATATCTTCAATTTTGCAAGAAATTGCCAAACTGCCTTTCAAAGTGGCTATAACATTTTGCATTCCTACTAGCAATTGAGAGTTCCTGTCGCTCCACATCCTTGTCAGCATTTGGTGTTGTCAAGTGTTTTGGATTTTGGCAATTCTAATAGGTGTGTAGTGGTGTCTCATTGTTGTTTTAATTTGCATTTCCCCAATGACATGTGATATTGAGCATCTTTTCATATGCTTATTTGCCATCGCTATATCTTCTTTGGTGAGTTGTCAAAGTCTTTGGCCTATCATTGTTTTTTTGAAAATGACCACACCCAGGTTTACAATAGTTAAGTAACTTGATCAATAGCTTATTTTTTGCTAGATCATTTATATCTAGGATTTTGTCATTCCAAACTTTATGCTCTTTCCAAGAAATTTTTAAAAGACAGAGAAGTTTAAATAGGGACAAAGGGAAATGACTGTGCTTTCAGAATCACCATTTGGTAGGCCTCTTTGCACAATTTTAATTAAACCAAATGCAAAATACATTTTGCTTAGAGAACTTTCCCTTTAATTTCAAAATTTACATAATTCATGAGGATTGCAACCCTCTCTAATCTGTTTACATTAAAATCATCAAAATATCACATGCCAGAAACTACTTGGGGTCTGAGATGCCTTTTGCCTTTTTAATCCCAGGCCAAAGTTTTCCCCTAGTCCCCAAATACTTGTCAATAAGGAGAGATGTCCAAGTCCAAAAAGATGTGAACTGATTTAAAACTGTTACCTGCTTGCTATCCTTCACATGCTTACAAGGCATCAGAAATACTAGGACACAAAAGAGCCAGGTTGCGGTGGTTCCCAACTATTCCTCCTCCTTCCTACTGATCATGATACGTCTTCATGGAATCAAACCCCTATCTTAAGGGAGCTCAAAAGAGTTTCATACCTTTGAAATTTTAAGGCATTATTATTCCCATTTAACAAACAAGGCTCCTGTAGCCCGGGGATAATAAATTGTATATCTAAAGCTACTAAGAAGTGGAGTAGACTGAAACTCTTTCTATAGCATCCTTTGTTTTCTTTTTCCTTTGGTCCTTCCCCTATTTTAAGATTTTAATCCATTTTCAAGGGCCCAACTTTTGGGTTGGAAGAGATGGAAAATTAGCTGGGAACACCTGTACTCAGAGTGAACAAAACTTGGCCCATGTCAATGCACTTGTATCAGTTGGGCTCTGAGAAAGTGCTGAGCATTCAGGGAACCATGAGGAGATGGGTCTGACTGCCCAGACTTCAAGGCTAGTTTCTCCTTAGCCCTAAGGAGAAACGGGAGCATGTGGTTACTGCATACCATGGTGAGCACCCAGAGGAAGGTCAGGGTGTGCTAGAACCAGAGGACCTGCTGGTGGAGGGTAGAAGGAAGGCTTCCTAGATGATGTGACATCCAAGCTAAGCATTCAGGGACAAATGGGATTTTACTAGGTGACAAAGAGAAGGGATGTGGAGGAAAGACTTTGGGGAAAGTATTTCAGGAAGAAGGGAAAACATGTGTAAAGACTCAGAGATGAGAGAGAGCAAAATGAGTTCTGGAAACAAGGCAAGGACTTTTAACATAGAGGGCAAGGCCCACCATCTAGGGCATGGAATCAAGAAAGATCTCAACTTACAAAATTATCCACCACGAGCTACGTCTGGCTGGCCAAAACCCCTTCGAGGGGCCTGGCAGAATCAGTCAAAAGTGACTATGGCACAAAGGCTCTCTCTGCATGTGTCAGATCTCTGCAGCCCAACCAAGCCATGGTAACCCTGACCAGTATCTGCTACAACTATTTAAGGCTTGTTCTGAGGCTTGCTAATTGGCTTGAACCAATTTACTAGCCCACAGCGGAGAGATGCACTTGAAAGTACTTTTAGATGGTCAAAATGAACTGAAAGTATATTTTTAGAACCAGTAGAGATAGTCTGAACCTCATATATCCAAAAAAGTAAAAGAGGAACAGTTTAGCTCTCTTGATTTTCTGGAAAGAATGTATCTGGGGGTCAGGGGAGGAAACATGTTTTCCAGGCCTTTTTGGGCAGTGAAGTCACTCCTTGCTAAATGTGGGCAGTGGAGTAAGGTGCTAAGTGCTTCCATTGCTGCTGTAGGGGAACTTCCAGCTGGGGGAAGCCCATACATTCTCCTGCCAGTCTCTGATGGGAGGGCTTGCGGAAGTAGAGCCCCAGCACCATACACCTGCCAGCACGTGTACAAGGGACAAGGAGTGACCTGGCCATCTCGTTTGGGTAGCAAGACTCAATGTGCCCACTGAAGTTTCATGTCCCACTTAGAAACATAAACCAAGCCAGACAAGCCTATAACACAAGCAAAAAATTCTTGTATTGCAAATATTTGCTTTTTATATAAAGGGGAATTTTCCAGATTTGGCCATTTGGCCCAATTTCTCCTGATTGGCTCTTAATGGAAGTGGATTTAACTTTGACCTCTTACTCAGTGCCACATAACACAGAATAAACAAACAAACAAACCCCAAGAACTATCTTTGAGCACTTAATATACACCAGGCTCTAAGCGCTTTTATCTTCCTCATGTCATTTAATCCTCATAACAATACCATGGGGTAGATATTATTCCTACAGTTTTTAAAAGAGGAAACTGAGGAACAGAGAAGTCAAATGATTCCCTCTAGATCACAGCTGGAGAGAGTCAGAGGTAGGCAGGACCCAAAGCCTGTCTGATTCCAAAGCCCATGTATTTTTTATTACATCACACTGCCTCCAGAGGGGCCAAGAGATTTGGGGGTCATGTGAAACATAATACTTTAAGAGCAGTCACTTTGGGAAGACTTATCCTTGGCCTCTGTTGGCAAACTGATAAAGTAAAGAAAATTAGTCCATTTAAGCTCAAAAAAAGAAAAGGAAAAAACTACCTTCCTGATGAGTGAAAATTTTGTTCCAAAAATACATTCCTTAAAAAAATAAATAAAATAAAATTCAAAAAGAAAAGAAAAAAAAATGGAAACAAACCAACCCTGGAACTGAAGATTAACTGTACTTCTAACAACCAAGATGACGCTGGTCAGACCACCGATGACCAATTTCAAGATGACTGTCAGAGCTGACTGTGCTGTTTCTGCATGTAGCTCCCTCCCTTCACCTATAAAAGCTCTTATCCCTTGACTGTCACAGCAGGGGGATGGGGGAGGAGTTGGCCTTTGGACAGGTGTCCGCTGCCCCCACCCGCACCCCGGTTGCCAGCATCCAAAATAAAGCAAACTTTCCTTTCCAAAAAAAAAAAAAAAAGCAACCAACCAAAATAAATATCTTATCCCCAGAATACTCACAACTGATGACACACTTATTGCAAGGAATGTTTAATCTAACAACACTTCAGTGCCACAGAAGTTGGCAGTCTTAAGAGTTGGAAGCAGTGGTGCTGTGTCTGCATCAGTAGGGAGTCTGAGCCCTTTACCTGACTGGGGACAGAGTTTCAGTAGTCTTCTGGGGAGAACACCTTCTGCTGGCAGGTGGGCTCAAGGCCTCTTTCTTCGTGCCAGAATGGACTGGGTCTATGCAATGTGATTCATGGCGTCAGAGGTCGGGCCAAAACATCTGGGAGTTTGGTCAACTCAAGGACAAAGATGGCCCACACTCATTTATTTGAAACACACTGATTAATCAATTCAGCTAAAATACCTCATCTCAAAAGCAATGCCTAACACCGAGTTGGAACTGGGAGGATCCACGGCACTCAGTGCCTTTAGGCCAGCTCCACCCACTCACCTAGCATATGCCTATAAAGCCAGGGTCCAGCTTTCTTTCCAACTTTCAGCCCTCCTCCTGTCCTTGGAATTCACTCTTTCTGTTCTGGGAAGTCCCCATCTTGGAGGGGTGATCCACACAGACTCTGTTAACTTGTATCCAAGCCAGATGACTGGGATGGCAGTATGTGGTGGTCATACCTGTGTTTTCTTCTCTATCCACACTCTTAAGCAGCCAGTGGTGCCACACGGTGCTTCCCCCATTACAAACACATCAAGGACAGCTCAACATTTTCTCCTCTTCAAAGAATTGTCACATTCTTTCTAAAAATAATAATCGCCTCATTTGATATGGGGCCAAATGCACAAATGTGATAATATTCAGTTTTTCCTTTTCCCTTTGGTCTTTATCCACTGACCACCTCCTAATTGGTTTTTATCTACTGACCACCTCCTAATTCCCATCACCATGTCCTAATTGGTTTCTGTTAGCTCTGTTTTTTTGTGTACCATCTTTATCATTTCATTAGGTTCCCACAAATTCATGAGTCCACTCAGCACTTTATTCTATTTGTTTGTTTTTGCACCAGTACCATACTATTTTTGTTACTGGGGCTTGTAGTATGATCACAGCTAACAGGACAAGCTCTTTTTCTTCTCTTTGATCCTCTTTCTTATCCAAGTTGACTTTGCTATTTATGGAAGAATATATTCTTCCACATGCATTCCCCCCCATCTTTACTGAGGTATTACTGACAAATAAAAATTATATATATTTATGTTATACAACTTGATGTTTTTTTTTTTTTTTTTTGTGGGCCTCTCACTGTTGTGGCCTCTCGCGTTGTGGAGCACAGGCTCTGGATGCGCAGGCTCAGTGGCCATGGCTCACGGGCCCAGCCACTCTGTGGCACGTGGGATCTTCCCGGACCAGGGCACGAACCTGCATCCACTGCATCGGCAGGCGAACTCTCAACCACTGCGCCACCAGGGAAGCCCCACAACTTGATGTTTTGATATACATATAAACTGTGTAATAATTGCCACAATCAAGCTAATTAACATACCCATTACCTCGCATATTTACCATTTTCATTTTTCTGTGTGTGGTGAAAACACATAAGATGTACCCTCTTAGAATTTCAAGTATACAATATTGTTAACTATATTCATACTGTTGTACATTAGATCTCCAGAATTTATTCATCTTGTGTAATTGAAACTTTATACCTCTTGGCCAACATCTTCCTATTCCCCCTTCCCCCAGACCCTGGTAACCACCATTCCACTCTCTGCTATTTGAGTTTGACTATTTTAGATTTCACATTTAAATGAGATGAGGCTGTGTTTGTCTTTCTGTGGCTTATTTCACTTAGCATAATGTTCTCCGGGTTCATCCACAGTGTTGAAAATGGCAGAATTTCCTTCTTTTCAATGGCTGAATAAGAGATGGAGATATATATATATATAGATAGATAGATAGATAGATAGATAGATATATAGATATATATATAGATATATATAGATATATATCTCACATTTTCTTTACCCATTCACCCATCTATAGACATATAGATGTTAAGGTAGTTCCCATCTCTGCTATTATGAATAATGGTGCAGTGAACATGGAAGTGTAGCTATCTCTTTGAGATACTGATTTCATTTCCTTTAAATATATACCCAGAAGTGGGATTGCTGGATCATAAAGGTGGTTCTGTTTTTAATTTTTGGAGGAAACTTCATACTCTCTTCCATAGTGACAGCACCAGTTTACATCCCTTCTAACAGTGTACAAAGGTTTCCTTTTCTCCACATCCTTGACAGCACTTATCTTTGGTTTATTTGATAACAGCCATTCTAACAGGAGTGAGGTGATAGCTCATTGAGGTTTTGATTTACTTTTCCCTGATGGTTAGTGATATTGAGCACTTTTTCATATACCTGTTGGCCATCTGTATGTCTTGCTTTAAGAAATATGTATTCAAGTCTTTTCCCCATTTTTGAATTGGGTTGTTTGTTTTCTTGCTATTGAGTTGTAGGAGTCCCTTATATATTTTGGATATTAACCTGTAATTAGATATATGGTTTGAAAATATTTTCTCCTATTTCATAGGTTGTCTTTTCTTTTTGCTGTTCCTTTTGCTATGCAGAAACCTTTTAATTTGAGGCAATCCCCCTTGTTTATTTTTACTTCTGCTGCCTGTTCTTTTAGTGTTATATTTAAAATTTAAACTTTATTGGCCAGACCAATGTCAAGAAGCTGTTTCCCTATATTTTCTTTTGGTAGTTTTATAATTTCAGGTCTTACATTTAAATCTTTAATTAATTTTGTGTTGTTTTTTGTGTACAGTTGAGATAAGGGTCCAATTTCATTCTTCTGCATGTGGACTGCCATTTTCCCCAGCACAATATACTGAAGAGACTATATTTTCCCCATTGTGTGTTTTTGGCACCCTTGTCAAAGATCAGTTAACTGTAGATTTGTGGATTTATTTCTGGATTCTCTGTTGGTCTATATGTCTGTTTTTATGTCAGTACCATATTGTTCTGATTACTGTAGCTTTGAAAATTTGAAATCAGGAACTGTGATGCCTCCAGCTTTGCTCTTCTCGATCAAGATTACTTTGACTATTTGGGGTATTTTGTGGTTCCATATAAATTTTAGGATATTTTCCCCTATTTCTGAAAAAAAAATATCATTGGAAATTTGATAAGGATTGCATTGTATCTGTAGATCACTTTGGGTAGTATGGACATTTGCACAATATTAATTCTTCCAGTCCATGGACACAAAATGTTTTTCCATTTATCTTTGTCTTCTTTAATTTCCTTCACCAATGTTTTATAATTTTCATTGTAAAAGTCTTTCACCTCTTTGATTAAATTTATTCCTACTTATTTTATTCTTTTTAGTGCTGTTGTGAATGGAATTCTCTTAATTTCCTTTTCAAACAGTTCATCATTCATATATAGATATGCAACTAACTTCTGTATGTTGATTTTATATCCTGAAATTTTACTAAATTTATTTACTAGTTCTAATAGTTTCTTTGGTGGAGTCTTTAGGGGACTTTATATATAATAGCATACCATCTTCAAATAGAGATAATTTTACCTCTTCCTTTCCAACCTGGATGTCTTTTATCTATTTTTCTTGTCTAATTGCTCTGGCTAGGACTTGCAGTACTATGTTGAATTGAAGGGATGAGAGTGGGCATCCTTGCTGCATGTGTGTGAGTGGTGGTGGGGCTCCTACTCCAGGGGGTGCAGAGGCATGAGCTCGGAGCAGCTCTGTTACCTGGACTCAGTATCAGACACCTCATCAGAGGTGTGCCTGGTGATGCCAACGGCTGCTGATGTCCTCCTTCTCTCCTTTTCCCTCAAAGTGGTAGGGGATTCTTGAGGGGATTCCTCTTTTGCAGAGCTGTGCCAGGTTGGGGGATGAAATGAAACAGGTAAAATGCTTTCAACACTTTTCTATGTGGTCATCCTCAATTTTTGAACTCCATTGTGTTGCTGCAGCTTCTTAATTGTAATCTGGAGCCCTCCCAGAGCAATTTTCATTGGTGGATAGTTGTTACATTGTTTTTGTAGGGAGGACAAAGGTTGGGACCTCCTAATCTGTCATCTCTAACAACACTCCACATGCATTGGAAAATAACTTTATTACATTCATCAAAAAAAATCTAGCTGGAATTTTAATAGGTATTGCATTAAATTTATATCAAATTTATAGATTAATTTTGGCAAGAATTGACCACTTTTTACAAAACTAAGTTATCCTGTCCAAGAGAATGAAATATCTCTCCATTTAATCAGAATTTTTTCAATCCTTTAACAAATATAGTTTTAGACATTCTTTGCTAAGTACTATATATTTTACAACTCTTATCTGATTTCTGATTGTATTTTGAGTCAGTTTGCTGCTATAGAGAAATGCTATTGATTTTTTTTGTGTTGACCTTATATCTGGCAACCTTGTTGATCTCTCTAATTAATTAGGGGTCAGTTTTTAGAGGTAGATTTTCATTTCTACCAACTTCAATTAGGTTTAGTTCTACTTGTGTTTATGGTGGGAATGTTTTATAATCTAGGCTTTTTTTTTTCTCTCCTAAGGCATACATTGTTGCAACTAACACTGCTCTCTGCAGATATAAAAATCCAGAAGGAAGACTGGAGGGTATCTGGGCAAATGGATTACAGTTTCTTTATGGCCAAGGAATATAGAAATTCTTCTGTATAAAACCCAAAGTCACACACTGATCCAGAGCTAATACTCAGAGAACAATGGTAATAATTTCTACAAACCACTGAACTCCCTTACTTTATCTGAGTATGACCTTCCTTGCTTCCTCATTTCTACAACCTACAAGGCCACACTTGAAGTAAAAGAAGCCAAGTCAACAATGGGCCAAAATCAGTGTGAATACACTTGAAACCAAGATGGAAACCCTCTCTCTTCCATCTCTTCCCAGGATGTCAAAGAAAGAAGCACTGGGACTTGCAAACCCTAGGAGGAAATGGGGGCTTTTTATTCAGGAAATTTATCAAGTACTCTTTGAACCACTGAGTTATAAATGGTGTCTATATAGGAGGAGTAAAGGGAAGAGTTATGGAGGACACAGAAGTGTTAAGTGATTTGCTCAATTTAACAGGATAGGGGAGATCTGAACTATCATATTGGAATTTGATCTATACTGAGAGTTGGTCTAGTGGAGGCTGTGGTGTTCCTTTTCTATTTCCATAGTAGGTTTTTTGCCTGCATTATTCAGACTATTTATCTCAGTTCTTTGCTTGTACAAGTAGTCCTTTAGTTGATTTAAAAAAAAACAAAAACAAAAAAACCCAAAAACACCTCTAATAGATGCATAAATCTATTATTCTCCTGCACTGCTATACAGGGCCACCATTAGTAAGCACATTCTCAACATTTGGATACAAGCCCTACACTCAATGCTTCCAGAAATAATTTGTTTCAGATAATTTTGCTAGTGGAGTGTGTTTCATGATAGGTGTTCTCTGACACCTCAGAAGGCCATTTCCAAACTCTTCTGGAAACTATTTTGTAAAAGAGAAACAGTCATGAGGAAGGATTACCAGGAGGCATTTTGGAAGCTGGCCACCCAATTAGGCAACTTTTCTTCCCCAAGGACCTGTAACTTGTGCTCACAGTTTCAGGATTTATATGGACACAGCCCTTGAACTCTGACATTTTTGAAAGAAATTAAGCTGTGCCAGAAATCTGGGATCAGTGACAGCCACATTGGTCTCCTTGGAAAGCAAAAGTGCCTTTAGGAAAAGACAAGGGACTCACCCCTTAATCATACTGCCAGTCACTTCTCATAAGTAGGGTTTGCAATTGGTGAGGAAAACACAACCATTGTTCTAAATTTAGGAGATGAAGGAGCACAAGGAAGAGGAGAGAGAAGGAGGATTAAGAGGGAGCAAAGGTGGGGGTGGAGAGAAGAGAAGGAGAATTCTGATTCTGAGAATTCATGTTAGGGAGGGAAGATAGATATTGCTAAGAGAGAGGAGTTAATGTAGAATCCACAGCAAAAGGACTCACACAGCAGAGCATCTGGCAGATAACTAGTAGAGAGAGACAATGACTATTTTGAATCACATCTGGCATTGCCCTTAGCCATGTGAAAAGAACAGAGGCTTTAGAAGTAGAAAGAGTTGAGTTCAAATTCTGACTCCACTTTGCAGCTGAGGAAACTAGGGCTTGTTACTTCACCTTTTTGGACCTCATTTTCCTCATATGTAAAATGAGGTTAATGCTACCTACCTTGCAGTCCTGTTAGCAGGATTCAAAATAATGTTTATAAAAATCACATTATTGCACATTTTAGCTCCTGTAGTATGGTGTCCTGTTTGAAGACAAACCCTTGCTCTTTCTTTAGACTGATTAACCTGGATGTACTGAGGCTGAACTGCTGTGTTCTTATTTAATTTGTCTTGATGGACACCAGGAAATAAGACCACATCCCTGTGATTGGGGGTAGAGTTTTCCCTGAGGGGAAGGAGCATCACAGCTGACATCTTTTCTTGGATGAGGTCAAGGTCAGTCTTGGGACAGGAAGCCAAGATGGTGGAGGTAGGCAGGGATAACAAGGGAGCACTTCCTCTATGGAGGTGGGGAGGCCTATGATGGTTGGGCTTGGACTTTTCTTCAGGAGACATGCTGGTAGGGCATTCTCCCTAGAGATAAGAAAAAGATCCCGTCCAGATGGTGGTCATCCAGAACAAGTCAGGAAGAGCCTCCTCAGGACCTCCTAGGCCTAGCAGCTCTGAGAGAGCCTAATGAAGGATGAAGGGGTAGAAGGGAGAGTAACAGAGACCAGAGAGAAGCTTGTCTCCAGGTGCAGGAGGATAGCAGATAGATGCATAGGAGGGGAGGAGTAGCATTCCAGAGCCAGAGCTGCAAAGGACAAGCAAGAAGGTTGTAAAGGCCATGTTTGCCTGATTCAGCCCACCCAAAAAGGTGGGCAGGACATTTTGATAAAGGTGTGACTTTATGTAGCCAAGTGGGGTGGGACATTTTAAGAGGAAGGAAGTATAAGCTCTTTTTAATGAATATATTTCCCAATTATTATTACCAGCATCAGTTTAGAATCAAGATGTTAGTTAATTGTTTTCCAGCAAAAGAATTTTAAAAAATATTTTACCATCGTTATTTATGTAAGAAGCTTCCGGCTATGGTGGTCAGCTTCTCATGAGCACCATAAAAGAGCACTCACCCGTGAGATCTCTGAGGGCCTCATGTAGATTGGTGAGGGCTTCCAGATTGCTGCCTGTAGCTTTGCATGGGGACGTGTGTGGGAGAACACAATGCCTTCTTTAGGACTGAGGCCCCTCTCTGAACTCCTGACCTCTGTCCAGAAAGCCTTCCTTGACCC
The DNA here is from genome assembly GCF_963455315.2 of Globicephala melas. Taxonomy (NCBI): domain Eukaryota; kingdom Metazoa; phylum Chordata; class Mammalia; order Artiodactyla; family Delphinidae; genus Globicephala; species Globicephala melas. Next base: position 86,773,212 of record NC_083321.1, read on the forward strand.
TATTACCTGGATGTCAACTCTCTCTGTTTCAACTCACCAGAGCTTGAACTGCCTCTCAAACAGTTCACACCTTATTGTGCTTTAGGATTTTTAGGAATAGCACCTATATGGACTCCATTGAATGGCACAGTTCACAGAGCAGGAATCTTCCCTAGGCCAAGGCTTTGCTTACAGCAAATGTTCAGCAGTATTTGTTCATTTGAATTAAATTCTATTCAATTGGATTATGCCCCTTTGTGACCAACTCCTCCTAGAACGTAGCAGGGGAAATCAAGGTCATTCCATAAAGCAGCATCCATCCCTCCTGCCCTGCACCTCCGCAGCACCCTGGCATGGCCTGCAGCAAACACCAGTGTAAACTTGCCCTCACCCTTTGAACTAGCTCTTGAAGTTCTCCTGGACACAGACTAGAGCTCATTCTCCTGTTCCACTGTGTTCTTAGAAATACCTTTAACCTCCCACTGTAGCTCCTGGCTACCCTTTCAAATTCTGTGTGCTGGAGGCCCTTCCCTCCAACTTGGCTTTCCCTGAAGGGATGGAGCTCCTCACCAAGAGCTTCTGAAGGGGAAGAAAAGCCACCTGGCTTTCTGAAGGAAAGGTGAGAAATGCCAAGGAAATCAACAGAGGCTCTTAGGTTGGCAAATTCCCTTCCTTTCCTTTCAGAATTACAATACCTAGGTTGGTGAGACAGGAGGTTTTATGTGCTGCTCGAAGGAGCGTAAGTTGTTCCATCACTTCTGGAAGATGATTTGGCTAAGTGTCCAGCACCTGTAAGATGTTCACATCCTTTAACCCAGAAAATTTGCTTAGAGCAAGTTTCCTGCAATTCACAGAAAAAAAAAAAAAAAAAAGAAAGGAAGAAAGTTAAAAAGGCATTCAACTTCATGAGGAATAAAGAAAACGTAAATCAAAATACCAAGATATTTTTACCCACCACATTGGTAAAAGTGTAAAAGTTTGATCAGGTGGTGAACTTGTGGGGATATGGCCACTCCAACTTACAAACAAGTAGTAAGTAAAAGTGGCCATTTACTTACTGCTTGTTTGCGAATTGGCCCAGTATCAATAACAACTCCCCAAATCTATAAACATACACGTTTGTTTGTGGGAAATGGCTTAATAAATTATGGTATATAAATATTATGGAATTTACACAGTTATTTTATATTTTTAAAAAATTTTGCAGTAATTTATTATTGCAACAATAATTGTATATTTATACTTCAACTGAATGACAGAATTTTAATAGATAAAGTATATAAGAAGACACTTATTGCCAATTGCACCTAGAATGGACATCTATACAGTTATTTAAAAAATAATTAGATCTGTATGTTTTCATCTGGAAAGTTACTTGAGATTTATTAAGGGAAAATAAATAACAAGTTCAGAGAAGCATGTATGGTTAAGACTCCATTTTATTAAAATAAAACCATATTCACCTATTTATTTATTTTTCAACAACTGATTTTTAAGGCCTAGCTGGCTTTGTGCTAGGCACTGGAGATATATAATGGTGAAAAACACATGATTCCTCCTGCTTTTCTGTATGCTATTTTAGCATAGAAAACACATGGAAAGGAAATATACCTCAAAAAATCATAGAAGGGAGGGAAAAGAATAAAGATTTTGTTTTACTTTCATGTATTATTTGAATCGTTTCAATAACCTGCATTACTTTTATAACTAAATAAAAATTTTTACATGAACACACAAACAAAAAAGTTATCCTAATGAAATAATTAGAAGGACACCTGGGGATTTATGTACAAGGAGATGTTGTCACACGGTGATGATGAGCTTGCTTTTGGAGTCAGACAGACCCAAGTGTGGCTCCACCTTTATTGTTGACCAGGTGTGTGATCCTAAATAAGTCATTCGACTTTTCTTTCTCAGTTTCCCTCTCAATAGAATGGAAATCATAATAACACTCAGCTTGAAATGTGAGTGTGAGGATTAAATGAGTTGATGTGTATAAAGCATTTAGCCTAGCATCTAGCATATAGTAAATGCTTAACAAATAATAGCTATGAAAACAATAAGGATGTTTATCCTAGTATTGTTTACAGTTGCAACATTTTAAATGTCCAACAATAGCTATATAGATAATGGACATTCTATGATGGAGTATTATGAAGTCATTAAAATCACAATTTCAAAGAATTTGTATGAAATGAACAAATATAATTTTGTATTGAGTACAAAGCTATATATTCACTGCAATGCTCATTTTGATAAAATATGTATCTGTGTGTGTGTGTGTGTGTGTGTGTGTGTGTGTGTGTGTATATAAATAAAAATACTGGAAGAAAATGTCTAGAATATTAACAAGTTTGCTGAAGCTTTTGTAACTTCCCCTTATCTGTTTTCCAAGTGATGAGCAGTGAAATCTCTTAAAGGGAAAAGGGCTTACATGTTCACCTCTAAGCTTAGAAGATTGGGAAGGATAGGTTGTTCAATTTCCATTCTCCTTCACTTGATATAGGATGAGAATCCCAAGTGATCACAGGGATTACTCCATTGTTAAACTGGGAAGGAAGACCTACTGACTCTCGTAAATCAGAAGCCAGCCTAGGCCAGAGAGGTAGGGGCTATGGGGGACTCAGAGGATTTTATATGAGAAAGTAGAGATTCTGATTTAGGAATTGGAAGTTTAGAGCTGGAAGGGAATTTTGGAGATCATCTAATTCCTTGCTTTTCAAAGTGTGGTATGTGGATCACTCAGGCACTTGTGAGATGCAAAATCTCCAGCTTTATTCCAGATCAACTAAATCAGAATCTGCATTTTAACAAGATCCCCAGGTGATTCTTTTGCACACTGTAGCTTGAGAAAAAAATGACATTCCCATGATTTTTAAAATGAGGAACTGAGATTTTCAAGAGGTGAAACGATATGTTCAAGGTTACATGGGGATTTTAGTGGCAGAGACAGAACCAGAAACAGGTCTCTTGACTCCTGTTCCATCATTTTCTCATATATTGCTGCCCCTCACTGTATTAACCAGCTATTCATCCTGATTTGTATACATTATCCAATTCCCATTCTCCCAAGTTTTTTTCTATTCTAGTAAATTTTAGAGGTATGGTGTTTTATTTATTAGGTCTATATTGCACTGAGACAAATTATTCTTTCTCTATGGCAGTGGGTGAGTTCAAGGTCAGCTTCAATTGCCAGCATATTGAAAGTGTTTAACTCATTGGAACCTTCTTAAATGTCCATGGAGATTGGTCTTTAGTTCCTTGTAAATTTGCTGTCACCAGATCCAAGTGAAATCACATTCTAAAGGACAACTGAGAGGCTCAGAATTTCTGACCACAGACTTAAGACACAAACATCTTCCCCACCCTGCCCTTCCCTTTGTTCTCTGTGTCCTACCTTGGTTCTGCTCCCATTCTCTTTTACTTTCATCAAAGGTTTAATTATGCTCCTGGATTCTGATCACAGATTTATTAAATGTTTAAGTTTATGTCCCTTGAATGATGGTTTCCCAGTAATAGAGGTGCATTCAGAAGGAGAATAGCAGGTCAAGCATGGGTGTAATTTGGAAGAGTTTGACATCAGCCATTTCATCTCTGACAGGGTTAATCACTACTCTGGTTTTTCAAGCTCTGGGCTTGCTGGACTGTGCCTGCCAAGGTCAGCTGGGGGCCCCAAATTAATTTTAAAGACATACGGCTGCTTGGAGTTCACTAAGTTATCAGCTCATAATATTTAAAGAGTTATTTATTTTATTTCCCCTCAAATTATGAACCAAAATATAAATTACCTTGAAATAGCTAGAAAATAATACGCCATTGTATTAGAAGAATAAAATCATTAAAGATTGCTGCATGTACAAGCCAAGGCAAATTCCTAGAGAGGATCAACCTTCTTGACAACATACAGGACATATTGGAAGAATTGCTGAGTACTGAGTTAGTCCCATTCAATAAAGATTTAACAGATGTCTCTTCTGCATATGACACCATTTTAGATGCTGTAGGGGTTGGAGAGAGAGTCCCAAATTGACTCCTTTATGGAGTTGTAAAGGTAAGGATGGGAAAAATGGTCAACATCTGTCATCCTAGGGAGAACATCAGAATCATAAGAGAGGTAGATGTACTATGGGAGTTTGCAGAGGGAGCCTTTCTGTATGTGGAGATCAGGAAAGGCAAGAAATGGTAGTATTTGAGATGGCCTTTAAAATGTAGAATTTTTTCAATCTTTCTATTTTATTTGCAAACCTAAAAAATTACAAAAATGTGTGGGTTTTCTAAGAAGTTAAGTCATTCAGAGGTATGTAAAGAAAATACTGTCTACACTTTCCCCTCCTGAATCCCACTTCCTCTGCCCCCGAAGTAATCAGTGTAATCAATGTTAACAGTTGGGTATATCCTTACTTACCTACACATATCTAAGCGTAGATAGACAGCTGTCTAAAACCTTGCTTTTTATTATTATTTTTTTTACAAAACAGAATAATACATAGATATATTATTTGTAACATTTTTAATTTAATAAAATCCTGAATATCTTCTCAGCTAATGCATAGTGATCCAATTCATTCCTTTTTAATAGATGCACAGTGTTCTGTAGAATCACTGTTCCAGAATTTCACCTACCATTGCCAAAGTGATAGACATTCAGGTTGTTTCCAGGATTTTGTTGTTTATACAATGTTGAATTTTGACAGGAAGAGATGGCATCAAAGAGTCAAAGACACGAGAAACATAACTTTGGGCCCAATCATTTCTGTCCGTAGTCCTTCCACTGTTAGCAGCTTTGTTTTTAGCACAGCTAATTCTCTTCTTGTTCCCCTCTGGTTTCTGGGTTCTTCAGTTATCACTGACGATGGTACTCACTTGCTGTATTTCATGCTACACCAGAGATTCAATCCTTTCCTCTTTCAGCGATGCCTTCCTAGTTCCCACACCCTTTTCAGTCTCTGCCCATACCTCTTTCTCAGAAAGCAGAGATCAATGAGGCAAGTCACTTGTCTCAATGGTCACCACTGATTTAATTGTAGTGAACATGTGATTCAAGCTGGGCCAGTCAGAGTCTGTTCTCTGAGAATTTAGAACTGGGACCTAGAGACATGGTGAGATGCTTAAACTGAGAAGTGATGTACAGCTGAGATAGGGGGTCATATATGAGCCAAGTACTTGCCAAAACAGAGAAGGTCAAATGCACGGAGGGGGCAAAGATGAAGCAGATGTGTCAATAGAGTGAGGGGAAGAGAGAGAGAGAGAACAGCGTCCTTCTGTACTTCCCACTGACTCTTCAGTTCCTGGCTCCCATCCCTTATGAGGACTGATTGCACTTTCTGCCCTTGGGTTCCATAAGACACCTCTGCTTTCTTCTAATAAGTTCCTTCTGTCTGAGCAAGTTTGAGTGATAGTGATTTTTTTTTAACTTGCAAACAAGTGATGCCTAACTGAGACTTGGGCCAGGAATGGTATTAAGGGTAAATATTCCTCCCCACCAAATTGAAGCTAAAAGAATGCTGTCAAAGCTATCTTACTGGAAGATGTGATAACCTGCTTCCTTCCAGTGTAGAAAGAGATATAGATTGTGTTATTTATTAATACAGAATGTTAGGTGAAGATTAGTGATTATCTGTTTGCAATAAATGAAGTTGAAAAAGTAAAAATCTCACAATGTTCCATTTAGTGAACCTATTTGAGGAAGCACCTCTAGTGGGAACTAGGCCATCAGAAGAATCAGGGCTCCCAGCCTGGTATCATGGTAAAAGTATGGACTTAGCATCAGAGATGACTGGCTTGGGTTCTGCCGTGACCTAGTTGTGGGACCCTGGAAACTGAAACATGATCTTCTCTTCTGGAAGCTGAAGGCAATATTAAGGTTATTCAGGGGATTCAGTGAAACAAAGTATGTAATGCCTGACATCATACCTGGCACATGATAAGCCCTCAACAGTATTAGTGCCATTTGTTGATCTCCTCCCTGTGGCCCTAGCTCTTCCTCCCATCACTATTTAGGAATAAGCTTCCTTTGATCCCCATCTTCTCTAAGGTTGAAGCTGCCCCACCTTCTCCTCCCTGCTCCACGATGGAGCAAGGTACAGAGAGAAGCCCACAAGAGACCACGGCACCCCAGCCAGAGAGAAAGATACTAGGGGAAGGTGACAAAGCCCTGGAGGAGTGGGGGAGGGGGAAAGGGCTGTATGTGTAACAAAAGTCCTTGTGCATATTGCTGAAATTAAAAGCTATCAGACGAAACAACTTTAGAACCAACCACTGAGCTCTTTTACTTCTACAAAGACCAACACCACCAAATAATTTCAATGCAGGGTGTTCAGAGACACAGCCATAGATAATGTCATGTGGCTGATCATTAGCTGATGGCTGTTCCCTAAGCAGTTTTCTAAGCTGACAGCTACAGGCACTTATAATTTAGTGTTGATTGAATATGGCCATATGGTGGAATTATAGAAATGTGTTATAAAGATTGACCAGTTCTTTCTCTGAAGAGCTTACAAACTAGAAGTATTGTATAAAAAGATACACACAGATACATCTAAAGGATAATAAAAGAAAGCAATTTTTAAAAATTAGGCCATGAAAAAAGAATAAAAATAAAAAATTAGGCCATGAATAAAATTGCTGATTCACATGAAACAATTAGGAAGTTCTTAGCACCACTGGTCTCTGTGTAGTACAGATGAGAGACTTTATTTTTAATTTTAAGAATTTCCATCTTAAAAAGTACAAAAAGACTTCGGGAAGGACAAATACAGGCTAGGCTTTTCTAGGTAGGAGGTAGGAATACATAAGAGATCTTTACCACACTCATATGTCCTGCTGGGTTGAGCCATCCTTCATAATACTGTTGATTGACTGACATTGATTTCTTTATTAATGCACACAACAGCTTTGTATACCTACTATGTACCAGGCACTGGAAATACAAAGAGTAAGATGCCATCAGGCTGCTTGCCTGTAAAAGCTCTCAGACTAAATACAGATAAATTGCACTAAAATTTTGAGTTATGGTAGAAATGTAACTATGCTCCGAGGGAACCTATAAGGAAGAGCTGTTCAGTCTGCCTGGGTAATTGGCAGACTTCATAAAGGTGGCATAAGAGCTACCCATATCATTTCACATGCCTGGAATGACATATATGTGTGTATGTGTAAAGGTGTACAAATATGCATACATATACACATATACATACACACACAACGTATGTGAGGATGATGCCCTTTTCCTCACCCCTGCTGCATATACTAATACTTATGAGAAATAGAGTCCTTTGGGGGAGAAATAAAAATAAAAGCCACAAGTATATCTACAACTGGGGTTCAGACACAGATTGTCTGGAAAACCACACACATGGTGGATTTTCTGTGAAGTTAAATTTCAGAGCAATAATAGGATCCTGGAGAGAGGGGTCACCAGAAGGAAAAGAGCCGGGCATGACCAACCAGACTCTGTGATAACCCTAAAGGTCAGAGGGGACTGAATGGTTGTTCCAGGCGGCTGCCTGGGAATGTGTCCCAGTCTGGTTATTTTGGAGACGTGGGCACACGGAGAGAAAAAGATGTGTGTGGACAGAACAAGCTGCCCTACTAAATTCATAACACATCAAGGCTCAAGTGACCATGCTTTGGAGCCCACTTAATTTTTTGTAACAGAGGGAGAGAGCTTTCTACTTCTCACTTCACATAGAGCACACACACACAAACGCACACACACACAAGACTGAGCTGTCATAGAACCATAAGGTGAGAGCATTGATGTCCAGCAGAGACCAGCAAAACCTTTCACTGTAGGGCTCCTTTACAATACAAGAGTCTCAACTGCATCCAAGTAAAGCTTCATGTATTCAGTTGTCTGATAAATATGTCTCAAGTCCTGTTATGTGTCAGAGACACTCAGTGTTTAAAAACACATCTGTTGGCCACTCACTCCTTCCCTCCTTGGTCTAAGCAAAGGGCCTTTCTGAAATGAAGGACACATGGTGGCTAAAATAGCCCAATTTGGTTCCTTCCTCATTAAATGAGGTGGAACAGGCTTGGAATGGGAAAGAAAATTATTTCTGTGGGGGAAGATGTGAAATCACTGTAAATGGAGCACTGGATGAGAACCACTCCTTCTCATGTGCCCGGAGCAATTAGACAGGTAGATCAGGCAGGAATAGGGGGACCCTGAAGAAAGCGGTGTAGAGGGCTGTGTAGTTCAGTGGTTGAAAGCAACACTTCTGTTGTCAGACAGCCTGGCTCTGAATTCCAGCCCTACCACTTCCCTTGGGTGGGTTACTTGCCTTAACTCTGCCCCAATCTCCTCATCTCTAAAATGAAGATATAAATTGTTTTACTTAAAGTGTTTTATAAGGATGAAATGAGTGTAGGCTAGTAGTTATCAAATGTTTTTAGGGCCAGGCAACCTCTTTTTTACAGCTTCCAGCCCCAAGTTTTTAATACAAAAATCTCAGGTTTATGAGTGTAGTGCTGCATCACCCAGATCCCCCATTCAGAACTAAAAGGTTTATTCTCCCAGCTGCCAGGTGTTGTCACCACTACCTTGGCCAAGGCCAGGCCCCCTTCCCAAGGCAGCCCACACCCAATGACTGTTTGACACCCAGGGTTGGAAGCAAAGGGAATATGGCCCTGCCCCTTCACTCTAACAGGGACCCCTGGCAAGGGCCATTACAGCTCCAAACCCCCAGAGGATCAGCTCAGCTGAGTATCTCCTATGTTTCCTATAATGAGAGCATTTTCTGGAGGCTTGATTAGATTCAGAACAACCATTTTTGACAAGAATGCCTCATAGGTGCTGTTTTATATTCCTCATTGCATGCCATCAGTGGGTACCATCAGTGGGCACATGCTGCCAGGCTGCCTACTGTAAAGTATGCCATGCTTGTTCCCTTGGTTAAGGTAGTGGCTACCAGATCATTCCATTGTAAAGGCCTATTTTCCTTTTTGTAATTAGTAATTGAAATTGGGTTGATACCTTGTTAATGGCCAAATATTCTGCTGTCCAACAATCTTCTATGCCACGATTTTAATGTCTATGTTCTTTGCCTGAAACAATAATCATATTGAGTGTTGTAAAATAGTAATTTTCTAACTATCATTCATTCCACCTTTCTTAACTAGCATTCTTCTGTAAAGGAGGGCTTTCTTCCCCATCCCATGACCCTCTTTCTCTCTTTTCCTTTGTTTTGAATATTACTACGGACACATGGATTTTTTTAAAAGACTTTGATTTGGCCAATATGAGCCCCTTCAAGCTGGTTTCTGTATCTCTTTGGCATGAACCCATTACACTGTGAGCACTTTTTTGCTCTCTGGTACAAGTAGATTTCACACACTCCCAGGTCAACTTGTGCTTTCACGTCCCCAGCCCTTGAATCAGTCTTTTTTTTTTTTTTTTTAATGAGCTCTGATTCCTGTTAGTGAAAAATGATATTTAAAATCTGAGATCCAAGGACTGGGTATGCTCATTGCTACTGACAAGAAAGGATCTTTTAAACAAAGAAATCTTACTCAAAAGCCCAAAAAGTAAAACATAAAGAAATATGGTTTTTGGTTGTAGTTGGAAGCTCCATCCCTAGGAATCCAACAGAGAAGAGGCAACCTGCAAGGAACAACTTCTGCTTCTTAAATTGCAACCTTTTCTTTTTCAGTAAAATTATCAATGTCCCATAATCTGAAAATGAGTGTTTCACTATTTTGCTCAAGGGGTCAGAGAAGTTTTGCTTTCATCTGAAATAAAAAACATTTATTATCATCACAATTGATTAATGACAACTTGAAGAGAATAGAGATTTCAATTAAGAAGTTTCTGAATCTAGACAATTCTTCCAAATTTGAAAAATTCAGAGACATCAACTGTTTAATTTTACCTTTGTTTTAATATTGATTTTTCTTTCTTTTGCCAAGGGAAGTTTGGACATGCAGAAAAGAGTTCAATATTGATTTTTATACACAACCTTTTTTTATGGAGATACAAAAAGGAATATATTATAACAGTGAGAAGAATGTTGTTCCTTTCCTGGTATTTGGGCCTCCTTAAATATGAGAAATGATACCCTGTTCTCTTGTGATAAGAAACAGGGCATCAGGGCTCCCCTTGTTGGTTCACTTAGAAGCATCAAGACAAGTGAATGGACTCTTTTAAACAATTAAGCTATGAGACTATTATGGAGGAAGAGAAAGACAGGAGAGTACAGAGCATATAAGTGACTCCCTCTGAACCATTCAAATCCTTTGCAGTGGCATTCTAGAAAGTGCCCAGAGTCATCTGTGGGGGGAGGTTGTCACAATTTTAAAGGCTGCTTGAAATACATGGGATTATCTTATCTTAAAAGAGAGGAAGAAAAGACCCTGGCTGAGACTGTGGTTGGTGAGGAAGCAGCAGTCACCCACGTTGGCCAGGATTGGGGGATATTTGGTCATTTCTGTTGGCTGGACAATGTTCATGTTTTAACTGTGTTCAGACATGTTTAGGGAGCAGTCTTGTTTTGTCTTGATCCATCCTGGTCACAGAGTGGCCGTGTCTGATGCTGACATTCTGTGAAATTATTTTTTTTTTTTTTTTTTTTGCGGTACGTGGGCCTCTCACTGTTGTGGCCTCTCACGTTGCGGAGCACAGGCTCCAGACGCGCAGGCTCAGCGGCCATGGCTCACGGGCCCAGCCGCTCCGCAGCATGTGGGATCCTCCTGGACCGGGGCACGAACCTGCGTCCCCTGCATCGGCAGGCGGACTCTCAACCACTGCGCCACCAGGGAAGCCCTGTGAAATTATTTTTGAAATTATTTTTGTGTCAGGAGAACACCAAAGCCTAGCTGTGAGTGTCAGGCAAGGGGTTTTGTGCTTGCATTTGACCCATTGTGGCACAGGCAGGACCCACTTGTCCATCACCTGTTGCAGCATTCCTAGTTCTACAGCCCATTGGATGGGGAAAGAGGTGAATGCCAGTGGCTGTTTCGTACTTTTCTCTCTTTCTGCTTCTTTGTGTACAGACCAAATAGAATTACTCCTCATCTTTCAAATGTATATATCTTCAATTCAAGTGAGAGCCAGATATTAACTAGGGTCTCTGAATCCTAACTCTAAACTCTCTGGAGAGTGAACACGATTCACCTGTTTAGATGAGGTAGCTGCACCTTTCTGATAACTTTTGACTAGAAGGGAAGGATTGTGCAAGAGAAATATTATTCCACAGGCCCACTCTGTGAAGGAGAGCAGTCCTTAGAGAAGGAAGCTATGTGTGGGCATTGCCTAGTACAGGGACAATCTACCCTCAACAATAGGGTAGCATGACAACAAAGCTAATGCCTTGCATGACTTTAGTGCTTTACAGAAGCGAAGCATTTCCATCAACATTTTTAACCCTCCGAACCACCCTGTGAAATGGGTATAATTTATTCCAACTTAAAAGGGAGGAAGGTGAATGTTAGCAGGATTTAGAGATTTTTCCAAGCCTATAAAGCCTGTTAATCTAGAACACAGACTTCATGATTCTCAGGACAGCTCTCCCTCTGTTATGAGAGTGAGACTGCTCTTCCCAGACCCTGAAAGCACACTGATGAGGGATCAGCGGGAATTTGTTCAAGGTGAGAGAGCGAATAGAGGGTGGAGGCAGGTTTTAACCTCTGCTGTCTGATTCTGAGCTCAGGGTGGGAGTGATGTAATATTAGCAGACTGGGAGGCTTGGGAAAGTCATGTAGGGAATGGAATTGTCTTTCCTCCAGAAGGGGAGAGAGGTGGTGGAAAAGGGAAGAATGAGGCATAAGACTTAATGCAGCTTTTCTGATATGCGGAGGGTTTTGATAAAGCACAGGAACTCTCAGTGAGAACAGAAAAGCCATCAAATAAACTCACTTGGAAGCCTGGGGGCCTGTGGATAGGAACGGTATGGAAGAGCACAGAATGGCTGTGTCATGTGGACCGTGCAACCTCTTCTCTTACCATTTTGTCTTTTACACAAAGATTAAAGTGACGTTCTTACTTAGGGGGGTAGGGAGAATAATGGCAGGATGGCTGAAATTCCCTCCAGACCCCAGCTCTATGATCTATGATTTTAATAAGCTCCTCAATGCCAGGAGACCCTATAAAATTGTCCCTGGAGCTGTACTCTCTCCAGCTCCCTGTGGTGGCAGCAATTTTGCATTGAACTATTTTGCATTTTATAGATTTGGTTCTTTCTTACTTAATTAGGCTATTCTTGGGGAAAACGCTGTAATAACCCAGCACATCCTGCAGAGTCTGGCACTGCAGCCATTGGCATGTGGATATCACAGGGGCTCACGGTGTCATCGACAAGTCTCTAACCAGATGTAGGCTTTGACTTGGGCACAGGGAGGATTTTTAAACCCGCTGGGTCATCTCCCAGTGGGTGTTCAGAGGAGTGATGAGCCAGTTAGGTGATCCCCAGGTTTAGAGCAGGTGGAATTCAAAAGTGTACCAAAGCATTTGAGAAAGTTTATACAAGAAGGGAAGGACCCCCAGTAAGATGAAGATCAAATGTAGTGTGCTCAGGGCATTTATTTTTTCTCTTCATGTTTCCATTAAAAATAATAAAAAAAAAGAAACAATTTGTTATTTTTTGGTTTCTCACTCTGACAGCTGGAGCTGATTTTAAAGGATTAGTAAATTAATCGGTTCAGTTCTGGCCTTTGTCGCAGGGGGACAGATGTTCCCTCGCTGCAGGGGAAGAGCCTCTGGCTTGCTTGGTGGGAGTATTCCAGTCCTCAGACAAAGTCCCATAGCCCCCTCTGTTGTTTGAAAGTGTTGGGGGAGTGTTTCCGACCCCCAGGGTGTCTCTGGGGACAGGGGCAGTCCTTGCTGGGGAGGGCAGAGAAGCACACTCCAGAGAGTCTATGGTCTGGGATTGCAGCGCCCGTGACACAATGCGTGGTTAATAAATGAAGGAAAAACTCCACCAAATGACCCCCTTCTCTCCCATGGTGTTCTCATGCAAAATACTGAAGCCTGTTAAATTTGTCTCCAGTGCCCACACCATCACCCTCAGCATCCCCCTGGTGGCCCAACAGGCACTGTGCAGTCACCCAAGCCCAGCCCTCCCTGCTCACATCCACAGCCAAGCACTGTTGCCTTGACTGCCATTTCCTCCCAGTTCCAGTGTTCTCTGTGAGCCACACAAACACCGCAGTGAGCTAAAGTAGGCAGGAATGGAAGCCCTGTCCTGGCTGCTCAGCTGCATTTTGATCTTGCTCCTCTGACCTGGAGTCAGGCCCCTGAGTGCTTCGTCCACCAAGACCTGCACTGTCTTACCTTTTCTGCTGTGACCCCATGGTTTGCAGGCCATTCAGTTTTTCCTCTCTCCTATCACAAATCTCTGGGCTTAGTCTGTATGTCAGAGGTCAAAGGCCAAGTTTCCATGGTGTGAGGAAACTCCACAGCTTCACACTATTGTGTAACCTTCTGATTCCCAGGCTGTAGTTCACTGCCATCCCAGGCAAAGAGAGGAACTTGAATCCTACCAAGCTCCCATCTGGACGTCAGCCCAACTTTTTCCTGCCCTGGCTCCAAACTAACAAACCTGACAACTTTGCTGCAGGTCTCCTGGCCCAACCCTCTCCCTGGTGCCTTGTGCCACTGCTGACTGATCCAGGACTTAGGGACAGACCCTGGGGAGGGGCTGGACCTCAGGTGAGCACCTATACTCATGTTCATCCATGGAGCAATCGTATTTATTTCTGGAATCCTTTCCCACAGCCCTCAGAAGAGCTGCTTCCTAAATAGAACTGCCATTTTCCTCTCAAAGGAATTTAAAATTAGATGTCTTTGTTCTCCTGTCTCATTTCTTGCCTCACAATTGCAATGATATAGATGGATCTTGTCACATTCTCCATCCTGCGTTGGCTATAGAAACAATATTTGCTTCATTAATTTTTCTTTTAGTACATGGAATAAAACATATCTGTTTCCATCAACATTTCAGGTTTTAGGTTTCTGCAGATTTACCATGAGCAGATGTGCTACAGCCTATGAAAAGGACAGGCTTAGCAACAGTATATATATGTGTCCTTTTTCTCCTGCCACTGCCATGAAAATTATTCTGAAATTGTGAAAGGAAAGGCTAGGGTTTTCAGAGCACAGAAAGATAACCTTGTCTGGTTCCGTCTAGTGGCCCTCAAGATAATTCAGATTGTGCTTATTTAGTTGTACTGACTGAAGGAGATGAAGGGTAGGGACTACAGCATAGGGACTCCTCTCAGATCATCAAGAGAGGATGCTTGGTGTCGAGGCCCTGGACACTTCTGCTCTCCTGACCATGGAAAAGGTTTATAGACCTGAACTGTAGGATCACATCCTGGTGTCCCATTATTTTTCCCACACCCCAAATTCTTCAAAGATGGTCAGTATTCAACATATCAACTGAATGCCCAATTTATGAGGGAGTAGAGGGCAGAAATTATTTTAATTGTCAGGCTAAGGAAATCTGAGGGTACAATCTACTCTCAGCCAGATCAGTTTTAGGGGTGGCTCTTCCTTGCTTTACTCATCTTGTTGGTAAACATGCTTTTCTAATTCTCATCTAACAATTCTTTAAATCTGCCGCCTGAGATTATCCCTCAAAACATGCTCTGTGTTTTCAGATGAATATCCTGTCTTTTTTCGTATTCTAGGTAGGTACTGCCTTCTCTTTAGTTAGAATCCACCAGTATCGGTCATTTGTTTGAAGGAATGAAAACCCTAAAGTGTAAAGCCTGGAGTCTATGTGGGCAAAGATGGTTCATATATGGTCCCAGTGAAGCAAGAGTGAGCCTGAATGGCACACATTTCATCAGTGCGGTGGCCCTGAGGACTGAACTCAGAGCAGTTGTACCTTGAAAAAGCCACTGTAAATATGCAGTGAGCTGATAACTGAGGAAGGACTGGTGGAGAACAGAGGCAGTAAATTCTACCCTAAGGCATGGGAGAAATATTTTTCTTGGTTGAAAGAATTTATGAGTACTGTAGGGGTGGGGAGTATAGGAGTATAGTGGGGTGAGGAGGGAAGGACTGAGCTCATGATTTGTTCTGATACTTATTTTCAGGACTTGAATTGACTCCAGATTATTTTCTATCCACTCCAGCATTTTGAAATATATATATAATAAAATCATCAGCCCTGCTCTTATTATGAAAACAAAATACAATTTCACAAATTCCTCAGCCCTGGTTATATTTCAAGGTTTGATTAATTTTTGGCTTTTCATCATTCTCTTTCAGTAATCACCGCAAAAATTATCCACTTCAACATTTTCCTTCCCAGGGCAAGATGCAATTTTGCAAAAATCTGGTAAGGTAAGTTGGTGGACAAAGAAGAGACTGAGCACTAACCCCACCCAGTAGATAGGCAGAGTCCCCTGTGCTAATGCCAAACTGCTAAGCCCTGGAGTCGTGCTTCCAGACGCTGACTCGGGCGAGCTGGTTTAGTTTAACATGGCATGATTCAACAGTTAGTCATGAAACTCTAGACAAAGTCAGGGCTACCCATCACTCTGCATTCCCTGAAAAATATCTTTAGATTGTCGTGAACATCAACCTTAGTCAGAATCTGTCCGAGTAGCCCAATATTTCCCAAGTGTGTTCAAGAGAATCCATGCCCCACAAGATGTCTTGAAACAGAGGGTTTCTGTATCATGAGGATGAGAAATGCTGTATATAATAACCCTTTGGGGAGACTTCCCATGTGGGAAAACATACTAAAGGCTCTGAGATGTCCTGCAGCAAAAAAGTTGGTCCAATTTTATTTAACCCAGAATTTTCCAAACAAATTTGGCCACTAACTCTTATTAACCATTTCCTGCCACTCTGCAACAAGCCGGCCTGTTCTGGCCTCACTTAACTCTGGATAATTCCATGAAGAAATTCCCATCTCTTGAACTTTGTGCTGTTGTTCATAGTGCTTCCCCGCTTGGTAGGAGTTTCCCCTCCCCCTCCATCCTCTCACCAGCCTTGCTAATTCCCACCATTTCTGTAACGTTCAGTGTGAGGGTCACCCTCTCTGGGAAGTCTTCCCTTCCCTAGCTGAAATCCTCTCTTTTGGGGCTCCCAGGGCATACTGTGCATTTCTCTCCCAGGACACAGGACACTCTATTATAATTATATACCTGTAACTATATGCCTTCCTCTGAAGTTTCTTGAGGGCAGGGGGCATCTTATTCCTCTTTGTTTTCTCAGAGGCTAGCATAGCATTGGGGTGAAAGTACACAGTAATGGAGTATGTAAATGAGAATTAATGAGATAACATGTGTGAAGCAATGGAGTCCACCTTCCCGGTACTCCTTCCCCTTGGAAAGGCAGGGATTGCACCAGTCGCCTGGGGATCCACCATCTTTCCACAGGGCTACCCAAATACATCTTCTCTACCTGGGTTGTGTAAGCATTTGTGGAGAGGCCTGCATGAGAAGACTCATGTCACCTTTTGTCAACTAAAGCTCCTGGGGTCAGAAACTCTATCTATTGACCAACCGATCAACCACAATAGAACTTACATGTTTAAATGAGATCCTTAGGTGATTAAAGACTGAGAAATACTGCTCTTAGGCAGAGCAGGACTGAATAAGTCCTTATTAGATAGGGCCTACCTCCAAAGACTTCAAAAGAACAACCATGGTGGTAGTTAAAAAGAAACATCTAAGAAAATAGGTTAAGTGAATTGGTAGGTAGTAAAAGTAATTAACATGCCTTGTTTTTATTCTCCCAGGCATTGTTCTAGGTGCCTTTACATGTATTAACTAAGTTAATTCTCCTAACAACTACCTAAACGTCAACAATGGAACATGTAGGGAAATAACTCCATTTTGAATTTGACCCATTTTTTTAAAAAATTCTTTTAATTTGGGGGCTTCCCTGATGATGCAGTGGTTAAGAATCTGCCTGCCAATGCAGGGGACACGGTTTCGAGCCCTGGTCCCGGAAGATACCACGTGCCTTGGAGCAACTAAACCCGTGCGCCACAACTACTGAGCCTACATACTAGAGCCCACGAGCCACAACTACTAAAGCCCATGAGCCTAGAGCCCATGCTCCGCAACAACAGAAGCCACCACAATGAAAAACCTGTGCACCACAACGAACAATGACCCCCGCTCCCCGCAACCAGAGAAAGTCCGCAGCAACGAAGACCCAACACAGCCAAAAAATAAACAAATAAATAAATAAATTTATTTTTAAAAATTATTTTAATTTTAAATAATTATAGATTCACAAAAAGTTCCAAAATTAGTACAGAGAGGTCCCGTGTACCCTCTACCAGGCTTCCCCCAGTGGTAGCATTTTACAAAACTTTAGTACAATATCAAAACCATTGGTACAATCTATAGACATTATTCAGGCATCACCAGTGTGTGTGTGTGTGTGTGTGTGTGTGTGTGTGTGTGTGTGTTAGCCCTATGCAAATGTTCACGTGTAAAGAGTCCTATAACCACCACCACACACATACAGAACTGTTCATCTCCACAAAGGAACTCCCTGTGCGATTGATTCAGTTTTGGAAGGACAGCTGGCAGCTGCAGCAGAGCCTCAGGTTAGCTACTGATACTCATCTTATCGACTGGACATGACCTGCAGTATTGCGCAGCCATCAGCGGGGCTGCAGGATACAGTTAGCGGCAAAAGTTAGCACTACCTCCCAAATTGTGTCTACTGAGCATCATAGTGTGAATAAAAAGACAAATATCAAAAACCCAGGGTAGCACCTCTGGTAGTGCTGCAAGTAGCCAGACTTCCTCCTTCTGATCCTTCCACCTGGGTACCCTCATACCGCTAACGTCCCGGGATTCCAAAGAAAAACATCCCATCTTGGTCAAAAGTTTTTCCATTTGAACAATTTGTGAGGAGAATCCACTGTGTCCAGGAAATAATCCAACCCTGGATTCTATGGAGTCACCTGTTTCCACCAATTGTTGCTCAGATAATTGCCATCCTCACTTGTTCAGATCAGCAACTGAAGAATGAAGAGGAGGAGCCAGTTCCTGAGGCACTAAGCACTCAAGGGAGGTGTGCCTGACACACGGTAATCATGGTAATCCCTTCGCTTAACTGATCCCTTTCCGTATGTCAGGTATTGCGTCAAGCACCTGATTCATTATCCCACTGAATCCTCAAATCCAGGCTGTCTCAGTCTAAGTGTTCCTTCACCGCTGTCTCTCCTACCACGCCAGTCACCTGATGATTGGGAACTCTTTGTCATCACAGTCATCAAGTATATTGTGTTAGTAATCCTGACCTTCTCTCTTCCCCTTTCAGGATCACCTTCTGGGCACATCCTATCATCCTCCACAGTTGTTACCATTTCTGAACCACGTTTTTGCTTTTTAGTCCTTATAGAAGATTAAGACCACAGGTCAGTCTTGAGCATGTTTCTTCTACTGTTCACATTAGCTAGTTACAATTTCTGATACTTATATAAACTGTCTTAAGATAGCATTAATGCATTTCACCTAGTTAACAACCTTAAGAGAGGGGGGCCAGATGAATAAAGAAGTTGTGTATTTAATTTATCGTCTAGACTGAGACACTTCTGAGAATAAAAGGAGGCCCTGTCAATGATTACCTCAGGGCAGAGGCACAAGTCTGGGCTGTCCCTGAGCAAGCTGGGACACGTGAACACCTACACATGTGGAAGTCAAGACTCAGAGAGTTTAGGTAACACGTCCTAAGTCGCATAACTGCTAAATGGTGGTGTGTGGATTTAGACCCCAGAGCAAGAACTTGACCTGCTATGCTGGGCTTTATGACCTCTCTGTTGAATGTTAGATGTGGAAATCTCCAACCTCTTAGCACCTAGCTATCAGTAGAGATCAGGTCTTTCATGGAAAGAGGCTGGATTTCACAGAAAGTCATTCAGGGGCCATGAAGTACCTTGGCACCAACCCCACTGTGTACCCTAGTCTGCTGGCTTTGGAGGGGGCTGAAGTCAGGGGACTACCTTGTTCACACACTCTCCTCAAATCTCTCTCCACACAGCACCACTATTTAGGAGTGTTGAATGGTGTAAAGATTTTTGAAACCTTCTTTGTAAAGCACAATAATTTCCCCCACCTTTTAAGTGAAACAGTCTGTACAGGAGCACTTTTGTGAACTGTCAACTGTTATACAGATCATTCATTCATTAATTGTTCATTCATTTATTTATCCTTTGTAGTCCATTGGTTCCCTCGACAGTGTAGGGAGTCTGAGGCCCCTGTTCCTTGGACCACACCTACATTTTCTGCCCCATCTCCCTTCATTATCACTCCTCTACCTTGACCTGCTGAACTCTTGCTCTTTCTCCCTTGCTACCTTAGCATATGCTGTATTTTGTCCAAAGAAACTCCTTTCCACAGCATTCCACTTAGCCTGGAAAACTATTCATCTTTAAACTCAAATGTAATTTCCTCCCAAAAGACTTCCCTGACCTCTCTAGACAGAATTAAGCTTTTTGTTTTTTCTCACTTACACTTCTAACACAGCCCTAACTATTTGTTCTTAAGTCTGCTTTATCAACTAGACCATGAGACTTGGAGGGCAGGGACTGGAGCTCTGATTGCCTTGACATCCCCAGACATAGCACACAAAGGATGCTTGAAGAGTGTGTGTTGAATGAATGAACATCATGCCCAATGGCATTACCTGGACTTACCATCATTCTGTTTAAATTCCTCATAGGCAATAGGTAGCAAAATCAAATTCTGAACTCATGGGAGACCAAATTATTTAAACCTGGCCTTCATATCTAAAGGGAGGAGGAAACTTATTTATTGAGTGCTGAATGTGCACGTACCTGGTGAGAACTCAGTAAATGCTCATCTCATGAATGAATAATCTGTACACCAGTTTTGGGTGGTAGATCGTGGTAATACCATTTACAGATGACAGAGGTTCAGAAAAGTTTAGTAACCTCTTACGGTCAAAATGGTAGTAAGCAGTAGAGCTAGATTTGAACTCAGATCTGTCCAGCCCCAAAGCCTGTGAGCTTTGTCCAAGCCTGAAGAAAAAGAAGGCAGTGCTTGCAATAGCCCTCGAGGCTGAGGTAGGAGGCTCTGGACACCCGTCAGCAACCTCTCTGCTACTCCTTGGATTTTTTCTACAGGAGCCTCTCAGTGGGATCTGGGGACTCCTGAGGGCAGGCAGCTTTCCCTTTGGAAGCTCTCAGCTCCTTCTCCTGTACCCTTTGGCCAGGCTGACTTGCTTCTCCTTGCCTGCTCTCCTGAGCCATCCTCAAAGCTACCCTTTCTGTGTCCTAGCTCTTCAGACTCTGCGTTCTAAGACGTAATCTGAAAGGCTGGCCTCTGTTGACTGAATAATAGATGCCCCCACTTTTCTCACTGTGAAACACTTGTATAGGCTTTCTCCCCTGGAGACTGAGAATTCATGCAGAATAGACATAATAATGGGAATTTCAGACCCTGTGACAGGTTGGGGTGGAGGAAGACAAGAAAGAGTCTAGGACAGGGGACCTTAAAAACTCACCACACCTGACCTACCACGGTAGTGACTCTCTCTCTCTCTCTCTCTCTCTCTCTCTCTCTCTCTCTCTCTCTCTCTCTCTCTCTCTCTCTCTCTCTCTCTCTTGGAGCCAGTATCACTTTTCTGGGTCTTTGTTCTAACCCTGCTAACCCAGGGACTCAGGAGGCAGAGGGATAAGGAAAGATGATAAGTTTACAAAAATAGGAGAAAGCTCTGTGAACATCCAAACCTTCACAGTAACAACCTGGAAATGAACAAAATTATATGTAATCAAGGACAAGTGTGTTTGAAGGAAGGAGGGGACCTGTGAGTGGAAGTGATCTGGGGTAACCTTATAATAACCATGAGCCAGCACTTATCAAGTGCTTACTGTGGGCTGGGGACTTCACAGCTCATTTAATCCTCACAGTGACCACGAGGTGGACTTTGCTCAGGTACCCATGCTATAGATGAGAACACTGAGGCCCAGAGAAGTTAAATAGTTTTTCCCAACAAATAAATGGTCTGTGACCTAGAACAACTCACCATCTAAAATTGTTCCTGGCTACCCGCCACCCCTCAATCATATCATGTTGTTTTTATTTATACTTGCTCTATTTAAAATGATGGTGTTTATCATTTGCTTTATCAGTCCCTCCCCTCCCTTCCGTTCCTACTCCACTACAGAGTGTAAACTCAGTGATGGCAGGGATCTTACCTGTCTTGTTTGCTGCTGTGGCATCCCTAGATCAATGCTTGGTGCACAGCAGTAGTTCCTCAGGAAAGATTTAAATGAAAGAAATGGTGGAGTTGAGATTTGAGAACAAGTCTGGTTGCTCCAAGGTCCTTCTCCACTGTTTGCTACTCTGCAAAATGGAGGTAATGACCCCCACCTTTCATGGCAGTGATGGTGTCTGTAAATACCCTAATATCCTGCCTGGCACATTGTCATTACCCACTAAGTGACGGTTGTCATTATTGTCCCCTCTTTCTGGACATGTGCTCCATCTGGCAATGCAGTCATGTAGAGCAAGACTGGCAATGACTGATTCTGTCTTAAATAGGTCATTCTGAAAATAATTTTCATTAAAAAATGAAAGCATGGGATTTCTATCAAGCTCTGGGAATACCCAGGATTCTATAAACTTATTAGAGTTCAGGCCAAGTGTGGGGTTTGGGTCTGGGTTTTAGAGTTAGGGACCTGCCTTTTCTCAGCACACAGTGTATGAATGGGGCCCAGGAGGGAGCTGCAACCAAAATGCCTCTCTCACCACCCACCAGTCTTCTCTGTGACCAGATGGAGTGGCCTTACCTGGACCCACCCCTCAGTCAGTCTGCTCTTCCTCAGCCCACAGGCATATTTGTTCCCAATAGTCAGATTCTGTATGCCAGACTTCAAAGTTATCAGGATTGGGTTTCCCTGGTGGCGCAGTGGTTGAGAATCTGCCTGCCAATGCAGGGGACACGGGTTTGAGCCCTGGTCTGGGAGGATCCCACATACCGCGGAGCAACTAGGCCCGTGAGCCACAACTACTGAGCCTGTGCTTCTGGAGCCTGTGCTCCGCAACAAGAGAGGCCGCGATAGTGAGAGGCCCGCACACTGCGATGAAGAGTGGCCCCCACTTGCCACAACTAGAGAAAGCTCTCGCACAGAAACGAAGACCCAGCACAGCAAAAATAAAATAAATTAATTAATAAACTCCTACCCCCAGCATCTTCTTTAAAAAAAAAAGTTATCAGGATTAAGAGTCCTGTTTGCATCCCTAAGTCACCAACTTAACCCATTTTTTTAAAAAACTTTCTGTTTGCCAACATTCTTTCTTTGCACTGCACTTGACTGAATTTAACAGAATTTTCTGATTTAAGGGTGAATTATATTTGCTAACTTTGGCTTTGTGGAAATTGGACCCTTCCAAGAGGTGTTTTAACTCTTTGAGTCCACAGATCTTTAAGTGTTCAGTAGCTCTATTGCTCATCCAGACGATGCCAGACCACCTAGGCCATAGTCAGAGCTCTACTCCCAGGCCAGCCCAGAGTGTCTAGAAAGGGAGAAGGGAAGAAGCTCTCAGGGTAAGGGAGACAAGAGTGTGCACACATAGTCTAGTTGTGAGTTTGGGGAATTAAGACTTGAGACCATGTCTGAGGATGTAGCTTTAGCCTCAGTCTAGCTGGTGGGTCACTTTGAGAACAACAAAACCGACAACAAGACAATGTCAGTGTGGGTCCCATGAATCCACAGATGTTGAGAGGGATGTCAGAGTGCACGGGAATGACTGAAGAAGTCTTCGTGGAGGGGGCGGGTCTTAGGAGAAGCACTGGAGGCTGAACAGATTTTGGATAAATAAAGAGGAGTGAAGACAATTCAGATGGGAAGGCCGGCATAAGCAAAGGCTCTAAGATTGAAGGGTGGGGGTGAAGAGGAGGTGGAAAACAGAGTGTGTAATTGGGGAGGGTGGGGAGACTTGGCCAGAGCCAAAGTTTCCTGTGGAATAGTGGTGAGCAATAGGGTTGGAGAAGGACACAGCTGTTTGGCATATGACTCAATAACATTTACTTAACCTAGTTTTTTGCCCCTTGAAGGAGAGATGGAATGTTCTGCATCCTGAAATCTTATTCAGGTCACAAGAGAGGGATTTTGAAACTATACTTAGGTTCAAGGAAGGAAAAATGTTCTCCTTTGCTGGGCATTCTTTTGCCTGCCCCTTAAGTATTAGTGTTTCCCAGGAATCAACCCTTCCTTGTCTTCTTCTCTCTCTGAACATTCCCCCAAAGCAGTTTCAACTCCTTCCATGCCTTCATCCACCACCCAGATGCTGCACCTCCCAAGTCTACATCTTTGTGCTTGGTCTTTCTCTTGAGCTCCAGATCCTAAACCTGTGTCTGCTAATCAGCTCAATATCTCTTAAACTGAACATTATCTTCCTGCCAAGACCTCCTTTTCTCTTGCATTCCCTACCTCTCTTAAAGCCTCTTTCCTCCTTTCCTTCCTCCTTTCCTTTCTCCCTCCCTCCCTTTCTTCTTTCCTTCCTTCCTCTCTTTATTCCTTCCTAAAGCATTAACTGAATACTTGTGAGGCACGAGATACCATGTGAAATGTTCTTTTGCCTTTGAGGATCTCATAGTATAGTGGAACAGGTAGACGAAGCCAATAATTTGTTTTCATTTATTTAAAAACTATTTATTAAAAAATACTATTTATGAAACACTGGGATAAATAGAAGTAGACAAACAGTCTTGAGGAATCCGTAAAACTTCTACCTAGGATGCTAGGCTCAAGAGTCTTTCTTGGTTAGATGAAATCTGAGCTAAGTCTTAAATCTTGAGGAATTAACTAGACAAAGAAGGGAAGACAGGAGGAACACTATGGGAGGACACAAAAGAGAGAGAGTGAGAAAGAAATGTTTGAAAAATGGTGACCATAATAATAAAAGTAACAGCTAACATTTATTTAACACTCGCCATGTACAGTTACCCTGCTGAGCACCTTACATGTTTGTCTAATTGTTTGTTTTTGATCCTCATGATAATCTCAGAAATAGGTTGTCGTAGCTCACGCATTTTGCAGTTGATGACATTGAGCTGCAGATGAGCAAACCTGCCCTTGAACTCTTGTGAATAAGCAGTTGAGCTGGGAATCTAAGCTTCTTTGTGGAGCCTGGAAAATGGAGAAGTTCAGGAAGGATGGTTAGCAGAAGCGAAATTCTAAAAAGGGCCTTACATGCCTCAGGAAATGGTTTGGGTTTTATCTCAAAAGAAATGAGGAACTGTTCCAGGCTTCTAAGCAAAAAAGTTACCTGAGGCAGATCTCCATTTGGCAAGGTCATTTTTGGAGAGGTGTAGAGGATGAATTTGGGAGCAGAGGCAAGAATGGAAGCAGGTGGGTTTGTCAGGGGCTGTTGTCACTGTCCAGATGAGCTTTATGACATCCTGGAGAAAGAAGCAGAATGGACAGACCTTGTCACAACTTGGATGGGGGGAGAGAGGGTGGGTGAAGAACAGTGCTCAGGATTTGAGGAATAATTTACTTTTTCAATAATAACCATTCATTTGATGATTGAGTCAACAAATATTATTATCTGCCTTGTCCCATGGACCATTCTAGGTCCCAGGGATAAAATTGTTAGGCAAGATATAATCTCTGACTTCAAGGAGCCCATACTCTAAAGATGGAGATAAATAAAAACCATCACAGATAATCGCTGTGAGAGACACGCACAGGCATATCACCCTGAGCTTGGGGAAGCTGAACCATAGGTGAGCTTCCCAGAGGACGAGATGCCCTGGTGTCTTCCTTGACCTGTAGACTCCCTTTTCCAACTAACGACCGGTCACCTATGTGGGCTGTCCCTCAGACATTTCTAACCCACTGTGTCCAAAATTAAAATTGAACTCATGCTCTCACCTCCCACATACATGCCTCTTCTACGTACCATGCTTCATGTCCTGAGCAACTTATTCATTCAATAAATACATTCTTTGAGTACCCGTAAAGTGCCAGATAGTGTATCGAACATAAAGCTCAGGGAATTCCTAAAACAAATTAACATTTTCACTCTGGTTTAAATGAGAAACAGAGTCCATGGGCATCTGAATGATGTATTCAGAGACAACAGGACAAGACTAAATCCAAGTAACATTAAGAGCACCAGCTTTTGCATTTTTGCATCTGTAGCACTTGTGAAAACTGTGATCCTCCTTGGGACCAAATGGATGAACAGGACTCTGAGGCAGGTTTTTCTGAGTGGGGAAGCAGAAACACCACACTCCTGCTGCCATGGCAAAGGGCTCTGTGAGGATGGAGTGACATTGCTCGTCCCCAACACCCCCCTACCCAGGTCTAATCCCAATGGAAGGAACAGGCAGAGAGTGTCAGACAAGCTGCAGGCTGTTGCCACTGTTCATTCTGGCTAGTGGCACCCGAGGAGAACAGCTTGGAATGTTCTCACTGATAAAGACTGAAAGATATAAAGGAAGCTTTCTGCTGAGCACAACTTGGAACATTTCACACAGTTCTGCCATCTTCCAGGGTGCTCAGTCTTTGTGGAAAGGCTCAGTTCTCAGCAGAAGCTTGGAGGTTAACCAAAGAGGGGGAAATGTAGTGGTAAAGCAGATTCTAGGGATAATTGGGAGGCCTCGAGAGAGGTGTCTCCCACAGAACCTACCCATGAGCCTTGTACCTAATCTGCTCTCTGCTGCCGCACCCATTAGCTTTTCAATAAGGTGGTTTCAACGACACACCTCTTTATCTGGCTCACAGGTGTTTTAAATGCCTGAAGATCCTAGGGAAGGCGAAAGAACAGAGGCTGACAAGTCAGAATTGGCCCCATTAGATTCTGAGATCAGCGTTCTGGGGAATTTCTGCCGAATCTGCACTCCATGCAGCACCATGCTAGGGCCGAGCAGCTGCAGACTTCTACAGAGAATTCTTCCCGTGGATCCAAACTTTGGAGTGCACATCGCCAGTGTCATTGCAGAGAAAGAGGTGACAGGCAGGCAATTTCCAAACACAAGATCCCATACAGATGTTTCCAGACAGCTCTCCCCGAACCCCAACCGTGCTGCCCACAATACATAATAGGCCCTGAAAAAGCAGAGCTAGTGCACTGAAAGTTCAGGCCCAATTCAAAAAAGAAACTTATTTCTACATCTACTGAGTTGTGTGATCTCTATAGGACTCATCTAACCATTAAATTAAGCCCAACTGGAAATGTTTACCAAAAACTTTTAACGTCTCTTCATTCTCTGGTTGAGTCTGTAGCCAAAAGTCAGAGCACAAGCTTGCCCTTGGAAAGTGAATTCCTGATTCTGAAGCTCATTCTGAAAGAGAAAGCACTTTTCTCTCCTGAGGGATCTTGTTCTCACAAGTTAGATAATTTAGATAAATCTCTGGGGTTTGGAAAAATTTGCAGAACACTCTGCCATCCAAGGCCATTGAACAAACTGAACTGTTTGACCTTGTCAAGTTTTCACAATTCTCACCACAAGCCCAGTTGGAAAGTGGGAGCTTAACTTGCAGATGAAAATGTTCTTGAGTCGGGGCCCAGAGCTGAGGGGGATTTGGGGGTGTGGTGGGAGTGAGGAAGGGCTTGGAGGCGTGAGCAGGCCTGGAAAATATTTCAGTTGGGAAGATATGAGTGCTGACAGGAAGGTCACCGTGAAAGGTTACAACTGAAAAAGATGGGGGAAAACATAACCACCTAAATCTCATGAACGTGTCTGAGGCCACCGGTCATTTCACTGCTTTGGGGAGCCCTGTGTCTAGGGACTGTCTTGGTAGGGGGCCTTAATGGTTGCAATGGGGTGGCCTGCACGTTCATTGGGATGAAAGAGTCAGCTAGCCATTTCCTCCTGGCCTGTCTCGCTGGACCTCTGCTGGACCCTAGGACAGCTTTCTCCAAGAGGTTCTTTTGCCCCTGCTGTTTAACAAGCAGCCTTGGGCAGAGGACGTTAGAGTCTGGGCATCCCCTGGATCATCTGGTCCTCAGGAAGGATCCAGGCTTATACACAGGTTTGAATCATCAGGACATTTTCCTCTTTTTGTCTCTTAATAAGTGATTTTAATTCATCTTTCTTAAATTGGGTGCTATTACTTAATTGTTACTACATTTGCTCTTACTGAAGTTTGATAGAACTTTTAACTCCTAATATAGTGTTTTAGAATATAGAATGTATTCATACTATATTCGTAAGGGTGTTGATATAATTCTTATGAATATATTACTTTCACCTCATTGGACTCTACAGAATTAGATAGTATCAGTACAGTATTTTGACTGAAAAATAGGTCCACTGTTACTTAAGCCATCACTAAAGTTTGACGCGACCACATGGAGACTTTTCAAACAATTAAGACCATTTTCATGTGTTAGGAGTTGTTATTAGAAATCTGTCAAAATAATGTAATATTCACTTCAATAAAATTTGATTGGTTTTTAAAGTAATACATACACGCACACACACACACACAAACCTAAACAGCAATAACAGTATCCCAAGCTAAACTCAGCAAAATTCTGTGAGATTAGCCCTAACCTCATAGATCATTTTAGGGGAGTTGACACTTTATAACCATTTGTTTTTCTTTTGTAATTTCCTTGTAACATTTGTTATTTTGTTTAAGACATTCTTTATCATTTAAATGTTTCTAAATTTTGTGCAGTCAAATAAAAATTTTCCCTTTATGGAAAATAAATTGTTAGTTTTCACTCAGTGTTCCTAGTTGTTCTGCATCATCCAGTTTTGGGAGGATGCAAAGTGTAACATTTAACCAAAAATAGAAGATTGCTATTTGATTTTTTACAACTCTGTCCATTTAATACTTTATTAAATAAAAAAAAATTAAATCTACAGAAACTTTTAAAGGAAGCAGGTGAGAAGGTTGGCAGAGAGACAGCAGGGGCAAAGTCATGAAAGTGTGAACAGCCAAGAGCCAACTACTGAGCCCTCAGCACTGTTAGAGCATAAAGTATGAGGCGCTGAGGGGGAGCTGGGGAAGTGAGCACCGCATGCATCATTTGTAGGTCACGTTAATTGAATTTGTGTCTCTGTGTGATTGGGTTCTATTTAAGGGGCTGAGGAAGAAGTGTGTTTCAGGAAGAGCATTCTGCCTGGAGAAGGGAGACTAACTGGGAGGGGGCAGGCCTGGAGGACAGGATACCTATTAGGAGGTGGTGCTCTAACCCAGATGCAAGAAAATTGTTCTTAACTAGGGCATAAACACAGAGTAAGTATAGGGAAAGGGCTGAATCCAAATCATTAACAGGTTAGGAGAAAGGGCAGAAACATTTAATAGGTAAAATCATTGGAACTTAGCATGGAGTCAAAAATGTTCCCTGGCTTCTCCTGCCAGTAATTGGATGCCTGAGGTGTCACAGAACTGGGAGCTCCTGAGAGTGGAGGAGGGCAAGGTTCAAGACGGGGATGGATAAGTTACGTTTTGAACGTGTTTAACATAATAAGATTATTTTGGACACTTTAAGCTTACTTTGCAGACCTCAAAGGACTATATGTCTCCTGCTTGTGACTTGGGCCTGGCCTCTTAACTCTGAATATTGTTTTATTACAGGGAATTCATTGGTGGTTGCAGCTTCTGAGTATGTCTTACCCTGGGTGGGTAATTGGTTGCAATGATGCCTTCCTTGCTTTGTGTTTCTCTCTGGGCCCCAGTGGAAATCCCACCTGCACAGATTGGGAGACACCACTGTCAAGCAGATTGCCCAGGTAGTTCTGAGCTGATTCTTTTGAAAGGAACTTGGGAAAGGAGAGAATTCCTCTGACTGTCGTACTGGGAGATTGGGGGCTCCCTGTTTATCCTGTGAAAATCATGCCATCGTCTTTTTAATAAACATAGAACAAGTGCCTGCTCAGCACTGGGAACTGAAAATTCAGCATCTGCTTTCCTGTAGTCTCACAGGTTAATGAGAATAGAGACAAACAAATTTACATAGAAGAATAAACCCTCCTCCCCTTTCTCTGGGGTTTGCTCTGTATAGAGTAGATAAATTCTATACCAGAAGGCTTCCTTGTGTATGGAATTGATGAGAAGGGTGCTGTGCCTAAGAATTTGATCTAACCCAGGATAAACACAACAAAACAAAACTTTAGTTTTAAAGTTTCAATTTCTTCTAGGTGTTTCCATGGCTAAAGATGGTTGACTGGGGTGGGGAGTGCATTGCTAGGTGGGACTTTGTAAAGGGCTGGGCGGCCCTTGTGGCTGGATGGTTTATGAAAGGACACAGAGCCCTGTTACTATTCCTCTGGGTGCTCTCTTCAGGTGGGCTGGGACGAGGGAGGAGTATCTTCCAGGTGATGTGTTTCTCTTTCCTAGAGATTAGTGTACTCAGTATACTCAGATTACTGAGTATGTCAGTGTGTGTGAGTGTGTGTGGCTGGTGTCAACATGTACATATTCTCTCTGGAGATACCCAAGAGACCCAGAATACTGCAGGGAGAATGGGAGGGAGTCTCTTCCCTTTGAGGTGATGGTTAGACCTCCAGGAGGTCTCTACTGAGGACTTTCCTGTTGGAGCACATGGTACCCGGCTCCACAACCCTCACTCCAATTTCCATAGGTTTTTAGCAGATGAATAACTCAAACCATGAGACACATATTGCTCACGATTATGTTGTCCTGTGGATGGCCCCAGGGATAAAAGAAAGGAGAGATTCTCCTTTCCAAGCTGAGCTGAACTGAATACTTTCAGGAAAAGCAGCAGTGCCACAGCAAGCTTCTTCTGCTCATCTGGCAGCATCCCCTGAGAGCCAGAGCTAAAATGTTATCAAAGACAGAACAGAACCCACTGCCCTTCCCTCCTGAAACACAGAACAAACCACTTGCTGTTCCTGGGGTAGTCTCTTTTGTGACAATTTTCTGCTTCAAAGCATCCCCAACCCCCAGTAATAGTCACCAACAAAAATTCATTTTTAGGGGAAGGGAGGAGGAATGAAAGAGAACATTGGTCATAATCAAAGAAGGAGATGGGAGGAGACTTCTCGTGCAGAAGAACATAGACTTGGGAAATAATACTGACCTAATGGAGACTCCTGATGGGAAACGCTTGCCTGGAAATCTGCTGCCACCCCTGAAAGCCTGGGTGGGGTAGTGCTGCCCTCAGGGCCCTGCCGGGATCTCTGAGACACAGCACCCCCTGTAGAAGTTAGCAGGCAGCTGTGTGACCTTAGGCAAGCTATTTAACCTCACTGAGCTTCAGTTCCTCATTGGTAAAATGGATATAATAAAATTACCTACCTCGTAGAGTTCTTAAGAAGATGGATGCAATGAGCTAATGTTGTTAAGTGCTTGGAACAAACAGCACCCAGAGTCTGCAAGAGTGTTTGTTCCAAAGGGGCTGAGGTCACTCCCAAGCAAAGCTGCCTGCTACAGTAGAGGGAAGCTGAGTTGGATGTTCAGAACCCCCAGACCAGACCGTGTCCAGGACTATCTGATACAATGAGCCATTGGGCAGTGTGTGATGATGAAGAGGATGTCAAATGAAAGATTTGTGTGCTCTTGCTACAGAACGTGATGTAGGTTGGTTAGAGGGCTACACAGCTCATTACTCAGTTTGTAGGACTGAGAACTGAAGATGTGAAAGCCCCAGGCAGATATGTCCCTCCAGCTCCCAGGTCACTTCCTGGTCCCTGAGGTACTCCTGAAGCAAGATTGAGCCACCATTTTTGCCTCCAGAGGAGAGAAGTTCTATTCTCTTTCAGTCCCATAAATATTCCTCTGGTTTTGCAGCCACTTTCTTTGCCAACCAAATAGGTGCCAATGAGTACTTGCCAAATAACTGGTTCCTGCTATGAGAATCCTGGTCGATTGCTATTTGTTCGTTATATCTCTTTGGTATAGAAGCTGTTGTTCATATGAAATAATTTTGGGAACCATCTTAGTTCCCCTTTCCACATATTCTGCAGAGCCCCATCTTCTGCCTGCCACTTTCTCCCACTCTCTATTCCATTAGCAGGGATGGCCGTCAAAAGGCATCCTTTGGCAGCTGCTTCCCACTGCTGCCCTGACAAGATCTCGAAGATGTTGCTGCTTTTCTTTACTGGGCTCATGAATAAGCCTCAGTAATCTTATTCAGCACAGCCAATCATATTCCCAACACTATTCTCCTTGAATACTTTTACCTCCTTCTTCAGCATCACATTCCATATCTGTACCTATTTATAATTTACCTGTTTACAATTTAGCAGTGATCATAACTGATATCCACTGCAACCTTAAAGTGGTAATCCTACAGCAATTATGTTTTAACAGAAATAGCTCTTATTCCCAGGCTGGGCATGTGGAATAGAGTAGGTGATCTGTAAATTCTGAACAAATAACTGATGGAATCAAAACCACTCATTTTCAAACACTTATTGAAGAGTGGGATTATTCTGGTACCCAGACTCCATCTGTTCCAGAAGTTAAAAATAAAATGAGAATTCAATTAAAGGTATGCACACAATCCACCCAGAGTTGTGCCAGATCATATGATAGTACCCTACATTCCAGCCTATCAGATACTGAAGTTTGTGTATGCCAATAAAGAAAAACACCTTAGAATGTCAAAATAATTTAATTACGTTACAGATACATCAGTGTATATGCGAAACAGCAAAGATTTTTTAAAAGAGCATATCTTACCTTTAAGCTTTCTGGTGTTATTTTTCTGCAGAGGGAAGAGCTCTAAAGGATGTAAGGAACTTAACCACCTAGTACCTTCTGCTTTGCTTGTCTACTTTGAGGATGGTCAAGGTCAGTGCCTGAGGGCTCAGCGGTCACTTTGCTTTCTATCTGTAGTACTCATCTCAAGGTTCAGGAAACCAGGGCCCATCGAGGAGCTGATTCCAGAGCTTGATTTATTTTTGTCTGCAGAGAAACCTCTAAGGGGTGTGTGCTAAAGCTCAGTGTTCCCCTTCTAATCTCAATTTTGCTGAGGACTCAGAGGAAACATTTTCCTTGCTATGGAAAGTTTTTACATGTCTCCACTAAATAGTTTTTAATATATATTTAGTTCTGTTCAAAGCCTGACTAAAGGAGTCCATTAAGTTAGTTGATCCATTAATCCCAATACTCTGTAACTTCTCATTTTTAAGATCCAGATTCTAAGAATTGATGATATAAACAAGATGATGATAGCTTCTAATAGTAGGGCTCATCTCCTTTTTGTTAACATTCCTGGGACAGAAGAATTGAAAACAAGTCCACCCCTGAAAATGCCCTAAAAGTTAAGTAACCACCTGAGAGTGCTGGGGGACAGGGGTGAGGGAGAATATCAGAAAGGAAATCCAAGCATCTCCAGAGAAGCTATCAGATGACCTCTGAATTTCTTCCAAACCCAACGTTCTAAGTGATTCTCTAAGTTATTCCTTCAAATACTCAACACATCCAACAACAATTTATTGAGTATCTACTCTATGCCAGAAAGAAGGCTAGACACTTTGGGTATTAATAGAGTAAGACACAATCCCTACTCCTAGACTAGTGAAAGAATCATGTGCAATAATAATGTTCAAAGATGAATTCACCACCTTTCCCTCCAAATTGTTCTGCCTTCATAGTCTTTCTCAATCATCACACCCAATTTCCCATCAAAAATATGGAAAACATCAGTGATGCTTTTTCTTCATCCTCCATAACCAACAGATCCCTAAATCCTACCCATTCTTTGTTATTAACGTTCTTCCTTCTTCCTTCTTCACTCCCACTTCCATTGCTGTGGTTTACGTCTTTCTTATTTCCTACCTGAATTTCTGCAACAGTCTCCCAGTCTCCTACTTTCTCTCCTATGACCTTTCCCATGCACAGGAGTCATCTCCAACATCCAAATCAGTTCTGTCTCTGCTAAAAATCCTTCAGTGATTTTCCATTGTCTTCAACACAAGGCCAAACAATTTAGCTTGTCCCAGAAGTCCTTTGGGATCCAGCCACTAGTGACTTCTCATTTCATTCTTCTCCATGACTGCTTCACACCCTGTATCCTAGCCACATGGACTTCCCTGCAGAGGTTGAGGACATGGGTTCTACTGCCAGAGCTTCTGCATTTGATTCCCAGATCCACTTCTTACTGGATGGTTGGCTCGTACTGCATGGCACAGCCTTGTGAATGGCCTTCCCAGAACTCTGTGATATGGCCACCCCATGTGACCTTAAGCGACTTAACTTCTAGCTTAACTTAACCCTTATCTATAAAAAGGTCACAAATATTGACTCCCTCACGGGGTTTCCTTGAGGATTAAATAAGTTACACATATAAAGTGTTTCAGCTCAAGCATTATCTCTGCTGGAAGTCTTTCACTGAATTCAATCCCTCCCCAGACTAGATTGACTCTGATCTTTCTTTAAATCCTACTCTCTGCATAGCTCCCCTAGGACATTTAGGACTTTGAAATTATTCCGGGGCATTTTACCTTGAAAATTTTCAAATGTACAGAAAAGTTGAAAGAAGGGTACAATGAGCACCACCTAGATTCAATGAGTGGTTAACATTTTGCCAATTTGTGCTCTCTCTCTACAAACACACACGTATATTTATTTACATCTTTTATTGAACTATTTGATGGCAAGTTGCAGACATCAAGATATCTTTTCTAAAAGGAATAAGGACATTCTCAAACATAAAGATTTTTTGGTTGTTTCCATTTTTTCCCCTTTTTGTCATAGGAAGTTTATGTATACTTATTCATAGCCAAAAATGAAATAACCAAGAATATATTTCATACCAAACTCTCAATAAGAACAATTGTGCAGCACTTTCTCAAGACACAAAGAGGTTTTTTTTCAGCTTCAGTCATGACAACATAGCCCTCACTCTTCATTAGGACTAACTTTTTATCTTAAAGAGCCAGCATCTAAACAGGCAAAATAGCTCTTAATAGTCCTGTGGTAACTGGATCTTACACCACACACAAAAATCAACTCAAAATGGATTAAAGACTTGAACATAAGACCTGAAACCATAAAACTTATGGAAGAAAACATAGGGGGTACACTCCTTGACATCAGTCTTGGCAATGATTTTTTAGATTTGACACCAAAAGCACAAGGCAACCAAAGCAAAATTAAGCAAATGGGAATACATCAAGCTAAAAATCTTTATCATAACAAAGAAAACCATCCACAAAATGAAAAGACAACCTACAAAATGGGAGAAAATATTTACAAATAATATATCTGATAAGGGGTTAATATCCAAAATATATAAAGAACTCCTACAGCTCAGTACCAAAAAGAACAAATTCAATTAAAAAATGGGCAGAGGAACTGAGTAGACATTTTTCCAAAGAACGTATACAAATGGCCAACAGTTACATGAAAGGGTGCTCAACATCACTAATAATCGGGAAGATGCAAACCAAAACTGCAATGAGATATCACGTCACACCTGTCAGAATGTCTACCCTCAAAAAGATAAGAAATAACAAGTGTTGGCGAGGATGTGGAGAAAAGGGAACACTAGTGCACTGTTGGTGGGAATGTAAATTGATACAGCCACCATGAAAAACGGTACTGAGTTTCCTCAAAAACTTAAAACTAGAACTACTTACTATATGATCCAGCAACTCCCCTTCTGGGTATGTATTCGAAGGAAGAATATCACTGTCTTGAAGAAATACCTGCACTTCCATGTTCATTGCAGCATTATTGAAAATAGTCAAATATGGAAACAATCTAAACGTCCATCTATGGAGGAATGGATAAAAAAAGTTTTACACACACACTCACACACACACACACAATGGAGTTATTCGTCATAAAAATGAAGGAAATACTGCCATTTGTTATAAATGGATGGACTTTGACAGCATTATGCTAAATGAAATAAATCAAACAGAAATAAATCAGAGAAAGGCAAATACTATATTATCTCACTTATATATATAGAATCTAAAAAACAGAACTCATAGAAATAGAGAGCGGATCGGTGGTTGCCAGAGGGGGTGTTGTGGAGTAAGTAAGATGGGTGAAGGGGATCAAAAGGTACAAACTTCCAGTTATAAGGTAAATAAGTCCTGGGGATTAATGTACAGCATGGTGACTACAGTTAACAATACTGTATTGTATATTTGAAAGTTGCTAGCCAAGTAGATCTTATCACAAGGAAGTTCTTATCACAAGAAAAAAATAGTAACTGTGTGAGGTGATGGATGTTAACTAAACTTATTATGTTAATCATTTCACAATATATACCAAATATGCCATATATTTTTTCATATAACAAATCCTTGTATTGTACACCTTAAACTAATACATGCTATATGTCAATTATATCTCAAGAAAACTTGGAGAAAAAAATGACAGGCGCAGAAGCAACTAAACTGTTCTCCAATAATCATTCTCCTTTATTCCTCTTAGAAACTCAATTTTCGGGGGTCAATGGCTACTCATATAGAGACTACATTTCCCAGCCACCTTTGCAGTGAAGAGTGAGGTCAGAGTAAGTTCAGACCAATGGGATGTGAGAGAAAGCCATTCCTGCAATTTCTGGGTCGTGCCCTTAAACAGAATCTTCTAGTTAGCTATGATAGTTATTATTATCTCTACTTCTGGCACTCCGAGGGAAAATTTTACCTCTCCATGACCCCCAGGCTGAGGGCATATATACATACTATCATATCACCTACTTCACTCTGTTCTAAGACCCTTCCTTTACCTTCCAGGCTCACTGTAGAACTCACTGAGTTCTTCGTCATATTTGCCTCCCCAGTACTGAGTAGCAGTCCTTGTCCCTGCCACATTAGAGGGTTCCCTTAAATGTTTGCTAAATAAATGAAAGAACTGGGGAATACCCTGTACTACGTTAGGTTTCTCATGTCCAGTACGGTGAACTTACAACATAGTGCAAGGATCACAGAAAGCATCTTATTTGTTTTTGCTAGTAACTCAAAGTAATTGATAGCAATTGGTTGTATTTCAATAGTTAACCCTTCCTTTTATCCCACCCACCCTATACATATTGAGAATGCATCTATGCCTTCAGGTTTCCACCATTCACTAAGTGTTCAAATATCTAGCCAAAAGTGACAAATTTTATTTTCAGTATATATTTTTTAGTGCATTACTACATTATTTGGCCAATGTTAAATGCCACTTTCTGAGAATTTGGTAGCTACTTTCTAGGAAATTCAGCTTTTAAAAGAGGCTGATCAAATATGTTCCTTTAAGCAAAGTTGGTTGGTTTGTGACTGGAGGAGGACCTCGCCTTGTAGAATTGTCATGACAATAAAGTAACATTTTGGAGTAAAAAAAAAAAAACACAATAGTTCTGTGGTAAAAATGTTTATAGTTTGGCTGAACATTCACTTGGATGCTATGAAGGCAAAAGAGAAATTTCTTGCCTCCCTTCTCTTTTTCCTTCCAATTGGTATATTATTTTCTAAAAAATCTTGTATTTTCCAAGTGGAGTACATCTGTTGATACAAGCTGGACTCCAACATCTGAGGTAAATTAATTGACTGGCATCCACCTTTCACACCTTAATAAAAAACAGGCAAATTTGATTCAAGTTGAAGAGAAAAGCAATGGTCCTACTCTCTCCTGTTCCATAGCACTAAAGTGCACATTCTTTAGACATACAACTTTTAATCAATCCTCACAGAGATGAACATTTCATGCTGACAGCTGTTAGGCAACTTGAAATGTAGACATTAAACTGGTCATCATTATTCATCAAAAAGCAAGTTAGACCATTCAACAGCCACCACAGAATCTTCAATATAGAAGATGATAAATCTGCATGAGCCAATGAGTAGTATTATAGAATAGCAATTATTTTAGGGCTGTAAGGAACCATTGCAACCATCTAGTGTATCTGGACACTGCAGCATAGAAAGATCACAAATCAGCAACCAGAACTTGAACCCAAGGTTTCTAAAACCAGCACCAGCACTTGAACCCAAGCTTTCTAAGCCCAAGTTGTTTCCACTACATGATGCTCTTCAGAAAATACTAGAGACTAGAACCTAGCAGCATCAGAAATAATAATAATAAGCCAACTAAATGCCTCAGAAAATGAAAACTGTCAGGGAAGTCAGTCATCTGACTAGTTTCATCCATGGATACCTCACCCAGGGAGAAGTGAGCACGGCCATCTGGAATAACACACGTTTTGCATTTACCAGGAATGAATAGTGCAGACCAACCAGAGTGGTCTGTTTAAGTCAGTTCAGTTTTCCTTTGCTTTTTAATAGAATGCCATAAATTCTGAATGTTTGTATATGAGTGAAACACATATAGTGTCTCATGAAATTTTACATTCACAATGAAATTCAAATAGCTTAGGGGAAAAAGTAGTCATAGGGATTGAAAGCTGCCAAAAGAGACGACAAATTGAGTGTAGGCTGAGGTTTGCCAGGATCCAGCTCTCAAGATACAAAGGGGGAGAAGGCAGTGCTGTCAAGAGCCCCCTATGTGGTGCCACACAGAGAGATGGCACAGAGAAAGAGGTGCATCTGAGGACAGACCGACATACCTAAAGGTGTTAGAAAGAGCATTAATAAAATCTCTCTTGAGAACCTGTTTACTTATAAATAATGAAAGAAGGATTTAAAAACGCTAATAATAGCAATACTAACTATAAATAACACCTTAATATGGCTTATGGTCACCTACTCATCTCTGTATAATTGGTTCCTATGCTGGTCTCCTAGCTTCTCTTTGCTCCAGCCAAGTTGCTTTTAATCCTTTCACTATGCCCTGACTCTAATTGTTGGCACACGTTCCTTCCTCTGCAGGGAACATGGTCTCCTATTTCACCTAAATGCTTATTCCTTGGGCTTCATAGGAAACAACAGTTATTCATGGAAACTTTCCCTGATTCCCTGAGGATAATTGGGATCTGCCTGTTTTTTGTTCTCATAGCAACTTACAGGGTTTTTAGAATAGCAATTATGGTAATTTTAATGCTTTTTCAATGTATCTTCTATGAGACTCTCAGTTCCAAGAGGCCAGAGACTATGTCTGTATTCCCAGCTCCCAGCACAGTGCCTGGTACAAAGGTACTCAGTAAATACTTGTTGACCCAATTACTATTAAAAAAAAATCTGAATGGTATTTCCTAGTGAGTAAATATGTTCATTTCATAGGGAATTTGGGATAACATTTAGTAGCTCCGTGAAATTACCAGAAATTCCATACGTCAAATTCTCATTTATCTCAGGATAAATCACGGAATTGGAAGTTAAAGTCTCCAGATAGTCTTACTGTAACCCTGTTTATATATAATTGTTTTTATTTTATTTATAATCATTCTAGCCCCCTTTTCCCCCTCAAGACTCTTTCATACCAGAATTTTTAATAAACTGGCAGAAAGCAGTTGACTAACTCTTTTTGTTTCCTCTCTTTGTTCAATCATTGATCCATTGGTTTAAGCATTGATTCATATGTTCACTCACATGGTCTGTCATGAGAGGTGTGGAAGGTCTCTGCTTGTCTTTGCTACCCTCTAGCCTCAGTAAAAATGATGTTGGAATAATTCAAAGCATAAGACAGACTATGGAAGCAAGGAATCTGCAACAGTCACAGTCTGTAAAATCAACTTATTGACTAAAAATCTGATGGCTTGGAGAGCACTGGGCTTTGTATCCTCCAAGCTTCCCCCACATGACCCATTGTAACGCTGGTTCCAAGCAAAAACTTCTCACTGCGGGACCTTTCTACTTGGAAGGCCTTTGACTCAGACCACACAGGGGATTGTGTCTCCTGAGGCCATCAGGTCCTAGAGCAATCCCACAGCTAAGCTGGAACCTTCCAAGATAGGATCTCCATAGCCTTATGGAGTGAAAGAATGAGGATGTATATGTATATAAAACTACAGAAGCAAATAAATTAATCATTATCGTCTGAAGGAAAGTTGGATTTTTTGTGTGTCTCTACTTCCTAAACTATCATTAACATGATTACTTTTTTCTTTAATTTTTTTTAATTAGGAAAAAATGAAATGTCCCCACAGAAACCCCATAGTGAATGCCTTTTTGAGCTCAAAGCTCTTCAGTACTCTGCCAATGGGAGCCAAGTGACCATGGATGGGGAGAGAGGTAACTGTAAGAATAGGTGGTTCCCAAGAAAAATGCCCACAGACCTCACAATACCTGATAGTATCCATTGTTTCGTGGATATTTTTTCAACAGACAGGATTAGTGGAAGAGTACAACATGAAGTATGTTTTCTAGTAAAACATGGAATATTTTCTAGCCAAGCAAACTTTTCTTCTAGAGATAATTATTTTCTCCTCTAAAATCTAGATTCCTTTGGTTAATATGCAATTTCTCAAGGAAATGCTTCTCCCTCCTAGCTTCCATAGACAGTAGCCTCCTAGGGATGGGAGGAGGTTTCTATATTAACTTAATCCACAATGTTGGTATTAGTTAATTCTATGTTTCTACCAATTCACACAGATAAGAATCTCCCTGCTTGTGTGTGCCCCATTTGTTGATAAGGATGACCCACATCTGATGTCTAAGAATGACTTTGGAAACTTTATGGAGGTTTACGTTTGTGTGAGATTATCACTTAATCTATATTATTAAATCTCACAAGGGCTAGTGGGTGAGGTAGGGAAAAGTCAGGCAAAGG
Source organism: Globicephala melas (assembly GCF_963455315.2). Lineage (NCBI taxonomy): Eukaryota > Metazoa > Chordata > Mammalia > Artiodactyla > Delphinidae > Globicephala > Globicephala melas. Next base: position 86,812,670 of record NC_083321.1, read on the forward strand.
GAAGGCTATTGAAGGCTTTTGAAGCTTTTGGGGCAAGGTAATGGTCAAATCTAGTGAATGAGGAAGACCACTTCCTAGCTGGACAGAATCCATACCCCTCCACCTTCAAACTGACAGCTTTGTGGGGCTAGCACTATAGAGCTTTACTCCTGTGTCCAGTGTAATGTGCTTTGTAAACTTTTCTGCCCACAGGCTGCTCAAAAAGAATGCCAAATAAATCACTTTTTGGCATGGATTTTTAATCTTTCATATGTTTCATATCTTTGGAAAAATAAAATAAGCATGCCAGTGGATTGTGCTTAGCTCTTAACAGTGAGGTGAAATGTCACTTCTGCATTAACCCAGATCAATGAGCTATTACATAGAAAATTGGCTAAATGGCACCAAAGCCATCAATGCCATTAATACAGCAAAAAGAATACGTTCCTACCTGCTTCAGGCACCCAGCTAAGGTTATGTGTAGAAGAAACACAAATAGCATCCATATTTTGGGTGCTATAATAGATTGACTACACAAGGGGCCCCTATTCTCTATCCACTCTCCAAATCCACACCTTACATAATATGACTTTGCATCAGCTCCCAGTAAGAGAGAGAATCTATTTTCCTACTCCTTGAATATGTGGCTTGCTTTAGTCAATGCAATGTAACACAAATAAAATTGTGCCTTTTCTAAGCCCAGGTTTCAAGTGGCCTTGTTCTCATCTCTCTCTCTCAGTCTCCTGCTGTGGTATAAGAACAATCTGGATAAAGCTGTTGGAGGATGAGGGACAATATGAAGCAGTAGAGATTGGTTGTCCCAAATGAAGCCAACCTAGACTAGTCAGCCTCCCGCTAACCCATCATCTGTCCACAGGTTCATGAGAGTCCAGTTGAGATCAGCCTAGACCTGCATGCAAATGCCCTGTTAATGCATAGGCTCATGAGAAATAACATGTTTATTCATGTATACCACTGAGCTCTTGTGGTTATTTGTTACACAGCCATTATTAGAACAAGAGATAACTAATATGGTTCAATATTTTTAATTTTTAATTACTGGTCACCTTTTTCAATTAATCTATGAATTGTTTCTTTTTTTCAAATAAATGTGTATATACATAATTAACTTAATGATATATCTAGCAATATAAAGTTTGTATATGGATAAAATCTAATTTATAAAAAGAATAAATAATTTCTATAAAGCTACATAGATATATATTAGTCATCAAATCAAGAGCTTCTGATTCTAAATTCTGGGCTCTGGGAAGATTGCACTTGAAAGAAAAGGTGATAATGATGATGATCATGATGGAGAAGGAGGAGCAAGAGAAGAAGAAGAAACAATAGAGAGAATATTGGTGATAACAAGGATGTGGTAGTGATGATGATGATTTTTTTAATAGTTATTGAGCACCTATATGTCAGATACTATGTTAAGAGCTTTATATGCAATGCCATTTAATTCTCATAATATTCCTATGAAATAGTTATAATTTTTATCTCCACTTTATGGATGAGAAAGCAAACTCAGAGTGGTGAAGGAACTTGACTAAGATCACACAGGTGGTAAATGGCAGAGCTATTCAAATTTCTGTATGTCTGATTCCACAAATTTTTAAATCTGCATTGTAATGCCTTCTCTCTATATAAGATCATATCATAGACTTATCCAATATGTTAAGAAGAAAAGTTAAAGAAGTCAAAAATAACACTAGGGTGATAAAATCAATAAATCATAACCAGGACGTGGTTGTTTAGTTCCATTCCTCCCATAAAAAAATAGAATCTACTCCTCTACCTTTTGTGTGTGACTTACTTTTGGCCAATGGGATGTTAACAATTGTAACATTTGTGCTTGTGTAATGGGGCTTTCCTACTTATTGCTCCTGGAATCCTTTGACCATCTTTCAAATAAACCTGGGATGGGAGACTATATAGAGAGAGTTCCCAGTAATCCTAGCTGTCCCAGGGAAAGCTATCATATATCAGCCAGCTTCAGCCTACCTACTGCTAGCCCATAAGTAAACCCACTTGCTACCAACCAAGCCTGGCCTAGACAAGAAGACTGTCCAAGTGAGTACAGTCTGCAGAATGGTGAGCTAAACAAATAGCTGTTGTGTCAAGACACTGAATTTTAGGATGGCTTGTTCCCCGGAAATAGCTAACCGATACAGAGGGCATAGATGCAGCATCATCAGCCATGTCAATCTTCAGGGACTGGTACTTTAAGATCCAGAGAAGAGAAGAGCTTCAACAGTACAGTTATCATGTAGTACCTTTGGCAGATAACACTCGAGACTGCTGCTGGAGGCTGCTGTTTTCCTAGCTTTTCAACAGTAGGATTTGTTGTACTGCTATGCTTTTCACAGTTAGATAAACTGAAGCTATGAATATTTAATGCTCTGGCTGCACTTCGTTCCTGTGTACTCTGATCAAGTCACAACATTGTTTTATCATTTCCTCTCCCCTGCTGGGCCCTGGGAGCCATTTGTTGCTAAATGGATAATTACTTCATCACCTCTACCCGGGTCTGTAGCATACTATGCATATGTCAAAATCATCTTAGGCTGCATTTCATGTAGCTTTTCCAGAAATTGTTCATTCTCCAAAATAACAATTGATGCTCCTGATCAATGCCATAATTTAAATTATCTATACATAAGTCCACCTGTCCCAATCATGGGTAAATTCTTCAAAATCAGAGACTATACCTTATTCATCTTTGAAATTTCCATGCTTAGTGCAGAGCCTAACACATAACAACTTCTCAGTATGCTATACGAGTTAATGAATCAATAGATGAACCATGGGCTTTGGACAGGCCCAGGGTCATACTGATTCATTGATGGGACCATAATATGAGAATGTTGCATTCCTTTTTGAACAACATATTTCTACATTTTGAGTGTCCTTGAAACATCAGGGGTTTCCTTTGGCTTACATGATTTTGCCTTCTGGCTCACTTTGGTTTGCAGAATCTTAATTTACATGTAATAAAATCCAATGTAGAACTTTATTTATTCACTATTTCTACAAAAATAAAGATTAAAGAGGAAGGAAAATAATTTGAGGGAAACATCTGAAGACCTCTAAGCATAGATAAAGGAAAAGCTGTGGTTATTATAAGGAGTCTTTCCTGAGATGTTACCTTTTCCATGAAGCCAATACTTCACCAGCTCACTTACAATAGCAACCATCCATGCCAAATCCAAACAGTTCAAATCCTGCATATTCTGCTCTATATTTTAAAAGGTATTTATTGCCTTTAAATATACCATAATAATGATTAGCAGGTAGTAGGAGCTCAGAAAATATTTGTTCTATAAATGAATATATCCACAGCTATTGTGGCAGACAGAATTCTAAGGTGAACTCCAAGATTCTCACTTTCTGATTGCACATCCTGCATAATCATCTCCATTTCAGTATGTGCAGGACCTGTGACTATGATGGGACAACACTCCCAACCCTCATGATTAGGTTATGTTTTATGGTAAAGTTGAAGGAATTTTACAGATGTGATGACGGTTTCTAAAATAATCAAAAGAAAAAGATTGGATCAAGATGGTGAAGTAGAAGGACTTGTGCTCATTCCCTCTTGCGAGAGCATGGGAATCACAACTAACTGCTGAATAATCATCAACAAGAAGACACTGGAACTCAACAAAAAAAAAATACTTCACATCCAAAGACAAAGGAGAAACCACAAGGAGATGGTAGGCAGAATCACAATAAAGTCAAATCCCATAACTGCTGGGTGGGTGACTCACAAACTGGAGAACAATTATACCACAGGACTCCACCCACTGGAGTGAAGGTTCTGAGTCCAATGTCAGGTTTCCAAATCTGGGGATCCAGCAATGGCAGGAGGAATTCCCAGAGAATCATACTTTGAAACCTAGTGGGATTTGATTGCAGGACTTTGACAGGACTGGGTGAAATAGAGACTCCACTCTCGGAGAGCACACACAAGTAGTCTGCACATCAGGGCCCAGGGCAAGGAGCAGTGACCCCATAGGAGACTGAACCAGACCTACCTGCTAGTGTTGAAGGGTCTCCTGGAGAGGTTGGGGGTGTCTGTGCCTCACCACGGGGATAAGGACACTGGCAGCAGAAGTTCTGGGAAATACTCCTTGACATGAGCCCTCCTGGAGTCCACCATTATCCCCAACAAAGAGACTGTAGCCTCCAGTGCTGAGTCGTCTCAGGACAAACAACCAACAGGGAGGGAACACAGCCCCACCCATCAGCAGACAAGCAGATTAAAATTTTACTGAGCTCTTCCCACCAGAGCAACACCCAGCTCTACCCACCACCAATCTCTCCCATTAGGAAGCTGCACAAGCCTCTTACATAGCCTCATCCATCAGAGGGGTGACAGCTGAAGGAAGAAGAACTACAATCCTGCAGCCTGTGGAACAAAAACCGCATTCACAGGAAGATAGACAAAATGAAAAAGCAGAGGATTATATACCAGATGAAGCAACAAGATAAAACCCCAGAAAAACAACTAAATGAAGTCGAGATAGGCAACCTTCTAGAAAAAGAATTCAGAATAATGATAGTGACCTTGGAAAAAGAATGGAGGCAAAGGTCAAGAAGATGCAAGAAATGTTTCACAAAATTTAGAAGAATTAAAGAACAAACACCTAGAAAAATTAAAAACAAACAAACAGAAATGAACAATAGAGTAACTGAAATAAAAATTAAACTAGAAGGAATCAATAGCAGAATACCGGAGGCAGAAGAACAGATAAGTGACCTGGAAGAGAGAATGGTGGAATTCACTGCTGCCAAACAGAATAAAGAAAAAGAATGAAAAGAAATGAAGACGGCCTAAGAGACCTCTGGGACAACATTAAACGAACCAACATTTGCATTATAGGGGTCCCAAAAGGAGAAGAGAGAAAGGGCCTGAGAAAATATTTGAAGAGATTATAGGCAAAAACTTGCCTAACATGGGAAAGGAAATAGTCACCCAAGTTCGGGAAGTGCAGAGAGTCCCAGGCAGGATAAACCCAGAGAGAAACATGGCGAGAAACATAGTAATCAAATTGACAAAAATTAAAGACAAAGAAAAATTATTAAAATGAACAAGGGAAAAACCACAAATAACATACAAGGGAACTCCCATAAGGTTAACAGCAGATTTCTCAGCAGAAACTCTACAAGCCAGAAGAGAGTGGCACAATATATTTAAAGTGATGAAAAGGAAGAACTTACAACCAAGATTACTCTACCTGGCAAGGATCTTATTCAGATTTGATGGAGAAATAAAAAGCTTTACAGACAAGCAAAAGCTGAGAGAATTCAGCACCATAAAACCAGCTCTACAACAAATGCTAAAGAAACTTTTCTAGTGGAAAACACAGGAGAAGAAAAGAACCTACAAAAACAAACACAAAACAATTAAGAAAATGGTAATAGGAACATACATATTGATAATAAACTTGAAAGTAAATGGATTAAATGCTTCAACCAAAAGACACAGGATTGTTGAATGGATACTAAAACAAGACCCATATATATGCTGTCTACAAGAGACCCACATCAGACCTAGGGACACATACAGACTGAAAGTGAGGGGATGGAAAAAGATATTCCATGCAAATGCAAATCAAAAGAAAGCTGGAGTAGAAATATTCATATCAGATAAAATAGACTTTAAAATAAAGAATGTTACAAGAGGGCTTCCCTGGTGGTGCAGTGATTGAGAGTCCGCCTGCCGATGCAGGGGACATGGGTTCGTGCCCCGGTCTGGGAAGATCCCACATGCCGTGGAATGGCTGGGCCCATGAGCCATGGCTGCGAAGCCTGCGCGTCCGGAGCCTGTGCTCCACAACGGGAGAGGCCACAACATTGAGAGGCCCACGTACCGCAAAAAGAAAAAAAAAAAAAAAGTTACAAGAGACAAGGAAGGACACTTCATAATGATCAGGGGATCAATCCAAGAAGAAGATATAACAAGTATAAATATATATGCACCCAACATAGGAGCACCTCAATACATAAGGCAAATGCTAACAGCTATAAAAGGGGAGATGGACAGTAACACAATAATATGGGGGACTTTAACAACTCACACCAATGGACAGATCATCCAGACAGAAAATTAATAAGGAAACACAAGTTTTAAATGACATGGTAGACCAGAGTGATTTATTTGACAGTTATAGGACATTCCATCTGAAAACAGCAGATTACACTTTCTTCACAAGTGCATGTGGAACATTCTCCAGGATAGATCACATCTTGGGTCACAAATCAAGCCTCAGTACATTTAACAGAATTGAAATCATATCAAGCACATTTTCCGACCACAACGTTATGAGATTAGAAATCAATTACAGGGAAAAAAACATAAAAAACACAAACACATGGAGGATAAACAGTACATTACTAAATAACCAAGAAATCACTGAAGAAATAAAAAAATAGCTAGAGAGAAATGACAGTGCAAACACAATGATCCAAAACCTATGGATGCAGCAAAAGCATTTCTAAGAGGGAAGTTTATAGCAATACAATCCTACTTCAAGAAAGAAGAAAAATTTCAAATAAACAATCTAATCTTACACCTAAAGGAACTAGAGAAAGAAGAACAAACAAAACCCAAAGTTAGTACAAGGAAAGATATCATAATGATCAGAGCAGAAATAAATGAAATAGAAACAAAGAAAACAATAGCAAAGATCAATAAAACTAAAAGCTGGTTCTTTCAGAAGATAAACTAAATTGATAAACCTTTAGCCAAACTCATCAAGAAAAAGAGGGAGAGGACTTAAACCAATAAAATTAGAAATGAAAAAGGAGAAGTTACAGGGGACACTGCAGATATACAAAGCATCCTAAAAGTCTACTACAAGCAGCTCTATGCCAATAAAATGGACAACCTGGAAGAAATGGAAAAATTCTTACAAAGGTATAACCTTCCAAGCCTGAACCAGGAAGAAATAGAAAACAAGAAGAGACCAATGACAAGTAATGAAATTGAAGCTGTGATTAAAAATATTACAACAAACAAAAGATCAGCACCAGATGGCTTCACAGGTGAATTCTATCAAACATTTAGAGAAGAGCTAATACCCACACTTCTCAAATTATTCCAAAAAATTGCAAAGGGAAGAACACTCCCAAACTCATTCTATGAGACCACCATCACCCTGATACCAAAACCAGACAAAGATACTGAAAAAAAAAAGAAAATTACAGACCAATATCACTGATGAATATAGATGCCAAAATCCTCAACAAAATACTAGCAAACAGAATCCAACAGCACATTAAAAGGATCATACGCCATGATCAAGTGGGATTTATCCCAGGGATGCAAGGACTCTTCGATATATGCAAATAAATCAATGTGATACACCACATTAACAAATTAAAGAATAAAACCATATGATCATCTCAATAGATACAGAAAAAGCTTTAGACAAAATTCGACACCATTTATGACAAAAATGCTCCAGAAAGTGAGCATAGAGGGAACCCACCTCAACATAATAAAGGCCATATACGACAAACCCATAGCAAACATTATTCTCAATGGTGACAAACTGAATGCATTTCCTCTAAGTTCAGGAACAAGACAAAGATGTCCACTCTTGCCACTATTATTCAACATAGTTTTAGAAGGCTTAGCCTCGGCAATTAGAGAAGAAAAAGAAATAAAAGGAATACAAATTGGAAAAGAAGAAGTAAAACTGTCACTGTTTGCAGATGACATAATACTATACATAGAGAATCCTAAAGGTGCTACCAGAAAACTACTAGAACTAATCAGTGAATTTGGTAAAGTTGCAGGATACAAAGTTAATGCACAGAAATCTTTTGCATTCCTATACACTAATGATGAAAATTCTGAAAGAGAAATTAAGGAAACACTCCAAGTTACCATTGCAACAAAAAGAATAAAGTACCTAGGAATAAACCTACCTAGGAAGACAAAAGACCTGTATGCAGAAAACTATAGGACACTGATGAAAGAAATTAAAGATGATACCAACAGATGGAGAGATATACCATGTTCTTGGATTGGAAGAATCAATATTCTGAAAATGACTATACTACCCGAAGTAATTTACAGATTCAGTGCAATCCCTATCAAATTACCAATGACATTTTTTTACAGTACTAGAACAAAAAATCTTAAAATTTGTGTGGAGGTGCAAAGAAGACTCCTTGACTTCAGACTATACTACAAAGCTACAGTAAGCAAGACAGTATGGTACTGGCACAAACAGAAATATAGATCAATAGAAAAGTTTAGAAAGTCCAGAGATAAACCCATGCTTCTATGGTCAACTAGTTTATGACAAAGGAGGCAAGGTTATGCAATGGAGAAAAGACATTCTCTTCAATAAGTGGGGCTGGGAAAACTGGACAGCTACATGTAAAAAAATGAAATTAGAACACTCCTTAACACCATACACAAAAATAAACTCAAAATGGATTAAAGACCTAAATGTAAGGCCAGATCCTATAAAACTCTTAGAGGAAAACATAGGAAGAACACTGTTTGATATAAATCACAGCAAGACTTTTTTTAACCACCTCCTAGAGTAATGGAAATAAAAACAAAAATAACAAATGGCACCTAATGAAACTTAAAAGCTTTTTCACAGCAGAGGAAACTATAAACAAGATGAAAAGACAGCCCTCAGAATCGGAGAAAATATTTGCCAATGAAGGAATTGACAAAGGATTAATCTCCAAAATATATAAACAGCACATGCAGCTCAAAATTAAAAAAAAAAAAATCCAAAAATGGGCAGAAGACCTGAATAGACATTTCTCCAAAGAAGACATACAGATGGCCAAGAGGCACATGAAAAGCTGCTCAACATCACTAATTATTAGAGAAATGCAAATCAAAATTACAATGAGGTATCACCTCACCCCAGTTAGAATAGGCATCATCAGAAAATCTACAAACAACAAATGCTGGAGAGAGTGTGGAGAAAAGGGAACCCTCTTGCACTGTTGGTGGGAATGTATGCTGATACAGCCACTCTGGAGAACAGTATGGAGGTTCCTTAAAAAACTAAAAATAGAACTACCATATGACCCAGCAATCCCACTACTGGGCATATACCCAGAGAAAATCATAATTTAAAAAGACACATGCACCCCAATGTTCATTGCATCACTATTTACAATAGTCAGGTCATAGAAGCCATCTAAATGCCCATCAACAGATGAATGGATAAAGAATTTGTGGTACATATATACAATGGAATATTTCTCAGCCATAAAAAGGAATGAAATTGGTTCATTTGTAGAGATGTGGATGGGCCTTGAGTCTGTCATACAGAGTGAAGTAAGTCAGAAACCATAAATCATATATTAACGCTTATATGTGGAATCCAGAAAAATGGTACAGATGAACCATTTCTGGTTTTCAAGCCAGAAATAGAGACACAGATGTAGAGAAAAAATGTATGGACACAAAGGGGAGAAAGTGGGGTGGGGGGTAGTGGTGGTGGGATGAATTAGGAGATTGGGATTGACATATATACACTAATATGTATAAAATAGTTAACTAATAAGAACATGCTGTATAAAAAATAAAATAAAATTCAATAAAAAAGAAATTAGTCTAAACAAGATGCAAGAAAGGAGAGGAAAGGAGGCATGCAACAGGTGTGTTATCTGTGTCCCCCCCACGAAAGATATGTTGAAGTCCTAACTCCTGCTATCTGTGAATATGATGTTATTTGGAAATAAGGTCTTTGCAGATACAAGTAAGATGGGGTAATAGATGAAGTAGCATGGGTCCTAATCTAATACCACTGGTGTCCTTATAAGAGGAAAAATGACCCAGACACAGAGATAATAAGGCTGTGTGACAACAGAGGCAGAGATTGGAGTGATGCAGCCACAAGCCAAGAAATGCTAAGGATCAACAGCTGCCACCAGAAGTTAGGAAGAGTGAAGGGAGGATTCTACCCAAAATCTCAGAGAGAGCATGCCACCTTGATCTTGGACTTCTGGCTTCCAGAAATGTGAGACAATAAATTTCTATTGTTTTAAGTCAAAAAAAGAAAGAAAAGAATAATCAAAAGAGATTATCCCATATGGGCCTGACCTAATCAAGAACTGGATTCTGCTCTACCCAGTGAGCTCAGAAGAGAAGCTGGAGTCTCAAATAAGACTGCAGCCTCAGCTGCCACCTTGACTGCTGTCTTGTGAGACCCTGAGTAGGTGACCCAGTTAAACTGTGCCCAGACTCCTGACCCACAGGAACTGCTAGATGATAAATTTATGTTGAGCTGTTAAATTGGTAGTAATTTTTTATTCAGCAATAGAACACTCATTCAGCTTTGAACTCACCTGATGTTGAAAAGAGGGTAAGGAGGAACCAAGCAACTCATGGGACTTTTCTTCCTGGTAGGAAACCTCCACTTGGCCTCTGATATGTCCTCTAATAGCCTCACATTTCCTGGGCCCTCTGTAACCGTGATCTCCCCTCCACCTCTGCAGCTTTCTTGGACATCAGCATAGTCCTCCTCTAAAAATTTAAATTTGGATAGCTCAGATGATAAGGTTTTCCTGCCTTCAGAAATGTATGTAGATTTGGTGGAAATTCCAACATCCCTTCGTGACTGATTCTTCCTCCCTCCCCATGGTCCCTGACAGTTTCGACCTTATTTCTTCTCAGTTCCCTCAGTCTCTTTCCTGCACTACTTACAATGACTGTTTGTAACCCTAGCTAAAAAGTAGGAACCCTGAGGAACTATTCAGAAGCACTGAGGCATAAGTTTTTCCCCAGAGATTCTGAGTTAATTGGTCTATGGTGGGGTCCATGCATAGACATTTTATTAAAAGCTCCCTGGGATGTTCTAAAGTGCATCCAAGTAGAGCATCTGTGATTTAGCATTTAGGTTTTGCCTCTTCTTTGGCCTTTACAAGAAATCAAGCCTGCTAGACATGCTCTAATAATGGTAGATTTACAGCAGGTTTGTGGAGGTCACAAGGAGGGAATTATGTTGAGAAGTGTGTGGCTGTTCACCATCTCACCTTTCCTTTTCCTTTCAAAGCTGCCCTGTCCCACTCATGCTCATGCTCCCCGTGGAACACTACATGTATTGTCAAGTTCTCTAAAAAGTATAACCCAGCCTGCCGGCCCCACCCCATCTCCAGATCACTGTGTAATGGAGAGCAATCACATCAGGCTTTCTGAGGCTCCCTGGGCATGTCTGCGTCTTAGTATGTTTGGCCATCATTCACTCTATCCACAACCTGTGAGCTTTCTGCCTCTCTCCCTTACTCCCTCCACTTAACCAATATTTTATCCTCACTGACATCTCTCCCTAATCTCCCAATCCATCAGCTCCCACAAGGAATTACTCGACATCCTCCCCAGAGTGATTGATTTCTTTAACGACATTCTCACTGGGACCTTCAATCCCTTCATCCCCTTGTCTTATGGCACCACCCAACAAGCTACCAATTTAAGTGTTTCTGGTGAAATTCAAGCAGCATGGACTGGTGGAACTCCAAAGGTCTGGTTGGTAACTTCTACTAGACATTTGCTAATATTGAACTTTTAATAGTTAATATTGAACACACCTTATATTAAGAACTTTGCATTGTGTCATTTAATACTCACAACTGCATATGATAAATAGTATCAGTCCCATTTTGTAGACATCAAAAATGAGACCTGCGAAACATTGCCCATCTGTTGATAAGTTTTGAGCCTGGATCTGTCAGATTTCAGAGTCCTAACTCTGAAGTACTATAGTTTTCTAGCCTCACTGGGTAAGCTTTTGGGTTTACTGACTCCATTTTCAGGCTTACTAGTGATAACACAATTCTTCCCCCTTCTTTCCTGTCTCAAAGAATAGGTCACCTCTGTTTCCCCCTGGTTAATTGCTCCTCTGGTGGACTATTTCTTATTTCTCCCATCCCCTCTAGGGTCATTTCGGTTCAGCAATTCCCTTTCTTTGGGTCTTTAATCTGGTCCTTGCTACTATTTATAGGTCTCCAACCTATAAATAGATCCCAAACTCAGGAAATCAACAGGTTACTAGACACAGATCCTCCTGAATGCCCTTGTAGGTAACCCAAATATAACCTGTCCAAAATAGACAAGTTACTCACCAGATGTTGTTCCTCACCCCACATCTACCTCCCAAAAAACTGTTCTACTGCTATACACTCATCTACTAACCTGCAGACATACTTAATTAAAAAAACTTTTTCCCCTAAGCAAAAGTTCATAAAAATGACTCAATTTTCACTATTATTAATATCAAAATAATACTTTTTCTATTAATGGAAAAGTAAGCTCCGACATCAAGCCTGTGATATTGACAATACAAATTTTATTATGTCGATAAGTATAAACCCTGCAATTACACTAATCAAATATAAAATTTCTGAGGTGACTAGAAACTTGGAAAGAGCTCAAGCATCAGCTTGCTACACCTTGCTAGTCCTTGGTTATTATGAAAGTTATCTCAACCCGGTAGTAACACTCATCATGTTTCTAAATACCAATATGATATGAATGGAGATTATTAAAAATAAAAATGTACTGTGATGGAATAAAATAGTACATCAAGGCACACTGAGCACAAGCATATAAAATTGGTCCATATCTCCTAGGATATGTGCTGTGTGAAAGCAAGATGTTTATATATTTTGCTCTGTATTACATCCTCAGCATTTAATATAGTGGCAAGGGCTTAATTAATATTCAATACATATTTATTAAATTAATAAATCAATGGGAAAACTTGGTGTAATAGGATAGAGTAACCTCTGTAACAAATAAATCCCAATTGATGCTTATTTTTTACCATATAACAATACTAAGCCGGCCAAAGCCCTCCTTTGCATAGTCACTCAGGGACCCTGACTATTGCAGGCTCTGCCACCTTCACCTTGTAGCTTTGTTCAATGCCCTGGAGGTTGTTTTCATCGCAAGCAGCCAGAGGAGGAAACAGAGCATTGAGGAATGCCTCATGAAGTTTATGGGTCAATCTTGAAATCAGTGCATGTCACTTCTACTCACATCCCAGTGGCTAGAACTCAACCATAGGGCCACAGACTACTGTAGAGGAAGCCAGGACATGTAGTCCAGCTGTATGCCCAGAAAGAAGAGGTGATCATGAATTTTGGAAATAGTCTCTGTCACGCATGATGTCCTACACCTTTGAGCAGGCTGGAACCAGACCTCATCTTGCTTTCTTGAAGGAAAATACCTTTGCCCATATTAAAAAAAAAAATAGGTGTATACTTTCTCTTCTGCTTGTATAAGCAAAAACACGGAAAGAGAACTCATGTAAAACAAGGAATGAGACTATTTTCCACATCAATTCACCGTGCTGTCGTTTACCCTCCCTTTGAAACTAAAGCCTTGGTCCCTTCACCAAGACCTCCCTCTACCTCATCCCAACACCCTTACATCTGATCTGTCACCCAGTGTATCCTATTCCACCTCAGCAATAAAACTTAAATCCAACTTCTTCTCCTTAACTCTATTGTTTATCTCTTCTTCCAGGACCAAATCATTAACTTCAAGAGATGCAATGGCTTATGAAATGGCCTTGTTGCCACCAGCAACTCCTTAGTGCAATTGATTAAACATCTTTCTTTTATTAAATTTATATTACTAAAAGAAAGCCACTGGGTCCCATCCTAGGTTAATAAAACAAAAGAAACAAAACATCAAAGCTCTTCTTAGCCTTCCTGGAATTTATAGATGAAAATCAAATTATCTTGCCTGCATCAACACTGTCATGTAAGTGCCTTTCTAGACTTACTCCCTACTATCACTCTGTCCTATAGCTTAAGTTCCTGCCACCATAATCTTTTTTTTAAACATCTTCATTAGAGTATAATTGCTTTTCAATGATGTGTTAGTTTCTGCTGTATAACAAAAAGACTCAGCAATACGTATACATATATCCCCATATCTCCTCCCTCTTCTCCCTCTTGCATCTCCCTCCCACCCTCCATATCCCACTCCTCTAGTTGGACACAAAACATGGAGCTGATCTCCCTGTGCTATGCGGCTGCTTCCCAATAGATAAATATTTTACATTTGGTAGTGTATATATGTCCATGCCACTCTCTCACTTCGTCCCAGCTTACCCTTCCCTCTCCTTGTGTCTTCAAGTCCATTCTCTATGTCTGCGTCTTTATTCCTGTCCTGCCCCTAGATTCCTCAAAACCTTTTTTTTTTTTAGATTCCATACATATGTGTTAGCATATGATATTTGTTTTACTCTTTCTGACTTAATTACTCTGTATGACAGTCTCTAGGTGCATCCACCTCACTACAAATGAGTCAATTTCATTTCTTTTTATGTCTGAGTAATATTCCATTGTATATATGTGCCACATCTTCTTTATCCATTCATCTGTCGATGGACACTTAGCTTACTTCCATGTCCTGGCTATTGTAAATAGAGCTGCAATGAACATTGTGGTACATGACTCTTTTTGAATTATGGTTTTCTCAGGGTATATGCCCAGTAGTGGGATTGCTGAGTCATATGGTTGTTCTATTTTTAGTTTTTTAAGGAATTCCATACTGTTCTCCATAGTGGCTGTATCAATTTATATTCCTACCAAAAGTATAAAACGGTTCCCTTTTCTCCACACTCTCTCCAGCATTTGTTGTTTGTACATTTTTTGATGATGGCCATTCTGACCAGTGTGAGGTGATACCTCACAGTAGTTTTGATTTGCATTTAGCTAATGATTAGTGATGTTGAGCATCCTTTCATGTGTTTGTTGGTGAACTGTATATCTTCCCTGAAGAAATGTCTATTTAGATCTTCTGCCCATTTTTGGATTGGGTTGTTTGTTTTTTATGATATTGAGCTGCTTGAGCCACTTGTATATTTTTGAGATTAATTCTTTGTCAGTTGCTTCATTTGCAAATATATTCTTCCATTTGGAGGGTTGTCTTTTCATCTTGTTTATGGTCTCCTTTGCTGTACAAAAGCTTCTAAGTTTCATTAGGTCCCATTTGTTTATTGCTGTTTTTATTTCCATTTCTCTAGGTGGTGGGGCTTAGAGGTCTTTCTATGATTTATGTAAGAGAGTGTTCTGCCTATGTTTTCCTCTAAGAGTTTGATAGTTTCCGGCCTTGCATTTAGGTCTTTAATCCTTTTAGAGTTTATTTTTGTATGTGGTGTTAGGGAGTGTTCTAATTTTATTCTTTTACATGTAGCTGTCCAGTTTTCCTAGCACCACTTATTGAAGAGGTTGTCTTTTCTCCATTGTATATTCTTGCCTACTTTATCAAAGATAAGGTGGCCATATGTGTGTGGGTTTATCTCTGGGCTTTCTATCCTTTTCCATTGATCTATATTTCTGTTTTTGTGCCAGTACCATACTGTCTTGATTACTGTAGCTTTGTAGTATAGTCTGAAGTCTGGGAGCCTGATTCCTCCACCTCTATTTTTCATTCTCAAAATTGCTTTGGCTATTCTTTTGTGTTTCCATACAAATTGTGAAATATTTTGTTCTAGTTCTGAGAAAAATGTCAGTGATAGTTTGATAGGGATTGCATTGAATCTGTAGATATATTTCGGTAGTATAGTCATTTTCACAATATTGATCCTTCCAATCCAAGAACATTGTATATCTCTGCATCTGTTTGTATCATCTTTTATTTCTTTCATTAGTATCTTATAGTTTTCTGCATACATGACTTTTGCCTCCTTAGGAAGGTTTATTCCTAGGTATTTAATCATTTTGTTGCAGTGATAAATGGTAGTATTACCTTAATTTCCCTTTCAGATTTTTCATCATTATTGTATAGGAATGCAAGAGATTTCTGTGAATTAATTTTGTATCCTGCTACTTTACCAAATTCATTGATTAACTCTAGTAGTTTTCTGGTAGCATCTAGGATTCTCTATGTATAGTATCATGTCATCTGCACACAGTGACAGCTTTACTTCTCCTTTTCCAATTTGTATTCCTTTTATTTATTTTTTTTTCTCTGCTGTGGCTAAAACTTCCAAAACTATGTTGAAGAATAGTGGAGAGAGTGGACAACCTTGTCTTGTCCCTGATCTTAGTGAAAATAGTTTCAGTTTTTCACCATTGAGAACAATGTTGGCTGTGGGTTTGTCATATATAGCCTTTATTATGTTGAGGTAAGTTCCATCTATGCCCACATTCTGGAGGGTTTTAATCATAAATGGGTGTTGAATTTTGTCAAAAGCTTTTCTGCATCTATTGAGATGATCCTATGGTTTTTATTCCTTAATTTGTTAATGTGGTGTATCACATTGATTGATTTGCATATATTGAAGAATCATTGCATCCCTGGGATAATTCCCACCTGATCATGCTGTATGATCCTTTTAATGCACTGTTGGATTCTGTTTGCTAGTATTTTGCTGAGGATCTTTGCATCTATGTTCATCAAAGTTATTGTCCTGTAATATTCTTTTTTTCTGACATCTTTTTCTGGTTGTGGTATCAGGGTGATGCTGGTCTTGTAGAATGACTTTGAGAGTGTTTCCCCCTCTGCTATGTTTTGGAAGACTTTGAGAAAGGTAAGTGTTAGGTCTTCTCTAAATGTTTGATAAAATTCGCCTGTGAAGCCATCTGGTCCTGGACTTTTCTTGTTGGAAGATCTTTAATCACAGTCTCAATTTCAGTGCTTGTGATTGGTCTGTTTATATTTTCTATTTCTTCCTGGTTCAGTCTGGGAAGGTTGTGCATTTCTAAGAGTTTATCCATTTCTTCCAGGTTGTCCATTTTATTGGCATATAGTGGCTTGTAGTAATCTCTCATGATCCTTTGTATTTCTGCAGTGTCAGTTGTTACTTTTCCTTTTTCATTTCTAATTCTATTGATTTGAGTCTTCTCCTTTTTTTCTTGATGAGTCTGGCTAATGGTTTATCAATTGTGTTTATCTTCTCAAAGAACCAGCTTTTAGTTTTATTGATCTTTGCTATCGTTTCCTTCATTTCTTTTTCATTTATTTCTGATCTGATCTTTATGATTTCTTTCCTTCTGCTAACTTGCGGGGTTTTTGTTCTTCTTTCTCTAAGTGCTTTAGGTGTAAGGTTAGGTAGTTTATTTGAGATGTTTCTTGTTTCTTAAAGTAGGATTGTATTGCTATAAACTTTCCTCTTAGAACTGCTTTTCCTGCACTCCATATGTTTTGGGTCACTGTGTTTTCATTTTCTTTTGTTTCTAGGTATTTTTTTTTAAATTTCCTCTTTGATTTCTTCAGGGATCTCTTGGTTATTTAGGAATGTATTGTTTAGCCTCCATGTATTTGTATTTTTAACAGATTTTTTTTCCTGTAATGATATCTAGTCTCATAGCATTGTGGTCAGAAAATATACTTGATATGATTTCAATTTTCTTAAATTTATGAATGCTTGATTTGTGACCCAAGATATGATCTATCCTGGAGAATGTTCCATGAGCACTTGAGAAGAAAGTGTATTCTATTGTTTTTGAATGGAATGTCCTAGAAATATCAATTAAGTCCATCTTGTTTAATGTATCATTTAAAGCTTGTGTCTCCTTCTTTATTTTCATTTTGGATGATCTGTCCATTGGTGAAAGTGGGGTGTTAAATTTCCCTATTAGTGTTGTGTTACTGTCAATTGCCAAATACTAGCAAGACAGAACACAACATTATCCAGTAGCAGAGAAGCTGCCCAAAATCATAATAATTTCAGACACCCCAAAACACACCACTGGATGTGCTTCTGCTCACCAGAAAAACAAGATCCAGCCTCATCCACCAGAACACAGGCAGCAGTCCCCTCCACCAGGAAGCCTACACAACACCCTGAACTAACCTTACTCACTGGAGTCAGACACCAAAAACAATGGGAAATACAAATGTGCAGCCTGCATAAAGGAGACCCCAAATGCAGGATGTTACACAAAATGAGAAGCCAGGAAATACACTCCAGATAAATGAGCAAAGTAAAAACCCACCAGACTGAATAAATGAAAAGGAAATAGGCAGTCTGCCTGAAAAAGAATTCAGAGTAACAATAGTAAAGATGATCCAAAACCTTTGAAATAGAATGGAGAAAATACAAGAAACATTTAACAAGGACCTAGAACTAAAGAGTAAACAAACAATGTTGAACAATACCATAAATGAAATTTAAAATTCCCTAGAATGAATCAATACCAGAATAACTGAGGCAGAAGAATGGAGAAGTGACCTGGAAGATAAAATAGTGGAAATAACTGCCACAGAGCAGAATAAAGAAAAAAGAATGAAAAGAATTGAGGAGAGTCTCAGAGACTTCTGGGACAACATTAAATGCACCAACATTCGAATTATAGGGGTCCCAGAAGAAGAAAAAAGAAAGGGACTGAGAAAATATTTGAAGAGATTATAGTTGAAAACTTGCCTAATATGGGAAAAGAAATAGTCAGTCAAGTCCAGGAAACACACACCAAGACACATATTAATCAAACTAACAAAAATTAAATTCAAAGAAAAAATATTAAAAGCAGCAAGGGAAAAACAACAAGTAACAAAGGAATCCCCATCAGGTTAATAGCTAATTTTTCAGCAGAAACTCTGCAAGCCAGAAAGGAGTGGCAGGATATATTTAAAGTGAATAATGGAAAAAATCGACAACAAACATTACCCAGCAAGGATCTCATTCAGATTTGGTGGAGAATTAAAACCTTTACAGACAAGCAAATCTAAGAGAATTCAACACCACCAAACCAGCTTTACAACAAATGCTAAAGGAACTTCTCTAGGCAGGAAACACAAGAGAAGGAAAAGACCTACAATAACAAACCCAAAACAATTAAGAAAATGGTAATGGGAACATACATATCAATAATTACCTTAAATGTAAATGGACTAAATGCTCCAACCAAAAGACACAGACTGGCTGAATGGATACAAAAAGAAGCCCTGTATATATGCTGTCTGCAAGAGACCTACTTCAGACCAAGGGACACATTCAGACTGAAAGTGAGGGGATGGAAAAATACATTCCATGCAAATGGAACTCAAAAGAAAGCTGGAGTAACAATTCTCCTATCAGACAAAATAGACTTTAAAGTAAAGCCTATTACAAGAGACAAAGAAAGACACTACATAATGATCAAGAGATCAATCCAAGAAGAAGATATAACAATTATAAATATTTATGCACCCAACATAGGAGCACCTCAGTACATAAGGCAAATGCCAGCACCATAGTCTTATTGTCAACTTCCCTCCACATTAGGGCCATGATTCTATGCCATATTCATATTCTGACACTATTTCTTCTTTGCACATTTTGTGCCTAACTAAAATATCTCCCCTCTTCTCTTTGTAAATTACCTTCATTTTAAGAAACCGGCTGAAGTATTACCTCTTCTATGAAGATTTTTCTTAATTATCACAGGCAGAGCAGGCTGACCCATCATTTTTGATGTACAGCACCTGGCTCAAATTTCTGTAATGACACCAACCTTATTGGATTGTACCATGGTCTGCCTACAGATTTTAACCTCATAAGACTGTCAACTCAATCTAGGAACAGCTGTGTCTTACTTGATTTTGTATCTTGCACACCTGAAATAGCTTGTATTATATCGTTGGGGCCCACTTATTTTTTTCAGAACAATAAAAATTCAAAGTGAGATAATTGTCTAGGTAAAGCTTTCTCTTGGCAGTATAGGACTATACCAAAATTTGGAGCAAGAATATGGATATATTTTCTAGAATGTGAATGCATTCTCTTTCCCTGTGATGCTCAAGAAGTTATCATCACCATTATCATCATCATCCAGATAGATTTAACCCACCCTCCCCAACATATATCCCAGTACTCTCTTTGCTTGCCTTGTCTCAGGAATTCAGCCACTAGACAGCCCAATTTTACAAGATTATCTTATTTCTCAAGTTTACTGAGTGTTCCAAAGCCTCCTGCTAAAGCTACAAATGCTTCATCTTTGGACCTTTTAGCTCATGTGGTCACTACTTAAAACCACAAATGAGTCTTGCTGAGATTTCTCTAAGCCAGACAAGGTCAAGATGCCACAGAGCTCAAGAGTAATGTTGCTGCATCATAGTGGTATGTGTCCCTGGTGAGCAATAATAATTCTAAATGCTGATATTCAGCTCTAACTCAGAAACAAGGGCTCTGATCTGGGGATAGGAGTGAGACATGGGAGCTTATTTTTCATAAACATTCCCTACTCTTTGTACATCAGATGAGTTGTTCATGATGTGTTCAGACTATCTGAATGTCTCATTTCTGCTTTTCCTCCCCCTGAGCCCTTGAACCCTTCCCAATCCATGAGGCCAACAGCACTTCCGAAACCCAAGAATCTTTTAGTCTATAAATCATAATTCTAAAACTTTTTAGTGAAACACAGATGATTTTATTTAAGGAAGTTCCTTTGGGAGTGTTAAACCACCTTATGTTTTACTACTTTTCTGTATATAATGGAGCATGCATTGTCTCTTTACACATTTCATTTCTAAACTTAACATCTTCAGCATCAGTACTATAATTTATTTTTACAAATGAGGAAACTAAGGTTGGAAAGTCTCATTCTTAAAGGCCACACAGCTAAATGATAAGTAAGGAACTGAGCATGGAATCTAAACCCAGCTCTATAGAACTAAAAGCCTTGATATTCTTGCTGGAGAGGGTGTGGAGAAAAGGGAACCTTCCTACAATATTTGTGGGAATGTAAATTTGTGCAGTCACTATGGAGAACAATATAGAAGTTCCTTAAAAAATTAAAAATAGACCTACCATATGATCCAGAAATCCCACTCCTGGGCATATATCTGGAAAAGACAAAATCTCTAATTTAAGAAAGATATATGTACCCAAATGTTCATAGCAGAATTATTTACAAAAGCCAAGACATGGAAACAACCAAAATGCCCATCAACAGATGACTGGCATAAGAAGATATGGTACATATATACAATGAAATATAACTCAGTGATAAAAAGTAATGAAATATTGCCATTTGCAGCAACATGGATGGACCAAGAGAATATCACACTAACAGAGAAAGACAAGTACTATATGTATTACTTATATGTGGAATCTAAAAAATAATACAAATGAATCAAATCTGTATGCAAAACAGAAACAGACTCACAGACATAGAAAAAAAAAAAAAAAACTTATGGTTACCAAAGGAGAAAGGGAGGATGGTAAGTGATAAATTAGGAGAATGGGATTAACAGATAAAAACTACTATACAAAAATCGGTAAGCAACAAGGATTTGCTGTATAATTCAGTAAATGATTACTGAATCATTTGCTATACGAAACTAACAATATTGTAAATCAACTATACTTTAATTAAAAAAAAATAAAGCTTTGGGACGCAGCAAAAGTAGTTCTAAGAGGGAAGTTTATAGCAATACAATCTTACCTTAGGAAACAAGAAAAATCTCAAATAAAGAACCTAACCTGACACCTAAAGCAACTAGAGAAAGAAGAACAAACAAAACCCAAAGTTAGTAGAAGGAAAGAAATCATAATGATGAGAGCAGAAATATATGAAATAGAGATGAAGAAAATAATAGCAAAGATCAATGAAACAAAAAGGTAGTCCTTTTAGAAGATAAACAAAATTGATAAACCTTTAGCAAGACTCCTCAAGAAAAAAAAGGGAGAGGACTCAAATCAATAAAATTAGTAATGAAAAGGAAGTTACAATGGACATTACAGAAATACAGAAGATCATAAGAGACTATTACAAGAAACTTTATGCCAATAAAATGGACAGCTTAGAAGAAATGGACAAATCTGTACCAAAGGTACAAACTTCCAAGACTGAACCAGGAAGAAGTAGAAAATATGAACAGGCAATTCACAAGTACTGAAATTGAAACTATGATTTAAAAATTTCCAACAAAAAAAAAGTCCAGGACCAGATGGCTTCACAGGCGAATTCTATCAAATATTTAGAGAAAAGCTGACACCTATCCTTTTGAAACTCTTCCAAAAAATTGCAGAGGAAGGAACACTACCAAGCGCATACTACAAGGTACATCCTGATACCAAAACCAGACACAGATATCACAAAAAAGAAAATTACAGGCCAATATCACTGATGAACATAGACACAAAAATCCTCAACAAAATACTAGCAGACTAAATCCAACAACACATTAAAAGGATCATACACCATGATCAAGTGAGATTTATCCCAGGGATGCAAAGATTTTTCAGTATCTGTAACTCAATCAGTGTGATACACCACATCAACAAATTGAAGAATAAAAACCAAATGATCATTTCAATAGATGCAGAAAAAGATTCTGACAAAATTAAACACCCATTTATGATAAAAACTCTCCAGAAAGTGGGCATAGAGGGAACCTACCCCAAATAATAAAGGCCATATATGACAAACCCACAGCAAACATCATCTCATTGGTGAAAAATTGAAAGCATTTTCTCTAATTTCAGGAAAACAGACAGGGATGTCCACTCTCAGCACTATTATTCAACATAGTTTTGAAAGTTCTAGCCATGGCAATCAGAGAAGAAAAAGAAATAAAAGGAATACAAATTAGAAAAGAAGAAGTAAAACTGTCACTGTCTGCAGATGACACAATTCTATACATAGAAAATCTTAAGGGTGCCACCAGAAAACTACTAGAGCTAATCAATGAATTTGGTAAAGTTGCAGGATACTTTAATTATCCTGCATATTATTATCTGCAGGAAAATAAATAGTATTATCTGTGGGATAGTAAATTAATATGCAGAAATCTCTTGCATTCCTATATACTTAAAACAAAAGGGCAGAAAGAGAAATTAAGGAAACAATCATATTTACCATTACAACGAAAAGAATAAAATACCTAGGAATAAACCTACTTAACGAGGGAAAACTTTACTCAGAAAACTATAAAACACTAATGAAAGAAATCAAAGATGACATAAACAGATGGAGAGATATACCATGTTCTTGGATTGGAAGAATCAATATTGTGAAAATAATTATACTACCGAAAGCAATCTACAGATTCAATGAAATCCCTATCAAATTATCAATGTCCTTTTTCACAGAATTAGAACAAAAAGTTTTATAATTTATATGGAAGCATAAAAGACCATGGATAGCCAAAGCAATCTTGATAAAGAAAAATGGAGCTGAGGAATCAGGCTCCCTGGCTTCAGAGTATACTACAAAGCTACAGTAATCAAGGCAGTATGGTACTGGCACAAATACAGAAATATAGATCAATAGAATAGGATAGAAAGTCCAGAGATAAACCCATGCACCTATGATCATTTAATCTATGACAAAGGAGGCAAGATTATACAGTGGAGAAAAGATCATCTCTTCAATAAGTGATTCTGGGAAAACTGGACAGCTACATGTAAAAGAATGAAATTACAACATTCCCTAACACCATATAAAAACATAAACTCAAAATGGATTAAAGACCTAAATGTAAGACCAGATACTATAAAGCTCTTAGAGGAAAACATAGGCAGAATACTCCCTGACATAAATCACAGAAGATCTTTTTTGATCCACCTTCTAGAGTAAGGAAAATAAAATAAAAAATAAACAAATGAGACCTAATTAAACTTAAAAGCTTTTGCACAGCAAAGGAAACCATAAACAAAATGACAGCCCTCAGAATGGGAGAAAATATTTGTTAATGAAGCAAGCAACAAGGGATTAATCCCCCAAATATACAAACAGCCCATGCAGCTCAATTTCAAAAAAACAAACAACCCACTCAAAAAATGGACAGAAGGTCCTAATAAACACTTCTCTAAAGAAGACATACAAATGGCTAAAAAGCACATGAAAAGATTCTCAACATCACTAATTATTAGACATATGTAAATCAAAACTACAATGAGGTATCACCTCACACTGGTCAGAATGGCCATCATCAAATGGCCAAAAATCTTCAAACAATAAATGCTGGAGAGGGTGTGGAGAAAAGGGAACCATCCTACACTGTTGGTGGGAATGTGAATTGGTACAGCTACTATGGAGAACAGTATGGAGACTCCTTAAAAAACTAAAAATAGAGCTACCATATGACCCAGCAATCCCACTCCTGGGCATATATTCAAAGAAAATCATAATTTGATAAGACACATGCACTGCAGTGTTCATTGCAGCACTATTTACAATAGCCAGGACATGGAAGCAACCTAAATATCCATCAACAGAGGAATGGATAAAGATATGGTATATATATACAATGAAATATTACTCAGCTATAAAAAAGGACAAAATAATGCCATTTGTAGCAACATGGACAGACCTAGAGATTGTCATACTGAGTGAAGTAAGTCAGACACAGAAAGACAAATATCATATGATACCGCTTATTTGTGGAAACAAAAAAATAGTGTACAAACAAACTTATCTACAAAACAGAAATAGAGTTACAGCTGTAGAAAACAAATTTTGATTACCAGGGGGTAAGCAGGGGATGCATAAATTGTAAGATTGGCATTGATCTATACTGTATATAAAATAGATAACTAATAAGGACCTACTGTATAGCACAGGAAACTATTCAGTACTCTGTAATGACCTATATGGGAAAAGAATCTGAAAAAGAATGGATATATGTATATGTATAACTGATCACTTTTCTGTACACCTGAAACTAACACAATATTGTAAATCAATTATACTCCAATAACAATTTTTTAAAATTAAAATAAAAATATTTTTTAAAGTCTTGGGATTCTCCAAAGGGCTCATACTATTTGGGTATTGCCATTTTGATGCTAGGGACATTTGGATGGGACTCATAGGCTAAGGAACAAGGCTAGGTTTAGGCATAAAGTAGGGGATACATTGGGGATTTCTTCTGAGAACATTACTAAGTAATAAAAAGCAGTATTTTGATAATTTGATATGCCATTTTAATTTATGGCCTCATCAAAATGTTCTGCATTGTTCTGTTAATCCTGTACCATCCAAATCATAGGGCACACACAATACTAGAGCTGGAAGTTCCCATTTGGAAATGATTTACTTCAGACCCTTCCTGCTACTGCTGAGAAGAGTAGGGAAGGGGTCAGCCAAACGTCACTCGTGCAGTTGGTCAAAGAGCTGTACAAGAACTGGCTTCCTGACACAGACCCTCAGGACTCAACACATCCCACCTCATATACAAAGCTTGCCCAGCTTAGCCCACACTGACCTCTGCCTTCTGAACTGTTCACGACTGCCTGAAGCATGTTCTGGAACTCAAGTTCCACAAGGTCCTTTTTCCTTGTTTATTCAAGTGTCGATGTTTAAAGTCTTACAAAGGCCTAAAATTTAACCATATTTAATTGTCTTTATTAAAAGAATCAAATTAAATGAAGTTGGAGACATGGTTGGAAAGAGTAAAAATAAAGCAAACTCAGAAAAATTAAGAAGTGGAAAGTAAAAATATCCTTAAAATTTCAATTAAAAGATAAAAAATTTAAATGAATAATAAGTAAGAAGTATTAAGGATAATGATTTTAAAGCATTAAAAATATTAAGAAGATTAACGAATGTGAAATTATTTTTTGTGAAGGGGACAAACTAATAACAAATACAATAAGAAACTAAAGGAATAAAAAATATGGAAAATAGGTAGTTAGATAATTCCTGAGATAAAAGCCCTGGGATAAGAACAAACTTGGCCAACATGCTTTAGTCAGAAAGCTAAGGGGGGGGCTTCCCTGGTGGCGCAGTGGTTGAGAGTCCGCCTGCCGATACAGGGGACATGGGTTCGTGCCCCGGTCCGGGAAGATCCCACATGCCACGGAGCGGCTGCACCCGTGAGCCATGGCTGCTGAGCCTGTGCGTTCGGAGCCTGTGCTCCTCAACGGGAGAGGCCACAGCAGTAAGAGGCCCACGTACCGCAAAAAAAAAAAAAAAAAGAAAGAAAGCTAAGGGGCACAGAAAAGAATCCCCTTGTTTCTATATACCAGCAATTCTGAACGCTTCCAAAAATCCAGTGCAGTTCCTGGTCACACCTGACTCTGGAAGTCAGTGCTATGCAGCTAGATACTTGTTGATCCCTCTGCCTTATAGTGCTCCCCAATCACTTCAGGAATCATTGGTCTGTTCTCCTAAAACCTGATGTAATCATAGATTTGAATTAGGAAAGGGCACTGGAGTCTGTCTGTCTGTCTAGGTTCTAATTATTTATGGCTTATCCTTGTCCTGCCCCAGTTGTTTCCTGAATAAAATGTTCATAAAAAGAGTGCCCCACTCATTGGGGTGGGTGATTGTGAACACCAAAGGAGATCATTTCAGCAAACGCTTAGTACAACACCTGTTACATAGGCAGTGCTTGGTGATTTAGCTGTTTAGTTGTATAGATTGAATGAATGAGACTGAAAATTCCCTGCAGACACCAATCCTATATATTTTGTTCACCATTGTGAATACAAAACACCATTCTAGATACATAGTGGGAGTGCAAATATTTATTAAATAAATTAATATACTGATCTTCCCATTATTTCTCATTTTCTTTTTCCTCCTTGTCTCATTGAAAAAAAAAACACTACATTTTTTTAGCAATCACTACAGGACAGACAATCTAGAGATGAGAAATAAAAAATATAACAAGGATTTTAAGCAGGAGTGTGACTTGGTCATGTGTGCTTTAGGTGACCCTGAGGGCAATGTAGAGAGTAGGTAAGAAGGCAGAAAACTTGGGTTCAAGTGAGTAACAAAGATGACCTTGACCAAAGTAATGATCATGAACTTAAAGAGGGAAGAACCAAAAAACAGGTTTATGAGGTTTCACAGTGGGATCCCAGGGATGGATTAAATATGGAGAATGAGAGATTAGGGGTCTCCTTTCTCAATTACCCTACAACTCACTTGCTATATGATTGACAATACTTTGTGAAATTGCCTCCATTTTTTACTTTGCTTTTGCTTTTACCTCAACATACTATTACTATATTCTTCCTTTGCATCAGCTATTATACTTCATATTTTAGCAGGTATGAAATAGTTTTATTAAATTAAATGCAGTAGAATGGAAAGCTAACCAGTGCTATATGCACAAAAGTGTTTTAGTTTGGGGATTTTAAGCAAAAGACATATTGCATCTACTCTCTCAAAAACAGTAGAAAAAGAAAGAAGGGGGGGTTTCCCTGGTGGTGCAGTGGTTGGGAGTCTGCCTGCCAATGCAGGGGACACGGGTTCATGCCCCAGTCCGGGAGGATCCTGCATGCCACGGAGCAGCGGGGCCCGTGAGCCATGGCCACTGGGCCTGCGCGTCTGGAGCCTGTGCTCCACAACAGGACAGGCCACAACAGTGAGAGGCCCGCGTACGGCCAAAAAAAAAAAAAAAAAAAAGAAAGAAAGAAAGAAGGAAAGACAGAAGGAAAGAAGTCAGAATAGCAAAAGGAAGAGAATGAACCTTAAAGTACCCTCTAAAATGGGTTGTACTCAATAAGCCAATGGCATCATAACTATTTCCCTTTAAGAAGTCACTTGGATTAAAAAATCAAGTACATGTTTGACTGTTTTATTTGTTATTTGGCAATTACAGTCAGTTAACAAAAATAATATTTGCAAAGAGAGAAAGTCAGGGTAAATTCCTTCCCTCTGGCATAATGAAAAAAGTAAATATATATGAAAAATGGAGAGTATATTAAGAATGTACAAAATTGTTATTCAAATTTTAAAATTGTCTTTACTTAAATAATTAATTTTCTGCTGATCCTAAGCACTTGTTGAAAATTTTCACAAAATATTACCTGTTTATTCATGCACATTTTACATTAATGAAGCTGCCTCATATTAAGCAGTTTGAAGCCTACAGTCAACATACTGGGATTGTGTTCTTCCACTGTGCTGCTTCTATTTTTTCCCAAGGTTGGAGGTTTCAAGGAAGAGGTTACAATAGATGTAGAAAGAAAGATCTACATTCCTCATAAAAGTATATAAATCTGTATCTTCATATAAATTCTTGAAATGTGTCCATAAAGAATCTCCCAAATTTGAATAGTCAATTCAAAGCCTTTTATTAAAGTATGAGGATTATAAATTATATTTTAATTGATTTTTATATTAAACATTAATTTGAATTCGATTACCATGTAAGCAATTGTATATTGATTTTTTAAAATCCTTATTTTGTATTGTAGTCAAATAGTGAACATGGGGATCAAATTCAATACACGTAAATCCATTATAATAAAGGCAAAGAGATGTTACCTTCAATGTGCTGACAAAAGTAACATTTTGCTAAACTCTTAAAAACAAGGGAGACATTTTCATTCAAACAAAAAAACAGAGTTCGTCATGAGAGAGATTCTTGCTAGAGGAACTCCTAAAGGCTGAAGAAGAAATTTCAACAAGAAGGACAAAAGTGAAATACTAGGAAGAATAGAAAGCAGTAGAACCAGTCAAAATATAAAAATATCTAGACAGATATTGACTGTATAAAACCATAAAAATGACAGTGCCCAATTTGGTGGTATAAAAGTGATACAATAGAGGAGAGTTACTGGGATTAGAATTTTTAAGTTCTTTGTATTTTTCTGGCAAAAGGGTAAAGACCATTAACTAAGGGTAATTTTTAAGGAAATAAAATGTATAGCTTCAAAATCGGTAGAAAAAAAGTTAACTAAAAAAAGCTTATCAATCCAAATGAAATTAGAAGGGAATAAAAATATACAAAAAAAGATGAATATAAGCACAGAATAACATGATAGAGATGAATTCAACTTTCTCAGTAATCACAGTCAATGTAGATAAAGTAAACCTTTGCTGAAAAAAACAACATCAGAGTAGAATTTTAAAAAATCAGCTATAGCATGTTTATAAGAAACATATTTTAAATATGAGGACACAGGTGGAAAGCACAACAGAATAAGTTACACCAAAGACTCATGAATCACAAGGAAGCACCACTGCTACATAAGCTTCAGAAAAAATTAGATTCTAAGGCAAAAATAATTATAAGAGATGAATAAAAGTTATGACCTAATGACAAATGGAATAATTTACAAGGAAGACACAGTAATTATAGACATATATATGCATTTAACAACATACCCTCAAAATGTATAGAACAAAACGTAGGTTATGACGCTTGATTCCCTAGAAAATTTAATATATTACATTTATAATATTCCATAAATATATTACAAATACTATAAATATATTAATATATAATACATACAACATATAATGTTATATATTACATAATAATATTTAATATATTTTATATTATGTTAATAATTATTATTATATATTATATTATATATAATAAATTATAATTATATATAATATAATATATAATGATAAAATATATGGAATATATTGCAAAATATTATATATATTATAATATATAATATACTAACATTAATAAATATTAAATAATTTATATATAATATTAAACATTATATTTTGTATCATAAAATGTTATATATGATATATAATATATATTATAATATTATATATACTATATTTTATATAATGAAATATTATATATAATAAATAATATATTATAATATAATGTATCTAGTATATAGCACATATTATACATAATAAATATGTAATATATATTATATAATACATATATATTACATAAAAATAATATATGATATAATTGTTATAATAATATTATATATTATTATTACTATATTTAATTATATATTTTATTATATCATTTATTATATCTATCATTATATATAATTTTATATTATATACATGTTATATTATAAGATATATATAATACATATTACATATAATATGTATTAGATGTAATAGATAATTCATATATAAATCTATATACATATTAATATATAAATATATATTTATATACATATCAATATATTATATGAAATAAATATTATATGCAGAGTATATTAATGATTAAACATATTTTTTAAAATAATTAACTACTAATTAATATAATATATTTAATAATTATATTATGTTATAAATATATTATAAAATATATTTGAAATATACATAGCATTTGTTTAAAATATATAATATAAATGCAGTCTAAATGAAATATAATATATTATATTTATTCTCTTATATTATACTGTATATTTTTCTAATTATAATTATATATGTAATATATACTATATATATCATATATATTAGCTAATGGAAAATATTATGATAATTATATGTTATATGATACTTATCATAATATATTGTATTAGCTATTATATAATATATTCATATTTATAATATATATCATATATAGTTTATATATAAATATATAAGGTATACTATATTATATATAATATTAAATATATTTACATCAAATAGAAAGATATTCTAATAATATATAATATATGTTATACTTAATATAATTGATTATATTAATTATAATTTTAATATAATTGATTATAATTTTAATATAATGTTATAATATATGGTTATATATAATTATAATATAATGCATAATTATATATAATATGTAAACATAATAACACATACATAATATCTAATTATACAATTATATAGCATATAATATGTAATATTAGTATATGGCATATATAATATATATTCTGTATATCATATATTATATTATATAATATATAATACAATATATTTTATATTTTATGTGTATTATATTATATATAATATATATCATACGTATAATATATTTTTTATATATTATATGTTATATTTGATATATATCATGTATATTATATATATTATTTTATATATATTAAATAGATATGTCATATATATTATATATATTATATATACATATATGTATTATGATATGCTTGATATGTCTTGTAAATATGTATTTTATATATAATGCATGCATTATACATATAATATATGTAGTATATTATATAGGATTATAATTAATTGTTATATATAATTATCAATTATAATTTATTATTATTATTATTATTTTGCTGTACACAGGCCTCTCACTGTTGTGGCCTCTCCTGCTGCGAGCCACTGGCTCTGGATGCGCAGGCTTAGCAGGCATGGATCACGGGCCTAGCCACTCCGCGGCATGTGGTATCTTCCCAGACCCAGGCAGAACCCATGTCCCCTGCATCGGTAGGCAGACCCTCAACCACTGTGCCACCAGGGAAGCCCTATAATTTATTATTATTGTTTATAATAATATTATAAATATATATTGTAGAAATATATAATTATACCTAACCTACAAATATAATACATTCTATATTATATGTGTAATATATGTTATATATAATATCTACATATACACAGATACACAGAGACAAACACACATATATAATTCCAGTTAATTTTTTAAGTTCAACAGAAAAGTTTCAAGCATCAAATTATGAAAGCAATTCTTGGTCCTAGAACTCATAGTGACACCCCAATCTATTCAACAGTTTTGCTCCTAAAGTCACATATAATATAAAATAACTTTAAAATTTATTTGCAAAGTCAGACAATATATCGCAAGAAAAGAAAACTACACCTATGTCCCTCATGGACATACACACACCCACAAAAATTATTTGCCTGTAATCATTCTTTTTCATACAGAATTAAGTTCAACAAATCAGAGTATATATCATTTGATAAATAAAATATTGTTGAAATTTTCCCTTCATTAAAATAATTATTTGACTATTAAAAATATTGCCAAAATATTTTCTTTCTTATAATTAACTATTTCAGGAATAAAAACAAATATATAATAATGTAATGAATAACCAATTTCCTGCACCAGACTTTTAGAATTTATAGCATAGATCTAAAATGTCTATTTTTAATTTAAAATAACTGTTTAATATATAATATACCATGTAAAAATGATAAAATAATTGTTAAAATTTCAAATGTGTTTTCAAGATTTTTCTATAAAAGGAGTTGACAAGTAAGAAAACATTGAGAAATATTCTCTTACATCATTGGCTAAAGTCATAAAGTCCTTTTTAACTATGACATCTGACACCAAATTTTTTGCCAGAACTGCTCATTCATATGCATCTATGAAGCTCAACAAAAAGCAAAGAGTAAATGAGTATTAAATATTGTTTTTACACAGCAAACAGCACAAAAACTTTCCTCCAGCATTCTCTACACTCTGCCAGTTTGTTTTGTTTTGTGATATGTGGGCCTCTCACTGTTGTGGCCTCTCCCATTGCAGAGCACAGACTCTGGACGTGCAGGCTCAGCGGCCATGGCTCATGGGCCCAGGTGCTCCATGGCATGTGGGATCTTCCCAGACTGGGGCATGAACCCGTGTCCCCTGCATCAGCAGGAGAACTCTCAACCACTGCGCCACCAGGGAAGCCCCTCTCTGCCACTTTGTCCTGTCATTACAGAGCCAGGAGCTAGGTGAGGAGCAGTAAGAAGCAATTAGTCCTTGCTCAATCCGTATCAGACACATTATATACCTTAGTTTATTTAATTCTTGTAACCGTCACTTGAAATGGGCATTATTGTGGTTGCCATTTTGCACATGAGGAAACCAAGGGCTAAAGAGGTTATGGGACTTGCCCAAGGCCACCAGGGTTAGAACCGCCACTCAAACTTATGTGAGTCTAACTCCAAAGACCATGGGGTATATTTTCTGTATCAGTGTGCTAGGGAACTTCAAATTTTAGAACAAATAGAAGCATATGATAAAATATCATGAATAAAAACACACTATGTCCACCTCATTAAGATAAGTAAAGTCCATCTTTTCTACCCTTCTTTGGCCAAGTCAAACTCAAGCAGGAGCTCCTAGAATACTCACAAGTTTCCGGTCTTGTTCTTTCCCTAGTAAATCTGGGAGCACTGGGCCTCAGCAGCTGCTGATCTCCTCCATTCCTAGAGACAGAATGGAAGACTCAACCACCAAGGCAACTTGTGGACTAGGAAACACGTATTGAGAACATACCAGGTCCTCCTCATTGCTTGGTTGCCAGGGTCCCTGTATTAATGGATGACCAAAACCCCAGTGTGTTTCTGAAATAATTTGCCTACTTGATAATTTCCACTGTGAGTCCAAGTACACTTCATCTGCATTCCCATTCTCCTCGTCTCCTTTGTGTCTCCCCTGTGGAACTCCTCCACTCGCATTCAACTCAAACAAATGCAAAATTCAATGTATATACCTTTGTCACTTTAGGAAGAGAAAAAGGAGGAGGAAGAGGGGGAGAGGATAATAAGAGAAGAAGAAAAAAAAGAGTAGAAGTAAGAGAGAAAGTAAAAGGACACAACCTCTTCAAGTTTCATTTTGCTGATGTATTAAATAAGGGTATGAGACCAAGTCAATTCCTAATCTTTTCTGAATGTTAAAATTTATGAAGAAAACTATGGACCCTTTTTTAAGGGGCACGCACACACAGTATTCAAGAGTTCATGGATTTTAGGCTAGATCTCTATGATTCCTTCTAACTCTATGGGATCAATCCCACTATATATTGAAGTCTAGCCTCTTTTATTGCTAGCAAATTCTGGTTCTAATTCAAGAGCGTGATGGAAAAATAATAATGTTGATAATTGTTTTGCCTAGCAACCTGCAAGTGAAACTCTAAATAATGTCAAATGGTACTAAGGATATCATGATTATTCCAAGTATTTTAATATACCCCAGGTAAATCCTAACTCCTCAAGCACCAACACTCCAGTGTAGAAGTCTGACAACATGTTAAGCTGCTGCAGCAGTTCTTGGCCTGATTCCTCTTTTCCATCCCACCCCCACTCCCCACCTCCATATCAACTCTCAAAGAAACTGCTGGGAGTTTCTTTGTTCTAAATAAAAAGGCTGAATGGAAAGATTAAATGGGCAATGAAATTTTCTGGGTGTTTTTCCTATTCTATTTTCTATTCTATTCTTTTATAGTCTGAATGATAATCACAGAGGAAGTTCCCTTGGCAGTGTTGTGTTTCCATGGTGATAAAAGAGTTCAGGGTTAACAAACCCGGGTGCTGGGAACCTTCTGCTGCAGCATAGATGCAAGGGAAGGGCTGGCAGTCAAAGTGTCACCAGGGGACCCACTTTCACGGCCTCCTCCTTTGAATGGCCACAGAGCCTGACTTGTGCCTTTCTGAATGGACAAACCAGGGATGTCTTGAAAGTAATAATAGCTCCATCACTTCCCCCTATGCAGAAATGTGCTGTGCCCTTCCTCTCAAAGGACAGGAACTGATGCTTCTCACTAACAACAATCCACAGATTGTTGGAATATGTATGTGTTCTTTGTATTGGCACCAGTAGCTCAGAGATGCCAAGTTTTAGGATCCAAATGTACTTTAGAAAAGCAATCTGATCTTTGGGAACAAGCGATCCTAATAAGTTTTAACCATGTCAGGGCAGGCTAAAAGATGAATTAATTAAAAGGAGAGTAGAAAGCATACAGTTTAAATTAAATATCAGATGAACCAAATAATTTCCCTTAAAACATAACTCAGTTATTTTGCACGAAACCAAATGACCTGATTTTACTCTTTTTGTATTCTCCTCAATATTCAAGACTTAATGTCATGAAATTTGTACAGCTTATTTTAGACCAGAATTTAAAAAGAATAATGATGGACTCAAGGTAAGCTCTAAAGGTATTAAAGTAATTGATTCAAAATCTGTGATTTCTTTTAGAGGAGACAAAGGATTCTATATATAATGAAAGGCATGAATGCTCTTAGGATCTCAGATATGGGACAGAATAGCTTTTAGTACATTATAGGGTTGTGGTAAAAAAGATTGAGAAATGGGACAGCTCTTCTCATTTTAAGTAGTACTAAAGGACTTTAGAAGTTCTTCTACTAAAAAGACTTAAGCATTTCTTACATGCTCTGTCTCCCATGACCATTTGTATGCTAATGAATCTGTAATCTCAGAGTCCCAGATCCATATACTCAGTTACCTATCAGATTTTCTGTTTGACTGTCAGACACACTAAACTCAACAAGAACAAAACTGAACTCCTTGTTTTCACCCCTTCATCTGACGCTCCTCTCCACCTCAGTGCCGTCTCTCAGTAAAGAGCCAGTAACCACTAGCCCAGCCAGAAATCTGGGAATTATCCTTGCCACCCCATCTTCCTCACCCTGAACAATTACAAAGTCTTGTCTATATTCCTGTCAAATCCATTCCCATCTTTCTGTCACCATCTCCACTCTCCTTGTTTAGGCTTCCAAGACTTCTCTTGATGATTATCTCATCCTCCTGCACTGGGTTTCCTGCCTCCAACTTGCCCACATCCACCAACCCATTCTCCACTCTATGGTCAGAGTAATCTTTCTGAGATTCAAATATGATTATGATCATTGGTCTGCTTAAAAGTAGTCAATGTCTTCTAATGCCTTCAGGATAAATCCCAAATTCTGTTCTGAGCATTACATGGCTTGGTAGAATCTGTCTCCAGCTTCATCTATATATATCCAACCCTCCCACCTGCTCCCCACCCCCACCCTTCTATCTGCACACACCATGTATGTATAAATTCCAGCTGGGGTGAACTACCCGGTTTCCTAAATGCAATTATTTCTCTTGACTCTTGGTCTTTGCTTAGAACTCTGTTCATACTCGTAAACATTCTCCCTGTTCCCTGACCACTTGTTTTGTTGGGCTATGTCCTGCTTATGTTTTAGATGTGA
This sequence comes from Globicephala melas, assembly GCF_963455315.2. Lineage (NCBI taxonomy): Eukaryota > Metazoa > Chordata > Mammalia > Artiodactyla > Delphinidae > Globicephala > Globicephala melas. Next base: position 86,848,148 of record NC_083321.1, read on the forward strand.
ACTTAGTTGTAATTTCTTCAAAGATGTGTATCTTGCCCTCAAATTTTACCCTGTATGGTCTCATAACACCTGTGCTTCCTCCATCAAAGCATTCTACACTATAATTATGCCATATTAGATTATTATAATTGCTTATTTACATTTTGTATTTTTATTTTAGATGTAAGTTCCATGAGGGCAGGGACTGAGTCTGTGTTCACCAGTAAATCCACAGTACTCAACACAGTATTCAAAAATATTTGTGGAATGTTCTTAAAGACTCTCTGTCTATAAATAGGCACCTGAAGTAATATTGAAATGTAGATTACATAAACTCCTAAGTCCTCATGCTTTTTTGACTAGCTGTGAGGTCTCAGATACTTCATAATACATTTTTAGTATTTAGCATGGTTAATGTTCTCCTTTTCTTACATTCTATGACTATAACTTGCATTCGCCTACCATATATTCCCACCAGAATTATACTGGAAGAACACTCTGGTAGTATCTCTTTTCTAAGAAAATTCCTGTGGATTAAAATTTGGCTGACGTAGGAACTAAGAAACTGGACCTTCCAAAAAAATATGGGTGGAGTACATTTTCCCAAACATTTTTGACATTTTTTTCCAAGACAGGGAATAATTTGAATGGGAGAGAAGATTAAAGATTATCTCCTTTGGAAATAACATATAGAGAAAGAAAAGTTTGCCAACTGTCTAAATATTTTCACTATGATGTCTTGGTAGTCTCCGTAATTTCTAACAAATGTAAATTTTTTTGTGCAAATAGTGTTTGAGAGGACCATTAGTGGTTATCTGAACTTTTCTGGCAATATCAGTCAGGACATCTATCTGTTGCCAGGCACCTTTCTAAAATTCATTGTTGATTACAACACCTTTCCTTGCAAACACCTTTGCTGGTTACTCCAATGACTACAGAAATAAAACTCAACCTCACTAGCATGGCTCACAAGACCCTACATTACACTATCCTACCTCTTTCTGAGAGTTCTTCTTTCCCAAGTCCCTCCATGTATCTTACATTTCAGTCACACTGTATAATTTACCACTCTCCAAACACACCTTGCCCTTCTAAGCTTCCATGTTTTTTGCCTTTTGCCTTGCACCTAGATTCCCTTCATCCTTAACCATCTTGGCCTAATGCAATTTTATTCATCTGTAATGCTGAACTAGCTAATGGGAACTCCACTGTGCAGGACCCTAAATATCAGACCATGATAGTTAAATGTCATCCCAAAACAGTGAGACTGTGGGATTCTGAGTGGATGGATGGTACACACAAAATTGTGGTTAGTGAACAAACTAACAGTCCCAAGGACCAGGAAATGTTGATAGCCACATAATTGTATATCCAGTTATAAGGAAAAGACATCACTTCCAAGTTTCTTGGACATATTCCCTGGACATATTCCAAGTTTCCTGGAGATGGATCCCAGATATTCCCATTCTTTCCTTCTAGTTTGATATTTACTATTCCTAACACTGTGTTCTGCTTGCCACATGGCTGGCCAGCTGTAAACTTCAATTGGACACACCAAGATGGACAAGCAAACAGAAGTGTCCCTTACATCATCAGGCCCTTCTTGTGTCAGCTTTGACTTCTTAGGTTGCCACATTCATGACATCTGCCAAGACCACCTTCCTATCGAAAACAAAAATCAGAGGATGGTTGGTTGACTCAATGCCATGGTAATTTTTAAAAATCAAGTGATCTTTCTAGTTTGTCTATATCATCTTTATTTAGATTTTCTGTAATTGGCAAAATAGGAAAGCTGAAAGTTAAAAATAAAATCACTGTAAAAGTTCAGCTTAAACTTGAAAACCCACATGGCTTGCATGATCTTGGTTCATGAGCCTGGGGTTGGGCCGAAGCTCCTGCAGGGGGAGGTCTGAATCCAAACCACTGGACTAGCAGAAAACCTCAGATCACATGAAATATTCATTAGAGTGAGGTTTCACAGAGTTCCTCATCTCAGCACCAATACCCAGCTCTACCCAACTGCATAGAAACTCCAGTGTTGGAAGCCTCAGGGCAAACAACAAGTTAGACAGGAACACAATCCCACTCATTAAAAAAAAATAAAATGAGATGGCAAAAAAATATGTCACAGATGAAGGAGCAAGGTAAAAACTTACAAGATCAAATAAATGAAGAGGTAATAGGCAATCTACCTGAAAAAGAATTCAGAGTAATGATAGTAAAGATGATCCAGAATCTTGGTAATAGAATGGAGGCACAGATTGAGAAAATACAAGAAATGTTTAACAAAGATCTAGAAGAACTAAAGAGCAAAAAAACAGAGATGAACAACACAACAACTGAAATTAAAAATACAGTAAAAGGAAACAATAACAGGATAACTGAGGCAGAAGAATGAATAAGTGAGCTGGAAGACAAAATGGTGGAAATAACTGCTGAGGAGCAGAATAAAGATAAAAGAACTAAAAGAATTGAAGACAATCTCAGAGACCTCTGGGGCAACACTAAACACACCAACATTTAAATTATAGGGGTCCCAGAAGAAGAAGAGAAAAAGAAAGGGTCTGAGAAAACATTTGAAGAGATTATAGTGGCAAACTTCCCTAACATGGCAAAAGAAATAGTCACCCAAGTCCTGGAAGCACAGAGAGTCCCATTCAGGATAAACCCTAGGAAAAACACATCAAGACACATATTAATCAAACTAACAAAAATTAAATTCAAAGAAAAAAATTAAAAACAGCAAGGGAAAAACAAAAAATAACATACAAAGGAATCTCCATAAGGTTATCAGCTGATTTTTCAGTGGAAACTCTGCAGACCAGAAGGGAGTGGCAAGATATACTTAAAGTGATAAAAGAGAAAAACCTACAACCAAGATTACTCTACCCACCTCATTCCAATTCGATGAAGAAGTCAAAAGCTTTTCAGACAAGCAAAAGCTAAGAGAATTCAGCACCACTAAACCAGCTTTACAATAAATGCTAAAGAAACTTTTCTAAGTGGGAAACGGAAGAGAACAAAAAGACCCACAAAAGCAAACCCCAAAACAATTAAGAAAATGGTAGTAGGAACATATGTATCTATAATAAACTTGAATGTACATGGATTAAATGCCCCAACCAAAAGACAGAGTGTGGCTGAATGAATACAAACCCCCCCCCCATATATATATATGTTGTCTACAACAGAAACACTTCAGACCTAGGGACACATACAGACTGAAAGTGAAGGGATGGAAAAAGATATTCCATGCAAATGGAAAGCAAAAGAAAGCTGGAGTAACTATAATTGTATCAGATAAAATAGACTTTAAAATAAAGATTGTTACAAGAGATAAGGAGGGACACTACATAATGATCAAAGGATCAATCCAAGAAGAAGATATAACAATTATAAATGTTTATACACCCGACATAGAAGCACCTCATACATAAGGCAAATGCTAACAACGATGAAAGGGGAAATTGACAGTAACACAGTAATACTAGGGAACTTTAACACCCAACTTACACCAATGAAGACATCATCCAAACAGAAAATAAATAAGGAAACAGAAGCTTAAAATGAACAATAGAACAGATAGATCTAATTGATATTTATAGAACATTCCACCCCAAATTGGCAGAACACACTTTCTTCTCAAGTGCACACAGAACATTCTCCAGGATAGATCACATATTGGGTCACAAATCAAGCCTCAGTAAATTTAAGAAGATTGAAATCACATTAAGCATCTTTTCAGACCACTTCACTATGAGATTGGAAATCAATTACAGGAAAACAAACTGTAAAAAACACAAATACATGAGACTAAACAGTGTGCTACTATATAACCAAGGGATCACTGAAGAAATCAAAGAATAAAAAAATGCATAGAAAAAAATGACAATGAAAACAAAATGACCCAAAACGTTTGGAACGCAGCAAAAGGAGTTCTAAGAAGGAAGTTTATAGCAAGTCAATCTCACCTCAAGAAACAAGATAAATCTCAAATAAACAATCTAACCCTACATTTAAAACAACTAGAGAAAGAAGAACAAAGAAAATCCAAAGTCAGTAGAAGGAAAGAAATCATAAAGATCAGAGCAGAAATAAATGAATTAGAAATGAAAAAAACAATAAAAGATCAATAGATCTTTTCTATTCCAGACCAATAAAACTAAAACGTGTATCTTTGAGAAGATAAACAAAATTGATAAACCGTTAGCCAGACTCATCAAGAAAAAAAGGAGAGGTTGCAAATCAATAAAATTAGAAATGAAAACGGAGAAATCACAACTAACATTGCAGAAATAAAAAGGATTATAAGAGACTACTACAAAAAAACTATATGCCAATAAAATGGACAACCACGAAGAAATGGACAAATTATTGGAAAGGTACAATTTTCCAAGACTGAGCCAGGAAGAATTAGAAAATATAAACAGACCTATCACAAGTAATGAAATTTAAACTGTAATTAAAAATCTTCCAACAAATAAAAGTCCAGGACCACATGGCTTTACAATCAAATTCTATCAAATATTTAGAGAAGAGTTAACACCTATCCTTCTTAAACACTTCCAAAAATTTTCAGAGGGAGAAACGCTTCCAAATTCATTCTATGAAGCCACCATCACCCTGATACCAAAATCAGAAAACAATATCACACACACAAAAAAATTATAGACCAATATCACTGATGAACATGCCTGCAAAAATTCTCAACAAAATACTCACAAAGAAAATCCAGCAGTGCATTAAAAGGATCATACACCATGATCAAGTGGGATTTACCCTAGGGATGCAAGGATTCTTCAATATACACAAGTCAATCAATGTGATACACCACATTAGCAAATTAAGGAATAAAAACCATATGATCACCTCAAAAGATGCAGAGAAAGCTTTTGATAAAATTCAATACCCATTCATGATAAAAACTCTCCAGAAAATGGACAAAGAGGGAACCTGCCTCAACATAATAAAGGCCATATATGACAAGCCCACAGCAAGCATCATACTCAATAGTGAAAAACTGAAAGCATTTCCACTAAGATCAGGAACAAGACAAGTATGTCCACTCTTGCTACTCTTATTCAACATAGTTTTGGAAGTCTTAGCCATGGAAATCAGAGAAGAAAAAGAAATAAAAGGAATCCAAATAGGAAAATAAGAAGTAAAACTGTCTCTGTTTGCAGATGACATGATACTATACATAGAAGATCCTAATTATGCCACCAGAAAACTACTAGAACTAATCAATGAATTTGGTAAGGTTGCAGGATACAAAATTAATGCACAGAAATTTCTGGCATTCCTATACACCAACAATGAAAAATCAGAAAGAGAAATTAAAGAAATACTCCCATTTACCACTGCAACAAAAAGAATAAAATACCTAGGAATAATCCTGCCTAAAGAGGCGAAAGACTTGTATTCAGAAAACTATAAAACACTGATGGAAGAAATCAAAGATGACATAAACAGATGGAGAACTATACCATGTTCTTGGAATGGAAGAATCAATATTCTGAAAATGACTATACTACACAAAGCAATCTACAGATCCAAGGCAATCCCTATCGAACTAGCAATGGCATTCTTCACAGAATTAGAACAAAAAATTTTACAATATTTATGGAAACACAAAAGATGACAAATAGCGAAAGTGATCTTTAGAAAGAAAAATGGAGTTGGAGGAATCAGGCTCCCCAATTTCAAACTATACCACAAAGCTACAGTAATCAAGACAGTATGGTACTGGCAAAAAAACAGAACTATAGATCAATGGTATAGGATAGGATGCCCAGAGATAAACCCATGTACATATGAGCACTTAGTTTGCAACAAAGGAGTCAAGAACATACAGTGGAGAAAAGACAGCCTCTTCAATAAGTGGTGCTGGGAAAACTGGACAGCTACATGTAAAAGAAAGAAATTAGAACACTCTGTAACATCATACACAAAAATAAACTCCAAATTGATTAAAGACTTAAATGTAAGACCAGAGACTATAAAACGCTTTGAGCAAAACATGGGAAAAACACCCTTTGACATAAACCACAGCAAGATCTTTTTTGACCCACCTCCTTGAGTAATGGAAATAAAAACAAAAATAAACAAATGAGATTTAATTAAACTTAAAAGCTTCTGCACACCAAATGAAACCATTTATAAGACAAAAAGACGACTCTCAGAATGGGAGAAAATATTTGCAAATGAAACAACAAAGGATCAATCTCCAATATATACAAACAGCTCATGGAGCTCAATATCAAGAAAACAAATAAGCCAGTTAAAAAATGGGCAAAAGACCTAAATAGACATTTTACCAAGGAAGACATACAGATGGCCAATAAGCACATGAAAAGATACGCAACATCATTAATTATTAGAGAAATGCAAATCAAAACTACAGTGTGGTATCACCTCACACCAGTCAGAATGGCCATTATAAAAAAAATATAGAAATGGTAAATGCTGGAGAGGGTGTGGAGAAAAGGGAACCCTCCTGCACTTTTGGTGGGAATGTAAATTTATACAACCACTATGAAAAGAGTGTGGAAGTTCCTTAAAAAACTAAAAGTAGAACTACCATATGACCCAGCAATCCCACTACTGGGCATATACCCTGAGAAAACCATAATTCTAAAAGAGAGATGTACCACAATGTTCACTGCAGCACTATTTACAATAGCCAGGACATGGAACCAACATAAATGTCCATCGAAATATGAATGGATAAAGAAGATGTGGCACATATATACCATGGACTATTACTCAACCAAAAAAATGAAATTGAGTTTTTTGTAGTGAGGTGGATGGACCTAGAGTCTGTCATACAGATGGAAGTAAGTCAGAAAGAGAAAAATAAATATCATATGCTAATGTATATATATGGAATCTAAAACAAAACAAAACAAAAAATGGTACTGATGAACCTAGTTGCAGAGCAAGAATAAAGAGGTAGACATAGAGAATGGACTTGAGGACATGGGGTAGGAGGGCAAAGCTGGAGAAAAGTGAGAATAGTATCGACATATATACACTACCAAATGTAAAATGGTTGGTGGGAAGCAGCGGCATAGCACAGGGAGATTGGCTCGGTGCTTTGTGTTGACCTAGAGGGGTGGGATAGGGAGGCTTAAGAGGGAGCAAATATGGGGACATGTGTATGCATATGGCTGATTTGCTTTGTTGTGAAACAGAAACTAACACAGTATTGTGAAGAAATGATTTTCCAAAGAAGGTCTATTAAAAAAAAGAAAGAAGAAGAAATGGAAGCTGGTCATTTCCAATTGACAATCTAATCAGAATCTGTTTACTGAGAAGGACATGAAATGGGTACACGTATTTTAAATGGATACAAAAGATATGATGCTTTGTAAAAAAAAAAAAAATTAAAACTTTTCAATTAAGAGGATTGCTTTCAAGAGATTCAAGTTGTTTTAGAGTTCAAGTAAATGTCTCGCCCCAGAAAATTCATCCTAAATGGAGATATTTTGCTCATGTCATGTGGTTTGTATTTACTTCAGAATTTCCTATCACTCTCCCTGGCTTGTCTTCCAAGGAAAGATGTTTATCTTCTCATACGAGTGCTGAGAACTTTCTTCTTGTCACTTTACTTTAATTACCTCCACCTAGAGATCTAGAGGAAGATGGTAGAAGAGTAACACGTGGAGATCACCTTCTTCCCCACAGATACATCAGAAATACATCTACACGTGGAACAATTCCTACAGAACACCTACTGAATGCTGGCAGAAGACTTCAGACCTCCCAAAAGGCAAGAAACTCATCCACGTACCTGGGTAGGGCAAAAGAAAAAAGAATAAACAGAGACAAAAGAATAAGGATGGGACCTGTGCCAATGGGAGGGAGCCGTGAAGGAGGAAAGGTTTCCACACACTAGAAACCCCTTCGCAGGCAGAGACTGCGGGTGGCAGAGGGGTGAAGCTTCGGAGCCACCGAGGAGAGCGCAGCAACGGGGCTATGGAGGGCAAAGTGGAGAGATTTCCGCACAGAGGATCAGTGCCGCCCAACACTCACCAGCCCGAGAGATTGTCTGGTCACCCGCCGGGGCAGGCGGAGCTGGGAGCTGTGGCTCAGGCTTCCGTCCGCGCAGGGAGAGGACTGGTTGCGTGAACACAGCCTGAAGGGGTTAGTGCACCACGGCTAGCCGGGAGGGAGTCCGGGGAAAAGTCTGGACCTGCCGAAGAGGCAAGAGACTTTTTCTTCCCTCTTTGTCTCCTGGTACATGAGGAGAGGGGATTAAGAGCGCTGCTTAGAGGAGCTCCAGAGAGGGGAGCGAGCCGCAGCTAACAGCACAGATCCCAGAGACGGGCATGAGACGCTAAGGCTGCTGCTGCCACCACCAAGAAACCTGTTTGTGAGCACAGGTCACTCTCCACACCTCCCTTCCGGGGAGGCTGTGCAGCCCACCACTGTCAGGGTCCCGGGATACAGGGACAACTTCCCCGGGAGAATGCACGGCACACCTCAGGCTGGTGCAATGTCCCACCGGCCTCTGCCACCACAGGCTCGCCCCCCATCTGTACCCCTCCCTCACCCCGGCCTGAGTGAACCAGAGCCCCCGAATCAGTGGCTCCTTTAACTCCATCCTGTCTGAGCAAAGAACAGACACCCTATGGTGACCGACACGCAGAGGCAGGGCCAAATCCAAAGCTGAACCCCAGGAGCTGTGCGAAAAAAGAAGAGAAAGGGAAATCTCTCCCAGCAGCCTCAGGAGCAGTGGATTAAATCTCCACAATCAACTTGATGTACCCTGCATCTGTGGAATACCTGAAGAGACAACGAATCATCCCAAATTGAGGAGGTGGACTTTGAGAGCAAGATTTATTATTTTTTCCCCTTTTCCTCTTTTTGTGAGTGTGTATTTCTATGCTTCTGTGTGAGATTTTGTCTGTATAGCTTTGCTTCCACCATTTGTCCTAGGGTTCTATCCATCCGTTTTTTTTCTATTTTTTACTTTTTAAAAATTTTTTTTCTTAATAATTATTTTTTTATTTTAATAACTTTATTTTATTTTACCTTACTTTATTTTCTTTTATCTTCTTTCGTTCTTTCTTTCTTTCTTTCTTTCTTTCTTTCTTTCTTTCTTTCTACTTTTTCTCCCTTTTATTCTAAGCCGCGCAGATGAAAGGCTCTTGGTGCTACAGCCAGGAGTCATTGCTGTGCCTCTGAGGTGGGAGAGCCAACTTCAGGACACTGGTCCAGAAGAGACCTCCCAGCTCCATGTAATATCAAGTGGCAAAAATCCCCCAGAGATCTCCATCTCAACAAAAATCCCCAGCTTCACTCAACAACCAGCAAGCTACAGTGCTGGACACCCTATGCCAAACAGCTAGCAAGACAGGAACACAACACCAACCATTAGTAGAGAGGTTGCCTAAAATCATAATAAGTCCACAGACACCCCAAAACACACCACCAGAAGTGGACCTGCCCACCAGAAAGAAAAGATCCAGCTTCATCCACCAGAATGCAGGCACTAGTCCCCTCCACCAGGAAGCCTACACAACCCACTGAACCAACTTTAGCCCCTGGGGACAGACACCAAAAACAATAGGAACTATGAACCTGCAGCCTGCAGAAAGGAGACCCCCAAACACAGTAAGATAAGCAAAATGAGAAGACAGAAAAACACACAGCAGATGAAGGAGCAAGATAAAAACACACCAGACCTAACAAATGAAGAGGAAATCGGCAGTCTACCTGAAAAAGAATTCAGAATAATGATAGTAAAGATGATCCAAAATCTTGGAAATAGAATAGAAAAAATGCAAGAAACATTTAATAAGGACCTAGAAGAACTAAAGATGAAACAAGCAACAATGAACAACACAATAAATGAAAATTAAAATACTCTAGAAGGGATCAATAACAGAATAACTGAGGCAGAAGAATGGATAAGTGACCTGGAAGGTAAAATAATGGAAATAATTACTGCAGAGCTGAATAAAGAAAAATAATGAAAAGAACTGAGGACAGTCTCAGAGACCCCTGGGACAACATTAAACGAACCAACGTTCAAATTATAGGGGTTCCAGAAGAAGAAGAGAAAAAGAAAGGGACTGAGAAAATATTTGAAGAGATTATAGTTGAAAACTTCCCTAATATGGGAAAGGAAATAGTTAATCAAGTCCAAGAAGCACAGGGAGTCCCATACAGGATAAATCCAAGGAGAAACATGCCAAGAGACATATTAATCAAACTGTCAAAAATTAAATACAAAGAAAACATATTAAAAGCAGCAAGGGAAAAACAACAAATAACACACAAGGAGATCCTCATAAGGTTAACAGCTGATCTTTCAGCAGAAATTCTGCAAGCCAGAAGGCAGTGGCAGGACATATTTAAAGTGATGAAGGAGAAAAACCTACAACCAAGATTACTCTACCCGGCAAGGATCTCATTCAGATTTGAAGGAGAAATTAAAACCTTTACAGACAGGCAAAAGCTGAGAGAGTTCAGCACCACCAAACCAGCTTTACAACAAAAGCTAAAGGATCTTCTCTAGGCAAGAAACACAAGAGAAGGAAAAGACCTACAATAACAAACCCAAAACAATTAAGAAAATGGGAATAGGAACACACATATCGATAATTACCTTAAATGTAAATGGACTAAATGCTCCCACCAAAAGACACAGATTGGCTGAATGGATACAAAACAAGCCCCATATATTTGCTGTCTACAAGAGACCCACTTCAGACCTAGAGACACATACAGACTGAAAGTAAGGGGATGGAAAAAGATATTCCATGCAAATGGAAACCAAAAGAAAGCTGGAGTAGCAATTCTCATATCAGAAAATATAGACTTTAAAATAAAGACTATTAGAAGAGACAAAGAAGGACACTACATAATGATAAAGGGATCGATCCAGGAAGAAGATATAACAATTTTAAATATTTATGCACCCAACATAGGAGCACCTCAATACATAAGGCAAATACTAATGGCCATAAAAAGGGAAATTGACAATAACACATTCATAGTAGGGGACTTTAACACCCCACTTTCACCAATGGGCAGATCATCCAAAATGAAAATAAATAAGGAAACACAAGCTTTAAATGATATATTAAACAAGATGGACTTAATGGATATTTATAGGACATTCCATCCAAAAACAGCAAAATACACATTTTTCTCAAGTGCTCATGGAACATTCTCCAGGATAGATCATATCTTGGGTCACAAATCAAGCCTTAGTAAATTTAAGAAAATTGAAATAGTATCAAGTATCTTTTCTGACCACAATGCTAAGAGACTAGATATCAATTACAGGAAAGGATCTGTAAAAAATACAAACACATGAAGGCTAAACAATACACAACTTAATAACGAAGTGATCACTGAAGAAATCAAAGAAGAAATTAAAAAAACCTAGAAACAAATGACAATGGAGACACGACGACCCAAAACTTACGTGATGCAGGAAAAGCAGTTCTAAGAGGGAAGTTTATAGCAATACAATCCTACGTTAAGAAACAGGAAACATCTCGAATAAACATAAACATCTTGAATAAACAATCTAACCTTGCACCTAAAGCAATTAGAGAAAGAAGAACAAAAAAAAACCTAAGGTTAGCAGAAGGAAAGAAATCATAAAAATCAGATCAGAAATAAATGAAAAAGAAATGAAGGAAATGATAGCAAAGATCAATAAAAGTAAATGATGGTTCTTTGAGAAGATAAGCAAAATTGATAAACCATTAGCCAGACTCATCAAGAAAAAAAGGGAGAAGACTAAAATCAATAGAATTAGAAATGAAAAAGGAGAAGTAACAACTGACACTGCAGAAATACAAAAACTCATGAGAGAATACTACAAGCAACTCTATGCCAATAATATGGACAACCTGGAATAAATGGACAAATTCTTAGAAATGCACAACCTGCCAAGACTGAATCAGGAAGAAATAGAAAATATGAACAGACCAATCACAAGCACTGAAATTGAAACTGTGATTAAAAATCTTCCAACAAACAAAAGCCCAGGACCAGATGGCTTCACAGGCGTATTCTATCAAACATTTAGAGAAGAGCTAACACCTATCCTTCTCAAACTCTTCCAAAATATAGCAGAGGGAGGAACATTCCCAAACTCATTCTACGAGGCCAGCATCACCCTAATATCAATACCAGACAAGGATGTCACAAAAAAGAAAACTACAGGCCAATATCACTGATGAACATAGATGCAAAATTCCTCCACAGAATACTAGCAAACAGAATCCAACCACACATTAAAGGGATCATACACCATGATCAACAGTGGTTTATTCCAGGAATGCAAGGATTCTTCAATATATGCAAATCAATCAACATGATACACCATATTTACAAACTGAAGGAGAAATACCATATGATCATCTCAATAGATGCAGAGAAAGCTTTCGACAAAATTCAACACCAATTTATGATAAAAACCCTGCAGAAAGTAGGCATAGAGGGAACTTTCCTCACCATAATAAAGGCCATATGTGACAAACCCACAGCCAACATCGTTTTCAACGGTGAAAAACTGAAAGCATTTCCACTAAGATGAGGAACAAGACAAGGTTGCCCAAACTCACCACTCTTATTCAACATAGTTTTGGAAGTTTTAGCCACAGCAATCAGAGAAGAAAAGGAAACAAAAGGAATCCAAATCGGAAAATTAGAAGTAAAACTTTCACTGTCTGCAGATGACATGATACTATATTAGAGAATCCTAATGATGCTACCAGAAAATTACTAGAGCTAATCAATGAATTTGGTGAAGTAGCAGGATACAAAATTAATGCACAGAAATCTCTGGCAACCCTATACACTAATGATGAAAAATCTGAAAGTAAAATCAAGAAAACACTCCCATTTACCATTGCAACAAAAAGAATAAAATATCTAGGAATAAACCTACCTAAAGAGCCAAAAGACCTCTATGCAGAAAATTATAAGACATTGATGAAAGAAATTAAAGATGATACAAATAGATGGAGAGATATACCATGTTCTTGGATTGGAAGAATCAACATTGTGAAAATGACTGTACTACCCAAAGCAATCTACAGATTCAATGCAATCCCTATCAAACTACCACTGTCATTTTTCACAGAACTAGAACAAAAAATTTCACAATTTTTATGGAAACACAGAAGACCCCGAATAGCCAAAACAATCTTGAGAACAAAAAACGGAGCTGGAGGAATCAGGCTCCCTGACTTCAGACAATATTACAAGGCTACAGTAATCAAGACAGTATGGTACTGGCACAAAAACAGAAATTTAGATCAATGGAACAGTATAGAAAGCCCAGAGATAAACCCATGCACATATGGTCACCTTATCTTTGTTAAAGGAGGCAGGAATGTAGAGTGGAGAAAGGAGAGCCTCTTCAATAAGTGGTGCTGGGAAAACTGGACAGGTACATGTAAAAATATGAGATTAGATTACTTCCTAACACCATACACAAAAATAAGCTCAAAATGGATTACAGACCTAAATGTAAAGCCAGAAACTATCAAACTCTTAGAGGAATACATAGGCAGAACACTCTATGACATAAATCACAGCAAGATCCTTTTTGACCCACCTCCTAGAGAAATGGAAATAAAAAGAAAAATAAACAAAGGGTACCTAATGAAACTTAAAAGCTTTTGCACAGTGAAGGAAGCCATTTACAAGACCAAAAGACAACCCTCAGAATGGGAGAAAACATTTGTAAATGAAGCAAGTGACAAATGATTAATCTCCAAGATTTACAAGCAGCTCATGTAGCTCAATAACAAGAAAACAAACAATACAATCCAAAAATGGGCAGAAGACCTAAACAGACATTTCTCCAAAGAAGATATACAGACTGCCAACAAACACATGAAAGAATGCTCAACATCATTAATCATTAGAGAAATGCAAATCAAATCTACAATGAGATATCATCCCACACCGGTCAGAATGGCCATCATCAAAAAGTCTAGAAACTATAAATGCTGGAGAGGGTGTGGAGAAAAGGGAACCCTCTCGCACTGCTGGTGGGAATGTGAATTGGTACAGCCACTATGGAGAACAGTATAGAGGTTCCTTAAAAAACTACAAGTAGAACTACCATATGACCCAGCAATCCCACTAGTGGGAATATAGTCCGAGAAAACCATAATTCAAAAAGAGTCATGTACCAAAATTTTCATTGCAGCTCTATTTACAATAGCCAGGAGATGGAAACAACCTAAGTGTCCATCAACAGATGAATGGATAAAGAAGATGTGACACATATATACAATGGAATATTACTCAGCCATAAAAAGAAACGAAATTGAGCTATTTGTAATGAGGTGGATGGACCTAGAGTCTGTCATACAGAGTGAAGTAAGTCAGAAAGAAAAAGACAAATACCATATACTAACACATATATATGGAATTTAAGAAAAACAATTGTCATGAAGAACCTAGGGGTAAGACAGGAATAAAGACACTGACCTACTAGAGAATGGACTTGAGGATATGGGGAGGGGGAAGGGTAAGCTGTGACAAAGTGAGAGAGTGGCATGGACATATGTACACTACCAAATGCAAAATAGATAGTGGGAATCAGTCGCATAGCACAGGGAGATAGCTCTGTGCTTTTTGACCACCTAGAGGGGTGGGATAGGGACGGTGGGAGAGAGGGAGACGCAGAGGGAAGAGTTATGGGAACATAAGTATATGTATAACTGATTCACTTTGTTATAAAGCAGAAACTAACACACCATTGTAAAGAAGTTATACTCCAATAATGATGTAAAAAAAATGTCTGAAATAAGAAATATATAGGAATGTACATAATGCACAGAAATGTATATAATCTGACCACAGGCAATAGAAATAGGAATATAAATAGAAGCAAAAAAAAAAATTACCTCCATCTGGGTAAGAAATTATTTTGCTTCTTTGTTAGCTTCCTGGGACTTTTAAACACAACTTGTAAAAAAGTTAAGAAAAAAAATTAAAACAATGTTGAAATTTAGTCTAACAGGTGTACAGTTACTGACTTCCCCCACCCACCTAATCCCCCAAAGAATGGGTGCTTCCCCTGAATGTAATTTGGATTTTTATGAACTGGCTTGTGTATGTGGCCCCTGCAAGAACTTCCTAAGACTCTGATTTTTTATAAGTGGTTTACAATTTAAACCGTACTTCACCACCACTCCTCCCGCGCCACTCCCGCACAACGATTAGCTGGTGTTCCTATATATTTAGATTCTGATTTTTGAAGAACCTCATTTGCATTTTGTTTTTATTTTTATATGTTATAATTTCATGTTAGTTTTATGATCGCAAGGCACCCCGTCATTTTCGGTAAGTCACATGTGCACTTGGGAATAGCATCTCAGTCATCTGCCCCCTAGAAGATTTCCATGGAGACCTTGTCTCCGTGGGGAGGTGTAGGTGACAGCTGTGTGCAGGTGGATGCCACACGACTTCCTGCTTCTTGGTGTCTCACCCTCCTAGGGCTTGCTTGAGATTTCCCCCATTTAAAAACCGACTTCCCGCAGGCACTCAAAGGAGATTTCAGTAGGTTAACACCCACCGCTTGAAAGGAGAAGGCAAGAGAGAAGGAGGTCAAGGCAGAAAGAAGGTTTATCTTTGAGAATGTGGTTTGACAGTTGGCAGGGAGCCTCCTGCTGCAGAGGGAGTTGTGACCCAGTCTCTGCTTTGTATTAGGGAGTCACGGCCAAGGTTCGTCAAAACAAAGCCACACACAATATCCTAATGCCAAACGGGCAGAATCTCTAGCCTGTTGCAAACGAAATCATTGGGAATTCCTTGGAGAAAGCATTACAGCTCTCTCTGGCTAACCTAGTGCAGATGTCTGATTGTACCACCTTATCTCCCTAAGGCACAGCCAGAAGCGTGCTTCTTCCCTTTGCAAAATACTTTCAGGCTGCCGCCCTCCTTGAACAAAGTCTAAAATCATCAACTTCACTTTCCAAGCTTTCCCCAGTTTTGTTCTATGTACTTTTCCAATCTCAAGTCACAATATCCCAAATGTGCCAGACATCCTAGCAGCTATGGGCCTTCGCTCAAGCAGTAAACTCTGCCTGGAATGTACTTCCTTCCCTGCAGAAAACCTCCAGTGGAAGATCTATATTTCCTTCAAGGTACAGCTCAATGCCAGGTTTTCCTCTCTTGTAATTAGTCTCTTCCTCTCACTCTCTTTGAACTCTGTTATAGCATTTCTAATATCATGATTTCCAGGAACAATTAAATTTCAGACTTTTACATCAGATACACCTGTGTTTTTCTCCCAGCTCTGCAGCTTACTGTGACGTTAAGCAAGATATTAATTTTTCCCAAACCTCAAATTTTTCCTCTGATAAATGGGAATTATTCTAAAATAGGGGAGTTGTGAGGATTAAAACAAAATTATCAGGAGGAAAGTCTTAAAATAGTGCCTGGCATATACAAGTTTCCTGTGATATTTTCTTTCTCTCAATAGGCTGTGCTATTAGGACCATATCCTACTTGATGTGTATTCTCAGAAATACAGTGATTTCCACCTGGTAGGGGCTAAATAATTTTTCTTCCCTTAAGATATTTATTGAGCAGATTCATAATATGAAGTCAGGAAAATCACACTAAACAATGCAAATGTGTTAGGTCTCTGTGTAGAGCCCCCTCCTAAATTTGGTTTGGCTCAAGGCCACTGCTGTAGGCTTCCAGGCAGAGTTGCTGGGTGAAGCAGCCCTGCTCCTTCTCCCCTTGTCCATAAAGTAGGCAAACACCAGCTTGCTTACTCTCACAACCAAGAAGAAAATGGGATTAACAAATCCCAAATAGCCCCCCTAATGATAAGTATACTATTTTTTCCCCCTAAAATCTGAACAGGAAAGACGTTGTAAACAGGTGATCTAGAGCAGTGGTTCTCAAACTTTTGGAATTGGGATTTCTTTACATGCTTAAAATTTTTGATGACTTCCAAAAGCTTTTGTTTATGTAGGTTATATGTAGCTATATTTTATTACAGAAGAAATTAAAACAGAAAAATTTTTAATATTTATTAACATTTAAAAAATAATATACTATGTGTTAGCATAAGTAATATACATTATGAAAATAACTACATTTTCTAAAACAAACCAACAAATTAGCGAGAAAAGTAGTTTTATTTTTGATTTTTACAAATCTCTTTAATGTCTGGTTTCATAGAAAACAGCTGGATTCCCATATCTGTGTTTATTTTTAATATATAACAAATTTATTGGAGTATAATTACAATAGTGTGTTAAGTTTCTGCTTTATAACAAAGTGAATCAGCTATACGTATATCCCCATATCTCCTCCCTCTTGCGTCTCCCTCCCATCCTCCCTATCCCACCCTTATTGGTGGTCACAAACCACTGTGCTGATCTCCCTGTGCTATGTGGCTGCTTCCCGCTAGCTATCGATTTTACAATTGGTAGTGTATACATGTCCATGCCACTCTCTCAGTTTGTCCCAGCTTACCCTTCCCCCTCCCCACATCCTCAAGTCCATTTTCTATGTCTGCTTCTTTATTCCTGTCCTGCCCCTAGGTTCTTCATAACCTTTTTTTTTTTTTACAACCCATATATATGTGTGTATACAGTATTTGTTTTTCTCTTTCTGACTTACTTCATTCTGTATGACAGACTCTAGGTCCACCCACCTCAATAAAAATAACTCAGTTTCCTTTCTTTTTATGACAGAGTAATATTCCATTGTATATATGTGCCACATCATCTTTACCCATTCATCTGTTGATGTACACTTAGGTTGCTTCCATGTCCTGGTTATTGTAAATAGAGCTGCAATGAACATTGTGGTACATGACTCTTTTTAAATTATGGTTTTCTCAGGATATATGCCCAGTAGTGGGATTGCTGGGTCGTATAGTAGTTCTATTTTTAGATTTTTAAGGAACCTCCATACTGTTCTCCATAGTGGCTGTATCAATTGACATTCCCACCAGCAGTGCAAGAGGGTTCCCTTTTCTCCACACCCTCTCCAGCATTTATTGTTTGTAGATTTTTTGATGATGACCATTCTGACTGATGTGAGGTGATAACTCATTGCAGTTTTGATTTGCATTTCTCTAATGATTAGTAATATTGAGCATCTTTTCATGTGTTTGTTGGCGATCTGTATATCTTCTTTGGAGAAATGTCCATTTAAGTCTTCTGCCCATTTTTGGATTGGGTTGTTTGTTGTTGTTGTTTTTTTTGATATTGACCTGCATGAGCTACTTGTAAATTTTGGAGATTAATCCTTTGTCAGTTGCTTCATTTGCAAATATTTTCTCCCATTCTGAGGGCTGTCTTTTCATCTTGTTTATGGTTTCCTTTGCTGTGTAAAAGCTTTTAAGTTTCAATAGGTCCCATTTGTTTATTTTTATTTCCAGTTATCTAGGAGTTGGGTCAAAAAAGATCTTGCTGTGATTTACGTCATAGAGTGTTCTGTCTGTTTTCTTCTAAGTTATATAGGTTCTGGTCTTACATTTAGGTCTTTAATCCTTTTTGAGTTTATTTTTGTGTATGGTGTTAGGGAGTACTTTAATTTCATTCTTTTACTTGTAGATGTCCAGTTTTCCTTCTTTTTCCACTTATTGAAGAGGCTGTCTTTTCTTCATTGTATATTCCTGCCTCCTTTATGAAAAATAAGGTGACCATATATGCGTGTTTTTATCTCTGGGCTTTCTATCCTGTTTCATTGATCTATATTTCTGTTTTTGTGCCAGTACCATACTGACTTGATTACTGTAGATTTGTAGTATAGTCCGAAATCTGGGAGCCTGATTCCCCCAGCTCCGTTTTTCTTCTCAAAATGGCTTTGGATATTAGGGGTGTTTTTGTTTCCATACAAATTGTGAAGTTTTTTGTTCTAGTTGTGTGGAAAAAGCTATTGGCAATTTGATAGGGATTGTGTTGAATCTGTAGGTTGCTTTGGGTAGTATAGTCATCTTCACAATGTTGATTCTTCCAATCCAAGAACATGGTATATTTCTCCATCTGTTTCTGTCATCTTTAATTACTTTCATCAGTGTCATATTTTTCTGCATAGAGGTCTTTTGTCTCCTTAGGTAGGTTTATTCCTAGTTATTTTATTATTTTGGTTGCAATGGTAAATGGGAGTGTTTCCTTAATTTTTCTTTCAGATTTTTCATCATTCATGTATAGGAGTGCAAGAGGTTTCTGTTCATTAATTTTGTATCCTGCTACTTTATCAAATTCATTGATTAGCTCTAGTAGTTTTCTGGTAGCATCTTTCAGATTCTCTATGTGTACTATCATGGCATCTACAAAAAGTAACAGTTTTACTTCTTCTTTTCCAATATGGATTCATTTTATTTCTATTTCTTCTCTAATTGTTGTGGTTAAAACTTCCAAAACTATGTTGAATAAAGTGGTGAAAGTGGAAAACCTTGTCTTGTTCCTGATCCTAGAGGAAATGGCTTCAGTTTTTCACCATTGAGAATGATGTTGGCTGTGGGTTTGTCATATATGGCCTTTATTATGTTGAGGTAACTTCCTTCTATGCTTAATTTCTGGAGAGTTTTTATCATAAATGCGTGTTGAATTTTGTTGAAAGGTTTTTCTGCATCTACTGAGATGATCATATGAATTTTATCCTTCAGTTTGTTAATATGGTGTATCACATTCATTGATTTGTGTATATTGAAGAATCCTTTCATACCTGGGATAAACCCCACTTGATCACGGTATATGATCTTTTTAATGTGCTGTTGGATTCTGTTTGCTAGTATTTTGTTGAGGATTTTTACACCTATGTTCATTTTGGCCTGTAGTTTTCTTTCTTTGTGACATTGTTGTGTGGTTTAGGTACCAGGGTTATGGTGGCCTCGTAGACTGAGTTTGGGAACGTTGCTCCCTCTGCTATATTTTGGAAGAGTTTGAGAAGGATAAGTTAGCTCTTCTTTTAATATTTGATAGAATTTGCCTGTGAAGCCATCTGTTCCTGGGCTTTTGTTTGTTGGGAGATTTTTAATCACAGTCTGAATTTCACTGCTTGTGATTGGTCTGTTTGTATTTTCCATTTCTTCTTGGTTCAGTCCCAGCAGTTTGTGCTTTTCTAAGAATTTGCCCATTTCTTCCAAGTTGTCCATTTTATTGGCATATAGTTGCTTGTAGTAATCTCTCTTGATCCTTTGTATATCTGTAGTGTCAGTTGTTACTTCTCCTTTTTCATTCCTAATTCTATTAATTTGAGTCTTCTCCCTTTTTTTCTTGATGAATCTGGCTAATGGTTTATCAATTGTGTTTATCTTCTCAAAGAACCAGCTTTTAGTTTTATTGATCTTTGCTCTCGTTTCCTTCATTGCTTTTTCAATTATTTCTGATCTGATCTTTATGATTTCTTTCCTTCTGCTAACTTTGGGGGTTTTCTTTGTTCTTCTTTCTCTAATTGCTTTAGGTGTAAGATTAGGTTATTTGAGATATTTCTTGTTTCTTGAGGTAGGATTGTATTGCTATAAACTACCCTCTTAGAACTGCTTCTGCTGCATCCCATAGGATTTGGGTTGTCATGTTTTCATTGTCATTTGTTTCTAGGTATTTTTTAATTTCCTCTTGGATTTCTTCAGTGATCTCTTGGTTATTTAGTAGTTTATTGTTTAGCCTACATGTGTTTGCATTTTTACAGATTTTTTCCTATAATTGATATCTAGTCTTGTAGTGTTGTGGTCAGAAAAGACACTTGACATGATTTCAATTTTCTTAAATGTACCAAGTCTTGATTTGTGACCCAAGATATGATGTATCCTGGAGAATGTTCCATATGCAGTTTAGAAGAAAGTGTATTCTGTTGTTTTTGGATGGAATGTCCTATAACTTTCAGTTAAATAAATCTGGCCTATGGTGTCATTTAAAGCTTTTGTTTCCTTATTAATTTTCATTTAGGATGATCTGTCCATTGGTGAAAGTGGAGTGTTAAAGTCCCCTACTATGATTGTGTTACTGTCAATTTCCCCTTTTATGGCTGTTAGTACTTGCCTTATGTATTGAGGTGCTCCTATGTTGGGTGCATAAATATTTACAATTGTTATATCTTCTTCTTGGATTGATCCCTTGGTCATTATATCGTGTCCTTCTTTGTCTCTTGTAATAGTCTCTGTTTTAAAGTCTATTTTGTTTGATATGAGAATTGCTACTCCAGCTTTATTTTGATTTCCATTTGCATGGAATATCTTTTTCCATACCCTCACTTTCAGTCTGTATGTACCTCCAGGTCTGGGATGGGTCTCTTGTAGACAGCATAAATATGGGTCTTGTTTCTGTATCCATTCAGCCAGTCTATGTCTTTTGGTTGGAGCATTTAATCCATTTACATTTTAGGTAATTATAGATATGTATGTTCCTATTACCATTTTCTTAATTGTTTTGTGTTTGTTATTGTAGGTCTTTTCCTTCTCTTGTGTTTCCTGCCTAAAGAAGTTCCTGTAGCATTTGTTGTAAAGCTGGTTTGGTGGTGTTCAATTCTCTTAGTTTTTGCTTTTCTGTAAAGCTTTTAATTTCTCCATCAAATATGAAATGAGATCCTTGCTGGGTAGAGTAATCTTGGTTGTCAGTTTTTCCACTTCATCACTTTATATGTGTCCTGCCACTCCCTTCTGGCTTGCAGAATTTCTGCTGACAGATCAGCTATTAACCTTATGGGGATTCCCTTGTGTGTTATTTGTTGTTTTTCCCTTGCTGCTTTTAATAATATGTTTTCTTTGTATTTAATTTTTGATATTTTGATTAATATGTTTCTTGGCATGTTTCTCCTTGGATTTATGCTGTATGGGACTCTCTGTGCTTCTTGGACTTGATTCACTATTTCCTTTCCCATATTAGGGAAATTTTCAACTATAATGTCTTCAAATATTTTCTCAGTCCCTTTCTTTTTCTCTTCTTCTTCTGGGACCCCTATAATTTGAATGTTGGTGCACTTAATATTGTCCCAGAGGTCTCTGAGAATGTCCTCAATTCTTTTCATTCTTTTTTCCTTATTCTGCTCTGCAGTAGTTATTTCCACTATTTTATCTTCCAGGTCACTTATCTGTTCTTCTGCCTCAGTTATTCTGCTATTGTTCCCTTTTAGAGAATTTTTAATTTCATTTATTGTGTTGTTCATCACTGTTTGTTTGCTCTTTAGTTCTTCTAGCTCCTTGTTAAACGTTTCTTGTATTTTCTCCATTCTATTTCCTAGATTTTGGATCATCTTTACTATCATTACTCTGAATTATTTTTCAGGTTGACTGCCTATTTTTTCTTCATTTGTTCAGTCTGATGGGTGTTTGCCTTGTCCCTTCATCTGCTGTGTGTTTCTGTGTCCTCTCATTTTGTTTAACTTACTGTGTTTGGGGTCTCCTTTTCACGGTCTATAGGTTTGTAGTTCCCGTTGTATTTGTTGTCTGCCCTCAGTGGCTAAGGTTGTTTCAGTGGGTGTGTAGGTATCCTGGTTGAGGGGACTGGTGTCTGTGTTCTGGTGGATGAGACTGGATTTTGTCTTTCTGGTGGGCAGGACCACATCTGGTGGTGTGCTTTATGGTGTCTGTGGCCTTATTATGATTTGAGGCAGCCTCTCTGCTAATGGGTGGGGTTGTGTTTCTGTCTTTCTAGTTACTTGCCATAGGGTGTCCAGCACTGTAGCTTGCTGGTTGCTGAGTGGAGCTGGGTCTTAGGGTTGAGCTGGAGATCTCTGGGAGAGCTTTTACCATTTTATATTACATGGAGTCAGGAGGTCTCTGGTTGACCAATGTCCTGAACTCAGCTCTCCCACCTCAGAGGCACAGTCCTGACACCCAGCCAGAGCACAAAAACCCTGTCTGCCACATGGCTAAGAATAAAATGGAGAAAAAAGAAAGAAAGAAAAAATAAATAAATAAAATGACTTAAAGTTATTAAAATAGAAAATAAAAAATATATTAAAATAAAAATTATAAAGTAATAAAAAGAAAAAAAGAAGAGAGCAACCAAACCAAAAAGCAAATTCACCAATGATAACAAGAGCTAAAAACTATACTAAAAAATATACCAAAAAAGTGGACAGACAGAACCTAGGACAAATGGTAAAAGTAAAGCTATACAGACAAACTCACAGAAAGAAGCATACACACACACCCTCACAAAAAAAGAAAAAGGAAAAAAAAAATATATATATAAAGGAAGAGAGCAACCAAATCAATAAACAAATATAACGATGATAATAAACTCTAAATACTAAACTAAGATAAACATAAAACTAGAAACAAATTACATGCAGAAAGCAAACCCCATGTCTACAGTTGCTCCCAAAGTCCACCGCCTCAATTTTAGGATGATTCGCTGTCTATTCAGATATTCTAGAGATGCAGGGTACATCAAGTTGATTGTGGAGGTTTAATCTGCTGCTTCTGAGGCTGTTGGGAAAATTTCCTTTTTATTTTCACACAGCTCCTGGGGTTCAGCTTTGGATTTGGCCTTGCCTCTGCATGTAGGTCACCTGAGGGCATCGCTTTGCCCAGACAGGATGGGGTTAAAGTGGCAGCTGATTAAGTGGCTCTGGCTCACTCAGGCTGGGGGGAGGGAGGGGTACGGAACATGGGGTGAGCCTGCAGCGGCAGAGGCTAGCATGATGTTGCAATAGCCTGAGGCGCACCGTGTGTTCTCCTGGGGAAGTTGTCCCTGGATCACAGGACCCTGGCAGTGGCAGGCTGAACAGGTTCCCAGTAGTGGAGGTGT
The DNA here is from genome assembly GCF_963455315.2 of Globicephala melas. Classification (NCBI taxonomy): domain Eukaryota; kingdom Metazoa; phylum Chordata; class Mammalia; order Artiodactyla; family Delphinidae; genus Globicephala; species Globicephala melas. The sequence goes on from NC_083321.1 coordinate 86,871,838, forward strand.
GGATAGTGACCTGTGCTTGCACACAGGCTTCTTGGTGGCTGCAGCAGCAGCCTTAGCATTTCATGCCCATCTCTGGTGTCCACGCTGATAGCCGCGTCTCCCGCCTGTCTCTGGAAATCATTTAGGTGGTGCTCTGAATCACCTCTGTTCATGCACCCTAAAACGATGTCTTGCCTCTTATGCAGTTCCAGAATTTTTCCTGGACTCCCTCCCGGCTAGCTGTGGCTCACTAGCCCCCTTCAGGCTGTGTTCGCACAGCCAACCCCACTCCTCTCCCTGGGATCTGAACTCCGAAGCTGAAGCCTCATCTTCCAGCCCCCACCCACCCTGACGGGTGAGCAGACAAGCCTCTCAGGCTGGTGAGTGCCGGCCGGCACCGATCCTCTGTGCAGGAATCTCTCTACTTTGCCCTCTGCACCCCTGTTCCTGCCTTTTCCTCTGTGGCTCTGAAGCTTCCCCAGCACTACCCACTGTCTCCACCAGTGAAGGGGCTTCCTAGTGTGTGGAAACTTTTCCTCCTTCACAGCTCCCTCCCAGAGGTGCAGGTCCCATCCCTATTCTTTTGTCTCTGTTTTTTCTTTTTTCTTTTGCCCTACCCAGGTACATGAGGAGTTTCTTGCCTTTTGGGAAGTCTGAAGTCTTCTGCCAGCGTTCAGTAAGTGTTCTGTAGGAGTTGTTCCACATGTAGATGTTTTTCTGATGTATCTGGGGGGAAGAAGATGATCTTCACGTCTTAATTCTCCACCATTTTGGAGGTCTCCCCACCCCCATATCTGGTATTGCATTCAATTGGTTGTGATATGTTAATATGAATAAAAGTGGCCTCACACAGATATGTGGTGGGAAAAAGAATCACTCGACATGGGGTAACTTCTTGGTTGCAGTGTGGAATCTGAACCATGTCAATGAAATTTCCTTACCTTGTTATGTTAATATTTACTGGCCAGTCTTGCATTTTAAATAGACTTTTTACCACCCATGGTGTTTTAATATCATGCTTTGATCATTTCCATAATATTGGTTCATTGAGCTATGCAGACCTTCAAAAAGTTAAAAACATTTCACTATATAATATATAAAACTTCGATTTGGTCATATCATCAACAACCTCATGAGAAAAGTCTTTAAATATTGGGAAGCTGTCAAGCTTGTGGTAGAAAAAATGAGTTTCTAATTTTTGCTTGAAAGTTACAGATTTTATCATTGGCAGTGCTTGCTCCCCATTGTTTTCCTTGAAATAATAGGTTCATTGGGCTCATTTTGAGAAAATACCCAAGTCTGAATAATGACAGTTTGTCCATCAGTCATTCTTCCAAGTGGAAATGGTATTTCATGAAAATAAGGCCAGTTTTGCTCACTATGCAAGTAATTACACAGGTATTTTATCTTGAGTCAACTATTTTACTCTGGTGTGCATCAAAATTCCTTTACATACACTTCCTATTTCACAACACAGAGTAATATAAAGATGGGGTAATCAGGGTCAAATTATTTTTAATAATTTATTAACTTATTAAAAGTATTTTACAATGCATTATTACTTTATAAATCACAATTTTATTATAAAATAATTAGTTGATTTCTTAATAATTTATTATCTACAAAGTAATTATTTTTACTGCTTCATTAAAATTATTCTTAAGTCAAACAGACATTTTCTTTTCACTGTGAGTGCCTGGAAATGAAGAACACAATTACTCTAGTATACTGTTGATGGTTTTCAGTAGATTTGAGGGCCAGAAGCTAAGGAAATCAGCCATAAGTGAAAAGACATTTTAAAGGCACATTCAAAACTAAAGAGAAATTTCTTCCTACTACACTGGGCATAGCACAGACTCTGCCACACCCCCTTTTCTTTGAGTCTCTTCCTAAAAGGACATGTCCTGTTCCTTTATTACAGGTTTGAGACAGGAGTGATAGTTTCAGGTGCTACCTACAGAGTACTTCTGCAGGGCCTGTGCCATCTGATATTTCCCTTTAAATTCAGTCACTCTGAAAGGGACAAGAGCTGAAAATCAGAATGTATATCTCATCCTAAAGCAAGATCATTAAAACTTTTAAATAAATTCCAGAAGTTTGAGTCTGTCAGCTCCAATGCTTCTTTTCAATGAAAATATCAAAAACAACTACATTACAATGTGAAACTCAGTAATTCAAAATCTCCTTTTGCCTTCTTATTAATTTGTTATTTGCAATATGTACTTTATCAAGTAACACTGGGGTGTTAGAGCCAGTGATAAAATATGATATTGTGAATGGTCTGAAAACAGCAAGAAACCAAAGGTCACTCTCTGTTCAAAAAGGACAAAGACCCTCAGAAGGTGGCTTTCCTGAGCAAAATTTAGCCTTTGACCTTTGGCAACTTACCACCAATGCTTATGGGACTCATGTCCATAGGACTTATTTGCACACTGGAAAAGTAGGTTGAGTAATGGAGAAAGGCAACTTGCTCCCAGTGGGCTAGGATTAGACAGATTCCAAAGTCATGCTTACTTGAAACGTTGTAAGGATTCTAGAAGAAATCATACACAGTGAAATGGTGAGTGAATAATCTAAATAAATTCATCCTGACCCACATTTCTTCCTGAGCATATAGAATTTATCTATTCTAGAGAAGTCTAGGTCATCAGACCTAATCATTTTGTTTTAAGTTAAAAAGAGATATGTTGCTGACTAATAGGAAGCAGTACATTTTCTTCTATTTATGCAGGCCACATATTTTCTATATCTTTTACCCTTGAGCAGCAGAAATACTGAGTCTATCCTTTATAGTGAAAGCATCTGTGAATCAGGTGTGAGTTCTTTTCTTCACTTTAAACATTGCTGGGAGTGACCTGGGGCAAGTTGTTCTGTCCTTTAGAGTGTGAAATGATCACCAAATTGTTTAGCTCCCCTAGTCCACAGATATAGCTTTACAGTCTCATTGTCATGTATTTTATAGAATCAGAGTACATCTGAGTAAAGTGGAGTGTATTTAAGCTTTAGGTAAATAAAAATGTCTTGAACCCACCCCAACCACTTCCAATTTCAAGGTCTGTGTAAATTCTTGGGAGACCAGGTTCTCCTGGAACCTCTATCTCTTAGGCTCTTACATACTAATGCTGTCCCTCACGTTACCAACTGATGGGTATCTTTGCTTTACATACTTACACACACACACACACACACACACACACACACACACACACACACCCCATACCTAACCTCCTATTATATATTTGAGTATTTAGTAAAAGTTAGCAAAGATAAACAAAGTGCCAGGGACAGAGACTACAGACATTTTGTTGGTTCCTCTCTTAAAGAGACCAGGGTTAGAATTTTGGTCTATCAGTTATTAGCTGTATAATCTTGGACAATTTGCTTAATCCCTCTGAGCCTTCATCTCTCACTTAAAAGACATTACCTCCATTATAGTTCTACTGTAAGAATAAATGAAATAACGCATGTGCAACTCAAGTTTCTGAAAGACTTCCAAGGTCACCCTCTAAAATAGATATGAATGAAAACAATATTGGGACTTCCACATCTGGGAATACGGTGTCAATTTAATATTCCTCTCACTAAATACAACTAAAATCCCTGGACATTATGTGTAAATCAGGCATAATAACACTCTAAAAGGTAAAGAGAAGAAGGCTGATCAGCTAGGAATCTTGCAATACAAAGGAAGACACAGTGGTGAGTTCCCTGGGCTTTCTTTTTGCCTCATATACTCCAGATTTGGAGTTGAAGAAACTGGAAACTGGGAAATGGCAACAGACAAAGACAATTGGCCCTGACAAAAGCTTGATCCCTGTAACCAAAGAACCAGGAAAAAGACAGCTGAGCAAGAAAAAAACTTTTTGAGAATAACTGCACTACTCCAGCTAAACATCATCTCCACACATAGCAGACAAGAGTGAGTAGGAAGGCTAGACCTCCACCCTTGTAAGGCTGTAATGAGGTGTCCCAATAACACCTCCAGGGTGATATCAGAAAACGTCAAGTCGGAGCCAACACTTTCATTATTACCCAGCAATAACAAGGCCACCTGCATCACAGTGTTAGTGGAGAACACATGGGGAATTGGAATTCCCACCCCTACCCAGCAGTAATGAGGTGGTGTCCCTCCAACCTTCTTTTGTTAGAGCAGTGTCAGAGAAAACCAGCAAAAACAGAAAGTTTAAATAAGATTCATAGTCTCATGACACAATATGAAAATGTCCAGGTTTCAATCACTTATACCAAGAACGAAGAATATCTCAAACTAATGAGAAAAGACAATCAATAAATATCAACACTGAGATGACAGAGAATTTAGAACTATTTAAAGAAGCTATTATAAAAATGATTCTATGAGCAATTATGAACACTCTTGGGAAAGAATTTTTTAAAAGTAAGAGGCCTCAGCAAATAAGCTGAAAGTCTCATCAAGGTAATAGAAAATATAAAGAAGAACCAAATGGAAAATACAATAACTATAGTAAAATGTTCAATGGACGCATTCAACGTTAGAATGGAGGAGACAGAGAAAAGAAATCAGTGACCTAGAAGATATAATAGAAAAGTAGAAATTATCCAATCTGAACAACAGAAAGAAAATAGACTGGAAAAAAGTGAACAGAGCTTCAGGGACTTATGAGACTATAATAAAAGATCTAATGTTCATGTTACTGAATCCTCAGAAAGTAAGGAGAAAGAGGGTATGGCTGAAATATCCACAAATTCAGCAAATAAATATAAGTGTACAAATTTAAGAAGCTGAGCAAACACCAAACATGATAAACCTAAAAAAATCCATACCAATACACATAATTAAACTTCTAAAAATTAAAGACAAAAAAAAAAAACACCTCAAAAGCATTCAGAAAAACATAGAAGACAATTTGAATGTCAGTGGATTTCTCATCACAAATCATGGAGGCCAGAAGGAAGTGACCAAATATGTTTTCAAGTGCTAAACAGAAAACCTGTCAATCCATAATTCAATCTCCACCAAAAATATCCTTCAAGAATGAAGGGGAAAAAAAAAAAAAGAATGAAGGGGAAGTCTAGATATTCTCAGATGAAAGAAATCAAAGAGAACTTTTTGCCAGCAGATATATCCTAAAGAATGGCTAAGGGAAATTCTCTAAACAGAAAGGAAACAATGAAAGAAATAATTTTGGAATATCAGGAAGGAAGAAAAAACATGGTAAGATAAAATATGAGTAAACATAATAGACTTTCCCTCTCTTCTTGAGTTTTATAAGTTATGTTTGATGATGGAAACAAAAATTTTAACACTATCTGATATAATTCTAAATAAAAAAGACAATTATATTATAAATTAGGAAGGATAAAGGGACCTAAGGGAAGGAAAGTTTCCTGTCCTACATTCAAACTGATAAAATGACAACACAGTATACTCTGATATATTAATGTAATAACTGTAACAACCACTAAAAAGATATACATAAAGATATCATAAAATACTATATATAAATTAAAATAAAATTCATAAAAATATTCAAGAAATCCACAGAAAGGAAGAAAAAAGAAAATAGAAAAATTTTTAAAAAGATAGAACACAAAAGAAAAAATACAATGACAGATTTAAGCCCAATATATTGATATTTACTTTAAATGCAAATGGTCTACCAATCTACCAAGAAGACAGAGCAAAATGTGTGTGCACTAGCCAACAGACCTGTGAAATATGTGAAGCAAAACTGATAGAACTGAAAGGAGAAATAGACAAGTCTATAATTGTAGTTGAAAACTATGAAATATGCAGTACAGTAGACCATAACCTGAGCCATAAAACAAATATCAACAAATATAATAGAATTAAAATCAGAGTATTCTCTGTCCACAAATTAAACAAACTAGAAATCAATAACAGAAGGAAATAAGAAAATATCTAAACACTTGGAAACTAAACAATACATTTCTAAATAATTCATAGGTCAAAAGGGAGTGTCAAGAGAAGTAAGAAAAATAAATAAAAATAAATTATATTGAAATTTGTAGGAAACAGATAAATCTGTGCTAAGGAGAAAATTTATAGCACTAAAATGCATATAAAGAGAAAAAGTCTCAAATTAACAATCTAAACCCCCACCTCAAGAACCTAGAAAAAAGAAGAACAAAATAAACCTAATGTATGCAGACAGAAGGAAATAATGAAGAGCAGAAATCAATGGAATTGAAGACAGAAACAGTAAAGAAAGTCAATGAGAAGAAAGTGCTAGTTCTTTGAAAATACCAATGAAGTTGACAAACCTTTAGCAAGACTAAAAAAGAAAAGAATCTAAAAAAGAGTGGACATATGTATATGTAGAATTGATTCACTTTGCTATACACCTGAAACTAACACAACATTGTAAATCAACTCTACTCCAGTAAAAATTATTTTTAAAAAGCCTAACAAAGAAAGAATGAAAGAGAAAAAAAATACACAAATTACTGCTATCAGGAATAAAACAAAGAATATCACTACAGACTCTGTAGTCATTGAAAAGATAATAAAGTAATATTATGAATAGCTTTACACCCATAAATTTGACAACTTAGATGAAATGGACTAATGCCTTAAAAAATACAAACTATCATTGTTCACCCAGCATGAAATAGGTCATTTGAATAGCTCTGTTACTATTAAGGAAATTGAATTTATAATTTTAAAATTCTCAAAAATAAAATCTTCAAGCACAGATGATGTTACTGGAGAATTCTACCAAATAATTAAAGAATTAACATCAGTTCTACACAATTTCTTACAGAAAATAGAAGAGGAAACACTTCCCATTTCATCTTATGAAACTAGTCTTATCCTAATAAGAAAACCAAACATAAACAGTAGATATAAAAAGAAAACGATAGACCAATCTACCTCAGAAGTATAGATTAAAATATCCTTAATAAAATATTAGAAAACACAGTTTAACAATATTGAAAAGAAAAGAACAACAAGACAAGAAAAGGAAATAAAAGGCATATAGTTCAGAAAAGAAGAAAGCAGTGTGTACATATCAATCCCAAACTCCCTAACTAATCCTTTCCCCCATGCTTCTGGCCTGGTAGCCACACTGCTCTATTTAAATTGGATAACCAACAAGGACCTACTGTATAGCACAGGGAACTCTGCTTGACATTATGTAACAACCTAAATGGGAAAAGAATTTGAAAAAGAATAGATACATGTATATGTATAACTGAATCAGTTTGCGGTACACCTGAAACTAACACAACATTGTTAATCAACTATAATATAAAATTAAAAGTTAAAAAAAAAGAAAAAAGAAAACAAAACTGTCCCTATTTGCAAATGACATGATTGTATATATGAAAATCCCAAGGAATCTACAGAAATCATCTAGAACTAATAAATAAGTTCAGAAAGGCACAGAAAAAAACAAAGATAAATATGCCAAAATCAAAGTGGAGGAGAAAATTTGGAAAACATCTTCAGGGTCTAGGGCTAGGCAATGATTTCTTTGACTTGATACCAAAAGGATGACCCATAAAGAAAAAAATGATAAACTGAATTTCATCAAAATTAAAACATTTACTGTGTGACAATGAAAGGCAAGCTAGAATGAGAGAAAACACTTGCAAAGCACATAACTAACAAAGGACTAGTACCTAGAATATATAAAGGATTCTCAAAACTAAACAGTGAAAAAACCAGAAACAATTCAATGACCTAATGGGTAAAAGACATTCACTGAAGAATATACACAAATGACAAATAAGCACATGAAAAGATGTTAACATCATTAGCCATTGAGGGAAAGCAAAGTTAAAATGAGATATAACTACACACCTATCAGAATGACTGACATTAAAAAAAAAAAGTGATAATACCAAATCGGGAGAGATTGCAAAGAAACTAGATCACTCGTGGATTACTGCTGGGAAAGCAAAATGATACAGACACCCTGGAAAACAGCTTGGCATTTTCTTTAAAACCTAAATATGAAACTACCATACAACCCAGAAATTGCACTCCTGGGAATTTATTCCAGAGAAATTTAGACATATGCCTACAGAAAAACCTGTCCATAAAACTTTGTAGTAGCTTTATTTGTAATAGCCAAAAAATGAAAACAATACAGATGTCTTTAATGGGTGAATAATTGAACAAAGTATGGTATATCCATACTATGGAATACTACTCAGCAATAAAAATGAATTATTGATATGTGCAATAGCCTTTGTGAATCTCCAGAAAATGATGTTGAGCAAAAACAGCGAATTCAAAAAGATTACAACCTGTACAGTTCCATGTATATAAATATCTTGAAATGACAAAATTATAATAAGGCATAAAATACTAGTGTTTTCCAGGGGTTAAGTAGGGGATGGGGGCAGAAAGGAAGTGGATGTGACTACAAAGGGGAAACTTGAGGGATTTTGTATACTGTTCAGGTTTTCTGGATGTAAAAATGTATTAGCTTTTACTTTAGGTAAATCCATTTCTTTTCTTTTATAGTTTAGGCCTTTGGAGTCTTTCTTAGAAAAATATTGCACACAGCAAGATCATAAAGAAAAAGTCACTTTATTTTCTTCTTACACATTTATGGTTTTGTTTTCCACATTTTTGTTTGTTTGTTTTGGGGGGTTTGTTTTTTTTGTAGCATCTTTATTGGAGTATAATTGCTTCACAATAGTGCCTTAGTTTCTGCTTATAACAAAGTTAATCACTTATACATATACATATGTCCCCATATCTCTTCCCTCTTGCATCTCCCTCCCTCCCACCCTCCTTAACCCACCCCTCTAGCTGATCACAAAGCACTGAGCTGATCTCGCTGTGCTATGTTGCTGATTTCCACTAGCTATAAATTTTAAATTTGGTAGTGTATATCTGTCCATGCCATTCTCTCACTTTGTCCCCAGCTTACCCTTCCCCCTCATCATATCCTCAAGTCAATTCTCTAGTAGGTCTGCGTCTTTATTCACGTCTTGCACATAGGTTCTTCATGACCATATTTTTTTGTTTGTTATTTAGATTCCATATATATGTGTTACCATACGGTATTTGTTTTTCTCTATCTGACTAACTTCACTCTGTATGACAAACTATAGGTACACCACCTCACTACATATAACTCAATTTCATTTCTTTTTATGGTGGAGTAATATTCCATTGTATATATGTACCACATTTTTATCCATTTATCTGTTGATGGACACTTAGGTTGCATCCATGTCCTGGCTATTGTAAATAGAGCTGCAATGAACATTGTGGTACATGACTCTTTTCGAATTATGGTTTTCTCAGGATATATGCCCCATAGTGGGATTGCTGGGTCATGTGGTAGTCCTATTTGTAGATTTTTAAGGAACCTCCATACTGTTCTCCAGGGTGGCTGTATCAAGTTACATTCCCACCAACAGTGCAAGAGGGTTCCCTTTTCTCCACACCCTCTCCAGCATTTATTGTTTTCAGATTTTTTGATTATGGCCATTTTGACAGGTGTGAGATGATACCTCATTGTAGTTTTGATTTGCATTTCTCTACTGATTAATGATGTTGAGGATTCTTTCAAATGTTTGCTGGCAATCGTATATCTTCTCTGGATAAATGTCTATTTAGGTGTTCTGCCTATTTTTGGATTGGGATGTTTGTTTTTCTGATATTGAGCTGCATGAGCTGCTTGTAAATTTTGGAGATTAATCCTTTGTCAGTTGCTTCATTAGCAGATATTTTCTCCCATTCTGAGGGTTGTCTTTTTGTCTTGTTTATGATTTCCTTTTGTGTGCAAAAGCTTTTAGGTTTCTTAGGTCCCATTTGTTTATTTTGTTTTTATTTGCATTTCTCAAGGAGTTGGGTCAAAAAAGGATCTTTCTGTGATTTATGTCATAGAGTGTTCTGCCTATGTTTTCCTCTAAGAATTTGATAGTGTCTAGCCTTACATTTAGGTGCTTAGTCCATTTTGAGTTTATTTTTGTGTATGGTGTTAGGGAGTGTTTTAATTTCATTCTTTTACATGTAGCTGTCCAGTTGTCCCAGCACCAGTTATTGAAGGGGCTGTCTTTTCTACACTGTATATTCCTGCCTCCTTTATCAAAGATAAGGTGACCATATGTGCGTGGGTTTATCTCTGGGCTTTCTATCCTGTTCCATTGATCTATATTTCTGTTTTTGTGCCAGTACCATACTGTCTTGTTTACTGTAGCTTTGTAGTATAGCCTGAAGCCAGGAAGCCTGATTCCTCCAGCTCCATTTTTCTTTCTCAAGATAGCTTTGGCTATTCGGGGTCTTTTGTGTTTCCATGCAAATTGTGAAAGTTTTAACTCCAGTTCTGTGAAAAATGCCAGTGGTAGTTTGATAAGGATTGCATTGAATCTGTAGATTGCTTTGAGTAGTATAGTCATTTTCACAATGTTGATTCTTCCAATCCAAGAACATGGTATATCTCTCGATCTGTTTGTAACATCTTTAATTTCTTTCATCAGTGTCTTATAATGTTCTGCTTACAGGTCTCTTGTCTCCCTAGGTAGTTTATTCCTAGGTATTTTATTCTTTTTGTTGCAATGGTAAATGCGAGTGTTATCTTAATTTCACTTTCAGATTTTCATCATTAGTGTATAGGAATGCAAGAGATTTCTGTGCATTAATATTGTATCCTGCTACTTTACCAAATTCATTGATTAGCTCTAGTAGTTTTCTGGTAGCATCTTTAGGATTCTCTATGTATAATATCATGTCATTTGCAAACAGTGCCATCTTTGCTTCTTCTTTTCACATTTGGATTGTTTTATTTATTTTCCTTCTCTGATTGCTGTGGCTAAAACTTCCAAAACTATGTTGAATAAAAGTGGTGAGAGTGGGCAAACTTGTCTTGTTCCTGACCTTAGTGGAAATGGTTTCAGTTTTTCACTATTGAGGGCAATGTTGACTGTAGGTTTGTCATATATGGACTTTATTATGTTAAGGTAAGTTCCCTCTATGCCTACTTTCTGGAGGGTTTTTATGATAAATGGGTGTTGAATTTTGTTGAAAGCTTTCTCGGCATCTATTGAGATGATCATATGGTTTTTCTTCTTCAATTTGTTAACATGGTTTATCACATTGATTGATTTGCGTATATTGAAGAATCCTTGCATTCCTGGGATAAATCCCAGTTGATCATGTTGTATGATCCTTTCAATGTGCTGTTGGATTCTGTTTGCTAGTATTTTGTTGACGATTTTTGCATCTATGTTCATCAGTGATTTTGGCCTGTAGTTTTCTTTCTTTGAGACATATTTGTCTGCTTTTGGTATCAGTGTGATGCTGGCCTCGTAGAATGAGTTTGGGAGTGTTCCTCCCTCTGCTATGTTTTGGAAGAGTTTGAGAAGGATAGGTCTTATCTTTTCTCTAAATATTTGATAGCATTCGCTGTGAAGCCATCTGGTCCTGAGCTTTTGTTTGTTGTAAGATGTTTAATCACAATTTCAATTTCAGTGCTTGTGATTGGTCTGTTCATATTTTCTATTTCTTCCTGGTTCAGTCTCAGAAGGTTGTGAATTTCTAAGAATGTGTTCATTTCTTTCAGGTTGTCCATTTTTTTGGCATAAAGTTGCTTGTAATAATCTCCCATGATTCTTTGTATTTCTGCAGTGTCAGTTGTTACTTCTCCTTTTTCATTTCTAATTCTATTGATTTTAGTCTCCCTTTTTTTCTTGATGAGTCTGGCTAATGGTTTTTCACTTTTGTTTATCTTCTCAAAGAACCACCTTTTAGTTTTTTTGACCTTTGCTATCGTTTTCTTCATTTAGTTTTCATTTATTTCTGGTCTGATCTTTATGATTTCTTTCCTTCTGCTAACTTTAGGGTTTTTTGTTCTTCTTTCTCGAATTGCTTTACGTGTAAGGTTCGGTTGTTTATTTGAGAAATTTCTTGTTCCTTAAGGTAGGCTTGTATTGCTATAAACTTCTCTCTTAGAACTGCTTTTGTTGCATCCCATAGGTTTTGGGTCATCGTGTTTTCATTATCATTTGTTTCCAAGTATTTTTAAATTTCCTCTTGGATTTCTTCAGTGATCTTGGTTATTAAGTACTGTATGGTTTAGCCTTCATGTGTTTGTATTTTTTCAGATTTCTTCCTGTAATTGATGTCTAGTATCATAGCATTGTGGTCGGGAAAGATACTTCATGCAATTTCAATTTTCTTAAATTTACCAAGGCATGATTTGTGACCCAAGATTTGATCTATCTGGGGAATGTTCTATGAGGACTTGAGAAGAAAGTGTATTCTGTTTTTTTGGATTGAATTGTCCTATAAATATCAATTAAGTCCATCTTGTTTAATGTATCATTTAAAACTTGTGTTTCCTTATTTATTTTCATTTTGGATGATCTGTCCATTGGTGAAAGTGGGGTGTTAAAGTCCCCAACTCTTGTCAATTTCCGCTTTTATGGCTGTTAGTATTTGCCTTATGCGTTGAGGTTCTCCTGTGTTGGATACATAAATATATACAATTGTTATATCCTCTTCTTGGATTGATCCCTTGGTCATTATATAGTGCCCTTCTTTTATTCTTGTAATAATCTTTGTTTTAAAGTCTATTTTGTCTGATATGAGAATTACTACTGCAGTTTTCTTTTTATTTTCATTTGCATGGAATATTTTTTCCATCTTGTCACTTTCAGCTTGTGTGTGTCCCTAGGTCTGAAGTGGGTCTCTTGTAGACAACATATATATGGGTCTTGTTTCTGTATCCATTCGGCAATTCTATGTATTTTGGTTGGAGCATTTGATCCATTTACATTTAAGGTAATTTTCAATATGTATGTTCCTATTACCATTTTCTTAACTGTTTTGTGTTTGTTATTGTAGGTCTTTTCCTTCTCTTGTGTTTCCTGCCAAGAGAAGTTCCTTTAGCATTTGTTGTAAAGCTGGTTTGGTAGTGCTCAATTCTCTTAGCTTTTGCTTTTCTGTAAAGGTTTTAATTGCTCCATCAAATCTGAATGAGATCCTTGCTAGGTAGAGTAATCTTGGTTGTAGTTTTTTCCCCTTTCATCACTTTAAATATGTCCTGCCACTCCCTTCTGGCTTGCAGAGTTTCTTCTGAAAGTTCAGCTGTTAACCTTATGGGGATTCCCTTGTGTGTTATTTGTTATTTTTCCCTTCTTGCTTTTAATATTTTCTTTGTATTTAATATTTGATTGTTTGATTAATATGTGTCTTGGCATGTTTCTCCTTGGATTTATGCTGTATGGGGCTCTCTGTGCTTCCGGGACTTGATTAACTATTTCCTTTCCCATATTAGGGAAGTTTTCAACTATAATCTCTTCAAATATTTTCTCAGTCCCTTTCTTTTTCTCTTCATCTTCTGGGACCCCTATAGTTCAAATGTTGGTGTGTTTAATGTTGTCCCAGGTGTCTCTGAGACTCTCCTCAATTCCTTTCATTCTTTTTTCCTTATTCTGTTCTGCAGTAGTTATTTACACTATTTTATCTTCCAGGTCACTTCTCCATTCTTCTACCTCAGTTATTCTGCTATTGATTCCTTCTAGAGAATTTTTAATTTCATTTATTATGTTGTTCATCACTGTTTGTTTGCTCTTTAGTTCTTCTAGGTCCTTGTTAAACGTTTCTTTTATTTTCTCTATTCTATTTCCAAGATTTTGGATCCTCTTTCCTATGATTACTCTGAATTCATTTTCAGTAGACTGCCTATTTCCTCTTCATTTGTTAGGCCTGGTGCGTTTTTACCTTGCTCCTTCATTTGCTGTGTGTTTCTGTGTCTTCTTATTTTGCCAACTTATTGTGTTGGGGTCTCCTCTTCCCGGCTTCAGGTTCGTAGTTCCCATTGTTTTTGGTGTCTTCCCCCAGTGGCTAACTTTGGTTCTGTGGGTTGTGTTGGCTTCCTGTTGGAGGGAACCAGTGCCTGTGTTCTGGTGGATGAGGCTGGATCTTGTCTTTCTGGTGGGCAGATCCACGTCTGGTGGATTGTTTTGGGGTGTCTGTGGCCTTATTATGATTTTAGGTAGCCTCTGTGCTAATGGATGGGGCTGCATTCCTGTCTTGTTAGTTGTTTGGCATAGGGTGTCCTGCACTGTAACTTGCTGGTCATTGAGTGGAGCTAGACCTTGGTGTTGAGATGGAGATCTCTGGGAGATTTTCACCATTTGTTATTACATGGAGCTGGGACGTCTCTTGTGGACCAGTGCCCTGAACTTGGTTATCCCACCTCAGAGGAATAGCCCTGATGCCTGGCTGGAGCACGAAGAGCTTGTCATCCACACGGCTCAGAATAAAAGAGAGAAAAAAGAAAGAAAGAAGAATATAAAATTAAATTAAATCAAATTAAAAGTTGTTAAAATAGAAAAATAATTATTAAAAAATTTTTAAGTCATAAAAATAACGAAAGAGGAGAGCAACAAAACCAGAAAACAGATCCACCAATGATAACAAGTGCTAAAGACTATACTAAAAGAAAAAAAATTAAAATGGACAAACAGAAACCCTAGGACAAATGGTAAAGGCAGAGATATACCGACAAAATCACACACAGAAGTGTACACATACACACTCACAAAAAGAGAAAAAGGGAAAAAATATATATATTGTTGCTCCCAAAGTCCACCTCCTTGATTTGGGATGATTCATTGTCTATTTAGGTATTCCACAGCTGCAGTGTACATCAAGTTGATTGTGGAGACTTAATCCACTGCTCCTGAGGCTGCTGGAAGAAATTTCCATTTCTCTTCTTTGTTCGCACAGCTCCTGGGGTTCAGCTTTGTATTGGGCCCTGCCTCTGTGTGTAGGTCACCTGAGGATGTCTGTTTTTCACTCAGAGAGGACGGGGTTAAAGGAGCAGCTGATTAGGGGGCTCTGGCTGTCTCTGGCCGGGGGGAGGGAGGGGAGGGAATGTGGGGCCAGCCTGCTCTGGCGTGACGTTGCACCAGCCTGAGACGTGCCGTGTGTTCTCCCGGGGAAGTTGTCCCTGGATCATGGGACCCTGGCAGTGGCGGGCTGCACAGGCTCCAGGGAGGGGCGGTGTGAATAGTGACCTGTGCTTGCACACAGGTTTCTTGGTGGCAGCAGCATCAACCTTAGTGTCTCATACCCGTCTCTGGGGTCCGCGCTGATAGCTGCGGCTTGCACCCATCTCTGGAGCTCCTTTAAGTGGTGCTCTTAATTCCCTCTCCTTGCGCACCAGGAAACAAAGAGGCAAGCAAAATTCTCTTGCCTCTTCAGCAGCTCCAGACTTTTTCCCGGACTCCCTCCCGGCTAGCTGTGGTGCACTAGCCCCCTTCATGCTGTGTTCACGCAGCCAACCCCAGTCCTCTCCCTGGGATCCGACCGAAGCCCTCAGCCCCCACCCACCCCGGCGGGTGAGCAGACAAGCCTCTCGGGCTGGTGAGTGCTGGTCGGCACCGATCCTCTGTGCAGGAATCTCTCCGCTTTGCCCTCCACACCCCTGTTGCTGTGCTCTCCACCGTGGCTCCGAAGCTTTCCCCCTACACAACCTGCAGTCTCCGCCCACGAAGGACCTTCCTAGTGTGGCAACCTTTCCTCCTTCACAGCTCCCTCCCACTGGTGCAGGTCCCATCCCTATTCTTTTGTCTCTGCTTTTTCTTTTGCCCTACCCAGGTATGTGGGGAGTTTCTTCCCTTTTGGGAGGTCTGAGGTCTTCTGCCATCGTTCAGTAGGTGTTCTGTAGGAGTTGTTCCACATGTAGATGTATTTCTGATGTATTTGTTGGGAGTAAGGTGATCTCCACGTCTTACTCTTCTGCCATCTTGAAGCTCCTCCCCCCCGTTTTCCACTTTTAAATCAATTTTTCTATAGATTGGATTAGGAGATATGGGGCCCCATATTGATTCTTTTCCAAATATAGAATCAACTGTCTGAACACTATTAAATAATGTATCCTTTACTCACTGATTTGAAATAACATCTTAATCACTTAAAATATTCTTACATTTACTTGTACTGACTATATCTGGATTTTTATATCTGTACATTTTACCTCTTTTTTTCTGTGCCTGACAATCACCATAATAAATCATTTAAGGACCAGAAAATGTTCCAGTGGGAATGCCTGATCATCTACTTTTACTATTCATGAAATCAACAGTTGGGTAAACTTTGACAAGTAATGTTCTCTGAACTTCAGTTTCTCTGTCTGTAAAATATAACTAAAATACGTTTCTCTTTATTACATATAGCATGCCAGATGCTCCTCATTCAAAAACCTATTAATAAATGATGTGGTAAGAAATTCTGTTTACTTGGATTAGCCCTTTTGTGCACCAGAATCTTGTTTATAAGTATTCTTTAAAAAAGCTTTTTTGGGGCTTCCCTGGTGGCGCAGTGGTTGGGAGTCCGCCTGCACATGCAGGGGACACGGGTTCGTGCCCTGGTCCGGGAGGATCCCACATGCCGCGGAGCGGCTGGGCCCGTGAGCCATGGCCGCTAAGCCTGCGCGTCCGGAGCCTGTGTTCCGCAACGGGAAAGGTCACAACAGTGAGAGGCCCGCGTACCGCTAAAAAAAAAAAAAAAAAAAAGCTTTTTTATTTTGAAATAGTTTTTTTTATTGTAGTTGATTTAAAATATTATATTAGTTTCAGGTGTACAGTATAATGGTTGTATTTTTACAGATTATACTACATTAAAAGTTATAAGATAATGACTATAATTCCTTGTGCTATATAAAATATATTCTTGTTGATTATCTATTTTATACATATTAGATTACATCTCTTAATCCCATTGGGGGATGGGATCCTGCCCCGCTCCCTCCCCTTCCCCACTGTTAATCACTAGTTTGTTTTCTATATCTGTCAGTCTGTTTCTGTTTTGCTATATATGAATGTTTGTATTACTTTTCGGATTCCACATATAAGTGATATTATACGGATTTCGTTTTTCTCTGACTTATTTCACTAAGCATAATATTCTCTAGGTCCATCCACATTGCTGGCAGTGGCAGAATTTCATTCTTTTTAATGATTAATATTCATATATATCACATCTTTATCCATTTATCTATTGATGGACACTTGGTTTACTTCCATATCTTGGCTATTGTAAATAGTACTGCTATGACATTGGGGTGCATGTATCTTTTTGAATTACTGTTTTCATCTTTTCCAGGGGCTTCCCTGGTGGCACAGTGGTTGAGAGTCTGCCTGCATCTTTTCCAGATATATACTCAGAAGTGGAATTGTTGAATCATATGGTAGTTCTATTTTTAGATTTTTGAGGAACCTCCATACTGTTTTCCATAGTGGTGCACCAATTTACATTCCCATCAACGGTTCACAAGGGTTCCCTTTTCTCCACATCCTCACCAACATTTGTTATTTTGGTCTTTTTGATGATAACCATTATGACAGCTGTGAGGTGATATCGCACTGTAGTTTTGATTTGCATTTCACTAATAATTAGTGTTGTTAAGCATGTTTGCATGTGCCTAATAGCCATCTGTATGTCTTCTTTGGAAAAATGTCTATTCAGGTCTTCTGATCACTTTTTGATTGGGTTGTTTGTTTCATGTTGAGTTACATGAGTTTTTGTATATTTTGGATATTAATCCCTGTCTGTAATATCATTTGCAAATATTTTCTCCCATTCTATAGATGATCTTTTTGTTTTGACACTGGTTTCCTTTGCTGTGAAAAAGCTTTTAAGTTTAATTAGGTCCCATTTGTTCATTTTTGCTTTTGAGATATATCCAAAAAATATTGTTATAATTTATATCAAAAAGTGCTCTTCTTATGTTCTCTTCTAGGAATTTTATGGGTTTAGGTCTTACATTTAGGTCTTTGATCCATTTTGAGTTTATTTTTGTATATAGTGTGAGGGAATGTTCTAGTCTCATTGTTTTACATGTAGCTGTCCAGTTTTCCCAACACCACTTATTGAGGAGACTGTCTTTTCTCCATTGTATATTCTTTTCTCCTTTGTCATAGATTAATTGACCATAGGTGCATGGGTTTACTTTTGGGCTCTCTATTCTCTTCCCTTGACCTAAGTGTCGTTTTTGTGCCAGTAGTATGCTATTTGATTACTGTAGCTTTGTAGTATAGTATGAAGTCTGGAAGAGTGATACCTCCAGCTTTGTTCTTTTTCCTCAAGATTGCTTCAGCAGTTTGGTTTTTTTCTCTTTTTTTTTTGATTTGGTATTTTTTGGGGGGGGGTTGCTCATTTTTTGTGGTTCTATATGTATTTTAAGATTATTTGTTCTGGTTCTGTGGAAAATGTCATGGGTATTTTGATAGAGATTGCATTAAATATGTGTATTGCTTTGAATAACATAGCCATTTTAATATTATTAATTCTTCTAATCCAAGAGCACAGGATATCTTTCCATTTCTTTATAATCTTCAATTTCCTTCATCAATGTCTTATAGTTTTCAGAGTATAGGTCTTTCACCTCCTTACTTAACATTTTTTCCTAGATATTTTATGTTTTTCATGTGATTTTTAAATGGAATCTTTTTTACTTTCTTTCTGATAGTTCATTAATAGTGTATAGAAAAGCAATAGATGTCTGTATATTAATATTGTATTCTACAATTTTGCTAAATTCATTTACTAGTTCTAATAGTTTTTTGGTGGAGACTTTAGGGTTTTCTACATAGAGTATGTCATCATCTGCAAATAGTGACAGTTTAACTTCTTCCCTTCCAATTTGGATACCTTTTCTTTTTCTTGTCTGATTGCTGTGGCCAAGATTTCTAATACTACGTTAAATAGAAGTGGAGAGAGTGGGTATCCTTGTCTTGTTTGTAAATTTAAAGGAAAGACTTTCAACTTTTCATCATTGATGATGATGTTAGCTGTTGGTTTGTCATAAATGGCCTTTATTATGTTGAGATGTTCCTCCATACCCATTTTTTATCATGAATTGATGTTGAATTTTGTCAAATGCTTTTTCTGTGTCTATTGAGATGACCATGTGATTTTTATCCTTTCTTTTGTTAATGTGGTGTATCACATTGATTGATATACAAATATTGAAACTTCCTGTGTCCCAGGAATAAATCCAACTTGACCGTGGTGTATAATCCTTTTTACATTTTGTTGAATTCGCT
The DNA here is from genome assembly GCF_963455315.2 of Globicephala melas. NCBI lineage: Eukaryota > Metazoa > Chordata > Mammalia > Artiodactyla > Delphinidae > Globicephala > Globicephala melas. Next base: position 86,890,840 of record NC_083321.1, read on the forward strand.
TCATGAATATTTTGTGGAGAATTTTTGCATATATTTATCAAAGACATTGGCCTGTAATGTTCTCTCTTTTTTGTAGTGTCTTTGTTTGGATTTGGTATCAGGGTAATTGTGGCCTTTTAGAATAAATCTGGGAGTGTTCCATCCTGTCAATGTTTTGGAATAGTTTGAGAAGGATAAGAATTAGCTCTTCTCTATATGTTTGGTAGAATTCCCCTGTGAAGCTCTCTGGTTCTGAACTTTTTTGCTGGGAGTTTTTTTGTTTTGTTTTGTTTTATTACAAATTCAATTTCACTACTAGTGATTTGTCTGTTCAAATTATCTGTTTCTTCCTGATTCAGTCTTGGCAGGTTGTATATTTCTAGAAATTTGTCCATTTCCTCTAGGTTGTCCAATTTGTTGTCATATAACTGTTTGTAGTATTCCATTATGATTTTTTGTATTTATGTGATATTGGTTCTTATTTCTCTTCTTTCATTTTTTATTTTGTTTATTTGGGTCCTCTCTCTCTCCTTCTTGTTTAGCCTGCCTAAAAGTTTATCAATTTTGTTTATCTTTTCAAAATACAGCTCTTGGTTTCATTGATCTTTTCTAATGTTTTTTTTGTGTGTGTGTGCTTCAAGAAATTCTTTCATAATTGAGATTTTATTGGTTGTTTTGAGGATCAGTACACAGAAATTTCAATTTGTACACAATTCTCAACATACATACCAAAAATCTAAAAAATCATGTAGTCGTGATTCTTTTCTGAACAGTTATTCCAGTGACTTTCCAGTTTAAAATTTGGAAGCAAATTTTCCTTCACAGGATATCAAGTACCAATATCTTCAAATATTGGTATGCTGTTACATTGTAAGTCCCACTAATTCACAATTTAATATCATGTACACTACATACTCAAATTGTCAATCGTTCACAGCACATTAACAGTTACTAGAAGAACTGGACTACCATGACCAAAAATGTTACAGAGTGCACAAAATTCTGCCCAGGAGAGCCAAGATCAAGGGGTGAGTGGTTTGCTTTAGGAAACAATCCTACCAAAAACAACATGGGAAGAGAAGTAATTTAAAGTGTTTAAGACATTAAATGCATAACTGACTCCAAAATGCCATTTAATATGCTTTGTATTATAGGATATAAAAGCTACCCTCCATCTGTGGAATGTTAAGCTGAAACCCAAGACAGTCAAAGTCTCCCATATTAAATATTCTACTATTTTCTGATTGTACCAAAAAATAAACAACCAGCAAATGATTTCACCTCTTTAAAAAAAGCATTTACACTTAAAAAATGGGATGAGGTGGGATTCCCTCCTTTTTCAAAATGTTTCTAGAGCTACTAAAAAACTTGCATTTTCAAAATAGTTTATAAAAATATTCCTCTGGATTGTACAAGAAGGGAGACAGGGACCATTGATAGGACTGGGTGTGTGATATTAATCAGACTTGGCTTCTTTCTTTCCTGCTTCATCAGAAGCTGGGCTCTCCTCATTTCTAGTTTCTCCATTTTCTGCAGGTAAGTCTTCTTCAGTCTCATGGTTAGCCACTTCAGCCTGTTTTCCCTTTGCTCCACTTTTCCCTTTTGTTTGCACTTTTTTGTCTGAAGATTTTTTCCTGCTGCCTTTTTTGGCTTTGTTTCCACTTTTACAGGAGCCGGTTTAGCTGACAACCTCGCCAATCTCCTCTTGGGCTCCTCCTTCACCACCCCCTTGGAGGAGCTGACCTTCCTCTTGGGCAGGAAGGTGGTGAGGCAGGCACGTGCCAGGTGCCTGTGGGCTGTTGCATGCCGAGAGCCTTTGCAAAACTGAGCTGCCTGGCCGCTGCCACTCCTCCTACCCTCTATTATTTTTTTAATCTCTATTTTATTTATTTCCTCTATAATCTTTATTGTTTCCTCCCTTCTGCTGGTTTATGGCTTTGCTCTTTTTTTTCCTAATTTTTTTAGGTGGTACGTTAGGCTGTTTGTTTGAGATTTTCTTGTTTTTTAGGAAGGCTGTATTGCTATAAACTTCCATCTCAGAACTGCTTTTGCTGCATCCCATAAATTTTAGAGTATTGTGTTTCCATTTTCATTTGTCTTGAGATACTTTCTGATTTTCTCTTTGATTCCTTTATTGACCCATTGGCGTTTTAGTAGCATGCTTTTAGTAGCATGTTTAGTAGCACATGTTTGTTCTTTCTCCATTTTTTCTTTCTGTAATTGATTTCTAGTTTCATACCATTGAGGTCAGAAAAAAATGCTTGATATAATTTCTATCCTCTTAAACTTGTTGAGAATTATTTTGTGGCTGAGCACATGATGTATCCTGCATAACATTCCATGTATATTTGAAAAGATTGTGTATTCTGCTGTCTTTGGATGGAATGTCCTGTAGATATCTACTAAGTTCAACTGGTCTCTTTTGTCATTTGAGACCACTGTTGCCTTAATGATTTTCTGTTTGTATGATCTGTTCATTGATGTCAGTGTGGTGTTAAAGTCCCCTACTATTATTGTATTACTGTCAATTTCTCCCTTTATGTCTGTTTGTATTTGCTTTATATATTTAGGTGCTCCTGTATTGGGTGCATATATGTTAGCAAATATAATATATTCTTATTATATTGATCTTTTTATCATTATAAAATACCCTTCTTTGCCTCTTATTATAGCCTTTGTTTTAAAGCCTATTTTGCCTGGTATGAGTATTGGTACCCCCTACTTTCTTGTCATTTCCATTTTCATGAAATATCTTTTTCTATCCCCTCACTTTAGCTGTCTTTAGCTCTGAAGTGTGTCTCTTGTAGACAGTATATAGCAGAATCTTGGTCTTTTAATCCAATCCCACCCTATGTCTTTTGACTGAAGCATTTAGTCCAGTGACATTTAAAGTAATTATTAATAAGTATGTACTTATTGCCATTTTATCACTTGTTTTCTTTCTTTTTTTTGTAGTTCTCTGTTCATATCTTTTTCTTTTTGTTCCTTCCCTTGTGGTTTGATGATTTTCTTTAGTAGTATGCTTGTGTTCCTTTCCTTTTAGGTTTTGTGTATCTAATGTAGATTTTTGATTTGCTGTTACCATGGTGCCCATACATCTTGACTTACGACTATATCTACTTGTTTTATACTGGTAGCCATTTCAGTTTAAACAGATTCTAAAAGATCTACATTTTTTACTTGGCTCTCGCACATTTTGTATTTTTGATGTCATATTTTAATCTTCATGTTTATCTCTTAACTTTTTACTATAGTTATAGTTGTTTTTATTTTTTTGTTTGTTTGTTTCTTAATCATCATACTGGCTTACTTAAGTGGTTGATCCTCAGTCCATACTATATATTTGCTTTTTCTAGTGGGACTTTCCCTTTCCTATAGATTCTGACTTCTTTTCCACTTAGAGAAGACTTTTTAACATTTATTTCAGGGTAGGTTTAGTATCGATGAACTCTTTTAGTTTTTGCTTGTCTGAGAATCCTTTATCTCTCCTGCTATTCTAAATGATAGTCTTGCTGGGTAGAGTATCCTACATTGCAGGTTTTTCCCTTTCCACACTTTAGTTATATCATACCACTCCCTTCTGGCCTACAAAGTTTCTACAGAGAAGTCAGTTGATAGCCTATGGGGATTCCCTTGTATATGACTCTTTGTTTTCATCTTGCTAGCTTTAGAATTCTCTGTGTATCTTTAACTTTCACCATTTTAGTTGTGATATGTCTTGGTGTGTGTTTGTTTGGACTCATCTTGTTTGGGACCCTCTGTGCTTCTTTTACCTAGATATCTGTTTCCTTTTTCAGGTTAGTCTAGTTTTCAGCCACAATTTCCTCAAGTACTTTTTTTTTTTTTTTTTTTTTGGTGATACGCGGGCCTCTCACTGTTGTGGCCTCTCCTGTTGCATAGCACAGGCTCTGGACGTGCAGGCTCAGGGGCCATGGCTCATAGGCTCAGCCACCGTGGCATGTGGGATCCTCCCAGACCGGAGCATGAACCCGTGTCCCCTGCATTGGCAGGCGGACTCTCAACCACTGTGCCACCAGGGAAGCCCACCCTCAAGTACATTTTTGGTCCCCTTCCCTCTCTCTTCTCCTCCTGGGACTCCTATAATGTGAACACTGATACACTTTATGTTATCCCAAATATCTTTTAAATTGTTTTCTTTTTTAAAATTTGTTTTTGTTTTTGTTTTTCTGATTGGGTGATTTCCATTATTCTATCTTCCAGATCACTTATACCTTCTTCTGTAACACCCAGTTTGCTATTAATTCCTTCTAATGTGTTTTTATCTCAGATATTGAATTCTTCATATCTGATTGGGTCTTTTTTATATTTTCTAGTTCCTCATTAAAATATTCACTGTGTACATCTATTCTTTTCTCTAATTCAGTTAACATTTTATTAACAATGTTTTGAATTCTTTATCTGGTAAGTTGTTTTTTTCTATTTCATATTTATTTTTTCAGAGTTCTTCTCTTGCTTTTTCAATTGAGACTAGTTCCTCGGCCTTTTCATTGTGCTTAACCTTCTCTGCCTCTGTGAATTTAGAGGGAAAAGTTACCTATTATGCTCTTAAAGTATTGTTCTTTTGTGGGAACATTCCTACACAGGCTGCATGTGCCCAATGCCTTTGGTGGGAGAGCTGGATTTGACATGGATGCAGGTCATGTTTTTCCTCAGAGTGTGCTGACAGCTATCACTTGGGTAGAGACTGGGCCTGGAGATGGAGGGGTTACTGCTGGAGCTGGGTATGGGATGGGACTTCCCTCTGCTCAGTGGCCATAATTGCCTTATCGGGGTAGAGTCTGATTTCCAAGTTGCTGGAGTAGTAGCTCTGAGGGTTGGACCCCAGATGGCTCTGTTCCCTTTAAGTGTGTGCTTTCCCCTCTCCCTGCACCAGGACCCTTGCTTCAGCAGTGGGGGGAGTGCTGAAGCAAGTGTGCCCTGTGCAGGCTCTCAGCTTGTGTCAGCCACAGACAGAGGTCTTATCTGTTTCCAATGCACTGCCTGTGCAGGTGCCAGCAATTGTTTCCCTTGCTCTGCTCAGATGCAGACTCCTGTGCAAGTCTCTTTTGTCCCTCACAGCCAATCACTCCCCCAAGCCTCCACCTCCCCTGCCCTATTATGGAGTCACACTGCAGGGCAGTCAGGGCTGCTTGGACTCTCAGTGTGTACTGGGGGTTGAGCTGTGGTGGAGCAGGCTCCATCAGAGATCTGGGCTGTTTCTGATGTGCTGTTTGAGTAAGTGCCAACAAGGACCACTGCCCCACCCAGGCTCTTCCTGAGGACTCGTAATCTCTGCATCCAGGGTCTAGTTTTCCCCCTAATCATGGCCACCCCAGGTCCAGTGCTACACTGTGACAATAAGTAAGCAGGGCTGAAGCATTCGCTCGGCTAGGGCTGGGGTGCACACTGAGGTGGTCACAGGAAATCTGCCATCTGCTAGAGCAGACCTCTCACTGCCCTGCCTTGGGGGGTGGGCCAGCACATGCATGCTCCTCACAAGTGGTATCCAGGCTTCCCACAGCCCTCCTGTTACTCCCAGCAGTCCTCCAACCAGCCAGGGGGGCTCATCTTCCACCACATAACACCCCAGGGCTGGGGAACCCAATCTGTGGCTCTCACCACTTACTCCCCAGCATGGGTGTCTGCCCATGTAAGTCCCCTTTTCCTCTGAATTCCCTCCCAGGGGCACAGGTCCTGACCTGATCACTCTTTCTCCTTCCTACCCGATTATATGTGTATCTTTCTTACAGCCTTTGTTGTACAGGAGCCCCTCTTCCAGTTTCCAGTTTGTTTTCAGTGAGAATTACTCCACTCGTAGATGTATTTTTTATGTCTTTGTAGGGGGAAGGTGAGTGCCATGTCCTTTTACTCTGCCTTTATGGTTGATCTCCTTAAGATAGTTTTAGATTAATAGAAGTACCAAAATAATACACAGAGTTCCAATATATCCTTCACTCAGCTTCTTCTTACATTAAAGTCTTATATAACCATAGTACAATTATCGAAATTAAGTTATTAGTCTCAGTACAATACTAATAACTAAACTAGACTTTAATAAAATTTCACCAGCTTTCTTCATTAAGATCCATTTCTAATTCCATGATCTCATCCAGGATCTCACATTACATTAGTTGTCTTGTCTCCTTAGTATTCTCCAATCAGTGACAGTCCCTCAGTCTTTCCTACTCTTTGTTGACTGACACTTTTGAAGAGTACTGCTCAATTATTTATTTACTTTTTTGCGGTACGAGGGCCTCTCACTGTTGTGGCCCCTCCCGTTGCGGAGCACAGGCTCAGCAGCCATGGCTCACGGGCCCAGCCGCTCCGAGGCATGTGGGATCTTCCCGGACTGGGGCACGAACCCGTGTCCCCTGCATCTGCAGGCGGACTCTCAACCACTGCGCCACCAGGGAAGCCCTCAATTATTTTAATAACAGTCTTTTTTTCTCAAAATAAAGTTATTTTCTCTTAAATCAGTAGCATGTCATTGTTTTCCATTTTCTCAGTTGGTGACTAGTTGACACATAGAACTAAAAGCACCACTGGATACTGATTTTTCTTACTGGAGGAGATGGGATTCCAGGGTCCCAGCTCTTATTATTTATGCACTTTGGTTCCTAAATGTCAAAATAAAAGGAAAGCTAAAAGCCTCAAGTTGTTTCCTGAAATTAAAAAAAGAAGAAGAAAAGTAAGGAAAAATGATGAAACCCTCTGCTCCTCTTCCCCACACAGCTAGAAAGAGCTAGCTTAGCTTAAGTCCATGAAAGTCAGAGTGAAACCTCTACATTTTCATTAATTTCACACATTATGCATAGTTACTGTTAGCACATATGCTTTCAATCATCCCCTGTCTTAAGAACAGTGCAAATGTGGTGTTAAGAGAATTGAACCTGCCAAACATATTTGACATCACAATGCCCTTGAAAGAGCTATCAACTAAACCCAGATATATATGTACATCTCAGCAGTTCTATTTTATTAAACTCACAACATTTCCACCCAATTTAAACTTACTGTGATAGCACATGTCGTGATGGATTTGGGTGGTGGTTTCCTTTCCAGTTGGCTCTGAGAATGTCATATTAAGCCAGACCACAATCAGATGCCAAGTCCATAATTAGCTTTCTCCTTCCACTTGGGTCTCTTTTGTTTTTTGAGCAGATATGCAATGCTGGATACAACCATGAAGGGATGGGGTGAGAATAAGACCTGCTAGAAGAAATGTGACAATGGTTGTGAAAATCCATTTTAAGAGCAGCAGCTCTTGTTACTTTAAATGTTAACTATGAATTTCCAGCTAAAGGCTGTATTTCTACAATAGTGATTGAAAACTGGTGGTCCCTGGGTCAAATATAGCTCACAGATGTGTTTTATTTGGCTAGTCCAATGTTATGAAAGCATCTGAATTTGTAGCCAACATTTACATATAAAGAGATTCTACACAAAAATATGGATTTCTGGAATCTCATGAAAAACTTGATGTGGCCACATTGGGCCTACTTTTCCACATGGCAACAATTGGCTGGGGCTGAAGAGCAGCTGGCCGTTTGAGATGGAGTATGTACCATCTGGTTAGCACAATTTCTACCCAGCTCTCTTCTCCTGTTTATGTAACTTGCCTCATCTCTGTGGGTGTTTGGATTTTCAACACTAGTTTATAATCAAGGATAAAGAGAACTTCGATTATTTAAGCTTCTGGTTCTACCAAGGTGATAAAAAATAAACTGTGGTGAGAAAAGATGACCTGTGACTTAGTCTGGAATCCTTCAGAAGTAGACCTGGAGATAAGGACTTAACTGTGAGTAATTTATTTGGGAGGTGATCCCAAGAAACCGTGGCAGTATAGTGGGGAAGTGATTTGAAGAGAAGGTAACCAATAAAGAATGCATTATCAATTAGGTAACTGCTGTGGGAAGGAGTTTAATCATTCTTGTGTCTGGAAGACAGTGTGAAGTATGAGTGTTGGAGTTACCCCACCCAAGAGGCAAGAGACCAGTCATTCCCATCAGTTATTGATTGATGGTTGCTTCCAGAAGCAGTGAATCCTCAGCATTTCCCAATTTGCCATTCCTATGGGCAGATCATGCCTGGAGGTCAGAGAAAACCCTCAGGCAAAGAGAAGCAGATGCCAAAAATTGGAAATTAGTGCCATTGGCACCAAAATGAAAGGCCCAAGAGGATATGTGCAGGGCAGCAGCAGCAGCAGCAGCCACATCATGCTTCTGAGGCTAACACAAAATGATGGGTACAGTGATGATTTTGTCTCACAGAACAGATGGGGCACTTGATATTTGCTAACCAGCAACACAGAATTTCTCTTCCTCTTGAGAACTGCTCATCCTTTGAACCAACTCCAAAAGTTCCCCAAATTAGCTTTTGCTCCCTGCCAGGTAAAAAATTTGGCTCAATCAAACCTCCCAAAGCAAGAGAGTTGTGAGTATAGAGTGTCTTTTGAAGTCTACCTGGGCTTTGGTCCCCTTATTCTCATTTATTCCAGAGCAGGACATGTAAGCACTTTCCATAGTTAGCCAATGGTCAGAATCCAGATGTGAGTAGGTCACATTCGTGGTTTATTGCTAACAATGGTGAGTCATATGAGAATTGGATGTGACTCAAACATGAGCCTAGTGCACGTGAGAGCTTTAGTCATATTGATGTTTCCTTTGGTGAGAATCCACCTCAAACTCTGCGATGTGTTTACAGTAACTTTGAACTAGAACAGCACAAAATTATAAATTATGTAATTATTTACATGGAGTTTCAATCACTAATTGATCTAATCCTGCTGGTATGACAGCTGGTGGCACTCAGTTACCCAACAGAAACTGACATAATCTCCTGAAGGGCAAGGACAACATCATCAACACTTGAGCAGTATCTGGCTTCTCATAGAAGATGTTTGCTGAATCCTATGACTCATTTCTGCTGCTTAGTAGATACTAAGTGCTCAACAACTGCATATTCTCTCCATCTTTTCATTCCTTTCTTCCTCCCTTCCTTCCCTCCTCCCTTTCTACTCTTCTTCCTTCTTTCCCTGTCTCTTTCTGTCAGCTTATCAATTGGAACTTGGATGGGGACTAATAAAAGGACATTCTGGAGATAATGAGATATATAAACAGGTAAGATGGGATGGGAAAGAGCCAATTCCTTGAATATTAGGTGTCTAAGAAGGCATTTTTTAAAGTCCAGTATATCTTCCTGAGTTGGGAGCAGTCTTGATGGGGTGACAAATGAGGTTAGGCCTAATTCCACTTCAAGCCCTGAGTAGCCATAATGCTGGGTATTGGCCCTCTGCTTTGAAGGCTTTTGCTAAATTGATTTTCTCTTTGGGGAATCCTTCCTAATGTGATCTTAGTGGATTTAAACTAGAAAGTACAGAAGATTATTTAAATACATAATCATTACATTCAGATTCAATTACTCAGCAAGAACCCTAAAAAGTCAATCCACATTGATGAAATGGTTGATGATTATTTTGGATAATTACTCAACAAGAGTGTGTACATTTAGAAAGGTACTATGCAAAGCAACTGGGACAGTGATTCTCAAGTGGGTGTGGAAGATGAAAGTGCCACTGTGTGTAGGGGGAGGGGTTATGTGTAGGCGGCTGTGGTGAGAGAACATATCAGAATCTCCACAACAAATTTCTCAAGCTACATATCTCCCTCCACCCTGCCGCCTGATTCAGGGCGTGCTGGTTTGGTACGTCACTGAACAAGAACCTCTAGAATAAGGATGCTGTGCACATATAAGAAAAGGATGCTTCCTGTGTAAGCTCTTCTTTCTGCTTAGCCCAGTGTGGAGGGGTCTCCTTTTGATAAAGCTGCTGTGGATATACTGGGACAGGCTTCCTGATGGGAGTATCACTCATTGCCCAGGGAAGTACAAAGCTGGTAGCCTCTGTGGAGGAGCAGCTCGCCATTATGTAGACCACACTGGTTGTGACTCTGAGGTTCATAGAAAATTCCAGGGGTGGTCAGTCCCAATGTAGTGTAAAAGGAGAGCTGTCCCTAAGAACCATAACCAAAGCCATCACTTCCACTGACTATCATTATGACTATAATGGCCTTAGTTAGAGTCATTATCTAAGGAAATCATTGTGAACACCATAGGTCCCTGTTAAAATGACAATATGTTCCTTGAGAGATAATGCCAAATTACCACTGAACCTATATTTTATAGTATGGATACTTCTTATGACTGCTTATTTATTGAGTGCTACATACATACATTATAACAAATCATCAAAACTACAATAAGATGTAGATATTCTTATTCCCTTTTACAGATGAGAAGAAGGAGGGTCTAGTGAGGTTAAGAAATTGGCTCAAGATGTCATAGAGCTATTAAGAGCCAGAGTAAGCACTTCAGTGCGTTGGTATGTATTATCTCAAACCCACCAACATTTTTTAGCAAGAAGGAAGGAACACCCATAAGAGGGATGGTGCCAGTTCTAGCATTCTATATATGGGGGTCTTTGGCATGACAGTCTAGGTGAGGTGGTATTAATTAAGGGAATTTGCTTTGAAGCTGTATTTATCAATACATAACAAGCTCACATTTTAAAAAACTTATTTGGAGTGACTTGGAGAGGAGAGTTGGTAGAGCTTATGGGAGAGTTTAAGACCCCCAACTACCCCCTTGGTGCCACCACTGAAAATTTTATCCAAAAGCCTTTTGTAAGAAGCTATCAAGTGCCAGGCTATAGGCTGGTCATTAGAGGTATGGTGGTATGTAGTATTAGAAGGAATGTAATATAGAAGAAGGATGAAACTCAACTCTAGAAAAAGGGATCAAAACTAAAAAACAGACATTATATGAAGATCCTCTGCAAAGAATCACTTTCTAGACATCAGAGTTACTCAAATATGGTGTGGGCACTTCATAGTCCTTCTGTCACTGAGGGTTTCAGACAGAGGTAGAATTCCTCAAGATGGTGTAGAGACAGACTTCCCTGGTGGCGCAGTGGTTAAGAATCTGCCTGCCAGTGCAGGGGACGTTCGAGCTCTGGTCCGGGAAGATCCCACATGCCGCGGAGCAACTAAGCCCGTGTGCCACAACTACTGAGCCTGTGTGCCACAACTACTGAAGCCCATGCACCTAGAGCCCGTGCTCCACAACAAGAGAAGCCACCACAATGAGAAGCCCGCGCACCACATTATGTGAGTAGGCCCCGCTCGCCACAACTAGAGAAAGCCCACACGCAGCAACGAAGACCCAACGCAGCCAAAAATAAATAAATAATTTTTTTAAAAAAAGATGGTGTAGAGAGAATTCTTATCATAACTAAGGTATTGGGTAGGGGTATTTGAAGTTTTATTCTAATTCAAAGAGGTGTGTGTGTGTGTGTGTGTGTGTGTGTGTGTATGTACATATGTCTGAGAAAGGGGGGTGGAGAGAGAGAGAGAGAGAACACAGACACGGAGTTTTGGGGGAAGGTAGAGAAGAGATTGAAAGCTTCTGGTGTATGACTTGCCATCCGAAGACTGGGTCTGGCTGTGATATTGCAGGAGGAGATTCAGGCTAGCATGGAGAGGAAAAAAGATTATGACCCAGAATAATGAAGAACAGCAAAAGAACAGGAACAAGGGAGGTGGAAAACAGGATTTTGGTTCTGGGACTAGACAGACCTGGTTCAAATCCCATCTTGCCATCTCTTAGCAGGATGTGCTGAAGCACGTGACTTACACTTCAGAGCCTCAGTTTTCTCACTTATAAAATGGAAAAACATTTCCTTCTTCATATGGTTATTGAGAGGGTTAAATGATATGAATATGTATATAAAGCACCTAAGTATAGTACTAAGGGTATAGGTTGCTCGATAAATGATTATTATTGTCACATTCTTATTATGAACTATAATTTCCCCTGGGGCCAGCCCTCTCCTTGACTTATCTTGGCTGGATTGCTCCTAAAGATAAAATGTCACTATCGAGCCAAAAGCCTTAAACGTGGGCAAATCACTTCCGTTCTACAAACTCGGTTTTTCCCCCTTATAAATGAAAAGACTGGACTAGATGTTTCTAGAGCTCCCTGCCAACACCACCCTTATATTCTATTTCATTATCACTGTCAGTCACATCTAATTCTCAGGAATCTCCCCCGCGGCACCCTGGCTCCCTGCTCTCCCCACCCCACAACGTGCGCATGCGCACACACACATCAGCACTATTCTTTCTGCTCCTCCGTTTCTAGATAAATCCAGCATCTCTGCTTGAGTCATGTTTTTCTATGAAATAAATGAGGTATACAATTCCTCTTGGACAGAAGCCAAGCTTCTCTACGTCCTCGAGGGGGAAGCTGCATCTCTCACTGAGGGCATACCCACACCGGGGAGGCTGCGGCAGACACAGGCCTTCTTCTCTGAGACCCCCAGGGGAGAGAGGGAGCCTTTGCCAGATTATGGGATCATTTGAAAGGCCACAACTCCAAAATATCCCAAATTCACAATAGCAATAAATCCTGTTGTTTCTTTGATCATTCTCATCTAAATGATTATTGTCATCTCTGAGGACTAGAGATTATATACACATATTTTTTACAGTGTTCATATTTTTATTTTTAAATTTTTATTGGGGTATAGTTGATTTAAAATGTTGTGGTAGTTTCTGCTGTACAGCAAAGTGAAAACAGAAATTGAGTCACAGATGTAGAAAACAAACTTATGGTTAACAGGGGGAAAGGGGAGGAGAGGGATAAACTGGGAGATTGGGATTGACACATACATACTACTATACATAAAATAGATAACTAATAAGGACCTACTGTGTAGCACAGGGAACTCGTATCAATATTCTGTAATAACCTATATGGGAAAAGAATCTGAAAGAGTGGGTATATGTATATTTAGAGATTATATATTTTTCACTACTTTTGAAATTCACGGTATGTGCCCTCCAGACACACAGCTTTCAAAAAGCCTGAGCACACTCCTCCAGGTTTTCTGGTGTATGCATGCATTTGTGTGTGAGAGAGAATGAGAGAGAGAGAGTGTTAGAGGGAGAATACATGACACCCTGCTGTGATCAGACAACAGTCAGGAAGTTTAGAGTTAACCTTCATATGTCGGCATTCACATAGGAAACCGGGCCTCAATCTCTGCATTCCTGGGCTGCCGTCAGTCTGCCTCAGGATCTCAATGTGCCTTGGTGTCTGTTTCGTGTTTAACTCTGCCCAACATCTGACACCACGTGAAACCCGTCACGGTTTTGCTGTTAGAGGATGGTTAATATCTGAAGAGGGTGGGTGCCCTTACCAAGCACCCCCAGGGGAGATATGGAGCTGGAAAGATAAGGATCAGTTTCATGGAGAAAATGACACAGGCACAAACACCAGAAACTGGTATTTAAACTCCCAATTCATAAGGGACCCCCATATTTTCACATTAGCTGGCCTTGTCTGTTTCCTGTCATCAGCAAACATATGTTCACCATGGAACCAGCCAAGAGCCCGTTTCAACCAGTTGGTATTTCTGTAAGAAGTGGAAGGGAGGAGAAAGGGAGGAGAAACGTTGCATGGCAGGCCTGTGAGGAGCTATAAATAGTTGCCCTTAGAAAGCTCTGGCTTCTCATTTGCATGAAAGATACCACAAAAGCCAAAGTGACTCTCTGAGCTGATGCAACTCCCACTTTGCCCTCAGGGTACTGCTGGGTGGGCTCTGGGAGAAGAGAGACTTGGTTCAAATCCTGAATTTGCAGCATACTATTGTGTGATCTTGGGAACATAATTTACTTCCATTTTCCAGTTTCGACTCTCCCACTCTGACCACCATCTTCTATCTACCCTTCCAATATGCTGCCTCCATCAATACTTCAACTCCATCAGCACTTTGACTCCTCATCAGGGCCTCCCGTCTGTTGATCTACAAGTGTTTCACCATCCCTCATCACTTTCATGGCCTCTTCTCACTCATTATCCATCTTAAAATTCCATGGTCATTCAGTCATTATTCCCTTGCAAATATCCCTCATTTCCTGTCCCTCTCTTGCTGTAACATACTTGTTTGGCTAAACCACAAATGTAGTTATAGTCACTTCTTTGCCTTCTCCTCACCTGCATCTATACAGTTAGATATTATTGGAGAAAAACACATCATCTTACTGACTAACCTCATTAAATTTATGACTACCACCTTCAACTGGACCATACTTCCCTGGTCCATTCATGGTCTACTTTCCCGACTATCTCATGCTTTTTCTACACTCTTCAAACATCCTCACTGATCTTTTCTCTCAGTTACTGGCCTTGCTTCCTACTTTCCTGAGAAAATGAAGGAATCAGAAGAAATGCACCATAAATTCCCACCTCCACACCCACCCATCTTCCTATATCTGATTTCTGCTACTATGGATAAAACCTCTCCACTCTCAGCTAAGGAAATTCCAGGATGCTGTTATCCCATCTTACTAAAAAAAACCCTCTTTTGACATCCCAGTTTCCTCTATAGGTATAGCCCCATTTCTCTTTTTACCTTTACACAAAACTCTTTAAAATACTGGTCTGTGCAATAATCACTATTTCCAAATAATTTTTTCTGTTCTTTTTTGAATTCACACCAATCAAATTTTTGCTCCAAGGAAAGGGCTCTTATTAAGACCACTGGCAACTCCTATGTTGTTGAAATCATTGATAGACCCTCAGCAGATATTTACAGAGTGGATGAATGAAACATTCTAAGCCTCATTTTCTTCATATGTAAAATGAGACAATAATACATACTTTTGGGCTTCCCTGGTGGCGCAGTGGTTGAGAGTCCGCCTGCCTATGCAGGGGACACGGGTTCGTGCCCTGGTCCAGGAAGATCCCACATGCTGCGGAGTGGCTGGGCCCATGAGCCATGGCCACTGAGCCTGCGCGTCCAGAGTCTGTGCTGCACAACGGGAGAGGCCACAACAGTAAGAGGCCCGTGTACCGCAAAAAAATACAATAATAGTGATAAAAAATAATACGTACTTTTGAGGGAGGAGATATGGGGATATATGTATACATATAGCTGATTACTTTATGATACAAAAGAAACTAACACACCATTGTAAAGCAATTATACTCCAATAAAGATGTTAAAAAATTAAAATAAATAACCTCTGATAATTGGCAACTTACTGAACCCCTCTAGGTATTAATTTCCACATCTAAAAAATAGGTTAAATAATGCTATCTATTTCATAGAGTTGTTCTGAAGATTAAATGTGAAAATTTACATAAAAATATAAAATGGGATCTAATACATATAACATGTATTAAATAAAATTTAACCATTGTTAAAAAAATAATACATACTTTTGAGGTATTGTTATGAGGATTAATCAACATTCCATAGGCAAAGGATTTAGCAGTGTAAGTGCTAAGTTATATGATGAGCAAAGGAATTTTTCTACATTCTGAGAGGAAATATTATAAATATTTCCTGCAAAGCCTCCTTCAATGCTGAACCAAAAAGGAAAGGTATTGATCATATAAGGTAACCACCCCTGGCCTTAATGGAAAGGTTTCTTCCAGTTCCTATAAAGAGGAGGAATTTCATTTTCCTAACTTGGATATTAAATGTTTCTCTTCACTGGTATACTGAAAGATGAGAATTTATATTGTTTGTTAATGAGATTGTGGGACTTCTTTTCAAAGAGGGCAAGAGTCAGGATCTGGGTAAAAGAGATATCAGCACATTGAGTTTGTTCATGAAATACATCCCAGAATATGCAGAATATGTGTGAAACCATTTGAGAATAAGTGAAATCTGGGGAGAGAGAGAGAGAGAAAAGAAGGAAGGAAGGAAGGAAGGAAAGAAGGAAGGAAGGAAGGAAGGAAGGAAGGAGAGAAAGGAACAAAGAAGAGAAAAAAAGAAAGAAAGAAATAGAAAGGCAAAGAGAGGTGACCAAGAACTGAGCTGCAGCTGTTTGGTTGGAGTCATTAAAAGGATGGGCTGGCCAAGCCAATCCACAGGCAAGTAGATGAGGCAGGGAAAACATTCTAGGGGATTCAGTGTTTCTCTACAAGAATCCCATTATACCCTTTTGGAGGAAATATACATTTCTGAAAACTTGGAGGGCAATTTGGCAATGTGTATTTTAAAAGTTTGAAACAGGGACTTCCCTGGTGGCACAGTGGTTAAGAATCTGCCTGGCAATGCAGCAGACACGGGTTCAAGCCCTGGTCTGGGAAGATCTCACATGCCGCAGAGCAACTATGCCCGTGAGCCACAACTACTGAGACTGCACTCTAGAGCCAGAAAGCCACAATTACTGAGCCCGAGAGCCACAACTACTGAAGCCTGCACACCTAGAGCCTGTGCTCCACAACATGAGAAGCCACCACAATGAGAAGACTGTACACTGCAACAAAGACCAAATGCAGCCAAAAATATATAAATAAATAAATTTATTAAAAAAAAAAGTTTGAAACAAACATGTCTTTTGATCTAGTCACTCAGTTTCTAGGAACGTATCCTAAGGAATAAAAATGGATGTACACAGAGATTTAGTTACAAGGCAGTTTCCTACAACACAAGTCCATTGTGTATTAAAAAAAGTCTCAGTGTCTCCCAGTAAGGAATTGGTTAAGTAAATTATTCTGTATAATGGCATTCAATGCAGCCATTAAAAAAATATGCTGGAGATTATATTTCTTGATGTTGAAATATGTTCATAACCTGTTGTTAAGTTAAAAACCAGGTTATAAAAAATAAACAAATGGAACCTAATGAAACTTAAAAGCTTTTGCACAACAAAGGAAACCATAAACAAGATGAAAAGACAGTCTTCAGAATGGGAGAAAATATTTGCAAGTGAAGTAACTGACAAAAGATTAATCTCCAAAGTTTACAAGGTCATGCAGCTCAATATCAAAAAAGCAAACAATCTAATCCAAAAATGGGCAGAAGACCTAAATAGACATTTCTCCAAAGAAGATATACAGATTGCCACCAAACACATGAAAGAATGCTCAACATCATTAATCATTAGAGAAATGCAAATCAAAACTACAATGAGGTATCACCTCACAACAGTCAGAATGGCCATCATCAAAAAATCTAAAAACAGTAAATGCTGGAGAGGGTGTGGAGAAAAGGGAACCCTCTTGCACTGTTGATGGGAATGTAAATTGATACAGCAATTATGGATAACAGTATGGAGGTTCCTTAAAAACAAAAAATAGAACTACCATGTGACCCATCAATCACACTACAGGGAATATACCCTGAGAAAACCATAATTCAAAAAGAGTCATGTACCACAATGTTCATTGCAGCTCTATTTACAATAGCCAGGACATGGAAGCAACCTAAGTGCCCATCAACAGATGAATGGATAAAGAACAGGTGGGACATATATACAATGGAATATTATTCAACCATAAAAAGAAAGGAAATTGAGTTATTTGTATTGAGATGGATGGACCTAGAGTCTTTCATACAGAGTAAAGTAAGTCAGAAAGAGGAAAAGCAAATACCATATGCTGACACATATATATGTAATCTAAAGGGAAATAAATGGTTATGAAGAACCTAGGGGAGAGGGCAGACAGCAGAAGCAGGAAGAAATACAATCCTGCAGCCTGTGGAACAAAAACCACATTCATAGAAAGATAGACAAGATGAAAGACAAAGGACTATGTACCAGATGAAGGAACAAGATAAGACCCCAGAAAAACAACTAAATGAAGTGGAGATAGGCAACCTTCCAGAAAAGGAATTCAGAATAATGATAGTGAAGATGATCCAGCACCTCGGAAAAAGAATGGAGGCAAAGATCAAGAAGATACAAGAAATGTTTAACAAAGACCTAGATGAATTAAAGAACAAACAAACAGAGATGTACAATACAATAACTGAAATGAAAACTACACTAGAAGGAACCAATAGCAGAATAACTGAAGAAACAGAATGGATAAGTGATCTGAAAGAGGGAATGGTGGAATTCACTGCTGTGGAAGAGAATAAAGAAAAAATAATGAAAAGAAATGAAGACAGCCTAAGAGACCTCTGGGACAACATTAAACACAGCAACATTCTTATCATAGGGGTCCCAGAAGGAGAAGAGAGAGAGAAAAGATCTGAGAAAATACTTGAAGAGATTATAGTTGAAAACTTCCTTAACATAGGAAAGGAAATAGCTACCCAAGTTTAGGGAGCACAGACAGTCCCATACAGGATAAAGCCAAGGAGAAACATGTCAAGACACATAGTAATCAAATTGGCAAAAATTAAAGACAAATAAAAATTATTGAAAGCAGCAAGAGAAAAATGACAAATAACATACAAGGGAACTCAAAATGGATTAGAGACCTAAATGTAAGACCGGACAGTATAAAACTCTCAGAGGAAAACATAGGAAGAACACTCTTTGACATAAATCACAGCAACGTCTTTTTTGATCCACCTCCTAGAATAATGGAAATAAAAACAAAAATAAACAAATGGGACCTAATGAAACTTAAAACCTTTTGCACAGCAAAGGAAACCATAAATAAGACAAAAAGACAACCCTAAGAATGGGAGAAAATATTTGCCAACGAATCAACAGACAAAGCATTCATCTCCAAAATATATAAACAGCTCATGCATCTCAATATTAAAAAAACAAACAACCCAATCCAAAAATGGGCAGAAGACCTAAATAGACATTTCTCCAAAGAAGACATACAGATCGCCAAGAAGCACATGAAAAGCTGCTCAACATCACTAATTATTAGAGAAATGCAAATCAAAACTAAAATGAGGTATCACCTCACACCAGTTAGAATGGGCACCATCAGAAAATCTACAAACAACAAATACTGGAGTGGATGTGGAGAAAATGGAACCCTCTTGCACTGTTAGTGGGAATGTAAATTGATACAGCCACTATGGAGAACAGTATGGAGGTTCCTTAAAAAACTAAAAATAGAATTACCATATGATCCAGCAATCCCACTACTGGGCATATACCCAGAGAAAACCATAATTCAAAAAGACACATGCACCCCAATGTTCATTGCAGCACTATTTACATTAGCCAGGTCATGGAAGCAACCTAAATGCCCATCAACAGACAAATGGATAAAGAATTTGTGGTACATATATACAATGGAATATTACTCAGCCATAAAAAGGAACAAAATTGGGTAATTTTTTGAGATGTTGATGGATCCAGAGACTGTCATACAGAGTGAAGTAAGTCAGAAAGAGAAAAACAAATATCATATGTTCATGCATATATGTGGAACCTAGAAAAATGCTACAGATGAACTGGTTTGCAGGGCAGAAATTGAGACACAGATATAGAGAACAAACATATGGACACCAAGCGGGGAAAGCAGCAGAGTGGTATGGGTGGTCGTGTGATGAATTGGGTGATTAGGATTGACATGTATACACTGATGTTCATAATATTGATGACTAATAAGAACCTGCTGTATAAAAAAATAAATAAAATTTTTTAAGAAAGAGATTAATAAGTCCTGGGAATATAGTGCATGGCATGGTGACGACAGCTAGTAATACTGTATTATATATTTGAAAGTTGCTAAGAGAGTAGATCTGAAAATTTCCCATCAGAAAAAGAAATTATGTATCTAACTGTGGTGACAGATGTTAACTAGTCTTATTGTGATGATCATTTTGCAATATATACAAGTATTAAATCATTATGTTGTACACCTGAAACTAATATAATATGTCAATTATACCTCAATAATAAAAATCATTGCTTTTCATTTTAAAGAAAAGAAAAAACAATGATTCTTCATTCCCTTCTCCCCCTCACCCCTGATAATTACTATTCTACTTTCTGTCTCTATGAATTTGACTATCCTAGGTACCTCGTTTAAGGTGAAACATACAATATTTGTGCTTTTGTGTCTGGCTTATTTCCCTTAGCATAATGTTTTCACGATGGATCCATGTTGTAGCATGTATCAGAATTTGATTCCTTTTTAAAGCTGAAAAAAAAAAGAACGTAGGGGCAGGACAGGAATAAAGAGGCAGTTGTAGAGAATGGACTTGAGGACACTCGGAGGGGGAAGGGTAAGCTGGGATGAAGTGAGAGAGTGGCATGGACTTATATATACTACCAAAAGAGATAGCTAGTGGGAAGCAGCCACATAGCACAGGGAGATCAGCTCGGTGCTTTGTGAGCACCTAGAGGCATGGGAAAGGGAAGGTGGGAGAGAGACGCTAGAGGGAGGAGATATGGGGATATATGTACATGTATAACTGATTCACTTTGTTATAAAGCAGAAACTAACACACCATTGTAAAGCAATTATACTCCAATAAAGATGTTTAGAAAAATTTAAAAATAAATAAATAAAAATAAAAACCAGGTGATAAAACAGTATGTAAAGAATGATTTACATTTTTGTAAATTTACAGGGGAAAACATTTAAAAGAATATACAACCAAATATTAATAGTTGTGGGATGACAAGTGATTTTCATTTTCTTTTTACTTATTCACGTTTTACAATTTTTCTACAAGTATGCATTATTTACATAATAAATTTTAAATACATAAAGCAAAGTTGTCCCATCAGTTAGTTTAGAATCAACATCACTTTTACCTTTTCTCTTGCTCCCTAATGACCATATGCAAATAAGATCTAAAAAGAGAGATATACACAAGTTAATAGATGTACAGCAGGGGGAGAATGATTAGAGATATTTGAGAAGAGTGTCCCTCCATTTATTCATCAAATATTCATAAATATGAACCATGTCCTGGGCACTGTACCATTATCCAGCCAAGAATGAGAGTGATGTGCACCCCCTACCTCATGTAGTTTTTCATCCACTGGAGAAAACAGAAGTTAGGTAAGTAATTATGTAAGTATGAGGATTGTCAGAGAAGAACAGTTCAAAACTTCACGTGTGACAGGAGCACATAAAAGCATTGAACCCAGTCTAGGTGCACATAAAAGGCTTCTCTGGGTGAGTAATATTTAAGCTAAGACCTGAGGCTGAGTAAATTTGGCCACACATAGAGGAGGGAAGAGAATTCAGGGCAAAGGGAGGGAAGAAAATTCTCAGCAGAGAAACCAGCATGCCTGAAAGGCCCTGAGTAAACAATAAAACAGAGCACATCTGAGGCAATGAAAGAGCATATGGGCCCGGAGAACCCGTAGGGAGCAGGGAGAGACAGGTGTGCCTCTAGGCAGAGAGTTTGTGGGGATTTAGCACTAGTCCCAGGGTGCTCAATGGGAACGCTGGTCATGCCCATGTGAAAGGAATAAATGAGCCACATCTAAACCAGATGGACAGTGCAGAGTTCTGGAAGGTGTCGACTCTAATATTATTTTATACCAGAAACATCACTCCAGAGCCAGACATCGCTCTGTGTTACATGTGCATGACCTCACTTCCCCTTGTCCACCATTTTATGAGGTGAGTCCTCTTATCACCCCAATTTTATGAATCAGGAAACTAAGGCTTGGAGAGGTTAAGTGATTTTCCCAAATCAAAAGGCAAGTGAATAGCAGAGGGGGAGTTCAAACCCAAGAAAGTCCATGTTGGCCCCTAAAAGGATTAAGAGAGAGAAAGGAAATTAAGAGAGAGAAAGCAAGGAAAATTCCATTTCTTTCATTTTATAAACCAAGTTCAATTTTAAGTCCTTGATTTAATGAGCTGGTGAGAAACTTGAAATCAGCCTTCTCAAAGTTTCCTGCTCTTTCTGGGACTGTGCTCCGGCTGTGGGGTTTCATGCAGCACTGTGGTTCTGGGGTGTCCTCTCTCCTCTGGTGGTCTGTCTGCGGTGCCTGTGATGAGTCCTCTCCCCTGGTACTCTTCCGCCCCCAGACATGGGGCAGAGGAGCATTTGGTGAGGCTGGAGTTCTCAGGCCTGGGACATGGCTTTCCTGGTGCCACATGCTGAGGTCCTAACACAACCTCTCGGGGCTGTGAGGACACAGCCTTCCCTTTCCTTGCTACCCCTTGCACCCTTAGCCTGGGGGGAACCTCTCTCTTCCATGTTGTCTTCAGAGACGTTCCCTGGTTCCTGGACCCTGGCCTGCTCAGTTAATTTAGGCTTTTGGAAAGAAATCCATAGAAGGAAATGCCTTGACAGACAGGTCAGAGACAGCCTAGTCCTAGGTGACTCCCAGGGATTATTGCCCTTGGGTTGACTTTATTCTCAGAAGCCCTTGCTGTGGGTTTCCTCAGGATCCTCTGAGCATACCCTCTATGAACACCTGTACCCCTGCCCTCCAGGCCCCTTCACTAGATTTCAGATCCATGGGAAGGAGCACACTGACACTGAGTTTGGCCTGATTTCTGCCTACCTGATCTCTACCATGTTGTGTCTCTGGGAAACTATCAGTGTGGTGTGAGTGCACATTGGTCTATTGCTGGTCTCTAGAGATATACTGACCTTGCAGATCTCAGTCACAAACACACACTGCGGCAGCAGTCAGGAGCCCTGGTTCTAGCAGTGTGACTTTATACAAGTTACTTCACGTCTGGTTTTACTCTCAGTGTTTACAAAATGAACTAGTTGGATGATTGATGATGATTCAACAAAGGCCCTCTGGTATTGTATAACCTTATGGGGCCAGGAAGATTCAGAGAGGAGAGAAGAGAAGCTGGCATGGGAATGGGTCAAAGGAGTAAGTAGCTGGCCTTGGTTAAGGCGAGGTGGGGGCAAGTCAGAGAAGATTCCCAGAGGAGGAAGAATCAGGTCTTGAAAGATGAACGGGAGTATTCAAGAATGAGCAGGGCAGGCTTTCTGGACAGCGGGAATAAACAAAGGCTCAGAAGTGTGACCAGGCTGGTGTGGACAGGGGCCTGTGAGTGTGGCAGGAGCCAAGACTGGTGTAAGTGAGGAGAAGCCACAGAGTGTGAGTCTGGAGAGTGAGCAGGGCCAGACGGTGAAGGGCTGTATGTGAATAAGGAGTTAGGATTGTGTTCTAAGGGAAAGCAGAACGATTGAAAGTTTTGTGTTTTTTTAAAAAACTTTTTATTGGTGTATAGTCGATTTACAATGTTGTATTAGTTTCAGGTGTACAGTGGTACAACCACTATGGAGAATAGTATGGAGGTTCCTTAAAAACCTAAAAATAGAACTACCATATGACCCAGCAATCCCACTCCTGGGCATATACCCAGAGAAGACCACTGACGGTTTTAAGTTAGAGAACTAACAGATACAGATGTTTAGAAAGCTCACTCTTATGGCAGTGTTGAAGGTATTCAAGAGGGCCGGGCAGGAAGCAGGGAGACCAATGAGAAGACGCTGTTGTAACCCCGAAGGAGAGTGAGACTTGAGGTAGGGGGTACTCCAACATGGAGAATGCAGACCGAGTAGTCAGGACGCAGCAGCTGGCTGACTGATTCCAGGAGAGGGAGAGGTGCCTGACCAACTGGGAAGACCCACTGAGACCAGGGTGGAGGGCCAGCTTGGATGGGGAAATCATGGATTCTGGACTGGTCATGTCTGGTTTGTGATGCCATTCACTTCATTCCTGAAGTGGATTTTTCTGACAGGCAGTAAGATGTAGCATGTCTAACGCTCAGGAGGTAGGTCTGGGTGAAAGACGTGTTTGAGAGCTATGTTCTCTGAAATCATGGGTTTGGATGAGACCACCAGTGAGGAACTGTAGGGTTAAAAGGGAGAAGAGGGGCTTCCCTGGTGGCGCAGTGGTTGAGAATCTGCCTGCCAGTGCAGGCGACAGGGGTTCGAGCCCTGGTCTGGGAAGATCCCACATGCCACGGAGCAACTAGGCCCGTGAGCCACAACTACCAAGCCTGAGCATCTGGAGCCTGTGCTCTGCAGCAAGAGAGGCCGCGATAGTGAGAGGCCTATGCACTGCAATGAAGAGTGGCCCCTGCTCGCCACAACTAGAGAAAGCCCTCGCACAGAAACGAAGACCCAACACAGCCAAAAGAAAGAAAGGAAGGAAGGAAGAAAGGAAGAAAAAAAGAAGTTTTCATTTAAAAAAAAAAAAAAAAAGGGAGAAGAGGACCAAGGCTGGGACTTAGGGCACCAGCACTTAGGGTGCACATGGACGAGAAGGAGCCAACAATAGACAAGCTGAAAACAATGGCCAGAGAACAGGAAGACGAGGACCGAGTTGTTCTTCTCATTTATATCTTTCTTTCTTACAGTTGGAGGACCAGATGGAGCATCACATTTGGTTATTTGGGAAAGAGAAGGATCTCTTTGGATATATCCAGGTAGGAATGAAGGGGGTAGGAGGTGGAAGGATGAGAGTGGGGGTGGGGAGTAGGGAACAGTGCCCAGGGTGATTTGGGAAGTGAGGGGAAAATGCTATATAATCACTTACACTACTGGAAAAAGACATGTGAGACACTTTAGACCTAGACCTAGAGTGAAATGTTCTCCATTTAGTTTGTGACATAGGTGGAATTGTCATTAATCACAGGGACATAGAATCATCTCCTTCTAGCAGGCTCTCCTTACGGCAATTTCAAGTATAGGTCTCGAAGGGCTAGGTTAGAACCATCTAGGTATGCTTTGGCTCTGCATATTGTCAGAAGCAAAGTATTTTTAGTGATGAGCCAGAGATCACCACAATCAAGCCAGCAGTAGTCAGCTTCCAGGCAGGTTGCATGCTCAGCTCTGCCTTGATATAAGTCATGTGCACCAAGGGCCACAAGGGGTGGACCTGGATGGGATCCTTTGAACCTGCACCCCAGACATGAGGTCATATGTGGCTATCTCACTTCACAAGAGGGCAGTTATGTCCAATTCTATACTCTTTGCAATCTGATCTTCAGACAAGTGACTTAAGCAAAGTGGGTTGTTGGTTTGGGGGAGGGGAACTGTAGTGTAGGTATCAAAATAAACCCTTTCTCTGTGCCACACAATCCCATGGATAAGGCTAACTCCCCAGGTGTGAGCTGCTGAGTACACCTTTTATCAACAGCTGTTCAGTGGCTCTGCTAAAAAGGTAATGCCCACAGTTAATGGCTTCCAGAGTTATAATGCAGCATACACTTAAGTGAGAACAGGGCACCTGAGAAACTTCAGCAAAGTTTTTCAGGAAGAATACATTGATTTTCAGACCTTTGGAATTTACTACTGACACTCAGAGAAGGTGCCTTCTTTGACAGTCAGGAGCATCATCCAACCTGAAGCTGCCTGGCACCTGAGAGGTGAGCTGGTCACCAGGCTGCACCCTTGCCACCCTCACCCTCCCCCGCTCCAGACTGCTGCTCTGGAAACAAAGACTCCTTCTTTTCCTCCAGTGTAGCTTGTACTTCCTTTTAGTTCTTTTGCCCTCTGGACTCTGTCTACCTCAGGGACTTTGAACTTGCTTTGTACTCTTTGCTTGAACTCTTTCTTTGCAGATATCCCTATGACTCACCTACTTTCTCTAGGTGTCTGTCCAATTATCACCTTACTATTAGGTCATATGGAATATCAAACCCAAATTTAAAATGGCAACCCCCTGAACTGGTTCAGTTTCTGGACTGTCTCATTTTCATGCACATGTGGACCCTAAAGCACATCACAATGACTCAGAACTGGAACTTTGTTCTTTTCTCTATTTTTGCCCAGAAAACTTTTGTCTATACCAAAGTTTACTTATGTTTGGGGGTAGATAGATGGGGTGGTTTGCATCACAGCACAGCAAACAATTTCAAATGGAATATTAAACATTCTTATTCTTAGGAATATTTGGCCACTCAGCTCTGGAGAAATTTTTTGTGGGGATGTACCACCCCTTTCAATAACCTCACCCCTCTTCATGCTACTGTCACTCCTCTTCCTTCTCTCATCATCTTTCTGCTCCAACTCATTTTTCCCTTAGGAACTCATATTTTTTTTAATCTGAGTTTATCTCTCTCCAGATCCTACTCACAAACCCCAGACCCATCTTTCAGATCTAAGCCTGTTAACATGCACATCTGAATGAAAGTGTCTTTCATGTCATAAGAGCCCTCCTGCTCTGACTGCAACTATATATGTTAACAGCAATAGAAGGTGGAAGCTGGGAGAAATGAGTGGAGGGGGTCAAATGTGAAAATAAAAATGTAGCAAGAGTTTACCTCTGTTATGGTGTGGAAGAAATTCAGTCTTGGGTTACATTGCAGGGTGGTTGGTGGGTCCATTCATCTCTGGTTTTTGTAAACCCAAGAAACCCTTCTTTTCTTTGTATGAGTTCATCATACATTTTCCTGAATACAAATAAGGTGACTCCACCAGAAGAAGCTCTGGGACATAAAGATAATTTGGCAAATGTAAATGTCATAAAAGTAGTAATGCCAGCAGGGCCCTTAGGTGAAGGAGGTAATAGCATAAGACATCCAGACAAGTTAGCCTCAGAGAAGGGCGACATTTACTTGAGTGTTTGCTTACATGCTTTACAGTCTAGAGGTTCAAGGAGTGCTGAGCTAAGTCTCCATACCTGTTTGTCAGAGGCTGTGGGCAGCCGGCAAAGCTCAGCACACAGTAGGTGCTCCATACATCCGACAGGGTGAAGGGAGAGACGAGGACAGGGTAAATTCAGCTTCACTGGGGTGTTTGGATGATACACAGGCTCCAGTAGCAGAGCATGGAGAAAGAGACAGAGGCGGGAGTGTGGACTCTATTTTGCACAACCCGGGTAGGGGTGGGACCATGCAGGACACTGTCAGGATGGTGGGGATATTAGACACATTTGGCTTGAGCACTTCCTCAAAAAGAAATGTGTGTGGACAGACACACACTGAGTAAATGCATTCTCCGTTCTCCTTCAATGGTGCCAAACCAATGGCATGATGGTATTTGGCTGGGATTGATTTTCCAAAAGCATGATGAACATCATCTATGTGCCACATGTGCCTAACACACTATGTGTTAGGGTGGGCTAACTAAAGTGTTGATTGTTTTCTTCTGCCTGGAATTTGAGCATCTTCATTGGGTAGCACTGTTCACTTTATCCTTCTCAGGTGCTGGCTGAAGCCTGGGCTTCAGAATGAGAGAGAACCTGTATTCACCACTAACTGGCTGGGTGATCTTGAACAAGGTACTTAATCCCTCTGAACCTTTATGTCTTGAGCTGAAAAGTAGAGAGAATGCCACCCAGCTGATAGAATTTATTGTGGAGATAAATTAGAGTATGTGGAAGAACCTAAGCAGAGCTTTGGTCACAGAGGGGGCTCCTGATGAGGGATAGTTCCTCTGGCTGAACAAATAACAAAGAAATTAATTGCTACTTCTCATGCTTTCAAATTGCTGAAGTAAGCACATGTGCAAAGTGCTACAGACACAAGAGCATACACCTAACTCTGAGGAGATGGAAGGGCCTCAGGCAGGAGGTGACAGTGAGTGGGTACTGATGGGGCAGCAGAGGTGGGGCAAGTGGAAAGAAGCAGAAAGCATTTAGGCAGAGGGAGCATCACTCAGAACAGACAGGCAACTCGAAAGTAATTTACAGACTCTGGAAATAAAAGGACGTTTCACATGACTGAGAAAAAAAGGGGGTGGGTGGGTGGTGGCTGGTGAGCCTGGGAAGGAAAGCCGGACATCCTGGGATGTGGGGACAGATTCTGAGCTGGCAGCTGGCACTGTCAGGTCTCTGTTTAGAGGGAAACCTGGCCAATGCAGAGGATGAACTGGAGTTGGGGGAGGCTGGAGACTAGGAGTTATATTATAATTATTTAATTTTGTCACTAGCAGCAGTAACAACTACTTTTTATAGAGCATCTGTAATCCGTCAGGCGGAACACACAGCTTTCGTGTTTCATCCCTGACCCCAGCACTATGAGGTAGACACATTTATTCTCAATTACAGTTGAGGAAATTGAGATACAAAGAGGTTAAGGAACTTGCCAGGTCACATGATGAGTAATTTCTGCAGCTGGAATTTGAACCCAGGTGTGTGTCTTACTCCCAGGCCTGTGCTACCCTGCTGCTCCTGGTCAACAAACAGATGGAGAAGGGAGTCCTACCTTTGAGACACAGGTCAGTGGCGGGGCCTCTGCTGCCCTTTTCAGAGCTCTGATGACAACTGCCTTCCTGCCTGTTCCTCACTCACATTTGTGGCTACAGAGACTCGCCCACCTGGAGTGGCCTTACCACCTCACTTTTTACCCATCCCATAAAGACACACACACACACACACACACACACACACACACACACACACATACCGTATTTTGACCCTCAATGTTACTTTTGTTTAAACTACATCCTAATTCTGCCTCACTTCTTGGATACTATAGTTTTACTGAATCTTCCCTCAGTGTCTGCAGTTTGGACTGCCCCCTCTACCTGCTCCAGCCTAGTAACGAGCCAGACTCTTGGTCCTCAGCCTTCTTAGTCTGGCTATCCTGAAATAATGTTCAGGCTATACCCACTCCAGTCCCAAGATGTGAAACAATTATTGTATATTTAGTTCACCTCAAGTTTAGAGGAAAGGTCACAAAACTGAGGGTCAAAACATCTTGGTTCAACCCCCAGCTCTGCCACTTCCTGGCAGCGTGCCTTGGGCAGATTCCAGAATTTCCATGAATGTACTAATTAGGATACTTGAGAACAAGCAACAAAAACCTACTCTTGTGTATGTGAAATTCATGGAAAGGACACAAATAGCTCACAGAATCAAGTAGTCAAGTGACCTGGCCTTGGGAAGGACAGGAAGAAAGAGCCCTCTAGGGATCTCAGTAGCAGTGACTTATAGTCTCTCCAGGGTTGGCCAATAGGCCCCCCTTTCTGTGTCATGATGGTCATCTGAATTATAATCTCCAGAGGATTGCTTGCCTTGGGTCAAGTGACCATGTTCCTTGATGTCCCTATGACTGACAACACATTAGAATCACATGGCATGAGGAAGGAACATTTTCCCCAAGGAAAAGCAGAACACTACTGTTAGCATAAGAAGAAAGGAAATCTGGGCAAGCATGAAAAATCATTATTCTCTACTCTGAGACTCAGCTGCCATGTAAAAAGGGATGTGGTGTGATGTGGGAATATTGTGCCTATTCAAAAGATTGCTGTTTTGACGATCACATCAACTGTGAATAATTCTTCCAACTACAAGACAATATACAATGTAAAGGTTGATATTATTTTCTTATACATTAGAAAGCAGAGCTGGGGCTTCCCTGGTGGCGCAGTGGTTGAGAGTCCGCCTGCCGATGCAGGGGACACGGGTTCGTGCCCCGGTCTGGGAAGATCCCACATGCCGCAGAGCGGCTGGGCCTGTGAGCCATGGCCGCTGAGCCTGTGCATCCGGAGCCTGTGCTCCGCAACGGGAGAGGTCACAGCAGTGAGAGGCCCGCGTACCGCAAAAAAAAAAAATCAGAGCTAGATTTTAAAGGACTTCTACCTTAAAATGTTAAAGGACACTTTACTCCCTTCCCCTCCCTGAAGTCAATTAAAAACTACAAAAAGAATGAAAAACAGAGAAATTGCTATCTTCAGAAAAACTAGGGAAAAAAATCACCTGTAAATCCCCCAAAAAAATGTTCAAGAAAAATAAAATCTTCCAAGCAGAAACATGTCTTTATAGATGTGTAGAATACAGAGTTCTCAAATGGTAGTTGGTACAAAGGTCCATCCAGTGATTGCTGACACAAATTTTCAATGCCTATGGGTGTGAGAGGGCCCCAGGAGCATCCCTGAATCCATTCCACATTCCAGGATGGCAGAAGAGACAGGGAAGGATGCACTACAGATGTGCCACCTCTTAAAGACACTACTGGATGGACGGTGGGAAAAGGAGAGAAAACAAGCAACAGCAGGTTTTCTCTTGTAGTGATCTGGACAAACCACCACAGAGAATACCTGTTACATAGAGGGCTTCATTATACATCATTCTTATCCTATCTTACCTTAAAGGAACAACACCAAAAGCTGACTAGATGTATTCCTAGACAGAGGAGGCAGCGTATGGAGAAAGAAGGCATTGTGAGACAATACACCTGACCTGAAGTTGCCAACCAGACCATCCCTCTGCCTTCCATGCCTTCTAACACTATTCTTTAGTAACTGGCTCTCCCTGATGGATTGGCCCCCTTCAGTGATGAATAATTATCAGAAACAATCCAGCATGAGATCTATACTTAGGTAACAACCAGAGAGAGAGGGAGGGAGAAGAAGTTGATCAAATAAAAATATACATGAAGGACAAATTTCCTAATATCCCACCAAATGAGAAAAATTCAAACAAGTACTTTTCCATGGGCACTAACTAAATAAACATAGGCTTTTGAAGAAAGAGCTGAAGAAAGAGGCAAAAGAGAGTAAGAAATTGTGGGACAAGAGAATTAGTTGATGGTGAGCAGAAAAATTTCAGAAGAGAGGTTGAAGAAGGAAATAAAACCATCAACAAAATGAAATGAAATTTTAATTATGAGACACCATTTTCACTTATCAGAATGGGAAAGATTAAAATATCAGATAATACAAACTGTTACCAAAGTTATAAGTAGACAGCACACCACAGTATCTAAGTGGGAATGTCAGAGGCCAATTTGGCAGCATTAACACTAGAACGTTACAAGCACAAAAATGCTCTTGCAGCAGTCTTCTTAATAGCAAAATGTTGCAAACAACCTAAATGTGCAGTAAAAGCAGATTGGTTAAATTTTGATAAACTGAAACAAAAGAATTTTGTACAGTTGTTAAAAAGAACAAGGTGCTTAGAAGCAAATATCTCCTAAATTGACAATTAGGTTTAAAAAACGAGTTGCAGAACAGCATGTATAAAATGAATTCATTTGTGTAAAATGAAAAAGGATATATATTATATTCATTTTTATGTTTAAATGTTGGCACATGCATAGAAGTTTCTGGAGAATTACACAAGAAACTGTTGCTAGTGCTCTTCTGTGGTGAGTGGGCTGGGAACTGGGATGGAGGGAAGCCTCTTTTCAATGGATAGACCTTTGTACTTAAAAAAAAGTACTATATGTAAGTGTCCATTTTTAATTTAACTATACTAAAAAATGAAATAGAAAGGAAATTGATTTTTATGGAGGGAAACAATGTTTTTATGTACATTCCTGCTAGTACATCACACTTGCATCTGTTTTGCTCCCCAGAGAGACACTGACACCATGAATGTTCATCTCAATAGACTCATTTGACAGCATTAGGAATTTTGCAAAACACTGACTGGAGAAGGTTGGAGGAGGCCACACAGACAGAGGGAAGGGGTGAGGAAGGTATTTTCCACTTTACCAGGTTATGAAAATTAGCACTTTGATTTTTTTCCTTTACAAAATAATTAGGGAAATAAATTCATGTATAGCATTAAGATTAAATACTTGAGGTTGCCAAAGAGAGACCAGTTTGAATGTGCTTCCACCCTGAGCCAAATTGTGCCAGGTGGTGGGGCTGTGAGAATAGTAAAACACATTCACGCTCAGAAAGCAATTCTAAGGCTAGTAGGGGAGGCACACAAGTGAACAAATAATTAAAAAGTGATTCCATAAGTGTTATGATAGCTGAGCTCTGCTCAAAGCACAAAAGTAGAATAAGGGCTCCTTAGATCACCATGTGGGGCTGGGACAAGGTATTCTCTCTCAACTACCAATGCTTCCCATCAGAAGCTGAAAGAAGGAGAGAAAGAGGCCCACACTTCATTTGACTGAACAACTCATGATCCCTCTCCATAGAATTTCTTTCCAAGCACAGTATATTCCATAAAAAAAATAATAATAACCCTTGGTTAGCAAATTTTTTCAGGAGGAGAATCTCCACTGTATCCTTCATAAGAAATTTTAGAATAAGAGTCTTCCTCGGGCTCCCTACAGCTGCGATGAAGGAGCAACATTTCACAAGGTGGCTCAGCTCGTATGTCCTTCCTGGAAGGGGACATCAATGGCACTGACCCCCTCCTTTGGCCCTGTGGGGAGGGAAGAGGGTGGCTAAATGTCTTGTTCTTCCTCTGGCCTCTCTCTCCAGTTTAAGTGACCTGAGGAGTTGTAAACTTCACTAGGGATGGAGGAGGGGAAAGAAAACTCGAGTGTAAGCCTTAGTAGAAGGTGGGGGTGATGAGGGAGAGTAGCTTGAGATAATCAAAAGTTGAAAAATGTAATCAATACTTGTGAGATTCTTACAGTTAGTAAAGTGCTTCACATGCATTATCTCCACTGAGTCTCTGAGCATTGCTGTAAGTTATATGCTTATCAGGACCACCTTATAAACGAGAAAATGAAGGCCTAAGTGGATACCAGACCTCTCTAAGGACTCAGCTAGTAACTGGCTGGGCTGGGATCCAAACCAGGCCCTGCCCTCCAGAGGGACTGTTCTTTGCCCCACACTGTGCTGCCAGTCATGCGAGCTGAGGGTCCCGAGAGGAGAGGAGAGAGCTTGGTGTGGATGAGGAAGTAAGAAATAGGGTGGAGAGGCAGTTTCTCTGCAGTGTTGTCTCAGGACAGGTTCAGAGGAGAGCTGCCAACCCTACATGTCTGAAAAGACAGAACCAGCCAAGAGTGAAAATCCATCCCGCTGAGGAGTTTAAAAAATAATTTCAAGCTGGAAATTACATTTCATCTTTTCATCCCCTAAAGTTCAGAATTCAACTCCCCACAGTTGCCTGGACTTAAAAATAAGTGATTCCATCATCACAATCCAATACACAGTGAGTCGGAAGTCCTGTGCATCCATGCTGAAAAAGGCCCGCTGACTTGGCACGTCCTGGCAAATAAAACAGGAGGCTGCACATCCATCAGGCATCTGGGCCCATTTTCATCACTCATCATTATTAAAGAAGAAATAGAATTGTGCTCACGTGTAGACAGTGGATAAAACTAATCTCTGCAGTAAGATATCCAGAGACTGAGAGGTTCTTTATCACTAGTTTCCTAGGAAATAGTCTTTTCTAAATCTAAGGGCCAGCAAGACAAAGATAATGACCACTAAGATTTTCTAAGCTCTGTTTCTGCCCAGAAAGCTACAAACCTGATCAGAGAGAGGTAGTTGGTTAAGAGGGAGAGTTGGGTTGGAGTCATTCAGACTGGGTTTAAGCCCTACCTCTTCCCATTCACAAGTGCTATGACCCCTGGCAAATTATTTCTCTTGCTGAGCTTTGAGATACCCTGAGGTTTGATTTACTCACTTCCTAGGCCTTACTATGAGGATCAAACAAAATAGCCTAGGTAATCAATAGCAGCTTGAACTTGTGTTTTCAATCAATTACATTTACTTTAATCAAAGTCATAATTCAGTAGGAAACAAAAGACCTTGATTAGGGCAAATAGACCCAGTTATCCAGGAGAGATTCTGATCAGAAAGAGCCTAAAACAGAAGCTGGTGAAGGCGAGAAGGAGCAGAAGTGAGGTGGCACCTAGGATCATTAGCATTCTCCTTCTGTTGCCCCAGAGATAAGGCCCAAGGAGGATGCAGCAGGGGTGGAGCCAGGGCAGGGGGAGACACTGATTCACAGCTGGCCACGTGCCAGCTCCAGCCAGGAATGTTGACAGAGTAAACTGGTCAAGGAGACAGGATGAGGAGGATACCGTTTCTCTGCTGTGCTGCCAGAAACACATCCTAGGATCCTGGCAGGCTGAGGGCCCACAATGCCTAGCAGGAGCCTGTTGCCAAGGATGTGAAAATTAGAAGCAAAACAAAGAGGCAGCCTGGGGATGGGCTGCTGGGGTGTGGAGAAAAGCTTTTTTTTTTTTTTTTTCTGTAGATGTTCCATTTTTTTTTTAACATCTTCATTGGAGTATAATTGATTTACATTGCTGTGTTAGTTTCTGCTGTATAACAAAGTGAATCAGCTATACGTATACTTATATCCCTGTATCCCTCTTGCGTCTCCCTCCCACCCTCCCTAACCCACCCCTCTAGGTGGTCACAGAGCACCGAGTTGATCTCCCTGTGCCATGCGGCTGCTTCCCACTAGCTATCTATTTTATATTTGGTAGTGTATATATGTCAATGCTACTCTCTCACTTCGTCCCAGCTTACCCTTCTACCTCCTTGTGTCCTTAAGTCCATTCTCTACATGTATCTGTATTCCTGTCCTACCCCTAGGTTCTTCAGAACCATTTTTTTTTTTAGATTCCATATATACGTGTTAGTGTACAGTATTTGTTTTTCTCTTTCTGACTTACTTCACTCTGTTTGACAGATTTTAGGTCCATCCACCTCACTCACGTACCACAATGTTCATTGCAGCACTATTTACACTAGTCAGAATATGGAAGCAATCTAAGTGTCCATCGATAGATGAATGGATAAAGAAGATGTGACTCAGGCATAAAAAGGCTTCTTTTAACGTGATCTGTGAGCCATCCAAGGATACTTATGATGAGCTGTTTCTGTGATTAGGCCAATTAAGCTATCATTGATATTATAAAATACCCATGTAATCAGCCAGGGTTCAGGGTGTGGGAGCAGATGGTGGAGCCCATTCTCTATGTATACTAAGTTAGCTCCCTAGAGAGCTGGACTGTAGCCTGGCCCTTTACAGAAATGGTTTCCCTGAGTCGTGGTCTAATGTTAATCTCAAGGCTCTTATTAAAAGTATAATAGCTCCAGGAAGGCTGTTTCCTACACTGTTCATCATGTCATTCAAATTCTTTAAAATTAAAAAAAAAACAAAAAAAAAACCACTTCCATTTGGCAAATTCCTTTTAGAGCTGACAGGAACAGTAGAAAGGGCATAGACTTCTTGACTAAGGAGAGCTTGATTGGAATCCCAGCTCTTCCATGCACTACTGACACTGACAAACGGTGTACCTTTGTTTCTTAAATGGAGATAGTAACACTACCTGGAGGGGGTGTTATAGGAATTGCAGGTGCTGTTTATTGGATGTTTACAATGTGCAAAGCACTCTGCTAGAGCCTAATAAGCATCTCACTGAATTCTCACAGCAAACGTGTGAGTGAGTGCAGGATCAACATC
Organism: Globicephala melas; assembly: GCF_963455315.2. Taxonomy (NCBI): domain Eukaryota; kingdom Metazoa; phylum Chordata; class Mammalia; order Artiodactyla; family Delphinidae; genus Globicephala; species Globicephala melas. The sequence continues at coordinate 86,925,591 of NC_083321.1, forward strand.
TCCCCAGCTCAGAGGTAAGGGATTGCAGCCCCAAGGTGGAAGGTAAGTATCTCCCAGCAAGTGGAGTCCAAGGTGATGCAGCTGATAGCTCTTGGCAGTTATTAAGTGGGTGCTGAGTAAATATCAGCTGCCTTGTCCTGTTCCCCTTAAAGAACTGAAATATTCCCTTTTTAATGATAGAAAGACTGAGTTCTAGTCTTTTCTGTTTTTCCCTCTTTGGCTCACAAGCAATTCAATGCAATGCTCAAACACAGTAACTCTGATTCATGAGTATTTAATCCCCTCCCAATTTGCTCATGGTTTTGAAGTTTCTATTTTAAGAGCTCTATTATAGACATGTTTATTGTAAGCCATTTTACATTCTTTTGGAAACAGGTAGGTTACAAATACAGCGTCCTTAGATGAGTAACTAGCTGCAGGATGACCATAGCCCTGATTGTAAAATAAGTTATTTTTTTTAAATGCAAACATACTAGAATTCCTGAATCCAAATAAGGGCTGCCCCTTTAAAAGGGAAGTCTCCAGAGGCTAAAGGCATAATTCAATGATTAATATTTCAAAACATTAAAATGACTCCTCTTTGGGAATTGCCTTTAATATCTATGGCATAATTTTTACATCTTTAAAATGATGGCAAATTCACATTGGGGGTGGGGAGTTTAATTTTTAGAAACATAACAGTCATTCAGAACTAAAACTCTAGAAAAAGATGAGTGATTAAACTGAGAAAGGTAGACTTTGGTCCAAAGCCAAATGACTATTTAAAATATGTTACAAATAAGCTTTCTCATGGGGTTTATGAATCAGCTATAAAGACTTTGTCAAATCCTAACCAGCAGACAGACACTTCAGAGGAATTTGCCTAGAAAGCCACTGAGAATAAGATGGTCACTTGTGAAGGTGGGGACAACCCTTCTGGCAGGAAGATGATTGGAGATGAGAGGGTCCCCATGAGGGAGGCCAGGAGGGCTCACGTGATAGCCATGGGTAGATGGGCTCAGTGTGGCCAGAGGGAATTTGAATTAGGCTTCTTAGATGCAGCGGGGCATGGAGAGGATGATGCTAAAAGTCATCAGACCCCTGCTTCCTCGTTTAGTACAGATCAGATTGCTATGGAGAGAAATATCAGGAACTCTCATTTAAAGGGCCAAGTTTGAGTGAAATGTGTGAAAAAGGAAGGAAGTTCAATATTGAGGCAGCAAGTGCAAAGACAGGGGGAAGAATCTCAGGCTAATCTCAGGAGAGTCACTGGCACCTGAGCTAAGTGTTACAGCATCCTCATGTATCATGACTGTGAGACACAGGGTTTATCATGCATAGATCTCGTTAAGCAGTAATTTTCATTGTGCAAAGGACTTTTATGTTCCTTTTACAATGAACCCTTATAATACTGTGGGGTAGGTAATGTTATGAAACCCATTTGATAGTAAGAAGGATGAGACTTAGATAAATTAGTTAACTAATTCTTCAAAGTCACTCAACTTATTAGTAACTAAACTGTTAACAGAACCTTGATCTGCGGTCCTCAACTTCTGAATTTAACTAATTTTCTTTTCTCTTTATCAACAAAGACATATGAATTTCTCTTTATCAACAAAGACGTAGGAATTTGAGCTCCGGCAGCCTTGACAGTCAAAGCAAGACATTTTACCCCTAATCCTGAGTTTGAGCCAAATTCCTGAAAAATGCAAGGAAAGTTTCAAGTGTGTATTCCTCAAGAAAGAGTTTTCTCACTAATTTCTCAAATTGTCCTCAACATAGGTGTGTTATCTGCAACAAAGGTGGTATTTAAGAAGGACCTGAAGTGGATGAAGGAAAGAAAAGGGGAAAGATGAAAGGAAGGAAGAGGAAGGAAGGAGAGAGATGGGGAAGGAAAGGAAAAAGGAAAGAGGCAGAGAAGGAGAGGGTGTCAGGAGGGAAACCTGCATCCTGTACCACATCCAGGTGGGTCAGTTCATCAGTCCCTGTTCCTGGACTTTCTGGCGAGGCAAAGAAATAGTAATGTCGGCGCCAGCCTGCTCTCCTGTTTTCAGTCCTTAATGATTTTAATGAAGAACAGTTATAAAAATACATAGTTTGTGTTCACAAAAACGGCCAAGGAACAGAGAAAAATGAAGATGGGGAGTTGCTTCTACCCAGAGGCATTTTCACCAGTGATTCTTGGCTTACTTTCTCTCTGTGAGCTATGCCCACCTCAGGAGATTTCATCTGGACAAAACAGAGATCCAAAAAAAAAAAAAGACACCCACTAGGCCTTGTGGAGTCTGATTGCCAGTTGTACTTTGTCTTCTGGGACTGTGTTTACTGAGGAGATGGTGGAAGTCATAATTTTCCTAAGGACAAGCATATCTTCTCTGTAAGTTCTTCTGCCAACCTGTCCCCATGACTATGCTGACACTGTCATCTATAGCCAACTAGATCCCAGGAGATACTTTCCATGTTATGGCTTATGTAGGTTTTTGCCTCATACATCATTTTGCAATTATTGATTGATTGTCTTCCATGTGGCAGGCACTGTGCATTATTTCTCATCCCTTCCTGCTCAGCAGCACCATGGAAGAAAGCAGAAGTCTGTGGCTGTGAGCAATGCCTCCCAATGGCCTTTTGCTCATTTAGAACCTCCTGGACTTCTTCCCAGGCACCTGTGGAGGGCAGCAGAACCCTTGAACCCACCCGGAGCAAGCTGTACAGTGGTGCCTAATTACTAACACACAAAGTCAAGACTCCTTTACCTGACTTTCAATTCTTGCATCATTCAGCTGCACCAGCCTAGCCCCTCCCTTGTGGCACAAGTGTGCCAAACTCCTCTCAGCCTTCCGTACCTTCCTTTCATGTTAAGGTCACTGCTAGCCCCTATGGTTTGTAAGCATTAGAAACAAGTATTCCCACCTGAAGACGTCCTTCCACCTGATGGATGATTGTTCAGAATATACTAATTTTGTTAGAACAAAAACTCTTGTTTTAGAACATTTAACTCTTATCTTCCAGAAAAGTGTCATAATAATATACAAATTATGCCTTCTACCATGTAGATGTGCCTCTTTAGATCTTGTGTCTTTGTGGATGCATGACAGTGTGCAGTAGTACTGTGTGTTGCCTCTCCCTTGAGTGGCCCCATTTCTCATTCCTTCTATACAATTTCTCTGATTCACATCACAAGTCCTTCACAACTATTTCCCTAATAGCTTATTCATACATTCCACAATTATTACTAGGCACTAGGAATACAGCCATAAACATGATGGGTAAGGTTGCTGCTCTCATAGGGAGAGACTACACGCAAATATTTGTAAACATATTATAGAAAGGGAAAGGGCAATAAAGAAAATAAGAGTGATGAGCTAGCAAGCAATAGGGGGACTTCTTAGGAGGGTAGGAAAGCTCACTCTGAAGAACTGATACTTGAATGATGAGAAATCAGTCATGCAAGGATTTGGGGATGAATATTGCAGTTATAAGGAAGAGCAAGGATAAAGGTATGAGACAGGACTGTGTTTGACATGTTCAGGTGCCAGGAAGGATGACCACTATGGGAAGAGTGGTAAGAGTGGTAGGAAATAAAGTCAAAGAGGTAGGCAGGGCCTAGGGCATATGAGGTTTCGTAGCTGTGTTAAGGAGTTTGGATTTTATTCTAGGATTTTAAACAGAATTTAAACAAGTAAGTTATATGATCTGATTTAACTGCTTTAGAAATCCTCCTGTCCGCTCTGTGGAAAATGAATTGTAGGAGCTAGAATGGATCAGGAAATCAAGTTGGGTGTGGAGCAGTTAGTCTATCTAATGTCTAAGTGTTCCTTCTGATTCTGGCATTCCATGACTCTGACTCACCAATAGTCCCACCATGCATATGGTTCTGTGTTCCTAGTTGCAAATGGCAGGCTCCATTTTAAGCAGACAAGGGATTAATTTTAGATTTTAGGTAATTCCCAGAATTTAAGAAGAGGCTGAAGGAGCAGCTTTGAAACCAATCTTCCAGGAGATCTTCCCCAAACCATACAGCAGGACCAGCTTGGGAAGGACACTGCATCTGCTGCTCTGCTGAACTCTAAATGCTGTAGATCAACTAAACTACAGCCTCTGAGAGTGAGGTCACTCTTGTGTCAGGACAGCCACTGGGACATTGCTGTTCCTGCTGCCTCCAATCCACCTATAAGAGTCCAGTGGCTAGAAGTGGGTATTGGGCTCCACCAGGAACTAAGCTGGAGCAGGTTGTTTTTTCCCAAGACTTTAGAAGACCTGGGAGCAAGAGGTGGGAAGTTAGCCAGAGCTTGTATAAGAAAGCAGAAGTCCATTTACCATGAAGAGAAAGGCTGAATGCCAAGACCAAAGGAACCAGAAGTATGGGACAAATCTGTGGTCATAACCCTAAGTGGCTGGGCTGAGAAGATGACATCAAGCTGACAGAAGGCTGAGAACCTGAGGGAGAAGAAACAATCTAATATTCATTTGCATAATGATTAATACCTATCTCCCCTATTAGACTACAAGCTCCATAAAGGCAGGCACTGTGCTTTATTCATTTACTCACCATAAAAGAGCCTCAGAATGCAACACTACACTCTTAGTGTTTATTCGGAATGAATATAAAGAACAACCATATAAAGAGAGTTTCTGTGATTTCTTCAGCATATGATGGCTCTTATATTCCTCAGTGTAAAATGTCACCTGACAAATTCTCTTAAAATTTAGTGTCAGCTGATTTTTTTCTTTTTTTTTTTTTTTTTTTGTGGTACGCGGGCCTCTCACTGCTGTGGCCTCTCCCGTTGCGGACCACAGGCTCCGGACGCGCAGGCTCAGCGGCCATGGCTCACGGGCCCAGCCGCTCCGCGCAGCATGTGGGATCTTCCCGGACCGGGTCACGAATCCATGTCTCCTGCATCGGCAGGCGGACTCCCAACCACTGTGCCACCAGGGAAGCCCTCAGATGATGTTTTATTCCTTGATCTTGGTGCTGGTTTCACAGGAGTATTTGCTTGTACGAATTTGTTAAGTTGCATACTTGTGATTTGGGCCTATGAGCCAGCAGATCCCACGATGCTAAGGATTCTGTGGTACACAGAGATGCTGTTGGAATCTCTGTCACACCCCAGTGGAGAACCAAAAAGCCCTAGAGTTCTGGAGAAGGGCCATCCTTCTGGGTCAGAGAGCTAGCAGATTCTGCCAAGCCACAGGGCCCTAGTATATTTGGAGCTATTCATCATGATCTAGTATTAACAGATCCCCTATGTCATAATGTTGAGTGAACACAACAGTAACATATCACACAATGGGAATGGTAAAGTCAGGATTGGACCTCGGCAGGTCCAAGGAGCCCAGGTAAGAATCTTGAGCAAGTAGACTCATATTTCCATGTCACCTACCTATGTCCTCACATGGGGTCCCTATGACCAACTGACCAAGGAGGAAAACTATTTGGGCTGATGTGTACATGAATGAGATTATTACATTGGTGCTAGCCAAAAGGGGACTGCCCCTGCATTTAGTTGCACACAGAGATGACTTACATGATCAATAGCAAATGGAAATCCTATCACTGGGTAGAGTTTCAAGTAGTAAAGTTGTTCATTTACTTTGTGTGGAGGGAAAAGTGGCCTGAGGTTGGGATGTACATGGTAAATGACTTCTTTGGTTGATTAGAGTCTGGAAGGAGTGGGATTGAAAGATGAGAGATAAGGAATTCTGGGAAAGAGACTTGTGAATGGACCAATGGGAGTGAGCACAAAGCATGTAGATCTTTGTTGCTGCCTCACATTAATGCCCACCAGAGAGGAGGTACTTAACAACCAGCTGAACAGGACTCTTGTCCTGTGAATATCAGCCACCCTGGGGCTTGCAAAATGGGCATGTGTGGATGGAGGCTATGCCCAAGAACAGACTCCCCGTTACCAAGGGTGATCTAGCTACTGTCACAACTGAGTGCCCAAACTGCCAGCAGCAGAGACGACACTAAACCTTCTACATGGTATCATCCCATGATGAAACCAGTCACTGGAGGCAGGTTGATTATATCACAGCACTTTTACCCTGAAGAGGACAATCAAACATCCTTATGGAGCTGATCATACTACGCTGGGTATAGGTTTACACTGTTCCCCTCAATACCTCTGCTAGTACCACACCCAAGGAATTAATAGGATGTCTAATTTACCAGTATGGGATGTTGGACCTTACTTCAGAACAAATTTTTAGCAAAGAAGTTGTAACAGTGGGTGCATGATTGCAGGATACTCTGGTTTTTACCACAAACCTTTATCATGTGAATTCAGCTGACCTAGAATCATGAAATGGCCTATTAAAGGCTTAGCTAAGGCACTGACTCCAGGACAACTCTCCACAGTGTTTGGGTGCTATCCCCCAAGATGTAGTATATGCACTGAACCACCAGTTGATATATGGTGTTGGGTACCCAACTGCTGGAATGTACAATGCACATCACCTGAAATCAAGGAGAGAATTTAAGATCAGCCCCTCTAATCATTACTCCCAGAGACCCACATATGGTTACTGCTTCCCATCCCCACACACTTGGATTCTCCCAGATTACATGTCCTAGTTGTTGAGATGGGAGTGGGAAGGGACACTCCCACTAAGGGATGTTAAAGGATCTCAAGTTTTGACCTCCAACTGCTCTCATTGGGTTCCTCATACTGGTGGACCAATGGGCAAAGAAAAAAATATTAGTGAGTATAGTCAACCCTGATTACCTTGATAAGCACAATGAGGACAGGGAACTCAAGAGATTCTTTGTGGTGAATCTATGACCAGTGGTCCATACACAATAATGATAGTAGATAGAGAACTGTAACATCCAAAACTCAAAAATGGCAAGGTGACTTAAGGACTTAGACATCTTGGGCATAAAGATCTGAGTTGCCCCAGATCTGAATGATGAATGGTATAAAGCATGGGCTTTTATCCTTTGCTTTTTGTTTGCTAACCTGTTTTTGGCCTTACCTTTGACTCTAGACAGAGGTATGATAATCAGTTCCAGGCAGGCTTTGACCCACTTTGCACTGACAATGCCCCTCCTCAGATGTGTACCATGGGCTTTATTGAGGGATGCCCAAGGAAACACTATTGGCTCCTTTCATGCACAACCAATAAATAGAGAGGAGTTAACAGGAGTTAACAAGGGTTCAAGAGGCAACCCTCAACAAGTCGTCGGTGGTGGCTATTGGATAAACTCTTCTCCCATTTTTCCTCTAGATAGATTGTTTTTTGGACATACTGTATATAATCCTTAAAGAAAAAAAAAAGCAGGATGAAGCACCATAGTAAGAACTAATTTATTCACTAACATACTCTGGCATTCATTTCCCACCTTCCCTATGTGCTCTCCCCAGTCTCTCACTCCTGTTCCCTAGGACTGAATAAAATAATCCAAAAATAAACCATTTAAACACAAGCTCTTGCTTCAGGAACTGATTTCCATGACAAGACCATCTAAAACTCTCCCACAGCTATATTCTGGACTGGAATTTCCTCTCCTTTATAGATTTGCCTCCAGTGACCACACAGTTCTTACTCCCTTAATTCCAATGCAGATATTCTTCAGCCTCACCAGGATCTCCCATCTTGATATGGCTCTACTTTCTTCCACTTTGTTTCCTATCTGACACAGACCCATAGCCCATCAATCTTTAATCATTTACCCATGTTTTCCTTTGAAACCCTCACCTCTGGGTCTGTCCTTCAACCATGCTTACTTTGAAAAATCTCAGAAAAAGACACTTGTTTTTGCTGCCTAGTATCAATTTATCTTTCTCTAAATGAAAATTTCCCAATTTTCCTCTGGTGAGCTACCCCTGCCACCACTTGGTCCATGATGCTGCAGGTAGAACATTTTACTAGTACTCAAGTCAATCCATGTACTTTATTCATTCTGGCCCCAATGACAGATTCAGGAATAGATACATGACTCAACTCATCAGGCCCAATCAGAGTGAATGCCAGGGCTTTTGTTTGAGGGGTCAGGAATAGGGAGGAGTTTCTGCTAGAGTTAGAATAGTCTATTTCAGAATGGAGCCAACCCAGAGGAAGCAGATCTGAGAAACATCAGACCCTAGTGACATCATTTGATCCCCAGTATCAAATTTTATTGCAGACAGCCTTACATTTGTATTTTCAGTTTTTTAGCTGATGCAGCCACTGTTTAAGCCAGGTTGGGTTGGGTTGTTTTGCACTTGCAATCAGATTAATTATTTCCTAATTATTGATAATTCTCCTGGACCATTCTTACCATTTAACTTCTCTGCTTCCAGCATAGTTAATGAATATCTTGCTTTTAATGCATGGTCTCCAGTACTCTTCTCAACACCACCTCACAATCATTGTTCATACCATAGTCACTTTTCTCTCCTATAAATGATTGTTTCCATCTTTCACTACTCTCCTCAAACATCTACATTATTCTCTCCTCTTTATAGTCACCAAAAGACTTACTTGCTGACCCATTAACCAAATCAAAATCTTTATTTTTCCTGTTCTTGCATTTATAAGGGTTAACATGATTAGTAACAATTGTAGTGGTACTCTATAAATGTTACTAAAAGAAGACTCTCTTTCTCCCTTATATCTTAGAAGCTCTATGAACTTTATTTTATAACCCAAGACCTAGTACAGCATCTGGTATGCAGTAAATATTTGTTGAATGAATGAATAAGTCTTTCTTTCATCAAAATATAATCCATCTAGAAATAGATCTATCTGTGGATATATATATATATGTATTTATATATGTGTAAACACATATAAACATATATGTACATGTTCTTCATTAAACTGTCTCAAGTAACTTTTGCATATAGATAAGAAATACATATGAAAGCATTTTCTCTTTTTTCCCCTCCTCATTAAACTGACCACAGAGAGGGCTCTTCTTAATAAAAAGCCTTTCTCTCCATCTTTATGCCTTTCCTGATGCATCCTAATCTCTGGCTGAGAGCACATGTTAGAGGCTACCCATATTTCAAAATAAGGTTAAATACTACAGTAAATAATCAACAACCAAAAGTGCACTAATTCTTCTAACTTTGGAGAGCACCCACAAGCATAGTAGTTACTTAGTGCTAATCAGGATCACAGGATTCAACTACTCCAAGTTCACTGAAGATGAAGAAACCGATACTTAGGGAAGTTAGATGACATTCTCAAGGTCACCTGGCATAGCTGGAATTCAAGTTCCACTCCAGGGGTTTTCGCATGATATCACTACTTCTTTCATGATGACCTAACATCCAGTATGTTCTTATGGGCCTGGACAGTTTGCTTACCCTTCCTCTTAGTCATTTGCCCACTCAGGATCCATGTACATCAGGAGATAGAGGATACAGAAAAATGGTGTTTTCTTTGATCCTGGCTACAAAAGTTTTTCACTGTGCTCGACCCAGTTCAGCACATCTGTTTACAGTTATTAGGCTACTTAAGTTTGACATCAGGTAACAATTAGAAGGACCAGTGATGAGGAACTTAGTTGATTAATGAAGTTTATTTCTCCTGCCCATTTCAGTGGGCATCACAGACTCCCAACTCTAAATGACAAATCTAAAATAAAAGTTTGGGCAGGTGACCTTGACCAGCACTGGTACTCCTTCAAAGCAACCCCACCTCTGGGGGTTTAGCACCACACATCAGCAGCTGGACCTCTCAGCCAGCTGGGCCAGGGGTCAGCCCCACCCACCAGGGCATCTACAGCACTTGGTGCCAGGCCTCACAGCCAGCCAGTCTGGGGGCCAACCCCACCTACAAGTGCACTTGCAGCAATTGTGGCTAAACCACAACAGGAGGACACATGCAGCCCACACTGGTGATACCTCTGGAGAACCTGGCTGTAGTGACTGGGAAGATTGTGTCACTGGGCCTCACAGCATACCTTTTATATAAGGTAAATGTAGCCTGATATATTTTTTCAAGACTGGGAAACATATCTGATATACCTAACACAGAGAAAAAAACAAAGAATTATGCAAAATGAGGAGACAAAGGAATACCTTACAAATGAAAAAACAGGACAAAAACTCAGAAAAAAAGAACTAAATGATACAGAAGTAAGCAATTTATCCGATAAAGAGTTTGAAGTAATAGTTATAAAGATGTTCATGGAACTCGGTGACAACTTCAACAAAGAAATAGAAAAATATAAAAAAGAACAAATCAGAACTGAAGAATACAATAACTATAATGGAAAACACACTAGAGGGAATGAAGAGCAGATTGGATGGTACAGAAGAATGGATCTGCAGTCTGGAAGGCAGCATAGTGTAAATCTCCCAATTGAAACAGTAAAATAATAATAATAATATTAAAATAATAATTTTACAAAATAAGGATAGTTTAAGAGACCTCAGAGACAACATCAAGCATACTAACATTTGCATTATAGGGATTCCAGAAATAGAAGAGACAGAGAAAGGGACAGAAAACTTATTTGAAGAAATAATGGCTGAAAACTTCCCTAACCTGGGGAGGGAAACAGACATTCAAGTCTAGGACGCACAGAGAATCCCAAAGAAGATGACCCCTAAGAGACCCACACCAGGACACATTATAATTAAATGTCAAAAGATAAAGAGGAAGACAACCTCATTTTACTATGCATCACTTTATTGCACTCTACAGATATTGCATTTTTTACAAACTGAAGGTGTATGGCAACCCTGCATTGAGCAAGTCTATCAGCACCATTTTTCCAACAGCATTTGCTCACTTCACATCTCCCTTTTACATTTTGGTAATTCTCACAATGTTTCAAACTTTTTCACTGGTATTTTTTATGGTGATCTGTAATCAGTGATCTTTGATGTTTCTATTTTGTTTTGGGGTGCCAAGAACCACATTCATAAAAAACAGTGAACTTAATTGATAAATATAATGATTGTTCTGACTGTGCCACATACCAGCTGTTTCCCTGTCTCTCTTCCTCTCCTTGAGTCTCACTATTCCCTGAGGCACAACAGTATTGAAATTAAGTCAGTTAATAACCCTACAATGACCTCTAAGTATTAGAGTGAAAAGAAAATTTGCATGTTTCTCACGTTAAATAAAAAATTAGAAATGATTAAGCTTGGTGAGGAAGGCATGTCAAAAACTGAAATAGGCCAAAGACTAAGCCTCTTGTGCCAATTAGTCAAGCTGTGAATGCAAAGGAAAAGTTATTGAAGAAAATTAAAAGTGATACTCCAAGTGAACAGATAAATGATAAGAAAGCGAAACAAACTTATTGCTGACATGAAGTAAGTTTTCGTGATCTGGTTGGAAGATCAAATCAGCCTCAACATTCCCTTAAGCCAAAGCCTAATCCAGAGCTAGGCCCTAATTCTCTTAAATTCTGTGAAGGCTATAATAGGTGAAAAAGCTTCAGAAGAAAAGTTTGAAGCTAGCAGAGTTTGATTCATAAGGTTTAAGGAAAGAAGCTGTTTCCATAATATAAAACTGCAAGTTGAAGCAGCAAGTGCTGATGCAAAAGCTGCAGCAAGTTTCTAGAAGGTCTAACTAAGATACTCAATGAAGGTGGCTACACTAAACAACAGATTTTCAATATAGATGAAATAGCCTTATATTGGAAGAGGATGCCATCTAGGATTTTCACAGCTAGAGAGGAGAAGTCAATACCTGGCTTCCAATCTTCAAAGGAAAGGCTGACTTTCTTGTCAAGGGTTAATGCAGCGGGTGACATTAAGTTGAAGCCAATGCTCATTTACCATTCCAAGAATCCTAGGGCACTTAAGAATTATGGTAAATCTACTCTGCCTTTGCTCTCTATAAATGGATGACAAAGCCTGGATGACAGCACATCTGTTTACAAGATGGTTTAGTAAATAAATCTTTTAAGTCCACTGTTGAGACATACTGCTCAGAAAAAAAGTATTCTTTTCAAAACATCACTGCTCATTGACAATATACCTGATCATCCAAGAGCTCTGATAGAGATGTACAATGAGATTAATGTTGTTTTTATGGCTGATAACACAACATCCATTCTGCAACTTTCAAGTCTTATCTTAAGAAATTCAAGAAATATATTTTGTAAGGCTATAGCTGCCATAGATAGTGATTCCTCCAATGGATCTGGGCAAAGTCAATTGAAAAACTTCTGTAAAGAAGTCACGATTCTAGATGTCATTAAAAACATTCATGATTCATGGGAAGAGGTCAAAATATCAACATCAACAGGAGTTTGGAAGAAGTTGATTCCAACCCTCATGGATAACTTTGAGGGGTTCAAAACTTTAGTGGAGGAAGTAATTGCAGATGTGGTACAAATAGCAAGAGAACTAGAATTAGAAGTGGAGCCTGAAAATGTGACTGAATTAGCTGCAATATCATGATAAAACTTTCATGGATGAAGAGTTGTTTTCCACTGATGAGCAAAGAAGGTGGTTTCTTGAGATGAAATCTACTCCTGGTGAAGAAGTTATGAAGATTGTTGACATGACAACAAAGGATTGAGAATGTTACATAAACTTAGTTAATAAAGCAGCTTCAGGGTTTGAGAGGATTGACTCCAATTTTGAAAGAAGTTCTACTGTGGGTAAAATTCTATCACACAGCATTGCATGCTACCAAGAAATTGTTGATGAAAGGAAGAGTCAATTAATACAGCAAACTTCATTGTTGTATTTTTTTCAGAAATTTCCACAACCACCCCAGCCTTCAGCTATCATCACCCTGATCAGTCAGCTGTCGTGAACATCAAGACAAGACCCTTCAGCAGCAAAAAGATTACAACTCGCTGGAGGCTCAGATGATAGTTAGCATTTTTAGCAATAAAGTATTTTTAATCAAGGTATGTACATTGTTTGTTTTAGACATAATGCTATTGCACACTTAATAGACTACAGTAGTCTATTAAGTATAACTGTAATCTAACTTTCATATGTACTGAGAAACCAAAAATTTCCTGTGAGTTGCTTTCTTGCAATATTCACTTTACTGTGGTGGTCTGGAACCAAACACACAATATCTTCAAGGTGTACCTGTATGCTATGTACTCATTAGTCTCTTAGTAGCCATCTTTGCTGTCAGATCAGGTATGCCTGCAGTTACATACTAGGGTACCCCCCATAAGACTATCAGCTGACTTTTCAAGAGAAACTTTACAGAACAAAAGGGCCTGGAATGATATAATCAAAGTACTGAAAAGAAAACAGTTATAATCAAAAATACACTACCCAGCAAGATTATCATTCAGAATTGAGGGAGAGATACAGTTTCCCAGACAAGCAAAAGCTAAAGGAATAGATCCCCACTACTAAACTGGCCTTACAAGAAATGTTAAAGGGACCTTTTTCAACAGAAGAGACCATTACTAGAAACAAGAAAATTTTGAAAGAAAAAACCTCACTGGTAAAGGCAAACATATAGTAAAGGTATTGGATTAACCACCTACAAAGTTAGTTTGAGAGTTAAAATACATGAGTAGTAAAATTATATCTCTAAAATAATTAGTTAAGTGATACACAAAATAAAAAGATATAAAATAATAATGTCAAAACATAAAACTTGGGAAGGGGGAGTAAAAATGTAGTGCTTTTAGAATACACTCAAACTTAAGCAACCAACTGAAAATAGACCTATATATATATATATATATATATATATATATATATATATATATATATATGTATATGTTGTTATATATGAACCTTATAGTAACCAAAAATCAAAAAATAACACAAAAAATATACAAAATATAAAGAATAAAAAAAAAAAGAGAAAAGAATACAAAAACAACACTAAAGAAAGTCATCAAATCACACTTGAAGAGAACAGGAGATGAAGAAAGGAAGAGAGAAGAAACAAATACATACCTATCAATTACTTTAAATGTACATGGACTACATGCCCTGAACAAAAGATATAGGGTGGCTGAATGGATTTTTTAAAAGAAAAACCCATATATATGCTGCCTACAAGAGACTCACTTCAGATCTAAAGACACACACACTGAAAGTGAAAGGATGGAAAAATAAATCTATGCAAATGGGAAAAAAGAAAGCAAGGGTAGTAATACATATAGCAGACAAAATAGACTTTAAAACAAAGAATGTAACAGATGAAGAAGGACATTGCACAATGATACAGGGATCAATCCAACAAGAGGATATACATTTGTAAATATCTATGCTCACAACAGAGGAGCATCTAAATACATAAAACAAATAGTAACAGACATAAAGCGAGAAATTTACAGTAATACAATACTAGTAGGGGACCATAACACCTCATTTATATCAATGGGTAATCATCTGGACAGATAATAAAGAAACAGTGGCCTTAAAGGACACATTATATCAGATGAACTTAATGGATATATACAAAACATTACACCCCAAACTGCAGAATACACATTCTTTTCAAGTGCATATGGAATATTCTCTAGGATAGATCACATGCTATGTCATAAAATAAGTCTCACAAACTGAAAAATATTGGGGTCATATCAAGCATCTTTTCTGACCACAACAGTATGAAACTAGAAATCAACTAAAAAACAAACAAAAAATCTACAAGAAAAACACAAACACATGGAGGCTAAAAATTATGCTATAAACAACCAATCGGTCACTGAAGAAATAAGAGGAAATAAAAAATACCTGGAGACAAATGAAAATGGAAGCAGAATGATTCAAAATCTATGAGATGCAGCAAAAGCAGTTATAAGAAAAACGTTTATAGCAATACAAGCCTACCTCAGGAAACAAGAAAAATCTCAAATAAACAATCCAACCTTACAGCTTAAGGAACTAAGGAAAAAAGAATGCAGCCCAAAGTTAATTGGAAAAAATAAAAAATAAAGATCAGAGCAGAAATAAACAAAATATAGAAAAATAAAGAATGGATTAATGAAACTAAGAGCTGGTTCTTTGAAATGATAAACAAAACTGTTAAACCTTAAGCAGACTCATCAAGAAAAAAGAGAGAGAGAGCCCAAAGAAGTAAAATCAGAAATGAAAGAGAAGTTACAAGAGACACCACAGAAATAGAAATGATCATAAGAAATCACCACAAACAATTGTACACCAACAAATTGGACAACTTAGAAGAAGTGAATAAATTCCTAGAAACAATCTTCCAAGACTAAATCAGGAAGAAATAGAAAATTTGAACAGACGAATACCTAGTGGTGGAATTGAATAAGTAATCAAAAAATTCCCCAAAGGGCTTCCCTGGTGGCGCAGTGGTTGAGGGTCCGCCTGCTGATGCAGGGGACGCAGGTTCATGCCCCGGTCTGGGAGGATCCCACATGCCGCAGAGCGGCTGGGCCCGTGAGCCATGGCTGCTGAGCCTGCATGTCCAGAGCCTGTGTTCTGCAATGGGAGAGGCCACAACAGTGAGAGGCCCGCGTACTGCAAAAAAAAAAAAAAAAAAAAAAAAAAAAAAAAAAAAACATTCCTCCAAAACAAAAGTCCAAGAAAGACCAAAGAGCTTCACCTATTAAATTCTACCTATTCTTCTCAAATTATTCCTGAAAATTGAAGAGGAATAATGCTTCCAAACTCACTCTATGAGTCCAACATTACTCTGATACCAAAACCAAGTAAAGACATAACAAAACAAAAAAGAAAGAAAGAAAGAAAAAAATTACAAGACAATATCCCTGATGAACATAGATTTAAAAATCCAAAAAAAATTAGCATAGCGAATTCAAAGGATCATTAAAGGGTTCATACACCATGAGCAAGTGGAATTTATTCCAGGGGTGGTTCAATATCCACAGAACAATCAATGTGATACACCACATCAACACAGTGAACAATAAAAATCATATGACCATCTCAGTAGATGTAGAAAAATTTTTGACAAAATTCAACATCCATTTATGACTAAATGCTCAACAAAGTGGGAACAGAGGGAACATACCTCAATATAATAGAGGGCATATATGACAAGCCTGGAGCTAGCATAATACTCAATGGTAAGAAGCTGTAAGCTTTCCCTCTAAGATCAGGAACACAACAAAGATGTCCACTCTCACCACGTTTATTCAGTATCATATTAGAAGTTCTACCCACAACAATTAAACAAGAAAAGAGAAATAAAATGCATCCAAATTGGAAAGGAAGAAGTAAATCAGCATTTTCAGACAGCATGATACTACATATAGAAAAGTCTAAAGACTTCACCAAAAAACTGTTAGAACAAGTGAATTCAGTAAAGTTGCAGGATATAAAACCAATATACAGAAATTTGTTATGTTTCTATACAATAATAACAAACTTTGAGAAAGAGAAATTAAGAAAATAATCCCATTTACAATTGGATCAAAATGAATGAAATATCTAGGAATAAATTTAACCAGTTAGGTGAAAGACCTGTACTCTGAAGACTTTAAGATATCAGTGAAAGAACGTGAAGAAAACACAAATAAATAGAAAGATATACCCTGTTCACCAGTTGGAAGAATTGATATTGCTAAAATCGCCATACTACCCAGAACAATCCACAGGTTCAAAGCAATTCCTATCAATGACATTTTTTACAGAACTGGAACAAATAATCCTAAAATTTGTATTGAACCACAAAAGAACCCAAATAGCCAAAGCAATCTGAAGAAAGGAAAACAAAGCTGGATATCTCATGTTTCCTGGTTTCAAACTATCCTACAAAGCCATAGTAATCAAAACAGTATGGTACTGTCACAAAAACATACACATAGTTCAGTGGAACAGAATAGAGAACCAAGAAATAAACCCACAGTTATATGGTCAATTAATTTATGATAAAGCAGCCAAAAATACACAGTGTGGAAAAGACAGTTTCTTCAATATATGGTTTTGGGAAAATTGGACAGCTACATGTAAAAGAACTAAACTAGAACATTTCTCACAACATATACAAAAATAAACTCAAAATGGATTAAAGACTAATTTAAAATCTGAAACCATAAAACTATTAGAAGAAAATATAGGCAGTATGCTCTTTGACATTAGTCTTAGTAATATCTTTTTGGATCTGCCTCCTCATGGGCAACAAAAGCAATAATAAACAAATGTGCTTACATCAAACTAAATAGCTTTTACACAGTGAAGGAAACTATCAACAAAATGAAAAGATGACGTAGTGAAAGGGAGAAGATATTTGCTGATGATATATCTGAGAAGGGGTTAACAACCAAAGTATATAAAGAACTCACAACTCAATATCAAAAAAAGAAACAATTCAATTTAAAAAATAGGCAGAAGTCCTGAATAGAACTTTTTCCTAGGAGTCATACAGATGGCCAACAGATACATGAAAAGATGCTCAATACCACTAATCATCAGGGAAATGCAAATTAAAACCACAACGAGATATTACAACTGTCAGAATGGCTATTATCAAAAAGACAACAAATAACAAGCATTGATGAGGATGTGGAGAAAAGGGAACTCTTGTGCCCTGTTGGTAGTGTTGGTGGGAATGTAAATTGCTACAGCCACTATGGAAAACAGTAGGGAGATTCCTCAAAACA
This sequence comes from Globicephala melas, assembly GCF_963455315.2. Taxonomy (NCBI): domain Eukaryota; kingdom Metazoa; phylum Chordata; class Mammalia; order Artiodactyla; family Delphinidae; genus Globicephala; species Globicephala melas. Next base: position 86,943,043 of record NC_083321.1, read on the forward strand.
TTAAAAATAGAACTACCAAAAATTCAGCAATTCTTCTTCTGGATATTTATCCAAAGAAAATGAAAAGACTAATTTGAAATATGTATGCACCCTTACCTTCTGTTCACTACAGAATTATTTTCAATAGATAAGATATGAAAGCAACCTAAGCGTTCATCAATAGATGAGGTATATATATATATATATATATATATATATATACATACACACACACACACAATGGAACATTACTCAGCCATTAAAATAATAAAATCTTGCAATTTGTGACAACATGGATGGACCTAGAGGGTATTATGCTAAGTGAAATAAGTCAGACAGAGAAAGACAATTATTGTATGATTTCACTTATATGTGGAATCTAAAAAACAAAATACACAAACAAAACAGAAACAGAGTCATAGATACAAAGAACAAACTGGTGGTCACCAAAAGGGAGGGGGCAGAGAAGTGGGCAAAATAGGTAAAGGGTCAAAAGGTACAAATTTTCAATTTTATAAATAAGTCATGGGGTTATAATGCATAGCATAGGGGAATATAGTCAGTAATACTGCAGTAACTTTCTATAGGGGCAGATGGTTACTAGACGTATCATGGTGATTGATTTGTAATATATATAGATATTGAACCACTATGTTGTTCACCTGAAACTAATATAATATTGTATGTATACTTCAATTTTTAAAAAAGAACTATTTGCTTCATTCAGTGGCCCAAATTATGCATTGAGGTCCTAATGGTCTGGAATACCTATTTAACTAGGAAGCTGAACTACTTCAGCTTATACTTTTTAAAAACCAGAGAAGCATTGGGAATCAAAATGTTATCATACTCCTCTAACCTCTCCCCCATCTCCACCTCGTTTGGATGGCGTCTAAGTTTCTTTCTATCTGAAACATCCTGTGAGATATCTAAGGGGATGACTGTCAAGCCTAAGGCAGACCTTCACCCCCTTTGATTCACACACCATCTTTGCTTCACCAGAAATGCCCTTGACAGCAATGGAAAGAAAGGAAACATACTGCAGTTTCAATTGCTGTGAAACTCTCAGCACTGCATATACACCTGGAGACATGGGAAGAAGGTCTGATGAGGAACGTGGCTCAGATTAATCACTTCAGCTTAAAGAGATAACAGGGTATAGAAGTGAAGTCAGTACCACTCCTGCTTTAAGAAGGAGAAAACCGAAACTACCGTGGCTGAGAGGTTCCCATGGCCATGGTGAAATCTGGTTACAGGTACTGATTACTAACTACTCTGCTAGTAGTAGTAGAGCTGGATACCCACCCCTCAACACCAAACATTTTCAGAAACTGCTGACACATCGCTTCATTTCTAAGGCTTTGACCTTTACGTACCCCTTAGATCTTATAAGGATCAAAGTAAATATAAAAAGAGGTATTTCATTTACCTTACTGCAATGGGAAGTTATTTTCCAAAATCTTGAAGAAGAAAGTAAACAGAAAACACCCAACCTTTGCATGACTGGGAGCTGTAGTGTTTACTGAAGTCTTCGTCTTTGGGATGTCAGGATAGAGGTACTTCACAGGGTTTTCAGGAATGTTTTCAGCCATAATGACCTCATAGTCCCGAAAGATGTCAGCAAACGGAAGAGCAGAAAACAGGCCTTTGTTTTAGGGTTCTATGGAGTGGAATCTCACTTCTGCAAAAGCAGAAAGCAGGGGAATATTCAGGTTCCTGAAGGCATTCTTTGTGGCCATTCTTCCTGCCCACATTCTCTTCCTGTCACTGGTTATAAAATGATGTCAGCCCTTCTCTGCAGTGTGGACAGCACAGATTGCCACGTGATAGAGGAAGCCCATATAGGCTGTGAGAAATGCATGCCACCCTCGTCTGGAACAATTGTAACAACCAATATTCAAACCCACTGAACACATGAAAAACAGAACAACAGGACACTCACTTTTTTTGTTTGTTTTTTTTTGTTTTCTGTGTTTTTTTTGAATTTTTTGTTTTTGACATCTTTATTGGACTATAATTGCTTTATAATGGTGTGTTAGTTTCTGCTTTATAACAAAGTGAATCAGTTATACATATACATATGTCCCCATATCTCTTCCCTCTTGCGTCTCCCTCCCTCCCACCCTCCCTATCCCACCCCTCTAGATGGTCACAAAGCACCAAGCTGATCTCCCTGTGCTATGCGGCTGCTTCCCACTAGCTATCTAGTTTATATTTAGTAGTGTATATATGTCCATGCCACTCTCTCACTTTGTCACAGCTTACCCTTCTCCCTCCCCATATCCTCAAGTCCATTCTCTAGTAGGTCTGTGTCTTTATTCCCATTTTGCCTCTAGGTTCTTCATGACCGTTTTTTTTTAGATTCCATATATATGTGCTAGCATACGGTATTTTTTTTTCTCTTTCTGACTTACTTCATTCTGTATGACAGACTCTAGGTCCATCCACCTCACTACAAATAACTCAGTTTCATTTCTTCTTATGGCTGAGTAATATTCTATTGTATATATGTGTCACATCTTCTTTATCCATTTATATGTTGATGGACACTTAGGTTGCTTCCATGTCCTGGCTATTGTAAATAGAGCTGCAATGAACATTGTGGTACATGACTCTTTTTGAATTATGGTTTTCTCAGGGTATATGCTCAGTAATGGGATTGCTGGGTCATATGGTAGTTCTATTTTTAGTTTTTTAAGAAACCTCCATACTGTTCTCCATAGTGGCTGTATCAATTTACATTCCTGCCAACAGTGCAAGAGGGTTCCCTTTTCTCCACACCCTCTCCAGCAGGCCACTCACTTTTAAAGATGGAAATACCAATAACCAAACTCAATACTAATTTCACATGAATAAATAATAGTGACTATATATCATTTTCAGAATGGTCCACCCAGGAGAAAGTTATTCCTCCAAGGTGGTTTTCATTGAATCTTAACAAAATCTTTCCAGGCATTTTATCCTTTAGCAAGAGTTGTTCCTTCCCTTTGCTGACAAAACCTATGATGTGCCTAAAAATAGAACAAGGCTAGTTTTATCTTATCAAAGACTAAAATTTATTGCATTTGCATTTATTGCATTCACAAAGAACAGACCTAAGTTTGTTCTGAGTATAATCAAAAGTCAATAGTGCCTGAAAATCTCATACAAATTAAAGTAAATATCAATATTCTATGGAGAATGTAAGAAACTGCAATTATTTTCCACACTATGACACTAAATATGCTGAAAAGAAAAAAGAAAGAAGGACTGTTGTAAATGGTGCTGCTGTGAATATTGGTGTGCCTGTGTCTTTTCGACTTGGAGTTTTCATTTTTCTGGATGCATGCCCAGGAGTAGGATTCCTGGATCATATGGTAGCTCTATTTTTAGTGTTTTGAGGAATCTCCATATTGTTTTCCATGGTGGCTACACCAATTTACATTCCCACCAACAGTGTAGGAGGGTTCTCTTTTCTCCACACCCTCTCTAGCATTTATTATTAATGTTCATAACAACACTATTTGTAATAACCAAGACATGGAAGCAAGGTAAGTGTCTATAAACAGATGAATGGATAAAGATGTGATATATATATATATATACACACACATATATATATAGTGAAATATTACTCAGCCATAAAAAAGAATGAAAGAATGCTATTTGCAGCAACATGGATGGACCTAGAGATTATCATACTAAGTGAAGTAAGTCAGACAGAGAAAGACAAATATCATATGTTATCACTTAAATGTGGAATCTAAAATATGATACAAATGAACTTATATACAAAACAGAAATAAATCCACAGACATAGGAAATGAACTTATGGTTACCAAAGAAGAAAGGGAGAAGATATAGAAAAAAAAATGCTTATCTGTTCAAGTTGCAATGAGAAAAATATACCTTGGAACTAAAAACAAATTTTTAAAAAACTGACTCAGAAAAAAAGAGGAAGAACAAGAAATATGCAAACACCATTTGCTGATTCTATTTCCAAGCATATAACCTTAGAAATGACTATTTTCTTAAGTGCCAACTACACGCTGAGATTGTGCCAGGCCCCAAGACCAGAAAGATGACTAAGATGGGACCTCTGCTCTCAGAAAGCTCCCACAAGGACTCCCCCTTTTCTTCCTACTCCTAGGTCTCATTAAAGCCAATAACCATTTCTTCCTCTAATCCCTCCTATATCCTGTCATATTAAGCCTCAGTTATTTGGGGAGGGGGAGAAATTGTAACTAGCTACTCTCACCAGGCTAAGAAGCTCTTTCCTCTTGATTGAAATTTAAAAAGATTGTGTATACTTTGCTTAATGTGTTGACTGTGTCTTCTCTTTACTCCCCAAACTTTTCTGTGGCTCTCCACCAGACTTCCCTCTAGTCATGGCTGCTTTCTCCTGGATCCAAATACTCTCCCCTATCATAATTCACCCTCTTCTTCTCTTCTCCACTATTTCTGTGAACATAAAGCTAATGTGCTAAGTGGTCTGCTTTTCTTTTTCCACTCTCAAAGCTGACTCTTCCCTTCTGTGCTACCAAAGTTTGGAATTACAGCATACTCCATGTCTTCCAGACATTTTTTCCTCTCGCTTCAAAGTCTCTTCCCTGCAGTGAGCAGAAGGAAGGAATTGCTCACCACCTGAATCCAAGAGAGATCCCTTCTCCTTGCCAAATGATTTGAAAAACAAATACTTCCAAACAAAATCAAACCATTTTAGGGGCAAGATTCAGCCAAGGGGAAGCACCCATTCTTCATTCTCTCTTTCTCTGTTGTATCATCTGAGTTCCCTCAGCCCTCACCTACCTGTGACTACAGTGAGATTACAGTGACAAAACAGAGTTTCTTAGGATATGCTCACTGTCAACCTTCAAGAAGGCCAAGTCCCTTGAAATTCTTCCCATACAGCTCTGGGAAAGCACAAGCTTTGGCTAGCTCATGCCTGTCTCTGCCCTTCCCCACTTTTCCCTCTGCCCTGGACCATAGTAATGATGATTTGCATTGCTGCCAATGATAAAGGAGCAGCTATGCTGATGGCTTATGCCATCACTGTAAGGGCCTCTGCCTCAGCCACAAACTGGGCAGGGCTGGTCTCTGTGCCCAAGGCCCGGGTGCTCCATCTCTGACTGTTGCTGATGCCAGGAGAGAGCTGATTCTCATCAACATCCTCACTGTATCTGCTTACTGTCTCCTCCCCACAACACACTCCCACTACTTCAGGGACACTTACGTCAGCAACAAGGGTGCTATCCTCTGTTTCTGCTGGCACTGTTTTGCTGACACCTTGGGCTCTCAATAGCCCATGGAGATTCTAGCAAACCAGTTTTTTTGGTTGTTATTGATTTTTTATTGCAGCTCCCTAAACCTAGGACTAAGATGTGAATCCATAGTTGTTGGGTCATTGGACAATTGAGTGGTAAACATTTGAATTAAGAACTTCTCTTCCATTTCTGTACTTGCCCAGCACCACCTTTAGCTAAACACTTGCTGCTCAGTTCTCTTTTTCCTTAGAGCGAGTTCTGCTTCTCACATAAACAGACCTTTAGCAGGCCTGTCCTGCCAGTCCTTGCACCATGTCTAAATGAAATACAAAAAGTCCACTAAAAAGTGCAGGAGAGGGCTTCCCTGGTGGTGCAGTGGTTGAGAGTCCGCCTGCCGATGCAGGGGACACGGGTTCATGCCCCAGTCCGGGAAGATCCCACATGCCGCGAAGCGGCTGGGCCCGTGAGCCATGGCCGCTGAGCCTGCACGTCTGGAGCCTGTGCTCCACAGTGGGAGAGGCCACAAGAGTGAGAGGCCTGGGTACCGCAAAAAAAAAAAAAAGTGCAGGAGAAAACCTAGATATGAATGAATGACCAAGAATCAGAACATGAGTCCATAAAAGGACATGCCCTGATAACACATTTCAGATGCATTTTGCCTAACACAGTGATTCTCAACTGATGAGCTGCTGCAGAAGAAAATAAATTAGAAAAGTCACTAATGAGAATCCTGTTTGTTCTTCCAGCCATTTGTTTCTTTTGAATAAGAGCTTTATCCCTTAATTATAGTTCGTAGTGACTATTATTGCACAATTTCTTAGAATTCACTGTCTCATGATTGTAAACAGTCAATATTGCCACAGAATCAAAGTTCTCAATGTTGGTTAGAGGCTTATTTAAAGTTAACAACTGAGCTTCACAACAGCGCCACAAGCTCAAGATACAAACCAACTTCCTCATGCCCATTCTCTCAGGAGAGACAAACCCCTCTGTGGTGTGCAGCTCCTTCGGGGTTCTGGGATTCTTCCAAGGTGCTTACCTACCATGCTCATACAAATACTGCATTCTCTCTTTCCTAGGAAAAATAATTTCCCCTGAAGATTTTCTCAAAAGCTACATTTCTTTCTTTCGGGGAGCCCTGTCGCTTATGTAAACCATCTTCACTTTTCTTTGGTCAAGCTGTGTAAAGCAGAAGATGTCTGTTTCTAATTGTTTTCTTACTCTTGGCTTTTAACTTCACACACTTTCAGCTGATGCACTCTGTAAATCCCTTCTGTCCTAGGAGTGTAGCATTCCTAATGCAAACCATGACCAGCACCTTTGGCTAGGTTTTATCTGCACAGGAATATCTTGATCAAAGATTGCAGTTCTTATATCCTGCTTGTGTAACTTTGGATATTATTTGATTTGATTCTATTAGATCAAGTTCACAGTAAACCGTCTTCTCCTTCTGTGCTACACTGATTTTATTACACTTTTTATGTGCCAGCAGTTCTCAACACCACCACACTTAACCTCTCCTCTGAGGACATCCCTTCAGTAATTTATCATAAGATGGCACAGGAACTGTGCTTGGGTATCTTAGTTCAGCTTTCTCCTTATCATAATTGCTGTCCCAGTCTGCAGACATCCAAATCAAGAGGACAAATAGAAGGGGGAAAAGCACAAAACTAGGAATTAAGAGTCTTATATAAATATTGTTTATGAGTAAGAGTTTAAGGTAAATTCAGTTTTCCAAAAAAAAATTTATTTGAGTGTATTATGTGTGAGAACTCATGATGTTTTATATTTCAACCACTCAATTAGTGTCTTTGAGCAGGCTCTTAATTTTTCTGTGCTTCAGCTTCCTTCTGTAAAATCAGAATGATACTGTTTGCTGTATAATCTCTTAGGGGTTCGAATCATAAGAGATGATTGCATGAAAATGAGTTCAAAATGTATAGAATTCCACCCATAATTTGATAATACTGTCATTAGAGGGGTAGACATAACATTGCAAGAAGAAGTTATTTTCTCATTAAGTGATGTCCTCTTAATTCTCAGTGTTGGCCTTTGGATAAACAGAATAAACAGTTCCTGTGTGGTAAAATTCCAAGAGACTTAGAAAGCATCTCTGACGCAAAGATGCCTTTGCCACCTACTCACTGATATTTGAAAATGCAATCAATCACCAAGGACACATTTGTTAGAGATGAGAGGCTGGCAAAGAGAAACTTCTGAAACAGAGAAACTGACATGGATTCAAAACTATGGTGTAAATTAAAAACTGGTTCTGGAACCTGTCCTAGAGGTAGGTTTGGATGTTAGGGAGTGGACTGATCCTTGCTTGGTATACCAGTCTTCTAAAGGATTTATGTATACTGGCTTTCTCTGGGCTGTATCTCATTTCTTGGTCCATTAGTTCATCATTAAAATGGCAGGAAAAAGTGGTAAAGCAGCAATTACCTCCCATGATCAAAGTTTACCATCAGCCACCGTAAGTATCCCCACCCTAACACAGGGGACTGCTGGTTGAGTTTGTATGTCCACAAGCTGGGAAGGGATACTCAAAGCTCTCTTACCAAGATCATTCTGAATCACAGAATGTCAGAAATAGAAAGTCACTTGAGAGACTATAATGAAGGGCTCAGTAACTCAAATTCCCCCAGGGGTTAAATAGGTAACATGAATATGTGAATCAGGTGGTATGAAACAATAGGGAGTGGTAGGGTCTGTGGCAAAATAAAGAGAAAATGAATGTGCCTTATAGCATTTAAATTCAAATCTAATTAAAAGTTGTGTTGATCAAACCACGTCCACAGAGTGACCGCATTTGGCCCCAGCTGTCAGTCAGTGACTCCTGACCCAACTCTCTTGTTTTAAAGGTGACCTGAGGGTATGACTGCAGTCACATGAGTACATAAGACACAAGTTACAATGGCTCAGCTGACTGTTAAACTTCAAACTCCTCCCCCTCCAAGGAAAGCCCAGTTGTTCCTGGGATGCATCACAACTTTGTATCTTCAGTCAACACGTGCTGTCTGCTCTGCTCTCTCCCTTTCTCACCTCTCTATCTCCTCTTGGGCTGCTGATCTCAAAGCTGGTGAAGAAATGTTACTATGGCTAATATTGAATGTGCCTTTGTGGAAACACCAATGTACGTTCCAAGGATGCTACCTCAGTGCTTTCAATGCCACCATTTCCCAGGCTACAGAGAGGAGAGAATCTTTTTCTGTCCAATTCAGTGCTGCGCTGGCACCTGGATCCCAAAGCCACACTGGGTGAGCCCAGAAGAGCAGAAGGCCTCCTGTGAAAACAGCCTCTATGACTTTTTTTCTCTGTGTGCATCTCTCATGCTTAACTCTAAGACAAATACACAAACACCATCCATCTCTGTCAGAAAGAGTCACAGTACAGGCACAGTGCAAACAGTGCCAGGAGACATTTTTCCCCACCCACCCCACTACCAAATAAACAATAGCAAATCTGCAAAGGCATTGCTTTGACTAAAACACAGGAGCTTACATTAACTAAAAGAACACAGCTTCTCTGTTTAAAGCCTCAGCATTAAGAAAACTGTCAAGTCAGTGCAGTGAGTCAGGATTTGGTTTATACCTGTGCAGCTCAAGGGCCTATTTAATTGATCTTGCCAGACCAAAGGAATAGGCTTCTCTAGGAAGAATTGGGTCTAATCTTCAGCAAGACAGACAACTTCTGGCAAGTCTCAACTGAAATGTTTCAGCTTCTACCCGTAATACCTTTAAAAAATCTTAATTCACATTTTTTGATATATACCCATGAAGATACTGAGACTTCAGGAGATGTGTCTGCAAATGATACCACCAAGAGAGTGAAAAGACAACCCACAGAATGAGAGAAAATAGTTGTAAATGATATATCTGATAAAGGACTTCTATCTAGAACATACCAAGGAGTCTTGCAACTCAATGATAAAAAGATAACTAACCCAATTTAAAAATGGACAAAAGGTCTGACCAGACTTATTCCAATGAAGAGAGCCAAATGGCCAATAAGCACATGAAAATATGCTCAGTGTCATTAGTGATAATGGGAAATTCAAATAATAGCCAGAGTGAAATACCATTTCAAACCCACTAGGATGGCTATAATCAAAGAGGCAAATAATAACAAATATCAGTGAGGATGTGGAAGAATTGGTACTCTCATATACTGCTGGTGGAAATATCAAATGGTGCAGCCACTTTAGAAAACAGTTTGGCAGCTCCTCAAAATGTTAAACATAGAGTTACCATATGATCCAATAATTCTACTCTTAACTATTTACCCAAGAGAAATGAGAACATATGCCACACAAAAACATGTGCAAGAATATTCATAGAAGCATTTATCATAAGAGCCAAAAAGTGGAAACAATCCAAATGCCTATCAGCTAAGGAATGGATAAATAAAATGAGATACATCCAAATTACAGGAAGAAGAACAAAAGCCCCCAAAGTTAGCAGAAGGAAGGAAATCATACAGATCAGATCAGAAATAAATGAAAAAGAAATGAAGGAAATGATAGCAAAAATCAATAAAACTAAAATCTTGTTCTTTGAGAAGATAGACAAAACAGATAAACCATTAGCCAGACTCATCAAGAAAAAAAAAAAGAAGACTCAAATCAATAGAATTAGAAATGAAAAAGGAGAAGTAACAACTGGCACTGCAGAAATACAAAGGACCATGAGAGATTACTACAAGCAACTATATGCCAATAAAATGGACAACCTGGAAGAAATGGACAAATTCTTAGAAATGCAAAACATTCCGAGACTGAACCAGGAAGAAATAGAATATATGAACAGACCAATCACAAGCACTGAAATTGAACTGTGGTTAAAAATCTTCCAAAAAACAAAAACCCAGGACCAGATGGCTTCACAGGCGAATTCTATCAAACGTTTAGAGAAGAGCTAACACCTATCCTTCTCAAACTCTTCCAAAATATAGCAGAGGGAGGAACACTCCCAAACTCATTCTACAAGGCCAAAATCACCCTGATAACAAATTCAGACAAAGATGTCACAAAGAAAGAAAACTACAGGTCAATATCACTGATGAACATAGATGCAAAAATCCACAACAAAATGCTAGCAAACAGAATCCAACAGCACATTAAAAGGATCATATACCATGATCAAGTGGGGTGTATCCCAGGAATGCAAGGATTCTTCAACATACACAAATCAATTGATGTGATAAACCATATTAACAAATTGAAGGAGAAAAACCATTTGATCATCTAAATAGATGCAGAGAAAGCTTTCAACAAAATTCAACACCAATTTATAATAAAAACTCTCCAGAAAGTAGGCATAGAGGGAACTTACCTCAACATAATAAAGGCCATATATGACAAACCTACAGCCAGCATCGTCCTCAGTGGTGAAAAACTGAAACCATTTCCACTAAGATCAGGAACAAGTCAAGGTTGCCCACTCTCACTACTTTTATTCTACATAGTTTTGGAAGTTTTAGCCACAGCAATCGGAGAAGAAAAAGAAGTAAAAGCAATCTAAATTGGAAAAGAGAAGTAAAGCTGTCACTGTTTACAGATGACATGATACTATAGATAGAGAATCCTAAATATGCTACCAGAAAACTACTAGAGCTAATCAATGAATTTGGTAAAGTAGCAGGATACAAAATTAATGCACAGAAATCTCTTGCATTCCTATACACTAATGATGAAAAATCTGAAAGTGAAATTAATAAAACACTCCCATTTACCATTGCAACAAAAAGAATAAAATATCTAGGAATAAACCTACCTAAGGAGACAAAAGACCTCTATGCAGAAAATTATAAGACACTGATGAAAGAAATTAAAGATGATACAAACAGATGGAGAGCTATACCATATTCTTGGATTTGAAGTATCAACATTGTGAAAATGACTCTACTACCCAAAGCAATCTACAGATGCAATGCAATCCCTATCAAACTACCAATGGCATTTTTTATAAAACTAGAACAAACAATTTCACAATTTGTACAGAAACACAAAAGACCCTGAATAGCCAAAGCAACATTGAGAAAGAAAAACAGAGTTGGAGGAATCAGGCTCCCTGACTTCAAACTATACTACAAAGCTATAGAAAGGAAGACAGTATGGTAGTGACACATAAACAGAAATATAGATCAATGGAACAGGATAGAAAGCCCAGAGATAAACCCATACACATATGGTCACCTTATCTTTGATAAAGGAGGCAAGAATATACAGTGGTGGAAAGATAGCCTCTTCAATAAGTGGTGCTGGGAAAACTGGAGAGCTACATGAAAAAGAATGAAATTAGAACACTCCCTAACACCATACACAAAAATAAACTCCAAATGGATTAAAGACCTAAATGTAAGGGCAGACAGTATAAAACTCTTAGAGGAAAACATAGGCAGAACACTCTATGACATAAATCACAGCAAGATCCTTTTTGACCCACCTCCTAGAGAAATGGAAATAAAACCAAAAATAAACAAATGGGACCTAATGAAACTTAAAAGCTTTAGCACAGTGAAGGAAACCATAAACAAGATGAAAATACAACCCTCAGAATGGGAGAAAATATTTGCAAATGAAGCAACTGACAAAGGATTAATCTCCAAAGTTTACAAGCAGCTCATGCAGCTCAATATAACAAAAAACAAACAACACAATCCAAAAATGGGCAGAAGACCTAAATAGACATTTCTCCAAAGAAGATATACAGATTGCCAACAAACACATGAAAGAATGCTCAACATCATTAATCATTAGAGAAATGCAAATCAAAACTACAATGAGATATCATCTCTCACTGGTCAGAATGCCCATCATCAAAATATCTACAAACAATAAATGCTGGAGAGGGTTTGGAGAAAAGGGAACCCTCTTGCACTGTTGGTGGGAATGTAAATTGATACAGACACTATGAATAACAGTGTGGTGCTTCTTTAAAAAACTAAAAATAGAACTACCATACGAGCCAGCAATCCCATTACTGGGCATATACCCTGAGAAAACCATAATGCAAAAAGAGTCATGTACCACAGTGTTCATTGCAGCTCTATTTACAATAACCAGGACATGGAAGCAACCTAAGTGTCCATCAACAGATGATGGATAAAGAATATGTGGCACATATATACAATGAAATATTACTCAGCCATAAAAAGAAATGAAACTGAGTTATTTGTAACGAGGTGGATGGACCTAGAGTCTGTCATACAGAGTGAAGTAAGTCAGAAGGAGAAAAACAAATACCATATGCTAACACATATCTCTGGTATATATATTTAAAAAAATGGTCATGAAGAACCTAGGGGCAAGATGGAAATAAAGATGCAGACTTACTGGAGAATGGACTTTAGGACATGGGGAGAGGGAATGGTAAGCTGAGACAAAGTGAGAGAGTGGCATGGACATATATACACTACCAAATGTGAACTAGATAGCTAGTGGGAAGCAGCCTCATAGCACAGGGAGATCAGCTCAGTGCTTTGTGACCACCTAGAGGGGTGGGATAGGGAGGGTAGGAGGGAGGGAGATGCAAGAGGGAAGAGATATGGGGATATATGTATATATATAGCTGATTCACTTAGCTATAAAGCAGAAACTCACACACCATTGTAAAGCAACTATACTCTAATAAAGATGTTAAAAAAAATGAAATACATCCACACAATGGAATATTATTCAGCAATAAAAAGGAATGGAATACTGACACATAGTACAACATGGTTGAACCTTGAAAACAGTATGCTAAGAGAAAGAAGCCACTCACAAAAGATCACTTATTATATGATTCCATTTATTTGAGATATCTAGGATAATCAAATCCATAGGGACAGAAAGATTGGTAGTTGTTCAGGACTTCAGGAAGGTGTGTGTGGAAGAAAAGGGAGTGAATGCTAATGGGTCAGGATTTCTCTTGGGGGTGATATTCATACAAATCTTGCGAATATGGTTATATCATTGAATAGTACACTTAAAATGAATGAATTGCATGGCATGCAAATTATATCTCAAAGAGTTGTTTAAAAAATATAATTTTAATCGTAGAGAATGTGACATGTGAGCAATTCAAAGCCACAGAGTACTTAGTGGCATAACCAGGTTGGCTCCTCCCAGTCTCCACTGTAGATCAATAGTAAGATCTGTAGTAAAATTGGTATAGATAGGGATATGGATATAGCTACAAAAGTAAACACAGGCTTTTAAAATGTTTTAAATTATTATTACCTTCTATACTGAAATAGTTTGACTCACAAAAAGTTTCAGGAATAGTACCATATACTCTTCTCCCAGCTTCTTCCAATGATAATATCTCATATAACCATATATGTTATAGAAACAAGTTTTTAAATCATCTCCTAGTGTTCTTCTCCTGTTCTTTGTGACACATTTCTTTGTGTTTGAGAGTCTTCCATCTGTTTTTTCCCTACCTCCAAGTTTGCCAAAACAGGACAAAACCTCCTTCACCATCAATACCACAGACTAAACAAATACTGCTTGAAATTCCTGAGTTTGTCTCCAATGCCCATAAAATGTAAGTATTGCCATTGTATGCCCAGCCTCCTTCAAAATGTCCCTCAGGAAGGTACAGCCCTGTGGCCAGATGCACCATAGGCTGCAGAGCACAGCCTCAGGCTGAGGGGCCCAAGCGGGAGAGGGTCTCCTGAGCTCATAACTGACATCTGAGCTGTGCTCACCAGCCTTCAGAAGTAGGAGGCAAGAGAGCAAGTGTGAATGAGGGTGTGAAAAGCTGCACTTGAACATTCATCCCAAGGGTGGGAAGTGAGAAATGAGGCTGATGAAATTTCAAGTGAGGAAAGAGTAAGTCAATAGCAATGGATGGGTTATGGCAGCCAAAGTAGATCTTGGGAGCAAACAGGGACAGAATGCAACCCTCAAATGGCTGAATGCAAACATGAGAAAAATGAAAAAATACTGGCTCTGTGTCAAAGGTAACATCCAACCAATTTCTAACTGCAAGGTAAAATTCATAAAATATAAGGAAGCATTGAGTCAGTCAAGTTGATTTGAATAGGAGAATACAGAATATGAGTGGCATCCTCAGAAATACTTTTCAGAGTTCTCTTGCAAGCTCCCCTGGCACCACTGCTCTGCCATCATCTCTTAGATGCTTTTTAAGTTCAGCTAGAATTCTGGCAACATCGGGTAGTGGCTAAATCAGGCCTTAAATCCCCATCTATTCCAGCTGTATTATCTTGAGCTAGTTACTTTCCTGCTGTGAAATGGCTGCTCACCTATAAAACGGGAATACTAGCAATAATAGCACCTACCTCACAAAATGGTTGGTGAGGATATATGAGAATAAGCATGAAGAGCACTCAGCATAACACTGGCTGGAAAATGTGCCAATAAATAGTGGCTGTAATTAACATAAGCACTGCTTTTCAGTGAAGAACCAAATCCATGCATGGCCTTGGAAGATCTCAGTCCCTCCAGCTGAGGATGCACAATATTCCCCTTGAGCCCATCCTGATTGTTCTCCCACTTTGTCATTGAGACAGGAGAAGTGAGTTAAAGCTTTGAAGTTTTCACCTCTCCACTGGTCTGTTCTCATCCATTTCTGGACAATAAGGGCAGTTAAAATGCCTTTGAAGACATTGCAAGTATAATCTCAACTACAGCCTAAATGAGGGCTGCTAGGAACCAGAAAGAACAGAGGCCCCTTCTCTTTACCACCCCCACCCCAACCCCCTTGGAAGTAGTCACTGGGAAAGGGCTGGAACTGTTTAAATAGAAAGCTGCAGAGATGGCACTTAAAGTGGCCACAAGAGATAGAGTCAAACCACTATAAGAAGTGCAGAGATTTCAACTTCAGAGAATGCAAAGAGCAAGGGGCTTGACTTTTAGTTATGTGGTTCCATATCCTTCTCTGCTATTGCCTCATTTCTGTGTTCTCTTTACAAACAAGCAAACAAACTTTCCAATTTCATTTATATGAAATATCCAGAAGAGATAAATCCATAGAGATATAAGTAGATTGGTGTTTGCTCCAGGGATCAGGGAGAGTGGAGAATAGGGAAAATCCACTTAATGGGTATGGGGTTTGAGGTGATGGAAGTATTTTTAGAAGTAGCTAGAGGTGGTGTTTGCACAATATTGTGAATGTATGAAGTG
The DNA here is from genome assembly GCF_963455315.2 of Globicephala melas. NCBI lineage: Eukaryota > Metazoa > Chordata > Mammalia > Artiodactyla > Delphinidae > Globicephala > Globicephala melas. The sequence goes on from NC_083321.1 coordinate 86,958,397, forward strand.
CTATTGAATTTTCTCTCTAAAACGGTTAATTTTATATAAATTTCACCTCAATAAATTACTTTAAAAAAAAACCTTCCTGAAAAGAGTTGTTTCTACTCTAATTGTTCATCTCTCAATTTCTCTGAACCTCACACAAATTGGGCTTTCACCTCCATCACTCCACCCAAACTGCTATTGTTATGGTCATCATGACCTCCAGGATACTAAATAGCATGGTCACTTGTAGATACACGTAGCTGCAAGGAAAGCTGTAAAGTGTGGTCTTTATTCCAGGCAGCCACATCTCAACTAAAATCAGCCTTTTTATTACTAAAAGAGAAGGAGGAAATTAATAATAAGGAATAACTAGCAGTCTCTGGCAGTCTCCTTAAGGGTAAACCATTTGAACACTGGAAATGAAATGTGTAGCCTCCAAATTTGGGGAGGGTGGTTTTAAAAGAAAAACATTAGATCAGTTCAGTAGAAGATAAAAAAGAAAAGAAAAAGAAAAATTTTGATAAACAGAGAACAGAAAGAGAGAGGAATAAAAACATAACCATTAAAACAGAAATTCTTTCATGTAATTGGTGCATTTCATCTAAGTTATCAAATTTGTGGACAAAGAGTTGTTCATAACTTCCCTTTTACTATCATTTTAATGTCCATGGGATCAATAATAATGGCCCTTATTTCATTTCTGATATTAGTGATTTGTGTCTTTTTTCTTAGTTAGTCTGGCTAGAAGTTTATCAATTTTATTGATCTTTTTCAAAGAAATAGCTTTGGGTTTATTGACTTTATTATGTTCTTGTTTTCCATTTTATTGGTTTCTGTTCTTGTTTTTATTATTTCTTTTCTTCTGCATACTTTGCATTTAATTTCTCCTTTTTCTTGTTTCCTAAAATGGAAGCTTAGGTTATTTCTTTTAGGTCTTTCTTCTTTTCTAACATATATATTCAATACTATAAATTTCCCTCTAAGTACTGTTTTTGCTGCATCCTGCAAATTTTGAAAAGTTGTATTTTCATTTAATTCAAAATATTTTTTTAACTTCTCTGAGACTTCTTTCTTTGACCCATGTATTATTTAGATGTGTGTTGTTTAATCTCTAGTATTTTGGATTTTGCCAGCTTTCTTTCTGTTATTGATTTCTAATTTAATTTCACTGTGGTCTGAGAGCATACTTTGTGATTTCTATTCTTTTAAGTTTGTTAAGGCGTATTCTTATGGCTCAAATTTTGGTCTGTCTTGGTGAATGTGAATTTAAGAAGGAGGTGTATTCTGCTGTTGTTGAATTTAGTAATCTATAAACGTCAACTAGATCCAGTTGATTGATGACACTATTTATTTCAACTATATCCTTATTGATTTTATGACTTCTGTATCTGTCATTTACTGACAGAAGGATATTGATGTCTCCAACTATACATTTGTCTATTTATCTTTGCAGTTCTCTTAGTTTTTACCGAGGCACGTTGATGTTTTATTCATGCATATGCATTAAGGATTATTATGTCTCCTTGGAAATTTACCCTTTTGTCATTATGTAATGCCCTTCTTAACCCCTTGATGATTGTCCTTGTTCTGAAGTCTGCTGTAAGACAGAGGTTTCTATATTAGATACAAAATCAAAATAAAGTTCTTTACTGTTTACAAAAGAATCTACTAAAGAAAATTTTACACAGAAAGGTTGAAAACAACATGTTGGTAAAAACAAACAAACAAAACTAACCAAAAATATTTGGTGTGGTGATCAGGAAAAATAGAATTTAAAAAGTAAAGTAGAGTATTAAAGTAGAATTTAATAGAATTAACAAAATTAACAACTTTAATTCACAAAACATAATTTAATCTAAGAGGGACACTATACAATAATAAACATGGCATAACAAATATATGTGTATGTACCTATCAACTTAACCTTAAAATACGTAAAGCAAAAATTAACCTAATTACAAAAAGAAATTAATAAATCTACAACACACTATTTTAGAAAGAGCAAGCAGACAAGAAAATTGTAAGAATGAATAAATTTGAACAATATAATTAACATATTTAACCTGATGGATATATAGAGAGAGGACCCTGTACTTTAAATAAAGAATATGTTTTTATTTTTCAAAAAGACGTGAATCAATTACAAAAAAAGGCTACATATTGGTAATTGTTTTTTTCTGCTCAAAACATATTAAACTTTAGAATACTGATTCTGTGATTACACAATATCTACTTTTGAATAGGACCAGGGTAGGTCAAATTCAAACATCCAAGGCTGCTCATATAGGTCATTTGAAGGGAACACAGACTCATAAATGAAGACTCACAAAGTAAGTATCAACGTTTACCAAAGAATCAATATCATTTAGAACATTTTCCCTGATACTGCAATTAAACAAGAAGCATTAAAAATGTTTTTAAGTAAAACATTCCATAAAGAGAAAAGAAAATCACATAGCTTTTCTCACCATTGTCAGGAAATTAGTCTTCAAGTCACTGTCATCCACAAGAAGAGTGATTTTAACAAATTAAATATCTATTCCTAAGTCATAATCATATAACTCCATATTCTTACCCAGTTTAAAACTTTTCCCCTTCTCTGGCTACAGCCTGCTTCACCCAGGAAATTACTAGAGGAGAAGGGGATAGCTGATTTTTTTCTCCTTCTGCGTCTTGCTCTCCACTATCTCTGCCTCCCTCTCAGGTTGTCTCTGAGCCTGTAGAGTTGGGGATTGGATGGAAGGGATACAGGAGGAGGAGAGATAAGGAGCAGGAAACCTCTCACCTGCACAGACCTAACCTGGAGATGGTACTCTGGGCATGGCAGATGTCTTGCTAGCTACTCCTCTCTTAGGGCAATTTGAGGCTTCCTCAGAGACAATCCAAATGGGATCCTTGGGTTGTAACTGCCAGTCTGATCCAGGCACAGATTCACTCCAGTCCTTATGCTCCCCAGTTCTAACAGGGCTATTTCAATGTACTTGAGTTCTTTCCTTGGGGCACCCTCTTTATGGCTTAAGAAGAAACAGAGCAGAATCACTCCCCTTCTCCACTCCCAGAGGTGGGGTAGGGACAGGGGAGTGAAATACACAGCTCTCTGCCATCTCTCTACACAGACTTCTTCTATTGCCTTATCCTCTAACTTGATCTCTCTAAATGATGATGGGCTAAGGGTACCCAAATGAGTTTTGTGCCACTCTCTTTGAAAGTCTTGCATAGGTGGTCTAAACACTGTTTTGGGATCTGGGGTAGTTGGCCTATTGTTCTGGGCCTTTGAAGCCAGAAAGAGGGCATTTTAACAATCTGTGACATGACCAACATTGTTATTAAGCAATGAGACAAATACATCTAGAAGGGTATCTTTGCCTTGATGAGTCTCCACTTCTAGAAACATACATTGTACATCTGCACAGTATTCCCACTTTAACCCCAAGGCATCAGTGTTGCGATGCCAGGAATCTGTGGCAGCAGGGAAGGGAGATCATCTGGAGGCAAGAGAAGATCCAGTCAAATTTTCCTCAAATTTTGAACAATTGGTTAGCATTGTGAATTTACAAACTGCTTTCTTCTTTTGTTTCATTTCATACTCATGGTGACCACTCTGAGTCTGTGTTATTATCCCAATTTCTTTTTACAGAGTAGTATATGGAAACTCAGAAAACCGAATTCTTGTTTAAGGTTATGCAGCTGGTTTACAGCACAGAGGAACTTGAACTCCTGCCTTCTCTCTAGGACACCATACCCTAGACTGTCTGCATGTGAGGCCCACAAGTTTTACCTTCTTCTTACCAGCAAGTTGAGATGAAGTAGATTTTCAAAAGGCAACATTTCAAAAAAAAGGAGGCTGGGGCTTCCCTGGTGGCGCAGTGGTTGAGAGTCCACCTGCCAATGCAGCAGACACGGGTTCGTGTCCTGGTCCAGGAAAATCCCACATCCGTGGTTGTGAGCCATGAGCTCATGAGCCATGGCCGCTGAGCCTGCGTGTCCGGAGCCTGTGCTCCTCAACGGGAGAGGCCACAACAGGGAGAGGCCTGCGTACTGCAAAAAAAAAAAAAAAAAGGAGGCTGAATAATCCTGCTAGAAACCACCATCATTCAAATTAAGAAGTCCCACTAAGTAATTACATTAATTACATATATATTTGGGACTGTATATTACAGAATATCTTAGATATATGGTTTTCTAGGAACATGTTTGTCATGTTTGGTGTTCTAGCTCCAAGGTTGGAGATAAGTCTCAGAAAATATTGGTCTAATAAGGAAGGAACACTAACTAAAAGGCTCCAGATGGACAGTACTCCGAGTTGGATTGGACAAAGGTTTTGAATAAGTTTGTGATTTATCACATGTTAATTTTCAAAGCAAATTAAAATATTTCCTTGAATTTTGTGGCCCCCAAATCTTGTGACTGCTTATGGTAGTGTCCCTGACAGCTACAGCAATTTGGAAGAAATAAATGACCTCTCAAAAGAGTGAGCGAGAGAGTTCAGGATGGTATCAACAGTGTGGGATGAGACTACTTGGCTCCCAGATGTGTCTCTAGTAAATGAATTTTCTCAGAGGACCCATCAACACAATGTATAAGACAGACTTCAGGACTGTCACTACTAGCCTATTCAGCATGGATCTGTAACAAGCAGGACCCTACGGGGCCTTCCCGGGACAGACCCCTCCTCCATATCCTCTGCTGTAGCTCCTCTCTGAAGTACATAGATAATAGTATTTTATGCATATTTCCTGAGTTTTTCAGATGCTAAAAACCACCACCAAATGGAAGAAATTAACTACCTGATGATCATGAGCACATAGCTCCCAGATCTTCTGGCACCTAAGGATCGATCACCATCAACCAGACAATTGTGCATGAGCTGATCACATATCCTGGGATGCCCCTCCCTCACCTGACCGTTGAAAATGCTTCACTGAAAACCTTCAAGGAGTTCAGGGTTTTTTCTGAGTGTGAGCCACCCATTCTCCTTGAATGACCCTGCAATAAACCTTTCTCTACTCCAAACGCCAATGTTTTGGCACTGTTTGGCCTCACTGTGGGTTGGGCACATGAACTTGTATTTGGTAACAGATCCTTTATTGGTTGTCACACCCCAGTTCAGGAGAGTAACAAGCAGGGATCGTTAGCTGAAACGACAGCAGTTCTAACTACTTTATCATGATTGCACTACTTGTGTTTTATTAGTAAAAAGCCTATTTTTTATATCTAATTTAATTCCAATTAGAAGAAGGGAATTAATTATATGACTATATGTGAGACACTTTGTTTTTCAGTTTTAGCTGCCTGGAAGCAGAATCATTTTTAAAACACCTCCAAGTAAAAATAAATTAAGAAGTAGTTTGATCACACAGATATTCAGGGAGCTGATTCAAGCCCAAGACACATAAGCTGGAAAAAATGGACTAAACTGCTTGGGAAAGGGAGTTTCAAGTGCTCAGCATCACAGAAACAGCACTGAGATTGAGCAACTGGGGCTAAACCAATGTCCAGGAGCCTTTCTCTCTGGTCTTTAGTTGTCCCATCCACAAAATGGAGCCAGCATACAAATCTAAAAGCACAGAAGTCCGTCAACTATTTCATAAGGTCTATTCAAAAGGTTACATTTATGGTTACAAGATACCTGTCCATGAAATCCCCTGCAGTGAATTGAGGGAGAGAAAAGGAAAGGTATCTGGGTCTTGTAAGAGGTAGAGGCATAGTGGGGTATAGCTCCTGGGGAGAGCTGCCTGGGTATAAATACTAGCACAGCTACTCACTGGACACGTGACATGATTGGGGAGATCATTACCCTCCTCTGTGCCTCAGCTGTGTCATCTGTAAAACCCCATAGGGTGGTTGTCAAGATCAGACAAGTTTGCATTATAAAGTGTTAGAATAGAATGTGGTACGTACTAAGTACTCAGCAGGTATTATCTATATGTACTCTTCTTTTTCATACAAGCAGAGGTACATAGACTTAACTTGAGGAAACATTCAAGGTGGGGCAGAAGGAAGGATCAGGCAAACAGTGTTATCTAGATTATGAAAGGGAATTCTGATTATATCTGAGTAGTATTTAGATGAGCAATCATGGGTATTTGATGCTCTGTGATGTACAGACACTGTACTGGGCACCTCATGGTCTTTGATGTTCTCAACAGTCCTTCAAGGTGGATAGTAAGATATTACTACTCTGCTCATTTGCAGATGAGGAAAGTGAAGTTCGAGTAAGTTGTCCAAATCTATACGGTGACAGAACCCCAGTTCAAACCCAAGCTCATCTAAGCTTCAGAGACCTGAGGTTATTGTTTCAGAGTAAACTGCGGCTCTCCTCTGCATGGCTGGGCTGGGCGGGCACTCTGCTGAGTGCTTTCCTTTATACAATGTTTCCAGATCTCTCGGTCCACAGAATGAGGACAACACCACCTCTACTTCTTTTCTCAAACAGCTGAGCCAAGCCTTCTACTTTATGCTACACAGTGCACACCAACAACAGGGAGGTGGGACGCATCTGAAATTTTTCAGAGTAGGAGTTGAGATGACATTGCTGACAACACTCGGATATATTTATTTTCATCCATGCCAACTGGCACTGTGGCACCTCGTTGTGAATAATGAGCCTCATTCAAGTTGGAAGGATAACTCATCACCTGTCAGGGCTAACTAATGAGCCTTGCTGACTGCAGCCTGAAGCACTTGGAGATGGTCCAGGGACCCTCTCTCATTAGTGCCAGGGGGAGTCCCATCCTCCCCTCCCAGTATGAGCACGTCTCAGAGCTTAGAGTCCCCAGTGCCACTTCCAACCAGCACCCTGCCCGCAGTGAGAAGGCAATGCAAGGAGAGATGCACACATAGCCTAATTACCCTAACTAATGGCCTGTCACAGCACGAGAGACTGTGAAATCTTTACCTAGGGGTGGGTTCCCGGGCTTGCATATTTATTTTTAATTATGACATCTCATAAAGTTACAAGAAGTTGGAATTTGCCTTGCGGTGACATTCAGGAATCCCAAATCCTGTAGTATTTTGTTTATTTTGGGTGAGTCTTCTTATTAGGCATGCTCCCCAGCCGGGCCGACCATTTGTGGTCATCACACATCTCATGTTTGCTTGGCTGCAGCAAGAAGAAGTCTGTTGCAATCACTGGTCATTTGTATCTGTTCAGAAGATTTATAGGGAGAGGGCATTATGGCAGAAAGCAAGTTTCTAAGATGAGGCTGCAGGGCTCAGCTCTGCAATCAACCTGCTTGCAAATTTGTGTGGTCCCTTTACTTCTCTGGTCCTCATTTTTCAAATGTGGTTTTTTAAATTATGGCTAAATTAGGTGATCTCTAAGGATTCTGAGATAATCAAATCTATCCTCCGACTCTAGAAACAACCACACCTGAGCCTTGCCAAGGGGAAACTATTCTGTTTAAAATTCCTACAGAGAGAAATGTTTCCTAGCCTCTCCCTTCCTGGCCTTCTGTCCATAGACACTCCTGGAGTTGACAAGTTTTCTCATAAGCAAGGTGCTTTCTTGAACATTCTCTTCATGGCAACCTTTCTATATCATTAACTGTGGTTTTCATAAAACTTGAGCCTATTTATTATCAGAAACCTGTCCCTCTCTTTCTCTCCTGATAGAGCTGTTGGGACTATGAAATCAGGTAATCAGGGGCAGAGGAACTGCCCCCTCCCTGCAGAGTTACCTGACCCTTGCAAATAGAAGAAAAAAGTGAGGGAGACACATTTCTCCATCTCTCCTCCCAGGCTAAGCCCCACTTGTGCTGTTGGGGACATCATTAAAAAGTAAACAAGATCAAAGAATTTGAAGGCATATAGACAAAGTTCAGTTCTCAGCCTTGTACTTGTGAGATATTGGGTGAATTTTCTCTCTAAGCTCTGTATCCTTACCAATGGAATAAAAATAAAAATATCTGCCTTGCAAGGTTGTTTGAAGAATAACTATGAAAAACACAAATAAAGGGCTTACAACCACTCAGACAATTCTAAGAACTATCAGAACTGAAATCTAAGTCCCCTGATTACCAACCATGTCCTCTTTCCCCATCTGAAGATGGGGTCGACCCTTCCTT